>NC_088778.1:18647119-19348104 GCF_954871325.1 Gordionus sp. m RMFG-2023
CATAATTTCCTTGAGTTCTGATAAAATGCTCTCCGCTATTCTCATCTTCTTAATCAAGTCAATGTCATGTTTTTGAAAAGTAATACTTAAAATAGTTGTATAATTAAATAATACATTCTAATGAGAAATAAAATTTGGAATAAGCATTGAATCCAATAATTTTCTTGCTTCTGAAGAAATATTTCTTTCAGGCCATTGTGATATTTCAGTAATAGCAAATAATTGGCTCTTCTACTTAAAAGCTGTTACTGCTTGATGGCAGAGACTCTATCTCGTTGGACTGCAATTTCTTTTTTCCTATTGGACAAGAAGTTTCAGAATTAATAATTATTTGACTAGAAATTTGAAAATGGTAGATAAATATTACGCCACTAAAAATTTGAAAATAATAAGTAAATTACGCCGGAAAACTTGAAATCGAAATTAATTGATAAAATAACTTAGTAGATAAATGTGATAATAAATGTAATTAAATATATATTTAATATGAGATACGAATAAATATTAACAAATATAAATTAATATAAACAATAATATTTTTGAAAAATATATCCGGCATCTGCATTTTTTGGCTTTGGGGGGAAGGGGGGGGATTTGTCCCCCTTCCCCCGCTGCATACGCCAATGATTGTATCAATATTTTAAAAAAGATAACAAATCTGATATGTCTCAAAAACCTGCCTTCTATGGTTGGTTAGCAATTTTAACTACCAGTAAAAGAGAATTAATTGTCAAAGAATTACAAAAGAATGTTAATGTCGAGATATTCGGGAAATGTGGAAGAGATAATATGAATTTCAAATATTTATGGGGGGGGGGGGGGTTATAAATATTTTGAATTATATTAAATATGAATTTCAAATATATATAGGTTTAAAATGCTTTTTTTAGAATAAAAAATATTTCCAATAATAACTGAAGCTTAGGGTGTAATATTTCCTCGATGTAGTTTTTTTTAAACAAATTTTTATGAAATACATAAATATAGAATACATGAAAGAGCAGTGTGCCGCAAAGATTAGATCTTACAAATTTTATATATCCTTTGAAAATAGCATGTGTCCACAATAGCTTCTGAAAAAATATTTGGAATTTTGAAATATAATATCGTACCAATAGTTTTTGGGGCGGTTGACTACCAATAACCTTCGAGATCATTTTTAGACGTTGGAAAATATAAGTCGATTCGTAATTTAGCATGTCATATTGCACATCTAGATATAATTTCTAGCGCATTCATTTTATATTTTAACTGGAAAAATAATTATAAAGTTATAAAACTTAATTATTGATGTACTCTGTGTCAAAAATTAAATTATTTTGTTGATAAGGGTATACCGCATAATTTTAAAAATAAATATATAAATTTTAATCGGTGGTGGTCAAGAGACGGTTTAGATAAATGCCAAACCGTCCAGATTATAAATGATAAAATAGTTATAAAATAATTTTATTTTTAAAATATAAATCTAATAATTATAAGTAGTTTGAAAATATAAAATGTTCCGACATCTTGACAAATAAAATGATAAATATGATATTATTTATAATAATACCATGACTTTGTATTTCAAATCTGATATTTATTATATTAAATAAAATATTATTTCACATCTATCACTAAGGGGAGTGGGATTTAAAAATTCAAAATGAGTAATAGTAACTATTACTATATATATTACATAAATAAACTTTCTCTTTAATTTTCTATCAGTAATTAACCTAAGCAAATTTTATATTCAAGTATTAAGTAAAATGCCTTGGTATATTTATAATAAAATGATTTCTTAGCCAATTTCTTTATTCATTTTATATTGCATAATTGTAAAAAATATAGGTTAAAGATTAGTTACTTTTTAAAGAGAGAGGAAAACGAATTAAATTTTCAGTATGAAATTTATTATATGTAAATATACAACATAACAACATTATTGACATAACAAGTTAAACAGAATTTCTTTTGTGTGCATTCTTAGTGTTTTTTCGTTTCACAATACATACGTTTTTAGGCTTGGCACACTTTTTGATTCGGATAACTCTTCCATTAATTTTTTGCTTTTCGTCCATGAGTAAAGCGATAGGAACTGAATCAGAGCTCTTAAGAATAGAATATGATATGTAGCATAAATTAATAATATTAAAAAATGATTTGTATACTTTAAACAACACAAATCCGCATCCAGTGCCTTTTACAGCATCCTTATTCCTGATAATTCGCACAGCTTCGATAGGTAATTCATACTTTTCTTGAAATAAATTCCAGATATCTTCCTCTTCGCAATTCATGGTGGGTAAATTTCCCAAAAATATTGTCCTCTTATCATCATATTTAACGATTCCATGTGTAATCGAATCGTTAGCATTGAGTTGCTTTTTTATTACTAAAGTTATTGATTTGACTTTGTCTAATCGTAAATGATGTGTACCTTTGAAATAAAAGCCATTTAATGCTCGGATAGCTTCGATTACAGATTGATTGGATTCAAAATTGACGTAAGCGTTTTTATTCGTTCTGGAAGAATGAAAATATTGTTCCTTGTCAGGGTTATTATTTTGGCTTATTTTTGCGGCTATTTTAAGGGATAACAAAGAAGTGATAGGAGATATAGCCGAATTTTTCGATACATCCTTATTCATGTTAGGGAGATAGGCGGTTGATTTAGAAATTAAAGGCATGGATCGGAATCTACAATTCAATATTTTCCCGTGAGGCTTTAATAACTTGATAAGGTCCTTAAAGTTTTTTGTGTAAATAAAAGGTTGAGCAATTTTAAATAAATATTGGGTAAAATATTTTTTCTGAAGAAGCAATTTAAATTTAACAAGAAACAAATTATCACTATTGTCAAGTCAAATAATAATTAGAGAATCTTCCTTCAGCCGGGTTCCCTTTAATGGCTTATACCTATTATACAAGATTTTTATTATTTCTTATATTTTTGGATAAAAATGTCTATAAACGAGAATTTTCTAATTTATTCTATCAACAATTCTCTCAGCAAAAATGCCTTCAATTTTATCTTGCCGCATATTTGCCCTCAGACTATTTTATATAATTTTAAATTTACGAATGTCTGAAAATAGACTTTGCTTTTTATTTTTAACTTTCAAAGTTAATTAAATTCTTTACCGCATTTTTCGATTTCCATTTATTCTCATTTTTAAATGTGCAGCGAAGAACGTTACTTATATTTTTCAAGACAACAATGGTAATTTAACTATTTTCTTTGAATAATGGTAAGTATTAATATTTTTTTTCAAATGTGCCAGCCCTATTGAGTAAAAGAATCTCAAGGACATATAAGATTAGATTTGGTTAAATTTATTATTAATTATTATTGCATTATTTTATTTTCGCTTATTAGACTCCTCACTATCATAAATTATCTAGCAAGTATTTTCATTTAGCTAGACTATTAAATTTTGTAAATATGAGTAAATGAAGACAATTCATGTCGTAATTTATAAGTGAATATTTGTGAAACTTTCTTGAAAGCTTTGTAAATTCATTATAAGCTTTTTGTACATTCAAAACCCTTCATCAAAATATTTTGCATCATTGCATTTATGTCTGTACATTCTCCTTGTTCGACTTATTCTATTTTTTAGCATTTTATTTTGTACCCAGGTGGTATCGCAGCTTTAAGTCATAAATTTCTTAAATTTTTACCCAATCTCATAACTTTATTTTGAATGGGTGTAATAGACATAGAAAAGTTGACATTTTCTTTCATTTTCCAAGCTGTAAAATAAAAAATTTAAATTTGAAGAAATTATTATCTAAAAAATTTGAGCTGATTAAAGTTTTAAATTGGCATAAATTTTCAAACAAAAATTTAGCTGATTTATTATAAATTATATTCTCTTCACCATATAACCATCTAAAGGTTTTCTCGAGTCCGCCATTGTTTTGCCTATTTTTTTGATAAATTATTTAAAAATATAGAGCATCCATTCTTTTGATTCGCCAAGATCAGCTGATGTCCTGGGCACCATATATTTATAAATCGTTTGCTACCTATTTCCTTTTTTAAAATTAAATTTTTAATTTTACCTAGAACAGCCTTAAACCTTATTAATGGTTGTCTTCAACAAAGTTATTAGGTATAGATTTTGATTTAGAGAGTTTTAGCTTTCCTTTTCTTTGTTTGTTCCTGAAAATAATCTTATCTAAGTGGCCTCCATAATTCCATTCAAAATTTTAAAATGTTTCATATTGGTCTGATTTTCTGTAGGATAAGTTTTGTTTACCTAAAAAATTTATTATCTCGAATATTTGTTATATTACACGGATATTGTGCGAATCTATAGATTCATTTGATTATTTTTAAATTGAATTCTATCTATTGAATAATAAAATCATATATAAATTATAAATTTATCAAAACTCACTTTCTTTCTTTTTAACGGAAACGCATTTTATTAACCTAAAATAGCAATATCTAAATAATAATCCTCAGGTGTAATGAATTGATATAACATTGTAAATTTAAAAAAGGTAATATAATTAAAATTAACTTATTATTTAATAAAATATATGAATATGTTAAGAGAAAAGTCAAATCAACATTTCCCTGAGGCTTTGTGGGCAAAATGCTCACTTGGTCTAATGGCAGGCCGCTATAGGATGGGTAAATATTTTGATAACACATCTATAATATATATAGAAGCCTTGTCACACTCTGACAGTCACACTTTCACAATTTATAATATATATATAAAAAATCGTTAATTTTGAAAAGTGTCTGCGGTCCGATCGGCAAGAGCGTCCATCGACTTAGATTCGAATCCCAGCGGCAAAATACATTTTTTTTTCTTAATCTGGCAAAATTAATCAAATAGAAGATATTCAAAGTTTGTAGTTACTTTAAAATTAAAACTATTAAATAGGTATTTCTTATATTTTTAAAATTCTTTTAAAAAATATTCGTCCAATTATATTCCTGCAAAAGATAATTAAATGCACTGAATATATACCTAATATTATACCTATTCATGAATATTTAGGGATCAGTAGAACTATAAATGTATCAAGTACCAATTCAAGAGGAATAAGAGATTTATTTAAATACTATTTTAATTCATGAATTAATCTATCATTTAAAATTTTATACCATTATATTGGAGAATCAAAATTTTCTCCTTTATTTGATGAGGGATGAATCAGAAATTTACCTATCTTAGGTGTTATTTAAAAATTTATATTTATTTGAGCTTATTCTAAAATTTTCCATTATTTTTATAAAATATTTTAATGAAGTATATATTTAGTAATTTTAATTTATGTGCACAATTAAAAAATCTTTTCTAAATTTTTATTCATTTGTATTTGTAATTTTAATTTATAATCTAAAATTTATTCTTGCTAGATGAGAATTTTGTATTAAAAAACCCTTAAGAAGGATCCATTCCACATTAAATTTTATACAACTATATATATTTTAATTAGGTAATTTTTATGCATAGGTAAATATTTGCATCTCTCTTATCTTTTCTGAAAAATTATGCATTCCATAGTTTTGCATATTTTCTTATAAATTCATAATTTAACTGTAGAATGTATGTTTTCATAACTTATTATAACATTTTTGATTAAATTTATAACCTTTTTGTTTTACTTATATATAATTTAACCAAGAATAAAGTTAACCTCCTATTATTTGTTTAGAATATCTTTTTATTTTTTCTATTGTAATTTAACAACAATGTATTTGTTAAGTAGTTGTAATTGTTTTTTTTATTCCTTTATATACTATTTGTTTTTTATATATTTTGGTAATGACATTCAAATTTTAAATTGTTTTTCTTTTTTTGTTAATGACATTGAACCATACAAATTCTAATTGTTAATGACATTTTACAAATTACAATTTATTTCGAAAGGTCAACTTGTTACCTTCGGTGATAATTTAAATTAAATATTTTATAAAAAACGAATTTTTTTGTATTTTCAGTGAAAAATAAATTTGATTCTTTAATAAAATAAACTTGGTTCATGAATTTATTAAAATATATCATGGGATTCTTTGAAAAATAAACCTGATTCTTATTATTCCTCCGAATATTATATTGAACTTTCAGAAAACAAAAGTCTTAAAGTTATATTTTGTAACTAAGTAATAAATCTTTTGGAAGGGTGGTGGTTTGTTTAAAATTTAAATTAGGATGAACATATTTCAGCATGTTACTTTAAAATATGTATTCATGAATTTCGTATAAATACCAAGAGCTAACGAGTAGAATGATGGGTAAATCAGATATTTCCCCTTCATTTGATGATAATTTTGAAAAATTTTTCCAATATAAAATGGCAAAAAAAATTATGTACATATTAGACAGATTTAAATCTTATAAACTACATCAGACCTATTTTTTTGAATCCTAGAAAAAAATAAATTATTCTTGGTTTTTCTGGGCTTGGGAAATATTTTTCACTATTAATATGAACTTGGACGTAGATTTGGGAAACATTTTTTAAATTAATATAGTCTTAGATTCCTGAAAATTTTTTAATTTTAAATATGGGCCAGAAATTGGTCTGAAAATTTCTTTTAAAGACATGGCCAGGCCTGATCAAAAACCAATGCAACTTTCATATTCTGATTGTATTTTTAAATGCATTGTGAATTTGTATATATTTTATTTCAGTTCTCAACTACCAAAATTATTATGGTCTTTGGCGAGTTTGAGAAAATTTTCCCAAGTATGTGGACCTGGTGGAAATTTTTTTAATATTAGGCATAGGTGTAATATTTAACACAAAATATTTATATGGCCCTTAGGTAAAAGCTAATTTAAATATATTTTCATTCAAAAAAATAGTATTCACTCTTAGTTTTAATGGGTTGGCCTTGGTCTGAAGTAGGGGTGAGCTGGGTTAAAATAGAATAAAATATAGATATGGTTTTTAGAGATTTACTTATCTCCAGGTTTGGGAAAAAATTTTGAAAATTACTATGGGTTGGCCAGGCTTGAGAAATTTTTTTTATAAAATTATTATGGGTTGGGCTGGGCTTGGAAAATGTTTTTATAAATTATATTGGGCTGGGCTTGGGGAAAATTTTTCAAAATTATTATGAGCTTGGACTTAACCAAAAGCCCGCCCACCCAATGTTTTAAAAAAATTTAACCCGCCCGCCCAACCCGCCCATAGTTTTCAAAAATATATACCCGCCCGTTTCGCCCTTTTGTCTAAATTATCCGCCCGCCTGCCCGCCCATTAGTCTAAAATTTTTTAACCGCCCGCCCATTATTTATAAATAATTTTAACCCAAGTCCACTTATAAAATTTAATAAAGGCCATTCTTTCAATTTTTTAAACATCTAATAAAAATATTTCAGCATTTACACCTCTATAAAAGTTTATAATTTAGGAAATTAATTTAAGCATAAAAAAATTTCAATTTAAATTATGAATTTATTTGATCAAATAGAATATTTATGAAATAAATATAAATATAAAATTGATATTATATGTAATTATAATGCAAAAATAATAATAAATTAACATTCTGGATTCAAACACGTTCTTTTTTGTTCTAAAAACCTTCCAGCAATGCTAAATCCTCGTTCAGAAGAAGTACTAGTTGCAGAAATTTCCAATGTTTTTCTTGCTAATCTTGATAGCTTTGGCAAATCTATTGTCGTTTCCACCAAAGTAGTATCCGTCTGAAGTATATCCTCTTCCTCAAGTGAGATCCGGATGTCCCGTATGCAATATGTAAAACTCTTTTTTGAAGCGAGTACGAAGATTAATCTGCCATTCCTAAAATACCGTGCTATTTTCGTAATCGTTTTATGCTATTCGGAATAGTAACAGAACAAAATACTATACAGTTTTATAAACCAGACCTCGAGTTAATATTAGAAATTGATGCATCTAACCAAGGATTTAGAGCTGTATTCATGCAAAAATATGATAATGGTAACGAATTTCTAATAGCTTACACCTCAAGAACTTTACAAGACGCTGAAAAGAATTATTCTACAATAGACAAAGAAGCAAAAGCAATAATAAACGGCGTAGAAAAATCTCACAACTATTTGTATGGACGAAAATTTAAAATTTGAACAGACCACAAACCTTTAATAAAGATATATTGTAATAACAGAGATTTAAGCCATTAACAAACCAAAGATTATTATGTTGGGTTTATAAATTATCTGCATATGATTATAATATAATGTAACAAGGCGTTAATAATATAATTGCAGATGATTTATCGCGAAACCCAATATAGAAAAATGATGATAGAATAACAAGTAAAAATAAAACAGTGAAATTTATAAGAAATCTTACTTATGACACATTAACTCTATCAAGAAAAGAAATGGTACAAATATACAAAATCAGATTTACAAGTTTTTAGAACAATAGGTAATAGAAAATGATGACGGTATTTTATTTTGGAATGGCAGATTAATCATTCCGTACTCACTTCAAAAAAGAGTTTTGCATATATTGCATACGGGACATCCGGTTACAACAATGAAATCCATTACGAGACATTATATATGGTGGGAAAAATTAGATAAGATATCAAAAAACTAGTAGTGTTCTTCACTTAAAAAACGATTGGTACAATAAAAAAAGAAATATTGTTATTGATCATAATTAATTATGATTTTCTTTAGTTTGTTTTTGCAAAAAAAATTTAAATTTCCTAAACCCGCCCGCCCATGTTTAAATTTTTCAACCCGACCACCCGCCCGCCCATAGTTTCATAATTTTTTAACCCGCCCACCCGCCTGCCCATCTCAAAAAATTTTTGTAGGCGGGCTGGCCGAAACCCCGCCCAATGCAGACCTCTACTTGACCTCTTGAGATTTTTTTTATTATTAACTTTGGGTCAGACATTGGCCTAAAAATAATTTTTTTGCAGGCCTGGGCTCGGCCTGATAAAAAAACCAAGGCCCATGAAAATCTGATTTTGATTGTATTTTTAAATTCATTATAATTATTTAAATATTTTATTTCAGTTCCAACTACCAAAATTTATGATCTTTCATTGAGCTTGGAAGAAATTTTCAAACTTATTATGGCATTGTATTGGAAATTTTTTTAATATTAAATATTAGGTATAAGTGATCAGTAATATTTAACAAATAATATTGGTATTATCAAGTAAAAGCTTTAAATTTATTTTTACTCAAACCATAGTATTTATTTTAGTTTTAAAGGATTGAACCTGGCCTGAAGGGGGGGGGGGTAAAAAAAATAAAAATTGGACATTATTTTAAAATAACAATAAACACTATCGTAAAAGTAGGAAAATTCTCATTCCCTGTCATTTTTGACGGGCTATCTACTAGTGATAAAATAAAACTTTAGTCAATTGGATTCGATATGGTTTTCATAAATTCCACAGGAAAAGAGATATTAAATGTAATAAAATGAATGCAAGCTAGATTAATAACTTTGTTTTCAAAATAAATTTCCTCCAGACCATTATTTTAAATATCAAATCAATGGATTGTTTTTATTTTTGTTTAAAAAATAATTTCTGCCAACTGAATAACATTTAGCTGAGAAAATTATTTGTTATAATATTTTAAGCGAAATATAACTCTAAAATAAATTACAAAGCAGAGATCATACAGTAAAATAAAATTAGCTCTGGCAATATATTTTTTTGGACCAGGAAATTTGCAATTTTTTAGACTATTGAATAATGGAAATTTATTATTTTTCCTTCACAAAATAATAACGAGATGGACAACCTGTGTAAAATATTTTTCGAGCCGGGCCCAAATACCTTTTTAAAAATTGATGGAAAATTTTGGAGTAATTATTTATTTTATCTTATAATTTGGGGTCAAATTTTTGCCTGGCAGTACTAAAAATGAAATTCAAATACAAACCGAATTTATTTATTGATATTGGGACGGCCCAGTTTTTATTTTAGTAGGGCTGAGAACCCGAACTCTCAAATTTTTACCAAAACCAAGCCTTTTTTTAATTTAGGGTTCAAAAGTTTTATTTTTATTATCTATATTAAAAACATTTTATTATCAATATTAAAAACATTTTATTATACTTTCTTCGGGCTGTGCCGATCCAAATATTTTTCACCTATCAGATCCGATATTTATATTGATTTTTCACCACCACCCTTTGAACCAAATGTAATTAAGAAATAAATTTTTTTATGCAAAAAATCGAACTAATGAATCTTTCATTATTCCTCCTCGTGAAAGTAGAATTCCGCAGATAACGCATTTTGCAAAATTATCTTTGTCTTTTGTTTTCCATAATTCAGATACCATATTTAAAAAAAATCTTTTATTAAAAGTAATTAATATAATGGGCTTTATCCTTTAAGAAGATTTAAAATAAATAAAACTTTGAGTGTTCCTTTCTATATTTATCAGACATGCAGGCCCGGCCCTAAGCTTTAAAATTTAAATATATACCCGGGCCGGGCCTGAAAATTTTTTAAAAAAAACCCGGGTCAGGCCTGGAATTTTTTTTTAAAAATGCCTGGGCCGGGCCGTATTTTTTTAAAAAATTTATACAACATGAATTATTATATTCGTCAATTAGATATGGCTATAATGATTATATATATTTATGATTAATATAATGTTTGGTGAAAGATAACACTAGCTAACACTCATAGTATCTATTACATACTATAATTAT
The DNA here is from genome assembly GCF_954871325.1 of Gordionus sp. m RMFG-2023. NCBI lineage: Eukaryota > Metazoa > Nematomorpha > Gordioida > Chordodea > Parachordodidae > Gordionus > Gordionus sp. m RMFG-2023. The sequence goes on from NC_088778.1 coordinate 18,657,761, forward strand.
AGTTCTGCCATGGGATAAATACGCAAAGGATTAAATACATTATTATATAATATATAATATATGTTATATTTTTTATTAATTAAAATATCAATTTTATTTTTATAAATACAATGAATATAGTATATTCTCAAAATATTATTTACTCAAATTTTTTATAGTATCAATTTGTAATATACTAAATATCTGTTTAGAATAAAAAAAATAAAATATGTAGTGTTGTTAAATGGCTCGTTTAAGCCGATTTTTAAAAACGGCTAACTCAGTTTTTTATCCAGAAAAATATTATGCAAGCCTGAAAATTTTGCTCATAGATGGAGCAAAGGTCTAGACATATCGTATCAAAATTTCGAGGCTCGTTTTTAAAAATCGGTTCAAAACGAGCCATTTAACAACATTAGCGAATATACTTGCTTATTAAATGATAATACTTGCCGAAAAATATGGTAAAATACGAAATAGATGAATTTTTTGTATATACCAGGTCGAATATAATTTTTTCCGAGCCGGGCCTAAGAAATTTTTTTTTAAATATCCGGGCCGGGCCGTAAAAAATTTTTGAAAAAAATATCCAAGCCGGGCCTAAAATTTGGAAACCCGGGCCGGGCCGTAAAAATTTTTTGAAAAAAATATCCGGGCCGGGTTGGGCCGAAACTTTTTTAATCAGGGCCGGGCCGTGCAAATGGTACCTCTGCAGGTCTCTGATTTTTATAAAAAAAACTTTTAAAATAAAAAAAAATTTAGAAGGTTTTGTGCATTTGCATTGTTTAAAAAAAATATATTTGGAAAATATTATAATAATGTAAAATAAATATACAATACATAAAATAACAAAAAAAAGAGAAAGGATCGGATCGGTTACAAGTATCGGCCCAATCCGATATTTTGGAAAACGCTAAATAAAGTTAAAAAATTTTAAATTTTAGCGTTACATTTTGTAAAATTTCTTAACATAGTAATATATAATATATTTTAGGAATATATATTGTTTGTTGTTTTTTTAATCCTTTTTTTATTTAACAAAATAAAATTAAAGTAATAATATAAAAAGCATAACTCTTTTTTCTTCAATACAAAAATTGGTTAATTTTAATTTAACATTCGATAACTTTTCGGCCCGACCTTTTAATTTCGATAAAATTCTGTATGCTGAGAGAATATCATTTGAAAGCATCGAATCCAGAATTTTAGCTTTCTAGTACTCATAGTTACAGAGATATCAATGGTCATAAATGCCAAAAATGACCTTTTTTCGAAAAAAACGATTTTTTTAAATTGAGATAAGTTAAAAAATAATGATTAAGTCATATGTCATTTTGTAACTCTATTAAAGGCCTTTTATTAAATATTATATTGTTGCAGTTTTATTTACGTTATAAATTTTAAACATAAAAATTCCAGGTGTTTCGCTTTTCAAATTTTTTTGAATTTAATATTTTCTTTTTTTCTAACCTTATATCTATTCATAAAAATAATTTAAACTTGGGACAGTCATGGGTTTTTTAGTTATTACGATTTAAAAAATCAAAAAATAAATATTTTTTTCAAAATAGATGGCGCTCCTTTATAAAATAACGTGTTTTGTTATAATTATTATTTTTTTAAACTTTTTTTCATTTTAAACATAAATAATAAGATTTTCCAGCATTAATATCAGGAAAAAATATTATATAGATCGTTTGATAGGCTTACTTATTATTATTGCTATATTGATAACTTGTAAAAATTAGTTTTTATAATAAATGATTAAATTTCCTAAAAAGATAGTTAAGATTTCGATATCTCCTAATAATAATTAATTGTTGAAAGATAAAAGCAAGTTTTCATACACCTGCTCTAATATTAATTAATTTACAAATATTTTGATATTAATTATTTTTCTTCTTAAAATTATTTATAATGTATAAATAAAAAGAGTAAATCCTTTTAAAGAATCTAAACAACTTTAATTATAAAAAGAACCTGCGTATAGTTATGATGTGGATGACACAATATCCAAACATTGAGGAGGAACACAATATTTGTGATAAATGTCGTAAACGGTTATCACAAAAAAATATTGAAAATATAAATTCTGATAGTGAATATGTAAATAACAGCATCAACATCAATAGATAAAATCAATATAACTTTAAATGAAATTGGAATATCTCCTATTAAGAAAAAAAGACTAACCGAAAAAAAATATCCAAAAAAAAGGTAGCAAAAATAACAAAAGCGATTACAGATATAATAATTAACAATCCCGAATCGGATACAAAAGATAATAATGATATACTCAATAACATGAAATTACAATATCCTAATTTATCTAAAAATAAAAAATATCAATTGCTGACCATTCTGCCTCCTAATTGGAGCGCAAATAAAATAAAAACGACATTCAACGCTACATATCATATGGCATATAATTCCAAAATCATTTAAGGGGATTCTTTCAACTCCAAATCGAAAGCCTGCAAAATATCTCAATCAGAAAATGGCTGATATTGTTAAAAAAAATTTTTGCAGTGATGAAGTTAGTAGGGTATTACCAGGAAAAAAAGATTGCATAACTATCATTGAAAAGGGGGAACGAGTGAACGCTCAAAAAAGGTTAGTTCGAAAGTATTATATAATCATTTTAAGACGAGTAATTCAAACTTAACAATTGGATTTTCGAAATTTGCTAGCTTAAGATCAAAAAATTGTCAGGGGCTAGCGGAACACATAGTGTACGCGTTTATAGCATACACCAGAATATTAAACTTATGATTTTAGGCTGTGAATTAGCAACAATGACTAAAAATGGTGAGGATACATTAACAACTTATAGAGATGTTATAGGCAGAATGATTTGCAATCCCCCGTTACCCACCTGTTATTTTGGTGACTGCAACGAATGTCCTGGCTCGACACTCTTAAAAGAACGCATCGAAAAATTATTTATAAAAAATGATATAGCTCTTGTTACTTTTAAACAGTGGGTTTCGGTAGATAGAACAACTCTGGAGACTATTTCTCAATCTTCAGACGCAGGGTTGCCATGTCTCCCCCCATCAGCGGGAGACTCCCGCAATTTTTAGTTTACACGCAGACATCCCTCTCCCGCAAAACTACCGCAATTGGAAATCTCCCGCAAAAATCTACTGCAATTTTTAAATTTCTCCCGCAATTTATTTTAAAGTATTTTAACGTTTTTAATATATAAATAATAATTTTGAGACATTAATTGATTATTTTTATATTTTTAAAATAAATTTTAAATATTTATTCGAAAAACATGTCTAGTTTGCAAATTTCTTTCTATCCTTTTTTATTTTTATCCAATAATAATCAACATTATTTCATTCATATAAGTCAGTACAGGGAAGTATATCAACATCGATTGCAATACAAAAATATTCTCAAAATTAATAAATAATACAGATGCAACCTCATATGCGGAAATCGTATACATCTATCATGTAGTTCAACATTAACAGAGCTATATCATCACAATATGGGTCGAATCTTTTTCTCGTGATATTTAACGACACCAATATAAGTGCAAACCTTACTTGTGGCAGAACAAAAATGAGCACAAGTGTTTTAGTACCTGAATCCTAGAGGTCAATTCTAGACGATTTGAAAGATGGGCATCCATATGCAATTCTAACAGATGCATCTGATAAGGGAAATATTAAAACATTTCCCTCATTCCTTCGCTATTTCAACAAGAATAAGAACATTTCAATAAAACTGTTAAAAAAATTTCCTCGGATAGTGAAAATCCAACGATGTAGCTAGCCACATAATTGGAAATATAGTTGATTCAGGGTTATCAATGATTGGCATGTCAGTTTCTGCGCTGATAATGCCTCTGTAAATTTTGGCCAAAACCATAGTTACCGAATTGAGGCAGCACAATAATGAATTAATACCAATTGTCTGTATATGCCATATACTATATAATTCTTGCAAGAAGGCAATGAATGTACTATCTGTGGATGTCTAAATAATTGTGATGAAATGTTTTAACGAATTTAGTCACCAATTAAAAGAGTTTGTGAAGTGGTCTGACTTGGAATGGTGTGAGTTCTTGCGATATGTACCTATCAGGTGGTTATCATTAATACCTGCCAATGTAGAATTAAAATTTTACGAACCCTTAAAAAAAATTTCTTAAATAATAATTTTAAAAGCTGTCCTTTTTGAAAAATTTTTTTGAAGATGAAATGGCGTATCACATGTAGGAAATCTACTTCATGCAGTTAATATTCAGTTGCAATCAGAATATTCTTTATTAAAAAAGATTCACAAAATCATGCAGCTCTGTTCATCTCTACAGTTAAAAATTGATAATAAATTTTATGGCGCTATTGCTAAAAATATTATATTAAAATGTTCAAATAATACTCTAATTAATACATTTTTAAATGAAGCAAATATTTTTGTTAAGACAATTTTAGAATATTTACAATCAAAATTTAATTTTAATAACTCTATTTACAAATGTATAAATATTATGACCTTGGAACAGAAACCATCAATTGATGGTTTTTATAATTTAATAAATATATTAAAAATACCGAAAGACATTGATGTTTTGTTTGAGGAGATAGTAATTCTCTCTATCTTTTATGATTCGCCAAAATACTTAAAGTTTGATGGTCTAAAAGCAGAGGAGAAATGGGTAGAATTTTTTTCTAATAACGATAAATCCCCATGCTTAAAATAAGCGAGTATGCCTTCTCCTTACCTCATTCTAATACCTCATCTGAGCGCATTTTTACCCTGATGAGGACTGCCTGGAAAAAGGAGAGAAATAGGATTGATTTAACAACATTAGAGGCCGAGCTAGTGGTTAAACAAATATATATGTCATGCTAGGAATTTTATAAATATCTCAATAACTACTATAAAAATTTAGTTCTATTATTTAAATCTCAAATAAAATATAATTAAGTTTTAGCAATGGCACCATAAAATTTATTGTCAATTTTTAACTGTAATGATGAACACATCTGCAGCATAATTTTGTGAATCTTTATTAAGATTCTTCTGATTGCAACTACACATAAACAGCATGTATCAGATTTTCTACATGTGAAATCATTCCTAAATATACTCCGCCATTCATTAATGAAAAAATTTTTCAAAATGTATAGATAGCTTTTATAATCTATGAAATATTTTTTTAAAGGGTTATAAAATTTAAATTTCTATCGATGGCAGGTATTAGGAACATATCGCAACCAAAATTGTGGACTCAATTCTGTAAATACATTCTATTTTTACTAAATTCACTGAGGCATTATCAAATCAGAAAGCTGACATGCAATTTATTGATAATCTCGAATCTGCTATATTTACCCTTATGGTTAGCTATGTCTTTGGATTTTTCACTATTTGAGTTGAAAAAATTTAATAGTTTAATTGAAACGACCTTAATTTTGTTGAAATAGCGGAGGATCAAGGGAAATATTTTAATATTTCCCTTATTAGATGCATCTGTTAGAATTGCATATGTATGCCCATCTTTCAAATCGTCAAGAATTGGCCTCCTGGATTTAGGTCCTAAAGCATTGATGATAGCCTTGCTCATTTTTGTTCTACAAGTATAGTTTTCATTTATATTAGAGTCATTAAATATTATGGGAAAAGATTCTACCAACATTGTGATGATAAGTATCTCTGTGAATGTTGTACTAGAAGATAAGTGATTACAATTGCCGCAACTGTAGTTGCATCTATTATTTTTTATTTTTGGAGTACCTTATTATGTATTTAAACGTGATAAGTGATAATTAAGCGCCTATCCCTATAATGTTATACACACACAAGGTAGATTTCCAATTGCGGTCGTTTTGCGGGACATTCGCATAAAATATATTTTAAATAAAATTTTATCTTGTTTACATTCTTTTATATTTAAAAAAGATTGTTGGTTTTTTTTATTGATTATATTTTAATAAATCAAGATGTTATTTAATTTTGAAAAATAGTTACCGACTTTGTATTTATATAAACTAATTATTAAAAAAAATAGGCGGATAATTAAATCAATTCAAAATCCCAGCCAGCCCGCAGAATATTTTTTTAGCAATTTTTATATTTCTACAGCAATTTTCAAATTTCTCCCGCATAATACCAAATTTCTCCCGCAATTTGAAAATTTTGACCTGGCAACCCTGTTCAGACGAATTTATTAATTATTTTTTCGATAAAATGAATATTCTCATACGCCATTTATTTATTTGTGAACAACAAAATTCATTTCACAATAACCTTAAAAATAGTTTAAAAAATAATCACTATCTAATTATTTGTGACTTTTCAGAAAATTATTCCTTTATTGTCCAAGACGAAGTTCAGGGTTATCATTGGACTTCGCAAGTTAAGTTGCATCCATTCTCAATTTATTATAAAATAGGAGATCAAATAAACAATCGTGGTAATATAGGAATCCTTAATTCATAATACGGTTTCATTCCATGTATTCCAATCGCATTAGATTCATTTTTTTTAAAATAAATTCGACACTCCATCAGAAAAAAATTCACTACTTTTCTGATGGTTCAGCAGCGCAATATAAAAATAGGAAAAACTTCATCAATGTTAGCTACCATGAAATCGATTTTGGTGTTCAAGCAGAATGGCATTTTTTTCCTATGGCACATGGTAAACGAAATTTTAGCGCATTAGCAATTATATTAGCGGAGATAATCGGGGTTAAAGGTCCAAAAAACGTCTTTTTTTGCTTTTTACTGATGTTAAATAATTAGTTTTTAATTTAAAACTAAATATGATCAAATATTGAATCTAATATCAATAGCTAAGTTAATAATTGATAATTATGGCAAAAACATCAAAATTAATTTTTTTTAAAATATGGGTCATCTTATGGTCAGTTGAAAATTTGAAATTAATATTTCGAAATGAAAATAATCTCCAATTTTTAATTTTTTTAAGAAATATTATCCTTTTACTATTTTTTTAATAATTTCTTCAACAATTAGCATGGCTGGATATTTATTTTAAAAAATATTGCTATTTTATAATTTAAAAAAAATAGATGGCGCTATATATAATAGTTTTAATATGTTAAAATTCATTTTTTTATTGATTAAAAATATTTTAATGTATAATATATTATAAAATTCGATTATATAACTTTGTAAACCTTATTCCGCAGGATAAAAAATTTTAATAATTTTTTTAATATTTCAATGTAAATTAAAAATAATTAAAAAATCCGACTAGCATGCGAACAAAAAAGCAGGATTAAAGGAGTGCAGGAAAATTATTAAGGGAAAAATCGAAAATCATATAATTACCCGGCCTACCCCCCATCCCTCCCCCCAGACTAAGTCATACCCATCAAGACCAAGAATGTTATAAAATTGTCATTAACCAGAAAATTTCAAAGATTTTTAAAAAATTTTTAAGCGATATAAATAACAAAAAAATTAACTAGTTATAAAATTTTGGGTATCAAATGAATTTGAGCATTCTCTATAAAATTTTTGATCAAAGTCTTTGAATTTTGAGCATAGGTTTAACACTAAAAAAATTAATAAAAGTAAGTCAGCTGTTTTTATCTTTTCTTAAAATTATTAAAAATAAACTGATTAGCAAAATTAATTAGCGAATTTAATCGATAAATCACAGTTGCTAAAAATACAAATTGATTTCTTTAATATTTTTTCACAAACACCGATTCATTTTTTTACATTTTTCTAATTTAAAAATAACTAATTTTTTATATTTTTACTTGTCGTTAAAAATAAATAAATTTTTCTAAATGAAACCTTTAAAAGATAAGATAAAGTGTTGCAATCCACTGAATAAAGTAAAACATAAAAATTTTAAAAAAAATTTAAGATCAGTTCTTCCATGGATGCTTAATATAAATAATGATTTATATCTTCAACAAAAAATATGTAATTCGTGCCGATACCAGTTAAGTAAAATTGGTCCACACATTCCCGAAGAATTTATATCCCCAATAAATAACCCATAATCAGGATGCCTTTGAATCGATTAATGAAACATTACACAATATTGGAGAATCACCAATTAAAAGATAACGTTTAATGGAGAAAAAATATCCTAAAAATAAAATTCAAAAGATTGAAAAGCAATAAAGAGTAAGGTTTAAGAAATATCTGATTCCGAGATTGTTAGTCCAATGAAAGAGGAAATTCTTATTATATTAAAGGATAACTTTGATAAATTATCAAAAAATCAACAATATCAAATTCTTACAATTTTGCCTCAAAGATGGAGTGTAAATAAAATTCAAAAGGAATTCAACGTAACATCATACATGGCAAGAAAATCTAAAATGGTGGTAAAAGAAAGTGGAATTCTTTCATTCCCAAAACATAAGGCAGGAAAGACACTAAACGAAAAAACATTTAAACTCGTCAAGGATTTTTATAGTTCTGATGAAATAAGCCGACTCATGCTGGAATAAAAGATTTGTATCTGTTAAAGGCGAGAAAGAACCAGTTCAAAAAAGACTTATATTAAATAATCTTAAAGAAATATTCAAGATGTTTAAGGAAGAATACCCAAATATATCAATTGGATTCTCTAAATTTGCCGAACTTAGACCAAAAAATTGTATTTTAGTTGGAGCTAGTGGCACACACACTGTTTGTGTCTGCGCTATTCATCAGAATGTGAAATTAATGACAAATGTAATAGCTGAAATTACAGCAGGAGAAGATTACTGTATAAATTCTTACAACTATCTTTTGGCGCAAATTATTTGTAATCCATCTCAGCCAAAATGTTATTTAACAAATTGTGATCAATGCCCTGGTATAGAATCTCTTAAGGGACAATTATACAAATTGTTTCAGAGAAATCGTATAGAATATGTCACGTTTAAACAATGGATCACGGTGGATAGAACAAATCTTGAAACTATTATAAAGTCCGTTGATGATTTCATCGATTATTTATTAGAAAAAGTTCAAATTTTACTGCGTCACTCGTTTATAGCTAAACAACAAAGTTTATTTTTGAAAAATTCCAAAGAAAATTTAAAAGATGGGGAATTTTTAACAATTCTAGATTATTCTGAAAATTATTCCTTCATTTTACAAGATGAAGTTCAGGGATTTCATTGGAACAACGTGCAGGCCACTATACATCCATTTGTAGCATATTATAAATCTAGAGAAGATTTAAAAATATAAATTTTGTTATTATATCCGAATCATTAAACCATAATACTAGTGCAGTCCACCTTTACCAAAAAAAATTTATTAATTTCTCAACAGCCAAATTTAATTCTAAAACAGTAAAAATAATATATTTTTCAGATGGAGCCGCGTCTCAATACAAGAATCGCAAAAATTTTCTGAACATATGCCTTCATAAATACGATTTTAATATTCCTGCCGAATGGCATTTCTTTGCCACTGCTCACGGCAAAAATGCATGTGACGGTATCGGGGGAACTGTCAAAAGATTAGTTGCCAGAGCTAGTCTTCAAAGGCCAAATAAAAATCAAATCCTAACCCCATTAGAATTATATAATTATGCTAAAGAAAATATTAATGGAATTCAATTTGAATATATATCCAATCAAAAATATATCGAAGGGGAATTAGCCCTTCGTAAAAGATTTAATTCTGCGCTGCCCATACATAGGACCTTAAAAATTCACGGGGTTATTCCCATTGATCAAAATAGACTAAAAACCAAAATATATATCAAATTCTAAAAAATATAATATAAAACAAGTTTCGTTTTTAAATGAAAAAATTATATTTAAAAATATTAATGGATATGTAACATGTGTATATGATGATAAATGGTGGTTAGGATATATAATCGATAAATATGATACAAATGAAGAAGTAAAAATCCGATTTTTACACCCTTGTGGACCTTCAGCCTCATTTAAATTTCCCCTGAAAGATGATATTTTAGTGTTACCTAAATCTCATATTCTTTCGCTGGTCAATCCTTCTACTCCCATCGGTCGAACATATATATTATCTCCTGAAGAAATCTCACAAGCTAGCAAGGCTTTGTATTCCTTTAGATGAAGTAAGATTTAATTAATTTATATGATATATATAAATTAAAATATTTTTAATCAACAAAAAAAACGAATTTTAACATAATAAAACTATTATATATAGCGCCATCTATTTTTTTAAATAAATATCCAGCCATGCTAATTGTTAAAGAAATTATTAAAAAAATAGTAAACGGATAATATTACGTAAAAAAATTAAAAATTGGAGATCATATTCATTTCGAAATATTAATTTCAATTTTTCAACTGACCATGAGATGAACCATATTATAAAAAAAAATTAATTTTGATGATTATGGCGAAAACATCAAAATTAATTTTTGATAAAATATGGGTCATCTTATGGTCAGTTGAAAACTTGAAATTAATATTTCGAAATGTATATGATCTCCGATTTTTAATTTTTTTAAGAAATATTATCCGTTTATTATTTTTTTAATAATTTCTTCAACAATTAGCATGGCTGGATATTTATTTTAAAAAATATTGCGATTTTTATACTTTAAAAAAAATAGATGGCGCTATATATAATAGTTTTAATATGTTAAAATTCATTTTTTTATTGATTAAAAATATTTTAATGTATATATATCATACTAAATCGATTACAATGTCCATTATATATTTTTATTTGTAATTCAGATCATAAATTTTTAAAATCTTAACAAATTTAGCCTAATTTAGATAGTTTATAAATTAATTAAATCTTACTTCATCTAAAGGAATACAAAGCCTGGCTAGCTTGTGAGATTTCTTCGGGAGATAATATATATGTTTGACTGGTAGGAGTAGAAGGATTGACCAGCGAGAGTATATGAGATTTAGGCAACACTAAAATATCATCTTTCAGAGGAAATTTAAATGAGGCTGAAGGTCCACAAGGGTGTAAAAATTGGATTTTTACTTCTTTATTTATATCATTTTTATCGATTATATATCCTAACCACCACTTATCATCATATACACATGTTATATATCCATTAATATTTTAAAAATTAATTTTCTCATTTAAATACGAAACTTGTTTTATATTATATTTTTTGGAATTAGAATATATTTTGGATTTTAGTCTATTTTGATCAATGGGAATAACCCCGTGAATTTTTTGGGTCCGATGTATAAGCAGTGCATTAAATCTTTTACGAAGGGCTAATTCCTCTTCGATATATTCTTGATTGGATACATATTCAAATTGAATTCCATTAATATTTTCTTTAGCATAATTATATAATTCTAATGGGGTTAGGATTTGATTTTTATTTGGCCTTTGAAGACTAGCTCTGGCAACTAATCTTTTGACAGTTCCTCCAATACCGTCACATGCATTTTTGCGGTGAGCAGTGGCAAAGAAATGCCATTCGGCAGGAATATTAAAATCGTATTTATGAAGACATATGTTCAGAAAAATTTTGCGATTCTTGTATTGAGACGCGGCTTCATCTGAAAAATATATTATTTTTTCTGGTTTAGAATTAAATTTGGATAAAATAACAAAATTTATATTTTTTAATTCTTCTCCAGATTTATAATATGCTACAAATGGATGTATAGTGGCCTGCACGTTGTTCCAATGAAATCCCTGAACTTCATCTTGTAAAATGAAGGAATAATTCTCAGAATAATCTAGAATTGTTAAAAATTCCCCATCTATTAAATTTTTCTACATTTGTCATCAATTTCACATTCTGATGAATGGCGCAGACACAAACAGTGTGTGTGCCACTAGCTCCAACTAAAATACAGTTTTTTGGTCTAAGTTCGGCAAATTTAGAGAATCCAATTGATATATTTGGGTATTCTTCCTTAAACATCTTGAATATTTATTTAAGCTTATTTAATATAAATCTTTGGACTGATTCTTTCTCGCCTTTAACAGATACACAATCTTTTATTCCAGGCATGAGTCGGCTTATTTCATCAGAACTATAATTTTGTTTATTTTTATTACTTAAAAAATTTTTCAAAATCTTCGAAATTTTCTTTATCTCTGGTTATTTTAATAATTTAAGATAATGACAATTTCATAACATTCTTGATCTTGATGGGTATGACTTAGTCAGGGGGGGGGGGTATGCCTGATAATTAATGTGATTTTCGATTTTTCCCTTAATAATTTTCCTGCACTCCTTTAATCCTGCCTTTTTGCTCGTATGCTAGTCGGATTTTTTAATTATTTTTAATTTACATTGAAATATTAAAAAAATTATTAAATTTTTTTATCCTGCGAATATCTCAGGGGAATAAGGTTTACAAAGTTATATAATCCAATTTTATGATATATTATACATTAAAATATTTTTAATCAATAAAAAAATGAATTTTAACATATTAAAACTATTATAAATAGCGCCATCTATTTTTTAAAAGTATAAAAATCGCAATATTTTTTAAATAAATATCCAGCCATGCTAATTGTTGAAGAAATTATTAGAAAAATAGTAAACGGATAATATTTCTTAAAAAAATTAAAAATCGGAGATCATATACATTTCGAAATATTAATTTCAAGTTTTCAACTGACCATAAGATGACCCATATTTTATACAAAAATTAATTTTGATGTTTTCGCCATAATCATCAATTATTAACTTAGCTATTGATATTATATTCAATATTTGATCATATTTAGTTTTAAATTAAAAACTAATTATTTGACATCAGTAAAAAGCAAAAAAAGACGTTTTTTAAGACCTTTAACCCCGATTATCTCCGCTAATATAGTTGCTAATGCGCTAAAATTTTGTTTATAATCTAATGGGAACATATATAACCAGTCTACAACTTTTTATCGAAATTGAAAGGGGTCGGCCGAAAATCTTGATTTTTTTGCTCATTTGACATGGAATAACCCAAAGGTTAGTTGCAAAGGCAAGCTTACAAAGACCTTATACTGATCAAATAATTACACCTTTACAATTTTATATATGCAGAAGAGCATATAAAAGATATAAATTTTTCTTAAGAGATAAGGCTAAGTGAGAGATTTAGTAAATCTATCTCAATACCCGGGACATAAAAAATTCATGCAGTGTTTCCGATTGGCTTAACTAAACTCAACACTAAACTATATTATAATTCTCAGTCATTTATTGTGGAGAATATAGTATATAGACGTGAGGATCCTTAGATTGAGGATCTGTTAATCGATGAGATTAGAGGATATATATCATGTGCATATGAAAACGATTGGTGGTTAGGATTTGTACAAGAAGTGAATGTAATTAGAGATGAAGTAAAAATTAATTTTCTTCATCCTAAAGGACCAGAAAATTCTTTTGTTTATCCAGCTGCACAAGATATCCTTTTCATACCAAAAAATAATATTTTAACAATAGTTAGCCCATCAACGGCTACTGGGCGTACATATAATTTATCGCAAAACGAAATTATCATGGCGTCAAAAAAACTAAATTTAATGAAAAACCGAAAGTAGGTAATATCTTTCTGAATTTTAATTTATCTATTATATCTTCAAAATTTATAAAATAATTTTTCGAAAATTAAAATTTTTTATAAAAAAAAATGATTATAACCGCAGCTAAATAATCTTATTTCATGATATTAATGCTGGAAAATCTTATTATTTATGTTTAAAAAAGAAAAAAAGTTTAAAAAAATAATTATTATAACAAAACACGTTATTTTATAAAGGAGCGCCATCTATTTTTGAAAAAAATATTTATATTTTGATTTTTTAAATCGTAATAACTAAAAAATCCATGGCTATCAAGTTTAAATTTTTTTTTATAAGGTTAGAGAATAAGAAAATATTAAATTCAAAAAAATTTAGAAAGCGAAACACCTGGAATTTTTATGTTTAAAATTTATAACGTAAATAAAAACCGCAACAATATTATTTCAAAAAAATTCTTAATATTTAATAAAAGGCCTTTAATAGAGTTACAAAATGACATATAACTTATATTTTTAAAATCATTATTTTTTAACTTATCTCAATTTATGGTAATTTTTGCTTTTGATTGACCATTGATATCTCTGGAACTATGAGTACTAGGAAGTTAAAATTTGGGATTCGATGCTTTCAAATTATATTCTCTCAGCATACAAAATTTTATCGAAATTAAAAAGGTCGGGCCGAAAAGTTATCGATTTGGTATGGAATTACCCATCTACAATATATAATATTTTATAATCATTTACTTCAAATTAGAGAAAATTAATAAATAATTAATTTTTACTAAATTTGAACTTACCCAATATAAAATATAACATTTTATTAACCAAATTTTGAAAAATAAAATAATAGAAATAATGGATTTACAATTTAAATATTTATATTCAATTCAAATAAAAAAAGATTAGATCTTCAAAATTAGTGATCTTTAATATTTCAAATTTTATGATGATCTTTGAAGATTTTTTAATTTTGAACAATGTACAACTGTTTATTTATAAAAATAAGCATGTAAAAGAACATATCAAATAAAATTAAAAGGTTGTATAAAAAATAATGGATTTAACAATCATGTTCCAGAGCTATAATTCTATTTAAAAATTTTGATTTGTATTTTTTTGTCTGATTTATAAAAATTCTTTCGCTTCTTTGGTGAAATGTCTAATTTTACCGCCTACTTTTTAAAACCTTAAATGTTATAGGCGGAAATGAGCCGTTAATTAATATGATTAATGGCATGAAAAATTTTATTATTGGTTTCAGTCTGGGTAAGCGAATTGATAGTGTTTGAAGGGAATGAAGAGACACAAGTAGTGTTGTTAAACGGCTCGTTTTGAGCCGATTTTTAAAAACGGCTAACTCAATATTTCGTTCAGAATAGTAATACGCAAGCCTGAAGATTTTGTTTGTAGAAGGAACAATGGTTTGGACATCTATTACCGAAATCTCGAGGCTTAGACAATATTTTTCTGGCTAAAATATTGAATTAGCCGTTTTTAAAAATCGGCTCAAAACGAGCCGTTTAACAACACTAGACACAAGCATAGTCCCATATTAAAAACAGAGGGCCAACGGGATGTTGTCAAATCAGGTCTTAGGCCGTCTAATTAACAATACAAAAATATTAGTCTAAATAATAAAGACATATAGTATAGAACGGAGACGAAAAAAGAAAATAAGGAAGGAATTTTTATAAATAATGGGCGGGCGGGCGGGTAAGGAATTTTAGAATAATGGGCGAGCGGGTATATTTTTTTGAAAACTATGGGCGGGCTGGGCAGGTGGGTTAAATATTTTTTAAAACATTGGGTAGGCGGGCTTATGGTCCAAAAACCCGCCCAATGCAGACCTCATATAAATATTGCAAAAATTATGATTTATGTTTTATAAAATACTAGCTAATAACCCGTCAAGAATGACGGGGTTGAGGGTGAGGGGTAATTAGTTAGTTTGTGTATATGGTACTAAATATGCTTTATATTAAAATTTAGGAGAAAAAGAGGTAAAATTGTTGCAATGTAACCCGTGAGCATTAAGGGTATTAGAAATATCAAAATTTAAATTTGTGATAGGAATCATATTGGGTAAAATTAAAAATAGAGATTCTTCAAAATTTTTGAATTTTAAATATGGGCTAGACATTGGCCTCAAAATTTTGTTTTGCAGACACAGCTAGGTCTGATCAAAAAACCACGTCCCATGCAACTTTCCCAAAATTTTGCCATTTATTTCTATTGTAATTTAATAATGTCTTAAATTTAATTTTATATTTAAATAAAATTTACTTGTGATAGAAATCATATTGAATAAAATTTAAAATAGAGATGCTTGGAAATTTTTTATTTTTGGGGTAGACATTGGCCTGATCAAAAAATCAAATCCCATGCAACTTTCATAAAATTTTGCCATTTATTTTTATTGTAATTTAATAACAATGTTTTAAATTTAAATTTATATTCCATTTATTTCTATTGTAATTTAATAACAATATCTTAAATTTAATTTTATATTTAGAATAAAATTTAAATTTGTGATAGAAATCATATTGGGTAAAATTTAAAATAGATATGCTTGGAAATTTTTTAATTATAAATATGGACCAGACATTGACCTGAATTTTTTTTTCTCAAACCTGGCCAACCCATAATAATTTTTTCCCAAGCCTAGAGATAGGTAAATCTCTGAAAACCATAGTTGGGAAATTTGCCCGCCAAAGGCCATAGTAATTTTGTTAGTTGAGAACTGAAATAAAATATATATAAGTTATAATTCATTTAAAAATAAAATCAGAATATGAAAGTTGGATATGCTTGGTTTTTAATCAGGCCTGGCAATTTCTGCAAAAAAAAATTTTCAGGTCAATGTCTAGCCCATATTTAAAATTAAAAAATTTTCAAGCATTTCTATTTTTTATATTTTACACAATATGATTTCTATCATAAATCTAAATTTTATTCTGAATATAAAATTAAATTTAAGACATTTTTATTAAATTACAATAAAAATAAATGACAAAATTTTAAAAAAGTTGCATGGGACTTGGTTTTTTGATCAGGCTTGGCTATGTCTGCAAAAAAAAATTTTCAGGCCAATGTATAACCCATATTTAAAATTCAAAAATCTTAAAGCATCTCTATTTTAAATTTTATCCAATATGATTTCCATCACAAATTTAAATTTTGATATTTTTAATACATGCAACAATTTTAACTCTTTTTCTCCTAAATTTTAATATTTATATAAAATTTATTAATAAACTATATTCAGTACCATACACACAAACTAAATAATTACCCTTCAACCACGTCAGCTAGTATGGTAATAAACGGCAAAATTTTAAAAATATCAACTATTAATTATTATAAAAATAACATTACAATATAGTCTCCTTAAATTTTAAATACATTAGGAAGATACGAAAACGAATGGAGATTATATATATTAAATAATATTTTATTTCGAAAATTATGATTTATTTAATTTATTATATCATAAATTTTTAAATAATATTTATTTTCCTCGAGTCTTTAAATGAATGCTTTGAATGTGCGTATTAAAGATTTATGCCAAATACGTTTTATTGAAAAGATCATCAAAAAACCAAACAAATAATTAAATATATAATTTAATGGTATTTTATTGGCAACTTTTAAAGAGAGGCAAATATTGAGAGGATATAAATCTTCTTTAAAAATTTCATGCAAAAGTGTTGTGAAAAATAATAAAGTTTTGCATGAAATTGCAATTTCAAGTTTAGGCTTATTATATTGGGCAAAGAAAGATTACTGGGATAAATTAGAGCCTGTACTGACTTTTTTGGAATTTATTTATAACAAAATTATAATTGTAGAATCGGATACAGCGGTATTATCTGACGTACCAGAAATATTTTGGGATATAAAAGATAAACTCAATTAAGTGTTAAGATGCATATTAATAAACGAAAGAAATTTTGTTGCCGAATATCATTATGCAACAAATCTTCTGGATCCTAGATATTATGGTGTGAAATTAACAGACCACGAATTAACAGTAGTTTTAAATTTAATAGATATTTCAGGCCAAATTAATTGCGATATTGGAAAAATTATGAGTAATTTAGCAGAATATCGTTCAAAACAAGATTTCTATAAAGGAGCTGGCATATGGGAGAGCTCAATCCATTCCAAACCACTCATATGGTAGAAAGGGTTGTGTACAAATCAACCCCTTTGGCAAGTGGCAGGAAGATGCCTTTCAGTGCCTCGTCAGAAAGAGTCTGGTCAGTATTTGGAAAAATTCATTTAAAAAAGAGAAATAGAATATGAAAGAGTCGAAAAATTAGTATCAATCAGGCATAACATGCATTTAAAGGAACACACAAATACATCATTCGGGTATATCAAAAGAGTTCAGATTCCGATTTATCAATATAAAGTGATAATGATGATATTTCATTTAAATCCCATGAAGATGTTGATACCATTTCTTTAGCATCTCATAAATTTTAAATGTAATTTATAATACATGCTTCTTGTAATTAATAAAGTTATCCTAAAAAATGAAATATTTACAGTGTCTTTTTGTCTTTATTGTTTAATTATTTTATTTTCCATTAATTCCCCAAATTTAATAAAGTTATTCAATGAAAAAATTAAAAAGTTTAAAGTATATTTTGTGGTTATTTTTTAATTTTACGAATTTTCCCTTTTCACCAATTTTACCGGGGAAATTTCCCCTGAATCAATTTTCCCGATTATAACTAATTCAGGATCAGAAAGATTGTTTAATATCTAAATTTTAAAATTATGATCAATAAGGGAAAAGTGTCTGGGGATCAAATAAATAAATATTCTCTCCAATCAACCACAATGATGCTGGTGATACCAAGCCTACAAAGAATGATCATGACCAACGATATGGAAGGAGACTTTATAAATCATAATATAAAAAAAATCAAGCTTTGACTCACCAACTGACAGCACGATGACAACTACGATATAAAAGGAAAAAATAAGGAGTTTCCTAGAACAGAAAAAAGGAAAATTTAAAATAAAAAATAATTTTGCATTTTTTAGATTATTTCTTTGAATGTAGACATTACTTCGATTATATATACGTAAATTGATCTCTTTACCCCAGTTTGGTTTCTTAAGAAAGGGAGGAGACGTGTTCTATCAATTTGTAAATGAGATTCATAAACGCTTGCCAATATATAATTTTGGAAAAAAAGAAAGTATATGCGATCAGTGTTTTCTTTGTCCATAAAGTGTTCGAAATTGTGTTCTTCTTGGCTTGTAAAATGTTTATAACTGTATTCTCAGATTTGTAAGATATAATATGTTAATAAAGAAATCGAAGATATTCAGGAGAAATAGATTTTATGACATATACTTTCTAAAATCCGGACCTAAAAATAAAATAAAGACATATTCCGGCTATAGATATTTTTTATTTACAAAACACGGATCAAGCCCATTTTTAAAATATTTAAATTATGTTTCAAAAATCGGATAAATAGAGCTGTTTAACAACACTCCATTCACCCATATTGAAAATATTTTAACTCTTCAATACTCTGGTGGGGTATATTAAACCCCAGGCATGGTAGAAATGATATTACATAAAAGCGGTTAAATATTATGATCTGGATTCTTCAGTAATTAGAATCTATATTCCAAATTTCATATATTTTGGTTGAATAGTTTTTAAGATATAAGCATTTTGTGACTGATTGGGGTTTGTGAGACCCCACCAGAGTAAATTTGTAATTTTTTAAGAAATTTAAAAAAATTTTTAAATTATAAATATGTACTACTATATTATAAAATATTAAAACAAAATTTAAATATCTTATATTTTGAATAAGATATATGAAAAAGAAAACGTAAAGATTTTCTCTGGTGGATATTTTATTATTATTTTTCACAAGCTGACTCATTTCTTATATTATTTTTATCATTTATAATGATTTTTGCAGATTCTGAAACTAAATATATAATTATTTAAGATGTAATATCATTTTATTTGAGGTGATTATGACAATATAATTAATAATGAGGATGAAGATTTTATATATGATAGTGATTTTATATATTATAGTGATCATGATACACAATCTGAATTAGATGAAGAAGATATGTTAGTTGAAGACAATAAACTTAATATCATTTAGGTAAATAGGAAATCATAGTATATTTCTCTTTAAAATTAGCTAAAAAAATAAGTTTACTAAGTGAATAAGAACTAATCAACAAAATTTAGTTATTCATCTGCCAGGAGTAAAAGAATAAGGGAAAGACACTCCAGAAAAATGTTTTGACTTGTTCATAACACCAAAAATGATTAAAGAGATTATTTATCATACCAATGAAAAAATTAAAATTATATGTGTTAAATATAATTAAAATTGAATATTATAATTTTTGTTTAAAAGGTCTAAAATTGAATATTGTATTTTTTAGTTTAAAAGGTCAGTGATAAGAAAAAGTAAAATGAAATTGTAAAGGACATATGTATTTTGTTTATATGTAAATACGATATTATAAAAAATGTATATAATGACAAGAATTTTGTATATAGAAATATATAATAAAATTCAATTTGAAAATCAACAAAGAATTCTCCCGTTGCCTTCCATTAAATTAAAATGGTGGCAGCGAATTAAGACGCTACAAATTATACTGAAACATGGTGAAGCTAGACAAAAGAGGATTATGGAAAATGATTTTAATATTATTCTAAAAAAAAAAGTAAGAGATGATTAAAATATAAAATTGAATAAAAATATAATAAAATTTTAATGTTGAAATATTTAAAATAAGACAATATTGATAAAACGAAATTAATAGATTAATTAGAAGATTATTTAGTAAAAAATTTAAGAATGATGAAATACGATGAGTACGATAAAGGGATGAAGTCGCACGTACATAGATATCAGTGGAAACCGAGATACGATAATTATGAAGATTCGAGACATACAAATAATTATGAACCAAGATATAGAAACAATTATAATCCTAGAGTTTATGATAATGATAGGGGGTATAATGGATCAGGACCGTATAATAATTTTACAAGATTTAACAACAATTATAACTACGATAACTATAGATATAATAATAATGATAATTACAAATATAATGAAAATAATTATAGATATTATAGACATCAGAACGAATCGAGATACATACCTAGATACAATAATAATCAGAACAATAATCAGTCATACAAGAACAGATTTGACGTAAATAGAATGGATGATGATGACAGGGCAAATGATGCTTACAAAGTTACGATATACCTTAACGATATACCGGTAGAGATGCAGATAAATACCGGGTCACGATTTTCAATATTACCGATTAATATTGCTAGAAAGATAGGAATCAAAGTCTTGAATAAATCGGATACGAAACTGACTGGTTATGATGGGAGAAGAATAGAGGTGCTAGGAATTGTTAAAATAAAAGTGAGATATGAAGACAAAACTCAAAATTTAGATGCGTATGTAGTCCAAAATGACAATATTGCAATTCTGGGAAGGACTAAAAGTTTTTGGGAACATACTTAATAAAATTGTAAATATAATCGAGGAAAATAGAGAAGTAGATAATAAAAATTATGAAGGTACATATTACAATAAAAAGCATGAAAATTATAAATGTCATAATAATAAAAACTTGAATAAAATTGAATTGTGTAAATTAAATGTTAAAAAAGAAATAAATTCTTATAAATTAGAAGAAATAAATCATTTGATAATTGAATAAATAATAGTTATTAAAAACAATAATGAAATAATAGTTATTAAAAACAATAATGAAATTAAAATTGAAGAAAATAATAAAATAAAAAATTTTATAATTAATAAAAAATTTAAAAAAACTTTGGAAAAGAAAATTACAACAAAGGTGATTAAATATCGTGATGTTGAAAGAGAGATTAGGAGTACGATATGGAGATCGTATAATGGTAGGAGAAAGAGAAATTTTGTTATAAAGAACAAGTTAAAGAGAAATTATGATATAAAAAAGTGTTTAAATTGAAAAATAAAGGAGTAAAATTTAAAAATAAAAATAATTAAGTAATAAATAAAAAATTATAATATAAAATGAAACAATTCCAAATATTCTATTATTCTATATTCCATAATTCTTATTCTTATGATTGATTCTGATAAATTATTTATTCCATTATCATTATTCCAAAATTATTTTATTATTTACAAACATTGATAAAATGACGAGATGAACAGTGTGAAGATGATGTTCAAGCGAATGATTAGATGATAATAACAGGATAAGAACAAATCAATGAAAAAGATATGACTCAGGCTAAACAACGAACAAAATATCAAATTTCTACTACAAACAAATGAAAAAATTTTTAGAGGGGGAAGAAGTGAACAAGTTCAAGTTCAAAATTCTAAAATTCAAAGTCAAGTTCAAAAGCGAGAATATGACCTACGACATAGAAAATGATTAATTGTTATAAATAAATAAAATTTTGTAAAAAATATTTATATAAAATTTTGAAAGAGAAATGGGATGATCAATACAAACA
Source organism: Gordionus sp. m RMFG-2023 (assembly GCF_954871325.1). NCBI lineage: Eukaryota > Metazoa > Nematomorpha > Gordioida > Chordodea > Parachordodidae > Gordionus > Gordionus sp. m RMFG-2023. The sequence goes on from NC_088778.1 coordinate 18,679,741, forward strand.
GCAAATCAACAAGCAATGTTCAACTAACGACGTTTCAACAATGATGTTCAACCAACGATGTTTCATAATGTTCGATAATCAATTCAACTAACGATAATCAGATGGTCTAACAAACGATCTAAACGATATACTCTCGATGATAGGAAAGAACACTCTAGCTTTCGAAGGAAGAAATTTAAAAAGAAGAGGAAATGTTAAATATAATTAAAATTGAATATTATAATTTTTGTTTAAAAGGTCTAAAATTGAATATTGTATTTTTTAGTTTAAAAGGTCGGTGATAAGAAAAAGTAAAATGAAATTGTAAAGGACATATGTATTTTGTTTATATGTAAATACGATATTATAAAAAATGTATATAATGACAAGAATTTTGTATATAGAAATATATAATAAAATTCAATTTGAAAATCAACAAAGAGTTCTTAACTATACTGACCAATATGAAAATTCTACTAAAGAAGTTGATGTAACACAATTCAAGACATTATTGTGAAATGCTGGAATTTTTAGATTTAACGATCAAAATAAAAAAAACAAAATATTTTTTTCCAAATATGTAAAATAAATTTATGTTTAGAACACATTAATGTTTTATGTAATAAATGTTTTGCATGTCAAAACATATTTCAATGTTCTATATTTTTTTTATGTTTGAATTTATTAGTGTAATTTTTTTTTATATTGAAGAATAAAGATCCTTATAATGAATTATTATGATTATATGATAGATAAGTTATTTTATTAATTTAATATTTAAAAAAGTAAGCTTTTTTAGAAAATTTTGGCATAAATTATAATTATCTTCATCATCTTTAATCTAAGCTTAAGAAATAAAAATAAATAAATATTTTATCAAGTTTAAGGTTAGTTCTATCTTATATCCAAATATTAAATAAAATAATGAATATAACTGGAGATATATACATTTGAAATTGGGGCCTATAAAACCCCACCTTAGTACTAACGTATTTTTTTCACCAGAGTATTGAAGGGTTAAATGAAATTATTAACCTTTGAGAATAAAAAAATATATTTAATCATTAGTGAAAGTTTGTTTCTTATTTTAAAATAGAAAATATAGATATTTTTATTACATTAGTTCAAAAATAAATATAAATATTGGATTGGTATTGTTTTAAGAAATATAGGAAAATCGGATCAGATTGATTAAAAATTTGTGGGTCAAAATAGCCCTAATAATAACTTTAAAATAGTTAAGATATCTAATTCAAACTGGTTTACAGGCCTTTTTAGAGGTTGGTCCTGACAATTTTTAAAGGTTCAGTAAATAATAACAATAAATATATGTTTAGCAGTACGGATCAGGTTTTTCCCTGCAATATAGTGCTGTTAGATATACATTGTAAGCCCCATGTGTTAAATATGATAAAACTATTAAACTTGGCAACCTAGACCACAATAAATGTGCATATTTTGCCCAGCACATAATAATCTTTTGTGAAGGAAAAAGTCATAAATTTGCATAGTAACATTAAAAACATTTACGAACTTCTTAGTCAGCTTGGTCCATAAACATTTGACAAGTTGGTTTTCCTCAAATTTTTCGGATGTGTAAATTATTCAGTCCTATTGGTATTAGACAGAATCCAGACCAGGCCAATAGCTATTGGTCCATTTTCTAAGGTCATTTTAGAAAAAATTATTTGTCCATACAACTTAACAATATTTTTAAAAAATATTAGGCTCAACCGAGCCTGATCTTAAATTATTTTTTGAAGTAACCCCCCCCCCCTCCTGACCAAGCCCAAATGCAGGATGTGCAGATCTCTAGTCAGTGCATTTTCAATAATAATTATTTAATCATGTATATATTTATGATATAAAATATTAATAAGCACAGAATTTTTTTTTAAATATAAAAATTTTTTATGGCCTCTGAACTTGTCTTTAGTCTGGACTGGTCTTTGCTTTTCAGTTCAGTTCTTCACTAAGATATCTGCCTTCATATGGGGTTTGACAGATTCCAATTTTAAATTAATTTTCTTTTTATAATGTATTATTTTGATAACATAAAATCTTTATAAAGCATTTATTTATATATATTTATTCTCTACTAGGTGTATAATTCTCAAAATAAATAGAATGATTATTCAATAACATAATAAATATATGTCATAAATTTAGTTTATTATTGAATTAATTTCTATGCATTTATGGGGGATAAAAAGTATAATAATAAATCTATATTCTTAAAAATAGTATTAATTCTAAATTTCAAAAAAAATTGTTAAAATTAAAATGTAAAAACATGATTCTATAAAAAAAATATTTATATAAAAGTTTATAAAAAAAACACTGAAGCTGTCCCATTAATTTTATAGGTTTTGTAAAGATTTAATAAAAAAAACTCTGAAGCTGCCCCCTTAATTCTATATGTTTTGTAAAGATTCAATAAAATCATAGGTCTGAGCTTTATATAAAAGTATGCAGTTTATAAAAAAATTTAAAAAACATAATTTGTATATATTCAAAATATATCTATATGATTTATAATAAAAATGATAAACTTTTTTTGATGTCTCTTTAGGTATATTTCCAACAAATAATGTAAAGGCGACATTATCCACACTTGTATTATCACAGAGAATAATTTTCTTAGCATGTTTCTTTAGTCTAATAAAATTAATTAATCTCTATATTTGTAAAAACTTTTTTTGATTCGTTACATCTATAGGCTCTTTTAAAACCTTAGCCTATTAAAAAAATTTATTATAATATAATAAAAATATAACCTTTGAAAAAATTTCAGAAAGAGTTGTTTTATTATCGACATATCCAAATAACGATTTCGTTATATCACCTGATGTATAATTAGGCATATATTTAAGTGACCAAAAGGAATGGGTTTAGTCAGGTTCAATTTAAATTATTCTTTGATTTGGGTTCAACTCATATAATTGTCATTTGCACAACTGATTTATTTGACTTTATTGGTCATAAATATATTAAAAAATCGGTATCGTCCCTCCAATTCGTATGAAGATTATGAATTAGGCGTTTTGTCGTATTGCCAAGATTCCCAAGAAAATCTTGAAGATTCCCAAAAATGTATAAGTAAAACAAATTAATATTTACAATAATTTTTCAAAGCTATTAATCTACAAGGTCCAGTTTTGGATAACACAAATAGTCCGGTTTTGGATAACACAAATAGTATTAGTAAATTTTAATTATATTGGTATAACTATTTTTTAACAAAGTTATGAACCAAGAGGTCTTGGAGGAAATAGATGCCCATAACAAAAATACCATTAGTCCAAGTAAATAGTATCTTTTAGATATTTATAACATTTTTAAACAAAGCTATTATTCAAAACAATTCTAACAATCAAATGGTTCAATATAATTTGATTAAATCAAAATACAACAAAAATATTATCTATTCTAACAAATATTTAATTCAATTTATACATCATCATGCAAAAAAAAAGGAGATTGCATTTTTATATATTAATTAAAATTTTTATTATGAGATATTTGATATCTATTTTATTAATATTATATCAAAAATATATTTATAATAAAATTGTGGTGTCTATTTTATATTAATAGATCTTGAGTATTAAGAGTTTGCTAAAATATTGTAAATTATCTGCAATTTATTTTTTAGTATATACTGTTCTTGTATTAATATAAATATTAATTACCATTTATTTATTTAAATTTAATTTAAAATAAAAAGCATTTTTTAATTTATTTGTCAAATCTGTTACAACGTTTCAAAATTATACAAATTTATAATCGCTTCAAATATATTTGTGGCCATTTTAGGTCATTTGACGTTTTTTCATAAATGTTCATACGAAGAGGTGGACCCTCACTACGGTTAATTTTTTTTAATCAGTAATTTTGAAATTTATATTAGTTTAAACATTGTTTTATAATTAAATCATAATTCAATATTCCAAATATCATAATTGCTAATCAGACCAATCATTTATAAGTATTGGTTAAACAAATTTTAAGTTAAATGGGCGAAAAACTGATTGCAACATTTTGATATATTACGTGATACGTGATATATAGCGCATCGCCCTCTAACGTTGAATACACAACAGAGCTACGCTAGGTTTTCCTCATTTCCATCTAATTGGAACAATTTAATTTGGGTATAAAAGTAAAAATATGAGGAGCCCTCCCGTTTGTGGGCAAGCCGCACGTACTTGTAGGCACAACCTTTCGAAAATGTTACTTAAACCTCTATATGTTATAATTTAAAAGGAGTGGGACAAAGAAAAAGCCTATACCCGAGAATTACAGTATAATTTAATTACTTTAAAGGTGGGTGATGGCTGATTTTAAGCTTAATTTCTTTAGTGTAAGTTATTATTACTATCAATATTGAGATATAATGTTCATAGAATCTGTAAATAAATATGATTAAAATAAAATAATATTTACCGTTTTATCACTTCAAATTTTCCACCGGAAGTTTTCACATTTCAAAAAAAATTTCTGAAAATTTTGAATTCTTCATATTTAAAATTCAATGAAAGAATCAAAACCTTTTGATATATTAAATTTAGGAGTATTCATAATTTTTTTTTTACATGGTCATTTCCCAAATACACGTTTGCTAATCAGGCCATCTTAAGTCCAACAAGTTTATTAGCTTTTTTAAAGTAGAAAATTTAAAAAAAAATTTGGCTGCTAGATTTTTAAATTATCTAAGTCATGTATCTCATAATATATATTATTATACATTATATTATATTAAAGTGTCAGTATGAATGAACATAAGTATGAAATTGATTTATATAAGAAAGGGAAAATATATATGGTGTAGAGAAGTGTTGTTAAATTGCAGGTCGGGTCGGTTTGGCCGAAAATCCAGCAATGTTGAGCCGAAGAAACGACCTTAAACGCGAGCCAACATATTTAACCATAGATCAGACCCGACCCAATGCGCCTCGTGAGTCGATCCATCGTGTCTGCCGGATGGGTCGGCTGACTATGTCAGCAAAAAATATTAAACTAGTTTGTTTTAATCCGGGTTTAGAGTTTTTGATATTAGAAAGATGTTCTAAAATCTTTGGTTCTAGTAATAAATTGGCACTGCTATTATATTTTATTCAACCAGGAAAAGAATTATGAATTATTTTAAAACTATGTTTTAGGCCTGGTTAAAATTTTTGATACTAGAAAGAAGTTCTAAAACCATTGGGTCTAGTAATAAATTGGCACTGCCATTATAATTAAGTCCAAAAGGAAAAATACGAAATTTTTTTAAAACTTTGTTTTAAGCCTAGTTAAAAGTTTTTGATACTAGAAAGATGTTTTAAAACATTTGGGTCTATAAATAAATTGACACTGCTATTATATTTTATTGCATGAGGATAAGAAAATTTTGTAAACTTTGTTTTAAGCCTAGTTATAAGATTTTGATACTATAAAGATGTTCTAAAACTTTTTGGTCGTAATAAATTAATATTTCCATTTAATAAATTTTTTTTATAAATTTGTTTTAAATCTAGTTAAAGGTTTTTGATACTATAAAGATATTCTAAAACCTTTGTATAATAAATTGGCACTGCTATTATATTTTACTCCAAGAGGGAAAAAATTACCATTTTTTTAATAATTTGTTTTAACTCTCGGACTTGTGGCTGAATTTTACTTACTCCCTCATTATCAAGGAACGCAAGAGCAGAATTCAGCTGAGTGCATTGGCCTTTATGGCTTTTACACTCGTCGCTACTAAGTAATAATAATAATAATAATAACAATAATACCAAAAAAATTAAGTGTAGAGAATACTGCCAATTAATATAAAAATTAAAATGGCAAAAATAAATGACAATTAAAATTAAAAAACAACGACAATAGCGAGATGAGGTAAAATACATCGTTTATTTATAAATAAATATATGCAAAAAGATGTTATAAAATAATTGGGACTAGTAATAAATTGGCACTGCCATTTACTACACCCAGGAAAAATAAATATGTAAATTTTTTGAAATTTGTTTTAAGCTTAGTTAAAAGTTTTCATTATTTGAAAGATCTATAACCTTTGGGAACCTTTGGATCTAGTAATAAATTAGCATTGCCATTATATTTTATTCCATGAGGGAAAAAATTATGAAATTTTTTTTTAAATTTTGTTTTAAGCCTAGTTAAAAGTTTTGATACTTAAAAAATGTTCCTAATGGCTCAAGTAATAAATTGGCACTGACATTATATTTTCGTACACGAGGAAAAAAAAATTATGAAAATTTTTAAAATTTTGTTTTAAGTCTAGTTAAAAGTTTTTGATACTAAAAAGATGTTCTAAAATCTTTGGGTTTAGTAATTAATTGTTACAGTCATCATGTTTTACTTCACTAGAAAAAATAATTATGAAAAATTTGAAAAACTTTGTTTTAAATCTAGTAAAAATTTTTGATACTAGAAATATGTTCAAAACCTTTGGATCTATTAATAAATTGGCACTGCCATTATATTTTACCCCAATAGGGAAAAATATATGAATTTTTTTTAAAATTATTTTTAAGTCTTAAAAGTTTTGATACTAAAAAGATATTTTAAAACCATTTTATCTGCTAATAAATTAGCACTACCATTATATTTTACTCCTCGATGAAAAAATTGCACTAAGTCTAGTTAAAAGTTTTTGATACTAAAATGCCATCGCGTACGCAGGAATTTGGTCTGGGGGGTGACCTAGTTTGTAAGATATTTTTTGTTGATATGAATATTTTTATTAAATGTCAATCCTATTTGTGATAAATTTTTTATCGTTTTTTTTAACATGAATTCATTCTTCGTTTTTTCATAAATGAATTGAATATTTATGATTATTATAGAATTTTCTCAAAAAAAACTTTACAATAAAATTATTCTTGGGTCTTTAAAAAAATGATTTGTTTATTTTGGTTCTCTTAATTTTAAAATAAAAGGATTATTAATTTGTACCAGAATTTTTATATATATTTTGAATTGATTATTTTGAGTTTTGGTAAACTTTCCTTGTATTAGTATTAGACTTGGAAGGCTAGTTTTAGTAGTTTTTAATTTAGATTTTTCGAAATTAAGTTTAGCTTTCTTTTTCATCTTTGTGTTAAAAAAATTATATGCACAGAATCACTTAAAAGACCCAAAATAGAAATTTGAATTTTTTGAGCCTTTTTATATATAAAGTATAAAAAATTTAAATGTTAGAAATATAAATTAATACAAAAAAAGTTTCTTAGGAATAATTGTATTTTGTATGTTATATATTTACAATGTAAAATATGCTTGTCGTCAAATGCCTATGAATATTCATCCAAACCTTTCAATCTACTTTCAGAAGTTGTACTTCTTGGTATCCCCGACCGGACCGTATTTTAATTTATCTAAATATAATGGGCCTTAATTTTCTTAAAAAAACACCCAGGCCCTGCCTGAAAATTTTTTTAAAAAAAATATCAGGGCCGGGCTGTATATTTTAAAAAAGCCTATATTTGAAATCGATATAGCTATAAAAATCAAAAATAAATATAATTTATTTTTAAAAAACCGGGTCGGGCCTTAAAATTTTATTTAAAAAAAACCCGAGCTGGGCCCTAAAAATTTTAAAATAAATCCGGATACCTCTGCAGGGCTCTGTTATTCTTCTTAAAAAAGAGAATGTTCTCTCGTTAGTTTACTAATGGGAAGAGTTGCTAATATATAAAAACCCTTTTAATACATTGGGAATATAATCTTAAATGTGTTTGAAATAATGCAGAGCATCCATAGCATTTTTTGGGACCATATCAACTATAGTTAATCTTATAAACATAGTTATTCAGCTAATAAGGCATCATAAGATACTTTATGATCTTCAAGATAAAAATCCAACAAATATTTTTTTTTCTATCACCATCTGAAAAATGTTGGGAAGGCTTTTATGTAAGTAATATTTGCAGATTGGTAAGTGCTGCATGATGAATTAAAAACCATTCATTTATTTGGGTCATAAATGTATCTGTATCAAAGATATACCCTTCTACACTGATCCTATATTATTGTTTTAATTACGAGCTTGCCTTGCCGCAAATCGAGGGAGATAAATATTAAACACGTATAGCTCTGCTTTTGACTTAACAATAACATTAAAATATGAAATTCTTCATCAACATTAGCCCTAATTTCATTGAATTCTAATAAAATGCTCTCCGCTATTCTCATCTTCTTAATCTAGTCATTGTCATGTTTTTGAAAGTAATACACAAAATAGTTGTATAATTAAATAATACATTCTAATGAGAAAAAAATTATTTTGGAATAAGCATTGAATCCAATAATTTTCTTGCTTCTGAGGAAATATTTCCTTCAGGCCATTGTAATATTTCAGTAATCGCAAATAATCGGCTCTTCTAACTCTATAAAAGCTGTTACTGCTTGATGGCGGAGACTCTATCTCGTTGGACAAGGTTGCAATTTCTTTCTCCCTGTTAAACAATTTCAGAATAATTATTATTTGATTAGAAATTTGAAAATGGTAAATAAATATTACGCCACTAAAAATTTGAAAATAATAAGATATATCGCCGGAAAACTTGAAATCAAAATTAATTGATAAAATAACTTAGTTGAAGAATGTGATAATAAATGTAATTAAATATATATTTAATATGAGATAGGAATAAATATTAACAAATATAAATTAATATAAACAGTAATATTTTTGAAAAATATATCCGGCATCTGCATTTTTTGGCTTTAGGGGGGGGGGGGGTATTTGTTTTCCACCCCCGCTGCGTACGCGCCTGCTAAAATGATATTCTAACTATTTTGTCCAGCAATAAATTAACACTACCATTATATTTTACCCCACGAGGAAAAAATTATGAAAATTTTTTAAAAGTTGTTTTAAGTCTAGTTAAAAGTCTTTGATACTAGAATGATTTTCTAAAACTTTTGGTTTCATAGAGAGATTTTTATTTACGTTAAATATAGAAATATTAAAAAAATATATTTTTTTTGTTTTGAGCCTAGTAGAAAGTTTTGGTCTAGTAATAAGTTGTCATTTTCATTCTATTTTAATCCAAGAAGTAATTTAAAATTTTTTTAAAATTTACAAACTTTGTTTTAAGCCTAGTAAAAATTTTTTGCTATTAAAATAAAGTTCTAAAACCATAGTATCTAGTATAAATTAATATTGTTATTATTTTTTCTTCTTTCATTTTTTTAACATGAGTTTAGTTTAAAATATTTGGTATTAGTAATGAGTGGTATACCATTTGAAACTTTTTAGAAGATTGGCAGTGGAAAAGAAAAGACTGGAGAAGTTGAACAGTAGAACCCATTTTAAAATGTATAACACTAGGATATATAAATTTATTCTAAAATATATCTTAAACTGTCCATCTATATGCTAAAAATATTTTGAATATTATAAATTTTTTATATTAAATTTGGAAAATGTTTATAAGTGTTAAACAGTGACACTCATGTATTTTATCTTAACTTTAAAAAATAGTTTTTTATTTACATCCTTAAGCTATTTATGGCGTAACTTAAAATATTTCAAATGTAATAAGAATTGTTTCTTTCTTTTTGTTAAAAACAACTTTTACATTTTAAAAAATCAATTTGCTTATAAACTAATATTAAATTTTATATTTTATATTATATAAATCAATTTACTTAAAAAACGAATGTTCAATTTTATATTTTAACTTTAAAAAGATCAATTTATTATAAACGACATTAAAATTAAATTGTTAATATATATAGGAAACTATTTTGAGTTATGTGATAATTATATTTTTAAAATTTAAATATCAATAAATTGACTTAAAAATTATATTCTTGAAGTCTGCATCATTAGAAATCTTTAGAAAAATCATGGTGGCAGCGTATCCTAAATTAAAATTTTCTAAAATATTAAATATAAATTAACTTCTTAAAATTTTTATAAAATCCAATACTATAAAATAGAAAAATTCAAGGATATTGTAAATTATAAATTATGAAACAGACCTCAAATAATAACGTTAATATTAATATTGAATTTCCAACATACACAGGTAATGGCGATGTTTTTCTAAGTCGTTTCGAAGACATATTCAACGATGCTCAGATCTCTGATATTGAAAAAGCAGGATCCTTCACAAGAAGACTACCAGACGAAGAATACATCAAGCTCAAATCGATATGTTCACCTACCGATTTCATCAATCCATTGATATTGATTAAAAAATTTAGGTTATTACACCCGAGGAAATCTACAAGTTCGAAATTGTTATTATTCAATGCAGCTGTACAAGGTAAAAGTAAAAGTTACATCAATTGGGTAAGTAGATTATGTATTTTACAAAATGAATGTTCGTTAAGCGATAGTAGAGTCATTGAAAAGGTAAAAATTTCATCAAATAGCAGAAGTATCAGGCAGAAAATTACGTTGAAAGAGAATATTACGTTAGCAGAAGTCTTTAGTTTAAGAGATGATTTTGAGGAGACAGAATTAAAAGAAAATATAATAGCTAAAGTTGAAAACATTTCTTTAAGTGAAAAGACTGAAGAAGAAACAAGCGTAAAACATTTGGAAAGACAAAGAGGCATGAAAGTTGAAGAAAACAAACAGGTGGTCAGATACGACGATAGACATAATCCACGATCAAATAACGATAACAGACAACTATAGACTACGAGAAACAACAACTTTCAAAGAAATAATTATCAGGGAAATAATTACAACCCTAGGCATCAGAACTATAATGCGGGTAACTACAATAACGTTAGGGCAAATTACCCAGGATTATACAATAATTCTTCGAGATATGATAATAGAGCTAGTTATAATAAAAATGACTATAATAATAATAGATTTAATAATGATTATAATTACAGATATAACAGATATTATAACGATTCAAGATGTATTCAAAGATATAACGATAATCATAATATTGGAAATCGAGGAACAAATCAAATGTGCAATTGTAAATATCATAACAACGACAATAATCAATCACGATATACAAATAAAGTAAACACTGTAAATAGAGAAGAGATAAAAGAAGATCATAATGACAAACTAGAAAGAAAAGAATATAATTTATACAATTTAGACATAAACAATATGGATGCCGATAATAAGCTAACGATGAACGACATGCCTATTTTGATGCAGATTGATACCGGATCAAGGTATAGTATCCTACCGATGTATGTTGCAAAAGAGATTGGTATCAAAATATTAAATAAATCAGACACAAAATTAACTGGCTATGATGGGAGAACAATAAAGGTGTTAGGAACTGTCCAAGTAAAAGCGAAGTTCGAAGACAAAACCCAAACATTAGATGCTTATGTTGTCCAGAGTGACAAGGTTCCACTTTTGGGTAGGACCTGGATAGCAGTCTTTAGAAATATACTAGATAGATTTGTAAACTTAGTCGAAGAAGATTATGACAATACTATTCAAGAACTGATCAAACAATGCGAGTCAAAACTTAGCAAGAAACCAATACTACGCAATTATGTCAAACTACATCTAAAACAAGGCGCTACACCGAAAATCATACCTCCCAGGCGTGTACCTTATTCAAGAATTGACTTGGTTACAAAAGAACTACAGAAGTGGATAAGCGACAAAATAATCGAACCTGTTGAAGAGGTAAGATGGGCCAGTCCTCTCACTCCTGTTGTCAAGAGCGATGGTTCACTTCGGCTATGTGCTGACTTCAAGAATACTATTAATCCTGCGTTAGAGGATTTCAAGTACCCAATTCCACGCATCAATGACCTTATAGCAAAGTTATCGAAAGGCAAGAAATTTACAAAGATCGACTTTAAAAATGCATTTCTTCAAGTTCCAATACACAAAGAATCAAGAGATTTTCTCACTATTTCAACACATAAAGGCTATTTCAGGTTTACAAGACTTCCGTTTGGATTAAAAACTTCATCAGCAATATTTCAACAAACTATGGACAATATTTTCGGGAACATGAAAGACGTCGTGTTTTATATTGATGACTTATTGATTACTGGGGAGGACGATGAAACTCACGTGAACAACATAAAAATGGTATTTGACAAAATATCAAAGTATGGGCTTACACCAAACTTCACAAAAAGTATATTTTTGAAGAAAAAACTACGGTTTCTAGGTCACGATATAGATGACAATGGAATTCATCCGAACGCAGATAAAATAAAGGCTATTTCTAATATGCCGGAACCTAAGACAAAAGAAGAGTTGGCAACTTTTTTGGGGATGGCGAGCTATTATAGAAAATTTTTGTGCAATTTTGCTGACATCGCCGATCCCTTATACAAAATAGTAAATAAAGACAAGTGGTCATTGGATAGTACACATCAAGAAAGCTTTGATTACCTAAAAAAACTCATAAGCACTCCGCCTACGTTAAATTTTTATAACCCGTATCTACCAGTGGACATTGCAACTGATGCTTCAAAGAAAGGTTTAGGCGCAGTCTTATTTCATATTGAGAGTGATGGCAAAGAAAAACCCATCGCTTTCGCGTCAAGAGCACTATTGAAATCAGAGTTAAATTATACCAATATCGAAAGAGAAGCTTTGTCGGTAATTTACGCGGTTAAAAAATTCCAGGAGTATTTAATAGGCACAAGATTTGTAATAATTACCGACCACAAGCCACTCGTGTATATATTTACGAAGGGACTCAAGGACAATTCTTCCATATCAATGCGACTCCAAAAATGGAACTTGGCTATGGGAGCGCATGACTTTACGATAGTTCACAGACCCGGGAAACGAAATATTGTACCAGACTGTTTGTCCAGATTACCACTAATGAATACAGAAGAGATGGTACAAAAGTTAGATGACGAAATAATTGATGACAATTTTTGGGACACACCAATAAATTTTAAAAGAATAGTTAAAGAAACTAATATTGATCAAGAACTAATGGAAGTAATCAACGATATAAGGAATCATGAGCAGATAAAGAACAAAACGTATAAAAATATGGTATTGGAATTGAGTTTAATCAAAGGTTGCCTTTTTAAAGAGAATAAGATCATAATACCGAAAGGTATGAGAAAAGAGATTTTGCAAGAGTTGCATAATGGGCATCTCGGTGCTGGAAAAACAAAATCATTAGCGAGAGAGTATCTGTGGTGGCCTGGTTTAAATGCAGAAATAGATCAGGAGGTAAAGAATTGCGATGCTTGCAATAAATACGCAGACAATCCTCATAATATTCAAAACCCATGGGAAACAGCAACGAAAGTATTCGAGCGCGTACACATAGACTTTGCAGAGTTCAAAGATAATAATTTTATGGTATGTGTTGACGCCTTCAGCAAATTTCCTATTATTAGGAGAATGAGAAACACAACTACGGAATCAACGATTAAAGAATTGATGAAAATAATAAGTTTATTTGGTATACCTAATAGAATAGTCAGTGATAATGGAACTAACTTTACCAGTAAATTATTTAAGAAATTTTGCGAAGATCACGAAATCGAACACTTACTCACCGCACCTCACCACCAACAGTCCAATGGCCAATGTGAGCGTATATGAAAAGGAATATGGAAAATAATAATAAAATAGACGTAGACATAGCTCTAGAAAAGTTTCTTTTTAATTATCGTAATACACCCAACGCAACGACCAACAAAATACCAAGCGAAGTAATGTTCTCCAGAATGATTAGGACAAAATGGGAGTTGATAAAACCGAGGGATGAAAGAGATCATATACTAAATCGCAAGATATCAATAGATAGGGATATAGAAATAGGAGACAGCATATGGTATAAAACTTTTAAGGATAATAATTGGGAAAAAGGTACAATAATGCGCAAAAACGGAAATTTGTTGTATGAGATAGATACTAGGAACAAAATTATAAAAAGACACTTGGACCAAATAAAAAAAAGATCAACTAATGTTGAACCTTCTTCTAATGGTGCAACAGTTTTTAAAGCGAATGTTAATAATAATGCATCACCTTATACATTTAATTTTAGAAGGGGAGGTGATGAACCAAGAAACCAAAATGTACAAGTGAATGATCAGAATCGCAACGTTCAAAGACCAGTTAGAAATAGTGTGTTGCCTAGAAAATTTGAAAATTTTATGATGAATTAAATTTGATAATAAATTTTTTTTCTTCCTTATTTTAAAACAAAATTAGTTTTTTTTGTGTGTGGAACTAAATTGATAAAACGTACAAAAAAAAAAGATCAACGAAGGGGTTAACGAGCAAGAATGACAAACGACAAAAATTATAGACAGAGGGCAAATAAGAAATAAAAAAAAAGTGTGAAATGTTAAACAGTGACACTCATGTATTTTATCTTAACTTTAAAAAATTGTTTTTTTTTTTACATTTTCTTTCTTTTTGTTAAAAACAACTTTTATATTTTAAAAAATCAATTTGCTTATAAACTAATATTAAATTTTATATTTTATATTATATAAATCAATTTACTTAAAAAACGAATGTTCAATTTTATATTTTAACTTTAAAAAGATCAATTTATTATAAACGACATTAAAATTAAATTGTCAATATATATAGGAAACTATTTTGAGTTATGTGATAATTATATTTTTTAAATTTAAATATCAATAAATTGACTTAAAAATTATATTCTTGAAGTCTGCACCATTAGAAATCTTTAGAAATTTCAATAAGACAAATAATTTTTAGCAAATTCTGAACTATCTTAATTAGTTATTTTTATAAATATTTATGATAAATTTTACAAATATTTATGATGTGATTTTATTTAAATCATGATTAATAAAGCGAGTGTTAGGGATCTTGCTAATCTCAACATACTTTCTACAACTAATTAAATATTAAAATAATTTTTTTATCTTTGATAATTGTATGGATAATTTATCAGAAATTACTTGAGATATAATAAAAATTACAATAAATTCATATTGATTTTCTCCATACAAAGCTTAGTCATTTAAAATTAACATTAAATTGCTTGATGCGTAGTTTAGTGATCTAAAATTAACATAAATTTGTTCAAAGAGTTAAGTCATCTATAACATTGATTTGTTCAATGCACTGTTTAGTCATCTAAAATTAATTTTAATTTGCTCGAAGCGTAATTAATTCATCTAAAATTAACATTAATTTGCTCTATGCATAGTTTAGTCATCTAAAATTAACATTAATTTGCCAGATACGTAGTTTGGTTATCTAAAATTAACATTGATTTGCTAAATGAATAATTTAATCATCTAAAATTAACATAGATTTTCTCAATGCCTACTTTAATAAATTTAAAATTAACATTAATTTGTTCGATGCATAGTTTAGTCCTAAGAATAATATTAATTAGCGATTCGTAATTTAGTCATCTAAAAATAATATTAATTAGCTCGATTCATAGTTTAGTCATCTAAAATTAACATTATGTTGAAAGAGTAGTTAAATCATCTATTATTGCAATGCGTAGTTTACTCATCTTAAATTACCATTAAGTTGCTCGATGCGCATATTAGTCATCCAAAATTAACATTAATTTGTTCAAAGTGTAGTTAAGTCATCTAAAATTAATATTAATTTGCTCGAAGCGTAATTTATTCATCTAAAAATTAATATTAATTTGCTCGATGCGCAGTTTAATCATCTAAAAATAACTTTATTTGCTAAATGCATAGTTTACTTCTCTAAAATTAACATTAATTTGATAG
Organism: Gordionus sp. m RMFG-2023; assembly: GCF_954871325.1. NCBI lineage: Eukaryota > Metazoa > Nematomorpha > Gordioida > Chordodea > Parachordodidae > Gordionus > Gordionus sp. m RMFG-2023. The sequence continues at coordinate 18,695,398 of NC_088778.1, forward strand.
ATGCGCAATTTAGTCATCTAAAAATAACATTATTATGTGCAGTTTATTCATCTAAAACTAACATTTATTTTCTCGAAGCGTAGTTTAGTCATCTTGATGTGTAGTTTAGCCATATTCATTTTTTGAGATGATATAAATAAATAATAAAGTTATGTGTTATATTATTTTTTAAATATATTTAAGATGGTTAAAGTTTTTTCATTATATTATTTTTTATATTATTTTAATGTATATTTTTGAGATGTATTTTAATTTTATATTATTTGTTAAATATATTTGTTAAGTTGGTTTCTTTATATGTTTTTTAATAATATACTATTTTCCTTTAAGAATGATTTTTTATGATAGTTCGTTCATTCTTTATATTTATTTTTTAGGTTAATTTTTACGAATATTATTTTTACTCCTTTTTTTTAATATAATTTTTACGGTGGTTTATTTCCTAAATTTACTTATATTTCTTTTACGAATATTTTATCAATTATATTCTTACAATAATTTATAACGGTATTTTTGTAACATTTTGATGTTTTTTTAAAGATTGAGGGATTATAACCGTTGTCAAATAAAGAAAGGTTAGAACTAAAATGATACTAAATCAGACTAATATCCTCGATTATATATACTTTTCTATAATATTCGCCAAATAAAGACAGGTTAGAACTAAAATGATACTAAATCTTTATTAAATAATAAGATAAAAACATAATCAAAATAAATTAATATAAATTAAAATTAAAAATTAAAGATTAAAAAAATTAAGTTCGTAAAATCATAATTTAATCCTTTATTCAAAATTATAACATTATCAAATTAACAAAATTATAAAAGTAAAAATAATAAAAAAAAATTAATAAAAATAAAAATAAAAAATTAAAGATTAAAAAAATTAAGTTCGTAAAATCATAATTTAATCATCATCTTTCGCATCATAATTTCTCCTTATATATCCTTTTTCTTTAATCAACATTTGCATAGTCTCAATTTGTACCGATCTTGTAGATTTGAATATCTTTGGGCTTCGTAATTTTGTTTAAAAGTAATTTGCCTGTCTGGCTGTTTCGTAATCTAGTAAATTTGCATGTTACCACAATTACACAATTTTTTTTTATAAATATATTTTGATATTTTTCATAGGCAGTAAATATACTATTATCAATAAAATTCCTAAATCGCTTTTAATTATTCGTTCAAAATTAATGATGAATATTTTTCCTGCTAATCGTGAATGCTTTGATTTGAATTGCTCAAGATGTAAAAATTTAGGTGAGATGTATTATAATTACATTTATGACTTAAAATAATGTTTTCTACTATTATGATTAAACTTTACTTTTCATAGCAGCGGGGAGGGTATTTCTTTAAACATAATTCATAATAGTCCGCAGATATAAAAACCAAACATTTTTAAAATTTATTTATATTTTATAAAATATATTAATCATATTTTTTAGTCATAATTTTTGTTTTATAAGATGTTAATTTAAATAAATAATCCTGCATAAATTATTTTTATATCAACTATCTATTAATATCTTTGACATACTGTTTCAAATCTGTAAGAAATGCACTTTAGATATTTATTCGCTTTATAGAACGATCTAAAAATACAAGTTAGAACTAATATTGAAATATTTCAATCAAAGTTTTTATAGCTTTTTGAAATAGTTTCTATGAAAGTATATTAATAACGAATAAAATTTCAGGATTTTGCACTCAATATTGCAGTATAGCAATGATTAAATACTAACAGCCCTCATTTAATTGATTCTAAATCTGAGTTTGTTTGGCTCAAGCATAAGATTTATATCAACTGAACATAAATTTCCCGCGAATCACGGAGATTCTAATTTTTAAAATTGTTTTTTTTTATTACGTTAATTTAATTAAATTATTTTTGAAAGAGGAATATATTTTGAAAACAAAAAAATTGTGCAATTTATAAATAAAATTTTTTCACCCTTCTTATAACATTTCAATTGAATGAAAAATAATTTAAAGCCTCTCAACTCTCGTTCAGCAATGAAATTTGTTAATAAATTTAATTTAAATATGTTTTATTTTCATTTATCTTTACTATATACTATTATTATTTGCACTGAAATTATAATCAGTCAAAATTTTAAAATCATATCTACCTATAAATCTAAGAGATAATTGATGCAATTGAATATTCCTGACCCCTCCGGCCTAGACCCGCCTACTTTGAGTAATAATTATTATTAAAATAATGGAAAATTTAAATTACCCTTTATGTGATACCCATATCGTTATTTTTAATTTATACAAATATTCCTGAACCCCCTCCCCCCATTACCTAGATTTGCTTACTTAGAGTGATAATTATTATTACAATCAAAATAGACCAATAATAAATACTTTTAGTCAAAAGATATATAAATTATCTATTATTTGATACTCATATCGATATTTTGTGTTGATAAAGATATTCCTTACTCCCCAAGACCTAGACCCGCCCACTTATAAGTGATTATTATTGCTATAATAAAAAATATTTTAATTATCTTTTATTTAATACCCATACCAAAAAAAATTATCTTTTAACCACCCCCTCCCACTCCATCCATCCCCTAGACCAAGTCATACCTATTAAGACTAAGAATGAATGCTTTTAGACAAAAGATATTAAAATTAGCTATTCATATCTATATTTTGTTTGGATAAAAATATTTCTGACCCCCCAAAACCTATACTCGCCCGCTTAAATTGATTACCTTTTATTTGATACCCATATCAAAAAAAATAATTTATCCCCCCCTCCTCCCTTCATCCACTTTCCAGAAGTCATACACATCAAGAATGAATGCTTTCAGTCAAAAGATATTAAAATTAGCTATTATTTGATACCCATATCGATATTATGTTTTGATAAAAATATTCCTGACACCCCCCAGACCTAGACTCTACCATTAAGGGGGAGAGATTGACCTCCAGTAGAATATCTCTTTTTGAGCTATCGATTGATACCCTACATTTGACATATCTACTTTCATAAGTCCCCAAAAAACATTGAATTTTTTTTTTCCTCTTTTAGCTTTCACCTTTTCTGGTGGTATGTTCCTTCAATATCTCTCTCCACCCTATGTTATTCATACTATCTCGTTTATCTAATTTATACTTCTTCATATTGGCTCTACCCCATTGAAGTTTTGGCCTTCCTCTTTTACGTTTACCCATCAATTCCAAACTCTCAACCTTATTTCCTATGTAGTTCATAGGCCTTCTCATTGTATGCCCATACCACATAAGTCTGTTTATCATTATCTTAGTCTTAATGGGCACTACCTTTAAACTTCCTAATATTCTTGTACTTCGCACCTTATCCTTTCTTGTTACCCCAGCAATCATCCTCAGCATTCTAATTTCCATAGTTTGTAGACTTCTCTCGTCTGATTCTTTGGTTGCCCATGTTTCCGAACTATATAAAATAGTTGGTTGTACTATGGAACTGTAAATTTTTCCCTTCAATTTGTGTGAGATTCTTTTGTCAAAGAGCACTCCAAATAAAGATCTCCACTTTAACCACCCTTGATTAATTTTACTCTTTATCTCTTTCTGAGCCTTTTGTTTGTATAGTGGAGCCCAAATATTTACAGCTTTCAATTGCCGATATCTGCCATTTTATATCAATGCTCTCTGTTTCATCTCCTCCTATCACCATATACTCGGTCTTTTCTCTATTTACTTTTAGTCCCTGCTTTTCTAGGATATTTATACAGCTCACTAGTCTTTCTTTCATTTCATCCTTGGATTCGGTAAGTCTCACATTATCATCTGCAAATGTTATATTCCACGGGACTATTTGTGGTATAGACTGTGCTAATACATCTATTACTGTTATGAAGAGAAGTGGGCTGAGACCGACCCTTTATCAACTTCCTCGGCTGTTGTGAAGCCTGTTGAAGTACCAGTTGTGCTACGGATCATTGTTGTATGGCCCATATACATATCCTGTATTATTCTTATATATTTTTCGGGAACCTTTTTGTGGCGTAGCGCCTACCAGATAAGTTTTCTTGGGATTCTATCGAAGGCCTTTTCTAGATCGAGAAAAACCATGTATAGCTTTTTGTTCCTATCGCCGGGGTGGCCTAGTGGGTTATGATGTAGGCTTGGAAACAGAAGGTCCCAGGATCGATCCTGGTAAGGAACGTAAAAATTTTTCGGTTTTTCTTCGATGACTGATGTGTAAAAACATATGATAGGATAAATTTCGGAGCTTAGAAATGACACCCCGGTCATCGACAGGCTTGGACAGCCGGGTGCTAAGGATACTTATCCAATAAACAAAAATGAAGGACATAAATGAAAAAACATTGAAAATATATAAATTAAAATAAAATTAAAAAAAATATATAAAGCAAAACACGCGTAAAACGCGTTTTTAACCCTTTCGCGCTATGGATAACTTTTGGAATCATAATTTTTCAATAGTATTTTTTATGCATCAAAAATGGCCACTGAAAACTTTTGAATCATATTTTTAATTTTTAATATTTGCTGTTTGGTATTTTGTCAATAACTCGCTTTGTTTTATATGCTATTATATCAAATTATAGTTATAAAAAATCAATATTTCGTACCATTTTCTCCAAAATTTTAATTCACATTTCTGGTTATTGCTAAAAATATAAGTAATCATTTTATTATATTAATTCTTTTATTTAAAAATTATCATCTTTTTAATCATTTTAAGTATAGAAAATTGAGCATAATGCAATTTGGCATCAATGGTCATTTCTTATGCACTAAAATATTTTTTTATCAATTAAAAGAAATTTTAGGCAAAATATTTAGGATATTTTAATTTAAGGTTATGAAAACGGGTAGGGGGGGGGGGGGGTTGGTAACTAGATTACATTTATAAAATAGTTAGTCGAATATTTTTTTGTATTAAAGCTATTATGCAATTAAGCTCAAAATATGTATTATTCAGTTAAAAACCATTTGAAATAATGTCAACAATTTGTAATGTGCAAAATTAATATAGGTGACAAAGGCCAATCTTTTATACAAACATTAAAAAGTGTCAACATGTCCTTCCTTTCAAAAATCTCCAACCAATGAAATTATAACAATATCCAAACCCTTATTAAATATTATTGAGCCTCATCCTCCCCCTATTAACACAGATTTTCTTGAAAGATTTTTTGAATGGAAAAAAGGACCCACTTTAACACATCTACCAAATAATTAGAAATTGTTACAAAACTTATCACAAAAGTAAATGATAACTTTAATTGCTTAAAATCATGGGAAGACTTATTAACCTTTTCTCACAAATGTCTTATATGTCCTGCTAACAAAGAGACCCCATTACATGAACAAATAAAATCACACATAGATAATTTTGACACTATTCAAATGATTAACTAAAATCATAATGTTAAAAAGCAAGTAGATGATATAACACACAAATGCAAAATAATATCAACTGTCATCAAGGTTTTAACAACTTTTTGTAATAACATAATTCATAATGCCATCCCAATACAAACTCATCAAATCCTTTTTATTGCTTTATCCAAGCCAGATGGTGGTACCCGTCCCATTGCAGTAGGCTCCTTTTTAAGAAGATTAATAGCCAAAATCATAATTGCTGTCAACATTTTAAAATCTTATCAACTAGGTTTTGGGATCAAGGCGGCTGCCAAATAGCGGCTCATACCTTAAGAATTTACTTAGAAAACTCGCCACCAGACTCTGTAATATGTAAACTAGATTTCAAAAATGCCTTCAATAGCCTACATCGTATCTTTTTTTTAAATTTTTCTATGAAACCTTTCCCTGTTACTCTAAATTTATTGAATCCTCATATGGCTTTCAGCCTCTGACATTAGTGTTGTTATATAGCTCGTTTTGAGCCGATTTTTAAAAACGGCTAACTCAATATTTTGGCAGAAAAATATTGCCCAAGTCTCGAGATTTCGCTAATAGTTGTCCAAACCTTTATTCCTCCTACAAACAAAATCTTCATGCTTGCATAATACCATTCTGGAGGAAATATTAAGTTAACCGTTTTTAAAAATCGGCTCAAAACGAGCCGATCTTACATATGGATCTTTTCAGATTTTATCCCAAGAAGGTATCCAACAAGGAGATTCATTAGGACTTCTTCTTTTTTGTTTTGGAATCCATAATCTCATCTACCAAATCAAACAAAATTTCAACCTAGATTTTGATCTATGGTATTTAGCAGGGATCCAAACCGAAACGAATATCGGTGCAGGTTCAGGTTTGGATAAAAATAACGGTTCAAGGTTCAGGTTCGGTTCGTAAAAAATAAAGGTTCGGTTCGAACCTCTATAAACCGGTTTGAACATTTTTGTATTCAAACCTACATTCGAATTATGTATAGGGAAAAATATTTTTTTTATCATTAAAATAAAAATTTTTATTAATTGCATAATATAAAATAATATTTAATTTATAAATATAACAAATAGATATCAATGATTAATTTTATAATATGAACAATATTTATAACTTTATTTATTTAAAAAAATTTTATTAAGCCGTACAATTAATATATTTTCAAGATTTATCACACTCAAATTACATCTATAAGGGGATAGTATAAATTTAATTGTAGAAAAACATCTTTCTACACTAACTTGGGTAGCTGGCACTGCCAGTATGATATCAGACAATTTATATAATTCAGGGTATCGATTACTCTGATTTCTCCAATAGTCTAAAATATTCATAATTTTATTTAACCTAGGTTCTTTAGAAAAATTAACTAAAATATTTTTAATATTCTCCGATTTTTGTAAGAGATTTTGTTTGTTCTCATCTTTTTTTTTAAGAAGACTTTCTACTAAGTCCTCTTCAGATGAAGATCCATTAACCGGTGTTGAATTCACCTTCACTAAAATCCTCCACTCTTATAACAAAGTTCGATTCCATGTTATGCCATATTTTAATAATATATTCTCTAGCTTTGGTTTTTTCTTCTTCAGTCAAAAGCCCTTGATATCTATATAATAAAAATTAAAAATATCATTAAAAAAATCTTATTATATTTATGTATAGATAGAAAAATATATAAAGTGAAATAAAATTATTAATTAAAATAAATAAAATTATTGATTAAATTTATATAAGATATAATATTTTTAAAACATACCTTAAATCTAGATATATGCATGACAAAAAGGCATTGTTGTTTAAAAGTTGCTTCTCTCTAAAATTCATAGCATCAATGATTGAACCAGCAAAGAGTGAAGTAAAAATGGAAATTTCTAATTTAGCTTTCAGCCATATGCCATAAAAATCCCCTAAAGTTAGCTGCTCAAGTTGTAAGTTCATGGTAGCACTTTCATTGGTTTTAGTATATTTACCAACCCTATAATTGCTTTCCATTCCAGAGTTGTAAAACAAAGTTCACTATATGATACTGATAACTCCTCACAAATATCTTTTAATTCATTCAATCTCTCTAGCATGTCATAGGTTGGTAACCATCTGTGACAATCCAATATAGGTCTTTTTAAGTTTAATTTTTTTAGTATGATTGATATCGACTTTGTCCTTAGCTTCTTGCAGGCAGTACGAGCTTTAATGATAATATTAGAAATGGAGCAATTTTAATGCATGAGCTACCACAAGTTGTAAGGTATGAGAAGCACATTTTATATTTATAATATCATATTGAGAATCATTAAGATTGCTTGCTAAGTCATCAGGTACATTTGTGAAACTAGTATAAATATCATAATTATCTATATTTTGTATTTGTTCTTCTTCATCATTTTCAGACAATTGATTGTCATCATCACTATCCTCCATAAATAATTTTACCATCTTAATTAGATTTGCCCCATTGTCCGTTGTTTTAGTGTACAGTTGTGATGTTTTTATTTCATAATCATTTAATACTTTTATTAGAAGGAGTTTTAAATTTTCTGCAGTGAGTTCAAAAATTTCTTTCATTGCCAGTGTTCTCAGAACAATTTTTGCTTTTTGAATGTACTGAAGATTAATCCCAATAATGGACCTGTCTAGACGAGTAACACAGTCAATTTTTAGAGATAATAATTTACCATTTATTTCTTTGATTATATTTTGCCGAATATCTAAGGCTAATTCTGCAACATTCGATTGAATATTTTGGGAATTAATTTTAATATTACCTAAACCTTCTAATATAGGATCCAGAATTTTTCTAAAGCCACTATCATCGATTAATGTGAATGATCTACCATTAAAAGTTACCAGCTAAGTACAAGCATCAATTATTATTTTTTTATTTAGCTTCACTGATGTAGTAGTTTGTTCTTTAAATACTTCTTCTATTGTCTGTTGGTTTGATGGCATCTTAAGCTTTTTTATTTTATTAGGAATTTGTTGTTGTGATATTTTAATTTTATTAAATTCTATAGGGTGGTTTCTTTTTATGTGACGCTCCAAATTTGCGCCATGATTACCTTTCATATTTATTTGACAATCAGCAATATTATATTTTGATGTGTCATTAATAATATTATAAGTAAAATAATTGTATATGGGGTTTAATTTTGCTCTAGGCATTATAATTTATAAGCTTAAAAAATTTAAAAAATATTGTAAAAGGCAATATACTAAAGTTCATAAAAATTATGACTGACACTTATCAATCAAATGTGATTGATAAAAATCTTTAAAACAATTCGAATATAATTAAAATATTTTGCATACTAGTAATAACTTACACATTATTTTAGCAGCATAAAATGACGAGGTTCGAACCGGTTCAGAGGCATTTTAGCGGTTCGGTTCAGGTTCGGCTAGAAATTTTTTAGCGGTTTAGGTTCGGTTCAGGTTTGATAAAAAATACCGGTTTTTAGCGGTTTAACGGTTCGGTTCAGGTTCGGTTTGGATCCTTGGTATTTAGACGATGGGACCATCTGTGGCCCCACGGCTAACGTACTTAGCACCTTAAAACACCTGGGAATCAATTCTCAATCAATCGGCCTGGCAAATAAAACAAAATTATGTTTTTTAAACAATAAGCCACAAAAGTTGGAAGGCTACAAAATCATTGCTCCCGATAGTTTAACCCTACTTGGGACCTCATTAGCCAATGCTACCATGTCTGAAGATTTCCTTCATAACATTTTAAAAGCTTTTACAGCATGGAGCACATTCTATGTCACCTCCTGGCACACCAAAGTTTATTTTTAATACCCAAATGCCTTTATATACCTAAATTTTTGAACATTTTCCGATCATCATCTTTTTTCAAAAACAACGAATTCATATCTATAATTCAGAATAAATTTAAAATATTTCTAGAAAAAATTTTAAACATAAATTTAAACTCATTCAATTGGTCACTTGCTCAGCTACCTTCTAAACTTGGCGGTTTAGATTTTTTTCCACTTAATTTTTTATCCTTATCATCATTCGCATCCAGATTATCAAACAATTCTATGATTATGCCCTACCGATCGTTTATTGATGACGCTATTGACAAATGGAAGGCAAATATACCCATTAACACTGACTTTCCATCAATCATCACACACAAAAAATTTTTCACACCTTTAATCTCGAAATACCAAACAGATATATCAGTCAATCCACCTTTAGATTGCATTCAACTCCTTCAATTATCTGACAGACTTGGTGGTCATGAATGGTTGGAATCACTCCCTAGTCGTAACCTTGGTAATCTCTTATCAGATGAACAATTGAGAGTAACCACTGGTTTACGTCTTGGATGTGACATCGTACAGCCTCATGCATGCATTAAATGCAAATCACCCGTCGATTCAAGGGTAGGTATGGCCTTAATTGTATAAGTCAAGGGTGACACCAACGCCACACAGCAGTAAACCACGTAATAGATAGAAGCCTAACAGCTGCCCACATTCCGAACAATCTTGAACCATAAACTTATCTCAAGTAGATGGCTTAAGACCTGATGGTATAACAACCATACCTAGGGCCCTCGGTAAATCACTTATATGGAATTACACATGTGTCTCATCATTCCCTTCAAACATAAATTTCAATTTAATAACACAAGCAGAAATTAAAAAGACAAACAAATACAAAAATTTTAAAAACTTCATATTCACTCTAGTAGTGACCTCTACGAATGGGCATTTTTCGCCTTCAACATTTATGTTTCTAAAAAATCTGGGTAATAAAATACAACTTTTCACAAATGAACCCAGAGAATTTATTTTTATTCTACAAAAAATTCAAAAGAAATTTCTAGACACTATTATGGTTCCTTTTTGGAAACTCATGATTAATTATGATTAATAGTTTTTTAGCTATGAATTTTAGCAATGCAGTTTGCCAATGCAGTATTTAGTCATACCAAATTTTCCTAATTATTTTTATGAATCAGCTAAAAATATTATATGTCAAATCATCATTAACATTTACATGTGATATCACCTTCCATAAACTCATAGCCATTACCCTAAAATATCTAGTATTATTAAATATATTAATTTTAATAAATACTTCAAAATAACTGGCATCATTATTCTTAACATAATTGACATAAATATGTGCAGTTTCCTTTTATTTTAGATTACCATTTTTATATAAATCTCTGAGTAAAATATTTGATACTATAACAATAGTCTTCCCATGATATAAAATGTTTTTAGATCTAAAATGGAGATAATTATTTTCTATAATATTTAAGAAAAATCAGCCCTTTTTATCAAAATCGCATATTTTTTATCAACGAATCGAATCCTTTCAATTATCGATTTATAGGCTTTATTTGGATATAAATAACCTGTTGATTATTAATGAGACTTGATAAAAAAAAATTCATTTACAAAAAAAAATAAAAAATACGCACCGATGACATGTGACGTCACAATGACAATACGTATCGATGACATGGCGTCACGATGACAATACGTATCGATGACATGGCGTCACGATGACAATACATATCGATGAAATGACGTTATGATGACAATATGTACCAATGATATGACGTACCGATGACATGACATCATGAATGACGTAGTGAGGACATCGGAAAATTATAATATAGATTATTTATATTTTATAAAAAAGGGTTTGAAACATTTCAAGTATCAAAAACTTTTAATTAGACCTAAAACAAATTTTTAAATAATTTTCAAAATTTTTTCCTCGATGAGTAAAATGCAAGGTCAACGTGCCAATTTATTACTAGACCTAATGGTTTTAGAACTTCTTTATAATATCAAAAACTTTTAACTAGGCTTAAAGCATAGTTTAAAAAAAATTCATAATTTTTTTCCTAGTGGAATAAACTATAATGGAAGTGCCAATTTAATGGTTTTGGAATTTCTTTCTAGTGTCAAAAACTTTTAACTAGGCTTAAAATAAATATTTAAAAATTTCCTTTATTTCCTCGTAGAATAAAATATAATGGCATTGCCAATTTATTACTGGAACCAAATATTTTAGCATATCTTTCTAATATCAAAAACTATAAACCCGGATAAGACAAATTAGTTTAATTTTTAAAATATTTTGTCGTCCCAGCAAGCCGAAAGCCAACCCATAGGATTGATCTGATGGGTCAGCTAAAAGCTTATTGGATTGGGTCTGATCTATGTCTAAATGTGTTGTTGGCTCGGATTTAAAGTCGTTTTTCATCTCAAACATTGCTGGGTTTTAGACCAAGTCGACCAGCATTTTAACAACAGGAGGTTAAAAATTTCTGCATAATAAGTCAATATTATTAAAAGAAAGCTAATAGAGAGATAAATTGATTGCATTGATACTCAAGACATGATATCACCAGGGTACTAGTGGGGGGGGGGGGGTATTTTATATATAATATGTCAACATGGGTATTGTTATATATGGTATTCCTTGATTTATTTTAGTCTAGTTTTTTATCCCTCTTTTATTTAGCCTTAAATTAAAAATAGTCTTTTTATCCCTCTTTTGTTTCGCCTTAAATAAATACATAAAAATTAAATATAGTTTTATTAGGTCTCTCTTTTGCTTGATTTAATTACATTATAAAACATATGGTTTTTATGTCAAAGTTTTTCATACTTCTAGATTCCTTAGTAATGTGTTCAGTAAATATAAATTAGATATTTAGGTCCCGGAGATTGTCCTGAATCCAAAGGTATAATTTGAGTTTTCCGAAAAGCAAGGGGGGGGGGGAGGTTATTCCCAATTATGTAAGATAAAACTAACACAACTCTTTTTCAAAAAAACGTTCTTTTTTTTTGCTTTGCCCAATTAGATTTTAATATATAATTGCGATTTTTATTTTTCCTATAAAAGGGACTTATTTTTATGTTTACGAGATATATTTTTTTGGTTTATAATCTTATATTTTTTTAAAATTTTAATAAAGTTTCTGTCCGTTTAATATTATTATGGCCTATACTATCTCATGGACTGACTGGAGAGGTTTTTCCAAATATACTACTCGTAATCAAAGAATATTAGGCACCCGAACCCTTGTGTAATTATTTACACCGGTTTTGGTTGCAAACAACAAATATAACCGATGGGAAAAAGGGATCATATTCCTCACAAATTGGACCAACTATTCGGCAAATTAAAGAATATATTTTCTCCTGATGTGTAGAAAAAGGGATTTCTTAAAATCAATAAATCAATCGTAAAATTGGCTGATCCACCAAACCAAGCCTGCTACCGTTTAAGAAACCGAAAACAAAATCCCAAGGAAACTATAGCCCAGTACATGGAATCTCTGGTCGAAATCGCACACAGTTGCTTTGAAAGAACGATTTATTTATAGCAACACAATTCATGTCAGGCATATCAACCACTATAAAATCTAAATTACTATCCCTAGCTCCTACGCATTTTCAAGAATATATGGAAATTGTTATGAAGAATTAATGGAATCGTAGATAACGATGACCAAAGAAAATTATGATAGTATGCAAGGCCCAAATTCTTTTAGATAACAAACCTATAACCTAAGATACATCCACCTAGAGTTGTTAATTAGTCGAGTTCTTTCGACTACGACTAATAGTCGTAGTCATGGAAATCGACTAAAAACTTTAGCGACTAAATTAGTCTATTAGTCGACTAATTTGGCCGACTAATTTAGTCGACTAAAATGACTAATATAGTCGACTAAAAAACTAATTTTATTTAGTCGACTAAAACGACTAATTTAGTCGACTAAGTTGATCTATTCAGTCAGCATAGTCGACCCATTTAGTCTACATGCTTATCGATTAATTTAGTCGACTAAATAAATTTTTTGAGCCTAACCGAACCTGACCACTGTATAATCGTGGTTAGTCTAGTTCTTCCGACTACTTGAGATATCAGAGAAGATAAACCATAGAAAAGTCGCAAATCTCATATTCGTTATTTTTAAGAATTTTTTGTTTTTCATCAAATGGGCAAAAATATACATGTTAAATTAAAATTTAAATTAGGATGTATCATAGAAAAGTAACAATTGTCATACTCATAATCGTTATTTTTGAAGTTTTTTGAGTTATTTTAAAGTAAATAGGTAAAAATATTTTGTAATCATATTAAATTTAAATTTAAGTGAAGATGTACCATAGAAAAGTGACGATTGTCATAATTGTTATCTTTTAACCTTTTTGAATTTTTTTAAAACAAATAAGTAAAAATATATATTGTAAAGATGTTAAAATAAAATTTCAATGAGGATGTACGATAGAAAAGTGATAATTGTCATAATCGTTATTTGTGAACTTTTTTGAATTTTTTCAAAGAAAATAGGTAAAAATATATATTGTAGCCATGTTAAATTAAAATTTTAGTGAAGAACACAGAAAAGTGACAATTGTCATAATCGTTATTTTTGAACTTTTTTGTTGAAACGAGCTGACTTTTATCCGCCCGTTTATTCTATTAGGCGAGAAGGAGAACACACTTTTTAATTAACCATTTAAATTTGAAAGTAAGGAGATTGATTTGTAAATCTACACGTATAAATAAATTTCTTGTTTTGAAAACTATTTAAATAAAAAAAGATTAAGTTTTGTTAATTGGTTAGTTGTGTAATCCCCAGACCCGTGGTTTGGGTCTAAAAATTGACTAAACCAGCTCTGATCATGAGCCTCGGGAAAAGACCCGGGGTTCACACACTTAATCGCCAAGCCTAATAAATGCGAACATGTATTTTCTTTGAAAAATATTACAAAACGATACTGAATTTGTTATTATTTATATAAAGTATTTAAAAATAAGTGGTGGGGGAGGGGGGGGGGATCAACTAAACCTTTTTTCACAAAATCGATTTTCATAATTCTCCCTCAAAAAAAATTTTTCTCGCAATTGATCAGACGTATCACGTTTTCTTTAAAAGTCAAAACAAATCTTTTCCTCTTTTAATAAATTTTTTCAAAAAAGCAAAAATATAGCCATTCATGGCACATTTCCCCTATAATATCAATATTATTTTTAATTTCATATAATAAAATATCGAATCCCGGAAAAAACCCCCGGATAAAAAACCCCCGGAAAAATACCTCCAGAAAAAAACCCCGAAATTTATTTTATTGAATTTACTTAAGACCTAATAATATCGGTATATATTTATTTGGATTTAATAAAGTTTAGGCAAATTAGTATTTTAGAAAAAAATATTATGGAAATATAATTTAATAAAAAATTTTTTTAGGCCCCAATTCATTACTTAAAGATTACTCATGTACACCATAAAAAATGCTGATGTTCAATTAGGTACTGGGACAAAAAAATACCCCAGTAAAATAACCCATGTATTACTAATTTTCGTTAAAATTATTTGCTATAAATATCCATCCTTAATTACTATATTAAGTAGACTAAATTTGACAAAATTTGCAATAAGATCTGTTTATTTTATTGAAAAATCATTATTATATATATACAAATTTAATCATTTAGAATAATAATTATATCGGTTGACATCGAATAAAGGAGGAAATGGCCCTCATAAAATCTAATCTGGAAGGCTTTGCACCCCATCACGGTATATTCCTCGCAAAGTTTCTTTAACCGAATCTGGGTATTGTAACTCTACAATTTTGTTTTGGTGTCCAAATATCTACACGCCATCGTTCAAGTTTGGTTTCATTGGCAGCCATCTTACATTTCATTTTTTTAATCAATACCCAGATTGATGGGCGTTTATTCCCAACCAGATATGAAAAACGATGATTCCAACCTTCGCATTGATTATTTATGTGTTCTTCATCGGATAAGGTGCTCTCATTCACGTTCCAAGTTTCTGGAGGAAGTTGAGGCACAATTAGACATGTCTAGGATTGAGAATTGCTTCTTATGACCCCCCTTGACTCCATTGATGTAATTTTTATCGAAATATTCAAGAATTTCTTTACCATTGGTTGGAGTAACCGATTTCAGGAATTCCATTGCATTGCCCATATCACATAAAGGAACAAATGCTAACGTCCATTATGCCACAAAAGAATCTTAGGGTTTCATCGATTTTGTATTGGATTTCCAGACCTAGCTTTTGTATTTTTCTATGGGTACTTTGACACAATTGGTAAAGCATCCTCTGATTATGATGTGATCCCATAATTGAAAAAATAATAAAATAATTTAACATATTAATGATCATACCAATGACAGTTTTAACCGCGCTCATAGCAAACTTTTCGAAATCCATGTATATATATATAATGGATCAGGAAATAAATCCTTTTCTTGTTTAGACTTATTATTTCGAATATTTATTGGTAAAATTTTGTGTTTTTTCTTGAGTACTGAATAATTGCATAAATTTTCTGGGGATATAAAATTTCCACCCATATCAATATATGATGCCATGAGCACTCACTTATAAATTTATTTATCAAAATTAATTATTGCTAGGTATACTAAAAAAATTAAATGAAAATTGAGAAGAAAAAAATTGAGAGAACATCAGAAAAATAAAGATTAAAATGACTTAAAGGAAGAATGGGAAGAAAAATATAAATTGAGAAAAAAATTTAAGAAAATTTGACAAGAAAAAATTTTTAAAAATTAACGATTTTCCTTTTTTTGAATAGGAATTTTTTTAGGGTCTTTTTGTACATTTTTAAAATTATTTTAGAAAATAAATGACCAATCCCTCCCCCGTTTCTCTCTCCCATTCTTATTTAAAATTTGTAACAATAGCAAGATTTTTTGGTTCTTTAAATTATTTCAATTTAAAATATATTATATTTATTATCTTAAATTTCAATGATTATTAGATGGCACCAGTAAGTTTTTGTTTGAAATTTTTATTTAAAAAAAAATTCTTATATTTTAAAAATTTTTTATCCCGTTTCTCTTTCCAAAAATAAAACTATTTTTTAAAATAATCTAATAACAAATAAATGGTTCCGTCTCAACGCTACACCCTTACTAAAAATCATAATTTAGTAAGCATAAAAAAATATTCGATTTAAATTATGATCAAAATATTTATGATAATATAAAATTATTATTTATTCATATTATTTGTTATTATCATGCAAATATAATAATGAATCCAAATTTTTTGTGTTCAAAAGCGTTCCTATTTTTAAAAAAATACCCGCAATGTCTAAAAATCGAAAGGCTTGGTAATACGAAAGGCTAAAAAATAATATTGAAAATAAAAATAACAAAGAAAATGATTAATGAGATATTTGATTGAGACTAATGGTTGTCGTATTTGGCAATACTGACGAGGAATCAATTATCTTATATTTCAATTATTAGGCAATTTATTTTTTAATAATCATTTTATATAAATTTTAAACCTTTAAAAAATCTGTCATTCCTTTATTGTTTATAGAATCAAATGGCATTAAATCTAAGCAGCACATCAAAACAAATTTCGCCCTATCAGATTTCATATTTATTTTAAACATTAAAAAGATATTTAAAAAATATCAAAATTATTAGAGCTGGAATGAAACAAATTATAAATTAGATTTAGTTTTAACTTTCAAAATGCTTTACAAATTAATTTAATAAATTATATATTAAGTTTATACATTAAAAAGAAATTTAAAAAACATAATAATTAGAGTTGGAATAAAACAAATTATGAATTTGATTTAGTAGTAACTTTCAAAATAAAGTTTTACATAATTTTTTTATAAATTATATATTAAAAATATCTCAAAATAGAGCTGGCAATAAATAAACTAAAAATTTAGTTGTTTTAAACTTTCAAAATAAAGCTTAATAAAATTAATTTAACAAACCAGTTAAAAATTTTAAATGAATAATAATAAACAATAATACAAACCTAAGAGCCATTTTTTATCTTTTATATTGTTCCTGCATCTTGGAGTTGGCTTTAAAAACATTTTTATTCATTTTTTCTGATAGTTTGTGATAATTAATTAAGTGCCGAGATAGATTACTTGTACTTATATTTTTACTAAAACATTTTATTTCATAACTAAAATATAAATAAAATATAAGTCTAAAATAAATAAATTACTGTGAAAATGAATTATGTTTATTCGAATCTTCCTCATCTTTTTTCGCCAATTTTAAACAAGGTTCACAATAAATATAATCAGGCATTATTGTGCTTTTCTTAATTTCATTCTTCAAAATAAGATTTCCAAAGTATCTCCAGACATAACTTGATTTATGATTAGTAGAGAGAGTTGTTATTTCATAATTGTTTATAGGGTGGTTTAAAACGTGCAAGTCCATAAAAATAATTAATATGAATAGTTTGTGGAAATAAAATATGATGTATGAATGCATGTAAATGATATACACTAGTCTATTATATATAGCAATAGAATACAATTCATATTTTAATTTTATTAATGTTAGTATTCAAATTCAAATTAAAATAATAATAATTTAATATATAAATATAATTAATATGCTTTCTAAAAATTACACACGCCGCGCCGCCACTATAATAAAACTCGGCGGATTTTCCGGCGTGAATAAAAATGCCGGCGGCCGGCGTGAGCCGGCGGCGCACAGGTCTATTTATAGTTCGTTTATACACTTTATATATTTTTATAATAATGAATTTCTTTTTGTTTAAATTAACAGTGTCCTTTTTATTATGTATGTATTTTTTTTAAACGAGTTCATCAACCTTCTTTGAACTATTGTTATTTTTGACCTTACAAGGTTAAGAAAATATTATTTATAAATTTTTTAAAAAAAAATAAATTCAGGTTCATTGACTTTGTATTTTGAACTGTTTTAATATAGTCTTTAAAGGTTAAGAAGATTTGAACTGTTTTAATATAGTCTTTAAAGGTTAAGAAGATGTTTATTTCGTTAAATTTTATTTTATTATTTTATTTATATATATTATATATATTTTTTTTTACAATGACCTATGACGATTAAAAAAATATCCCGATGGCCATGATTTTGTCTTAAATATTAACTAACTTGATAAATAAAATAAATAATTGACTAAAGGTATGATAATAAGAATATCATAAAAATGATAAAATAATAAATATATGTTTTATATAGTTTTACCTATCTTTTTTTTTATTGAGAAGCCAGCATGTTTATTTTATATATTTTTTAGATAGCATCTGCAGACTGACTTGACATGGTGCCATGGGTAGCTTACCCCTTCCCAGCAGAGGTCAGATAGACATTATTTTGGGGAATTTTTTATTTTTATTTTATAGTATTTGATTTTATATAGTTTTTCAAGAAGTTAATTTAGATTTAATATTTTACATCTTTCTTTTAATTTATTATTTGGTTCCTAACTATAAATAGTGTCAGATCCCTCCATTGCCACCATGCTAATATAGTGTCTATAGTATGGATAAGCAAAAAGATATCGAAACAAAATTTATTTATTATAAAATATAACTGACTATAAACCTAATAAATTCTATATTTATACTTTTCAAAAGTAAATAACAGTCAATGTAACTATTAGATTAATATTATATTAAGTGAAAGAAATAATATAATAAGTACGTAAGGTAAAATTTAAGTTAATATAATTCAAATAAGTTAACATTCCTCCCTCTGTTCTTTCTTCGATCTTTCTGTGTCCCTCGTAGTAGTCGTGGAACCTTTCCAATCGTTTGTTGTTTTTGTACGTTCTTCTGTCTCTATTATCCTCGATCCCGTTTTGTTGTGGTATGGGGGCAAAGCCACCAGAAAAATGAGACCGCTATAAAAAAATACCGGCCATAGCGTTGCCCGTCCGCCCCTGATAATCAATAATAATGATCATAATAATATCCATAATAAAACACAAAAAATACCTAGAACACTTCCCTTATTTTTCAGAGGTATTCTCAGGTATATTTAAATATATATATATATATTTTACAAAAAAAACTATATTATCATATTATACAAAAAACGATTTTTATCAAAAAAACAATTTTTATTAATTCACTTCATTGATCGTCATTTCCGCCAATTCCTCCTGCACTTCTTCAGCAACCACACTAGTTTTTAGCACAATTGGTCGTCTCACCTTTTGTTCATATACCTTTTTCATCGGAGTCTTTCGTATATTGAAATTTTTCTTATTATCTATTGGCATTTTTTGATCATCATGAATCTTGGGAAATCTTGAGATTTTGTTCCGCTGAACTTCCTTGCATTATCACAGGATTATGGAAATTTGATCTAACGTAATTTATTATTTGGGAAATCCACTGCTTTATGTTCATTTATCCCATGCATAAAACGTCAAATGAAATAGTGTAGATCGTTGAAATTTAGGCATAAAAATTGGTATCAAGGACATCTTTTCTTCTATCTCAGGCTTACCTGAATTTTGATTTACAAGCTCCATCCAATATGTGCTTCATTTATTAATAGCATAGTATTTGCTTATTTTAAATAATAGGTTTACATCAGTTAATAATTAATATACTAATTTTTTAAATAAAGTGTTTAATTTTAATTTATAAATTTCACACAAACAAAAGCAAAACCCTCCTTATATTTTATATTATTTTCAAAAATTATTTCAATAAATATTATGTTTAAATTATTTACATTTTTATTTTATCCACTTCTTTTTAAATGACTTTCTCATACCTAACTCTCCTTATATTTTATATTATTTTCAAAAATAATGTCAATAAACATTATGTTTAGGTTATTTACATTTTTATTTTATCCGCTTCTTTTTAAATGACTTTCACATACCCCCTTTTTTATTTACTATCCACTTAACCTTATCATTTCTTTTATTTTATTAATCCTGTATTTATATCCCTTTTTATAAACAATTTTATGCACATGTCTTAATTCCCCATTTCATCATAAAAGCTTACTATTTATTCCCCTCGAACATATTAATTGTTTATAAATTTTGCTCACATGTCTTTTATTCCACCATTTCATCATAAATTAAATTAAATTAAATATTACAATTATTCCCTTCGAACATATTAATTGTTTATAAATTTTGCTCACATGTCTTTTATTCCACCATTTCATCATAAATTAAATTAAATATTACAATTATTCCCTTCGAACACAATTTACATTACTCCCTTCTTTATCAATCTAACTTTTCTCCTTTTCAATTTTTTAATTACCAACTTGTTTTTTTCTCATCTATTATCTTATCACCATTTGCTGTTTTTTTATAATTATATTTTCAACCATATACAAAGTTTTTCCATAAAGTACCAACCTAGCAACATTCAACATAACTACAACATTCAACATGATATCACATTCTCTTCATAAATGGACTACGCGATTCATAATCATTTACCCCCCCCCCCACACAAAAATTTAATTATACAATTCAAACGATTCAATTTTACATATATACCAATTTTTATTTAACTCGATCTCTTAATTGATCACAGTGTTACTTCTACACTTTGATTTTCCATTATTACTGAACACAGTTTTTTCCCCAAATTTTCTTCAACATTGCCTTTTTCTCAATTTTCACTTTTTCCATACATTGTAACCCACACTAATTGAGTCACACTGTATTTTACTTGATCATTATTCTCCTGATTCTCAACAATTTCCGTGTGTCTCAACATATCCAAAAACATATTTATTTTTCTGCCCAATAATTTTTCCGCAGGTGATTTGCCATTATTACTCATAGCATTATTATAATACAGCTGCAATATCCACATCTCCTCTCGGTCTTCTGTAGTTTTTATTAACCAATTTTTTACTACCATCATCTCAGTCTGTCTATTTGAACTAGGATGATGGTGTTTTTTAAATCCAGTAGTAATAGATGCTGGACCTCCATCCAATACCATAATTTTAGGTATTCCAAATCTTGAAAATATTTTTTTACAATATTTCAACACAATTCCTAGTTTAATCCATGTACTTCAGCAAATTCTATCCACTTTGAAAATCTACTATTAAAATAAATTTTTTCCCTTCCCACTCAAAGAAATCTAAGTGAATTCTTTATGGCCCTTTTGTTTTTCGGCCAACTACTATTTTTATCTTTATGGGGCATGTTGGCATAGGAATATTTCGCAATTTTTTCCTAATTTATCCATTTCTCATTCATACCCGGCCATCTTACCCAATGATTCTATATAATTCCTTAATGTCCCGCATGCAATATATCCATCCTCTTAAATTCCAAGGAATAACAGCTCTATTTCCTCTCATGATACATTTATCCGCTATCGTTAATTCTGTTTCCACATTTTTAAATTTACTTCCCTGATCATTCCATGGTTTTCTTCTAGACATTCATAATTTTACTAAATTTAATTCTTTATCTTTCAAAGTATATTTTTGAATATCTTCCCATTTAGTAGGACTACCTTTTAAAACTCTAGTTAATGTTCTGATAAGAGCTTTTTCCCCAATTTCATCTTCATATAATCATATCCTGTTTTTCATCAATATCTCCTATCTTGACAAAAGGTCCGGTAAATGATTTTCTTTTCCTTGTCTATATTTCAATTCCAAATCGAAACTTCTCACCAACATTAACCATCGTTGCAATAAAGGAGAGATCATCAATTCTTTATTATCCTTTTTAAACAAATGTATCATAGGTTATGATCTGTATATATCACAAATTTTCTTCCAATCAAATATTCTCTGCACATCGTCAATCCAAAATTGACTGCTAAAGCTTCTGTTCAATTACCGAATATCTTCTTTCTACATCTTTGAATAATCTCGTAAAAAAAAATCACTGGTCTCGCCACTTCTTCTATCTTGTGCAACAAAGCTCCACCCATTCCTTTATTGGATGCATCAACAGTCAAAATCACTTTTAAATCACTATTGAAACATACTAAAATAGGTTCCTTGCTAATTTGTAATTTTAACAATTCGAACGCCACTTCTTGTTAATCTTTCCATTCAAAAAGTACATTTTTTATTAATAATTCATACAAAGGAGCTGATACCCTTGCAAAATCTTCTATAGATCGATGATAATAATTTACACTTATAAACGATTTTATCTCAGCTTTATTCGTCAGTTTTCGCATGTTTGCAATACTTACCAAATTCTTATCCAACGGTTTCATTTCTATTTCATCTATTTTATGCCCCAAATATACAACTTCTGTAACCCCCATAACACTTTTTCAATACTCGCTCTTAATCCTTTAACTCGAATTCTCTTAAAAACTTCTTCCCACCTTTGATTTTGCTCTACCGTTTCCCGTGTAATAAAAAACACCTTCTTACCCCTGAAATACACAGCCATCGTTCTTTTGGTGCTGAAACACTAAATTCAAATAGCAATCTACAAAATGTAAATAATCATTTAAACGTTGTTATTGTTAATTTTCTCGTAGATTCCTTCATAGGTAACACATATTAAAAATATATTTTTGAAAAATACTTTGCTTTTATAATTCGCTAATATTTCTTCAATTCTAGGTAATGGGTACTTAACCTCTACAACCCAGGGATTCAAAGTTACTCTAAAATCCGCACAAATCCTTAACTTACCGTTAGCCTTCCTTGCCAAAACTTGTTGCCAATTCACTATATCCAATAAAGCAAATGATTCCATCACGTAACTAATTATATATCTTTTTTTATTTCTGCTCTCTATTCAAAAGGCACTCTACGTCCTGCACAATATTGAGGTGTATATCCTTCTTTTAAAAGTATATCCACTCATAATCCGTCAAACAACCCAATTTTTCATCAAATATTTTTTTTTATTTTTTCTTCATGGCATTCCCACTAAATTTTCTTCTCCACACTTTCATTCTTTAATTTTTTCCCTTACCAATTTCACCGGATAATTTTATGATACAGGTAATTTTTCCCTCTCCAAATATGAGTCCTTACAAATCTCATCACATCTTATATAACTATTTCCCAAAAATTATCTTATTGTATATTTCCAATGTAATATCTTCTTCATCTATTTCCGAAATATTATCATCCAGATCAACCGAAATATTATCAACTTCCAAATCAAGAATTTTCTCAATTCTTTGACTATGTAACATACTTTTATCATCTTTATTATCCAAAATATCAGGCTTCTCCTGACCCATTTTATTCCTCATAATTTTTACATTTTTCTGAATTTTCTCAGAATTATTTACCAAATTTTTAATTTCACCACTCTTTAACATTTTATTTTTCACAATTTCTTTTACCTTATTATCAAAAATTTCTTGATTATTATTACCATATTTTCAATTTTAATATTCTCTAAAACCTTCCACCAATTTATTTTCCATGTTCTTAATATCTACCTCTTATATAGAAGTTTTTAATATTTCATTATTTTTATTATTTTTTTTCCCTCGGAATATATTCAAAAAAAAATTATTTTCCTGTCAAATTTTCATATCCAATTCAATCCCGAAATGTATCAATTTTCCTTCTAATATCCAAACATATTATTTCTTTATTTACGGTAAATTTATTTCCAATACCATAATTTCCGATATGGTTGCTTACAAAACATCGAAATTTCATTATTTCCACATTCACTTTACCCTTGGACATTGATCATAATTTTAATTTTTATAATCTTCCAGCGTTAAATCTGTAAATTACATATTTGTATATTCCTGGTTGCATTTCCAATTTTATAAACTCCATAATTCTTATTTTCATTTTATTCTTAACATTCATTGTCACTTCCTCCATTTTTTATTTCATTCTTAACATTCATTGTATTTTCACATATAATTTTATTCATTTGATCCGAATTCTTTAATGTAACCTCTCCAAATGTTTTTATTTATCATACAGTCATCCTACTGTACAATCTTTCGCATAATGTCCAATATTACGGCACTTAAAACAAGTTATATCTCCCACATTGCTTCTTTCATAGGTATTTTTCCGCTCCTTTTTAACATATTCCACAGCAGGAAATGCTTTGGAATTTCCTTGTTCATTTTTATAACATTTATCTTGATTATGTCCAAAATTTCCACAATTTTCACACGAAATCATAATTTTTGTTTTTCATCTAACAGTTTATAGGAACGTAACAATCTTCTGCATTATGTCCTTTATTTCCACATCTTTTACATATCTTCGGTAACACTGATTTATTCTTTCATTATATTACATGCTTATACCATACTTTCCACAATTATAACATGCTCCATTCTGTCTCTATTCAGCGGATCCTTCTATATACAACTCTAAATCCATTCCCCCCTCTATTATTTCCATAATTTTGTTCTATTATTCTCTCATTTCACTTTTCATTTTTCTCCTTCAATTCTTTTATTTTTATTTCTGCCATTTCTACTTTCAATATTTGTTTTTCCCTTTTTTCTAACTCACCTTTCTTCTCTCATTTCTCTTTTTCATTTTTTCAATTTCAATCTCTTTTTTTATTCTCATTCCATTTTTATTTAATTCTCTTTTTTTTATTTTCATTTTCCATATCAATTTCCTTTTTCAGAATCTTTAATGATATCTGGTTTATTAATATTAATTTCACATTTCCTTTTTTCAGAATCGCTAAAGATATCTGCTTTTAATATTCCGCTTTTTTTCCCATCATTTTTCACAATACACATTTTCATTATAAAAATTATCCATTTCTTTTTTAAATTTCCCAATTTTTTCATTTTTCTCCATTTCCATTTGATTCAATATTCTTATTCAATTTATATCTTACTTTCCATTCCTTTTCTTATATCAAGAATAAACCATAACCCATAATATTAAGATTATCACTATTCCAAAGTAAATACCTAATTGAGAAACATTTTTAATTTCAAAATAATTGGTTTTAATATTTTTCCTATTCAGCATCTTAAAATTTTATTTTTAAACTCCAAATTAAACTTTATAATAAACTAATTATAAATTTTATTAAAAATATTTTCACAATTTTAAATGATAAAAAGTAAGCTAATGCTGTTAGCGTCAATGTGTTATTTTCGGCAATGTACACATTGCCTGATTTTTTTAGGCAATGTGTTACGGTGGTAGGCATTGCCTAAATAACCAGGCAAAGTGTACATTGCCTGGTTTTTTTAGGCAATGTATTTTATTTTATAAATTAATAAATTTATAATTTATTTGAGAGATTAATTTATTATTTAATTGATATTAATTTAATATTTATTTGAGAGGAATTTATTATTTATAAATTTATTATTTTTATAATTTAAAGATTTTATTAGATATATTTTTAAGTAATATTTTTAAGATTGTCAATGTTTTTTATATATTTTTTTGAGATTTATATAAATATTTTTATATATATATTTTTTTTTTATAAAATAAATTTTCCTTTATTTTCAATTTTCAATTTTCAAATAATAAATAATATAAAGTATTAAAAAAAACGAAAATATAATATTTTATGTTTTAATATATTTAAAAATGTTTGAAAAATATATAATAATACTATTAAAAAAAAGAACGGAGATGGTGTGACGCAGGGAAACAAAAATGAAAAAGGGACGTGAGTGTTGTCTAGGATAGCTCTTTGGTTAGAAGACTACCATTGAAACTGATATAATTAGCTTTGAGAATCGCTATAGATAATCGTTGACGAAGAAAAAAACCCTCTCGAGGTTCTTCTGAGAGTTTGCTGATTTGTGATCCTAAGTTTTTGAAAAATGCTAAGGCGAGTTTGCCGAAGGTGCCAAGAGTGGTTGATATGATTGGGATGAAGCAATGATCGTTCATTATTTCTGTGTATTTAGAAGTTTTAAGTTGTTCCTTCTGGTCAAGGATGTTGATGGCGTGGTTGAATGGGGCCAAGGGGTCAATACAGGAATAGTCCCATACCAAAAGTTGGCCTCTCCTCCATGGGATTTGAGAGATCCCGTCAGGACGTTTACCGTCAGATCTAAAAAGACCCTGTGGTTCTAGAGTGGAAGGAATTTGGGCGGATTTCAGTGCATGTTGGATGATTGTATTACATTGCTTGTGTCTGATGAATCGTCCATTGCAGGAGCGACAATGTAAACTATGTCTACCCTTCGAGTCAACTGGCGAGTTGCACCCTGAGCAGATGTGAGGGTGAGTGATGGAACAATTTAGACGAATGCCGATGGCGTGGTTAAATTCATTGTTGGATAGCTGAAGCTGAAGATTGGTAGATGGGATGGCCTCAAGAAACTCATGTCCCGTACCATTGAGCAGGGAAGAGAATAGGGTGCGGTCGGTAGATTGCATGCTAGATAAGAGAGTTTCAACGCAGCGAGCAACTACTGGTGCATCCCAGTCTTTCTGTCTATGGGTTGTGGGGGGATGAGAATCAGCATTGATCCTTGTTTTCCAAATATCCATAGCCACGATTAAGGAAAGGACTTCTTTAGAATTATGGGCGGTGGTTATTGGCTTTGTCAAGAGACTACTCGATATGAAAGTAGTTATTGCTAAGTCATGTGAAGATCTGATGCCGAGACCACCAAATTTGGTTGAAAGAGTTGCTTGAGCCCAAGTGGTTTCGTTGAATCTGATATTTACTATTTTTTCGGTTAAGTCCTTTATTCCTTTTTCGTAAGCTTGGAGAGGAATAGGATATTTAAAAATTGGTGTTGACCGAAGTGCGTAAAGCTATAAATAGTGTTGAAATCCCACCTTATTTGCTTGAAAATGATTCATTAATAAAATGTGTGTATGGTAATTCTATAGAAATTGCTGATATAGATAGTCTTTCTACTAAAATAATATTAACCACCAAAAATAAAATTGCACTTACCCTCAACAACGATATCATTAATATAATTTCAGGCCCTATCAAACATTATTATAGTGCAGATTCCATTGAAAGCGATAATAAGGATGATATAATGAATTTTCCAATAGAATTTTTGCATTCACAAACTCCATCCGGTATGCCACCTCACAAGCTAACACTTAAGGTTGGTACAATTGTTATGCTATTACGCAACTTGAACCCAAAGAAAGGACTTTGTAATGGTACCCGTTTAATCATACGACATTTACATATTAATTTTATCGACGCTGAGGTATTGACAGGCACTAATAAGGGTTATCGAGTTTTTCTCCCACGAATAGATATAGCTCCAAGTGACTCTCAGTTATCATTTACTTTAAAAAGACGACAGTCTCCTAATTCCCGCTTTTGTGATTACAATAGATAAAAGTCAAGGACAAACTTTTGATCATGTAGGCTTATTCCTCCCTGAGCCCGTCTTTGCCCATGGACAACTATATGTGGCTCTTACTAGATGTAAATCTCAAAATAATATGAAAAATATGATTCTGCCATCAGAATTACAAGGAAAAATTTTAAAAAATGATAAAACATTCACACAAAATATCGTATATAATGAAATCTTAAATTCATAATTTGTAAGAAATTTAAAAAAGTCACCAACTTTGTTATTCACCATCAAATCACCAACTTTACATCATCTTCAAAAACGAAACCATCTTGAGCAAAGAAAAGAGAACTTCTTCACCATCGCTAAACCATCTTCCTCACCAACAACAGTAAATTCTATTTTGTAATTTCAATTTACATATTTCAGGTTATTTACGGCAAACTACGAGTAAGGATATTACAACATCATCTTCAAAAACGAAATCACATTGAGCAAAGAAAAGAAAACTTCTTCACCATAGCTAAACCATCTTCCTCACCAACAACAGTAAATTCTATTTTATAATTTCAATTTACACGTTTTTTTTCAGGTTATTTACAGCAAACTACGAGCAAGGAAATTACAACATCATCTTCAAAAACGAAACCACATTGAGCAAAGAAAAGAGAACTTCTTCACCATCGCTAAACCATCTTCCTCACCAACAACAGTAAATTCTACTTTATAATTTCAATTTACACGTTTTATTTCAGGATATTTACGGCAAACTACGAGCAAGGAAATTACAACATCATCTTCAAAAACGTAACCACATTGAGGAAAAAAAAGAGAACTTCTTCACCATCGCTAAACCATCTTCCTCACCAACAACAGTAAATTCTATTTTATAATTTCAATTTACACGTTTTTTTTCTGGTTATTTACGGCAAACTACGAGCAAGGAAATTACAACATCATCTTCAAAAACGAAACCACATTGAGCAAAGAAAAGAGAACTTCTTCACCATCGCTAAACCATCTTCCTCACCAACAACAGTAAATAGAGATTCTATTTTATAATTTCAATTTACGTTTTTTTTCAGGTATTTACGGCAAACTACGAGCAATGAAATTACAACATCATCTTCAAAAACGAAACCACATTGAGCAAATAAAAGGAACTTCTTCTCCATCGCTAAACCATCTTCCTCACCAACAACAGTAAATTCTACGATATAATTTCAATTTACACGTTTTATTTCAGGTTATTTACGGCAAACTACGAGAAAGGAAATTACAACATCATCTTCAAAAACGAAACCACATTGAACAAAGAAAAGAGAACTTCTTCACCATCGCTAAACCATCTTCCTCACCAACAACAGTAAATTCTATTTTATAATTTCAATTTACACGTTTTTTTTCAGGTTATTTACGGCAAACTACGAGCAAGGAAATTACAACATAATCTCCAAAAACGAAACCACATTGAACAAAGAAAAGAGAACTTCTTCACCATCGCTAAACCATCTTCCTCACCAACAACAGTAAATTCTACGATATAATTTCAATTTACACGTTATTATTTCAGGATATTTACGGCAAACTACGAGCAAGGAAATTACAACATCATCTTCAAAAACGAAACCACATTGAGCAAAGAAAAGAGAACTTCTTCACCATCGCTAAACCATCTTCCTCACCAACAACAGTAAATTCTATTTTATAATTTCAATTTACACGTTTTATTTCAGGATATTTACGGCAAACTACGAGCAAGGAAATTACAACATCATCTTCAAAAACGTAACCACATTGAGCAAAGAAAAGAGAACTTCTTCACCATCGCTAAACCATCTTCCTCACCAACAACAGTAAATTCTATTTTATAATTTCAATTTACACGTTTTTTTCTGGTTATTTACGGCAAACTACGAGCAAGGAAATTACAACATCATCTTCAAAAACGAAACCACATTGAGCAAAGAAAAGAGAACTTCTTCACCATCGCTAAACCATCTTCCTCACCAACAACAGTAAATTCTATTTTATAATTTCAATTTACACGTTTTTTTTCAGGTTATTTACGGCAAACTACGAGCAATGAAATTACAACATCATCTTCAAAAACGAAACCACATTGAGCAAATAAAAGAGAACTTCTTCTCCATCGCTAAACCATCTTCCTCACCAACAACAGTAAATTCTACGATATAATTTCAATTTACACGTTTTATTTCAGGTTATTTACGGCAAACTACGAGAAAGGAAATTACAACATCATCTTCAAAAACGAAACCACATTGAACAAAGAAAAGAGAACTTCTTCACCATCGCTAAACCATCTTCCTCACCAACAACAGTAAATTCTATGTTATAATTTCAATTTACACGTTATTATTTCAGGTTATTTACGGCAAACTACGAGCAAGGAAATTACAACATCATCTTCAAAAACGAAACCACATTGAACAAAGAAAAGAGAACTTCTTCACCATCGCTAAACCATCTTCCTCACCAACAACAGTAAATTCTACGATATAATTTCAATTTACACGTTATTATTTCAGGATATTTACGGCAAACTACGAGCAAGGAAATTACAACATCATCTTCAAAAACGAAACCACATTGAGCAAAGAAAAGAGAACTTCTTCACCATCGCTAAACCATCTTCCTCACCAACAACAGTAAATTCTATTTTATAATTTCAATTTACACGTTGTTTTTCAGGTTATTTACGGCAAACTACGAGCAAGGAAATTACAACATCATCTTCAAAAACGAAACCACATTGAGCAAAGAAAAGAGAACTTCTTCACCATCGCTAAACCATCTTCCTCACCAACAACAGTAAATTCTACTTTATAATTTCAATTTACACGTTGTTATTTCAGGATATTTACGGCAAACTACGAGCAAGGAAATTACAACATCATCTTCAAAAACGAAACCACATTGAGCAAAGAAAAGAGAACTTCTTCACCATCGCTAAACCATCTTCCTCACCAACAACAGTAAATTCTACTTTATAATTTCAATTTACACGTTTTATTTCAGGTTATTTACGGCAAACTACGAGCAAGGAAATTACAACATCATCTTCAAAAACGAAACCACATTGAGCAAAGAAAAGAGAACTTCTTCACCATCGCTAAACCATCTTCCTCACCAACAACAGTAAATTCTACTTTATAATTTCAATTTACACGTTTTATTTCAGGATATTTATGGCAAACTACGAGCCATGGCAAAACATTAACAAATAAAAGTCAAGATACGGTGATATACCCGACTAATGCTTAAAATTCTTACATTCCTCTCAATTTTGAAAATATTTTAAATCTCCTTTTTTAGATAAAATTTTCTATATTATAAAATTTATTATATTATATTTTTTATATGGCTACAAATGCATATGTGTTGTAACCCGATAATCATCAACTCTTGAAGTATAAATATTTTTTACATTTTCTTATAATTCATATCTTTGTCTCTTTTTTTCTATTTCTTCCTTCTTTTTTTCATTTCTTTGCTCCCCTAAAATCCATCTCCTACCTTCACGCGGGGAGTGAACAGCAATTCTGACTAACAGGAGCTCTGGTAAATAATGTTAGTATTTAGAGTGCTAATAAGAGATATTGTTTCATTTTTGTAATTTTAAATAAAAATTTCTAAATCACATCTCAAATTATAATTCCCCGTCATTCTTGACGGGTGATCAGTGTCTGATAAATAATGTTAGTATTTAGGGTGCTAATAAGAGATATTGTTTCATTTTTGTAATTTTAGATATAAATTTCTAAATCACATCTCAAATTATAATTCCCCGTCATTCTTGACGGGTGATCAGTGTGATGCTAATATGAGATATTTTTTCATTTTTATTCATTTTTGTAATTTAAAATATAAATTTCGAAATCACATCTCATAAAATAGGAAAATTTCTGATTCATCCATCATCAAATAAAGGTAAAATATATTATTCATCAGTCATTGAATAAAAAAGACAATTCATCACTCTTAGTCTTAATGGGTTGGAATTGGCCTGAAGGAGGAGGGGGAGGGGTAAAAAGAATTATCGTAAAAGAACGAATAAAATTCTCATCCCCGTCATTTTTGACGGGTTATCAACTAGTAATAAATAAAACACAAAAAATACATAGAACACAATGATTATGTCAAAAATATTTTTTGAAAATTAAATTTTTATATGAAAGAAAATACCACCTTGATTATGTATCTATTTGATGTGATCGGCGAATATTTAGTTATAGTGTAATAGTTTTTACGAAATAATTTAGTTATAGTATAATAGTTTTTACGAAATAGATTTTATCGATTTTTATATGTTTATCGTTGTTGAAAAAAAAGAAAGAAATATAATATTATTACTGTTTTTGTGTAGATTATTTTTGTATTTATTTTTTTTCGCGATGTTATATAAAGTAAAAAAAAAAAAAATCATTATTATTCCTTCTGCTCAAAGAAAATTTGAAAAAAGAATTTTAGCATTTTTAGTTAAGGAAGGAAAAAGAAAATAAAAATATATCAAGTAAAAAAAAAGAAGTATTTAAAATTAAAAAGATTAGGTCGTAAGTTAGAGTTGTAATAGGTTAGAAAATGGTGGCCAAGAACTCGCGACCTTCTAAGTGAGCAAACGATAGTGAGTTTAGTACCCATTTGTTGGGCGGTTATATTCAGCAAGCGATAGTTAAGAGTTTAATACCCAATTGTTGTGTGGTTACATTGAGAAAGCGATAGTTAAGAGTTTATTACCCATTTGTTGGGGGGTTAAGACAAAAGAACAAATTATACGAAAGTGCTGCCCAAATTTTGGCCAGAAAAAACCTGTTACACGGAAGTGCTGCCCAAATTTTTACGAATATAAACCTATTAAAATTCGCTCAAATTTTTACTAAATAAGCCTAGTACATGGAAATGCTGCCCAAATTTTACGAATATAAACCTATTAGAAATTCGCTCATTTTTTTTACTAAATAAGCCTAGTACACGGAAGTGCTGCCCAAATTTTTGCATATATAAATCTGTTAGACGAAATTTACCCAAAATTTTAGTAAAAAAGCCAGTTCCACGGAAGTGCTGCCCAAATTTTGTTAAGCGTAAGTCTGTTACAAGATTTACAAGGATTTTGTCATATATTAACCTATTAAGTGTGCATGTTTATGTGCATCATCGGATTATTTACGCTCCTTGTAATATCTTACTTATTGACATCACAAATAACCAAGATTTTTATTTTGAAATTAATCATAAATTTTTTATAACACCAGGATGAAAAGTTCAATTTGTTAAATACTGGGAGGTTCAGTATGATATTTTTGGAGCGCTGGCTATACTATTAATATGGATATGTAGTTTATTTGGGGCAGGAGAATGAGGAGTCGCAGTGTAGGAATTAATGGACAAACTTTGACCATTGAGGGACATAATGGAGAGGATATGATGGGTAAAGTTACTTGGTTACCGGTTCAGGAGTTAATTAAAGGGTGGATGGATAGCGATATAAACAGTAATATATGGTTCTGATAAACAAAGTTTAGAAAATAATCAAGTGTTGAGACCATGAGAGCCAAGAGAGAATTCTCGGGAAAGGAGATTGGAAATAAAAATTTTGAGTCTCGAGGGAGAGTAGTAATGAGTTGTTATAATTGTGGTAAGGTCATATGCTCAGAGATTGCAGTGAGGCGAAATGTTTTGGTTGTGGGAAGTTAGGACATATAGCCCTTTATTGTCCAGGTAAGCAAGAGAGATTAAGATGTGCGGGTTGTGGTAGGTTTGGGCCTAATAAAGAGGAATGTAATGCGAACAACTACAATAACAAGAGTGGTTTTCCTTAGAGAGGTATGAGTCAGAATGCTTCAAATGTGAGGATAATTGAGCGGGAGAGAATGGAAAAGGTGGGGGCAGTTAATGTCCAGGAATTGGAGGAATAAAATATGGAATGTTTTCGATGCCGAAAGGGTGGGCATGTGGCGCGGGATTGTGAGAATTTGTGACTATATGATATTGAAAAAACTGCAGTACGGGTCGGGGCAAGACGGTTAAGAGGGACAAGGACGGGGTTTAATCAGCAAAAAACAAATAAGGAGGAATGCGTAAATATGCTACAAGAGGGGATAGTACATGATCCTTGTCCTAGAGTGATGATAAATTTAGGGGGAAGAATGGTTCCCAAGTTGTTTGATACAAGCAGCCTTCGGTAATTGGATATAATCTTATATTGCTGATAAGTTTCAGCAGATAGAGGAATTATTAATTACTTCCAAAAATTAAAAAGAATTGGTCCATGGTAGTTTTTGGGGAGTATTTTCATGGTGGGGTTGTACCAATAACGAGTGAAGAATATGCTGGTATGACATTGAAAGAGAATGTGTTGCCGGGAATTGAGACCATGTTTAATGAGGGAACCATAGAAAATAATTCTAGGAGCGAAATAAGGAGCAATAATTTAAGGAGCGAAACTGATCAAAATAATTCAAGGAGCGATAATTTAAGGAACGAAATAAGGAGAAACAATTCTAGGAGCGAAACAAGGAGCGAAGCAAGTCAAAATAATTCAAGGAGCGAACCAAGGCAAAACAATTCTAGGAGCGAAACAAAGAGCGATAATTTAAGGAGCGAAACAAGAGACAATGGTTAAAATAAAATAAAAAATAGATATGGTTTTTAGAGATTTACTTATCTCCAGGTTTGGGAAAAAATTTTGAAAATTACTATGGGTTGGCCAGGCTTGAGAAAATTTTTTTATAAAATTATTTGGGCTCGGCTTGGAAAATATTTTTTAATTATATTGGGCTGAGCTTAGGGAAAATTTTTCAAAATTATTATGAGCTTGGACTCTTAGGATTTTTTTTATTATTAACTTTGGGTCAGACATTGGCCTAAAACAAACTTTTTTTGCAGGCCTGAGCTCGGCCTGATCAAAAAACCAAGGCCTATGAAAATCTGATTTTGATTGTATTTTTAAATTCATTATGATTGTTTAAATATTTTATTTCAGTTCCAACTACCAAAATTTTATGATCTTTCATTGGGCTTGGAAGAATTTTTCAAACTTATTATGGCTTTGTATTGCCTGGGAATTTTTTTAATATTAAATATTAGGAATAAGTAATCAGTAATATTTAACAAATAATATTGGTATTATCAAGTAAAAGCTTTAAATTTATTTTTACTCAAAATAGTATTTACCCTTAGTTTTAATGGATTGAACATGGCCTGAAGGGGGGGGGGGGTAAAAGAATAAAAATTGGACATTATTTTCAAATAACAGATAACACTTGAAAAGATTATGAGATGATGGTATCAAATAAACTGATGAAAAATGAAGCGAATCTTTGAAATTAAATGAAATAATATTTTTGTTTGGAGAGGTCTGTGAAGGTTGGGTGTGTTGTAATTGTGTATTTTATATTATATATATAACTTTATTTAATATCCAATGTCAATCAAATAATGTTTATATTTAGTTTCATATAATATCCAATGGCAAAATTATATGTTATACATGTCAAACATCAATATGATAATACTATGGATTAGATGGAAAAAAGTGATCATCTGACAACCAACTCCTTTGTTGTATAACATTTAAAATAATGATTGTATTTGATGAATAGAATATATGTTAATATATTGGAATTATTTTACTGGTCAATGTTTAAATTGGAATTATTTTAAATGGTTCATGGTTTAGGTCCTGTTTGTAAAAAATAATATTTGTTCGGATTGAACCTTTAAAAAAACGGGTCAGACCTTCGCAAACAAGCGTATTAAAATTTTGTAAAAAGAGAATTTAAATTTCAACACTAAGAGAATTTAAATTTCAACACTAAGAGAATTTAAATTTCAACACTATTCTTTAAAAATAATATTGAGCCGTATACAATTAAAAATTTTCAAGATTCTCTTCTGTCAAATTATATCTATAAAGAGGAAGTATAAACTTTAGGGCCTGAATTAAGTAGATGGAACCATCAAATAGCGTTATAGAATCAAAATATTATTGATATTTTTTAGTAAAAACTTATTATAAATCATCTTTAAAGAGTTAAAACATCAAAGGGGTTCAATACTGTTTGGAGGCATTTTTGAAGGTTCGGTGACAATTTTTTTACGGGTTTAATGGTTCAGTTTGAATCCCTTATTTTTATATATTATTAAAAATAAAATTTCATTTTTATTTAACTTATAATTATTCTTTATATAATAAAAATATTAAATTAAAATAATTTTTCTATTCAATATTTTTTGGGCCAATCATTTAAATTTATGATTTTTTTTTAAAATTCAAATTAAACTAAAGAAATTAGGAAATAATTTTCAATTATGATCCAAGTCCCTATAAGAGCCCTGCAAATTTATTTTGTTTTGTCTCGAGTACTGTTCGAAATTTTTAATTGAAAAATATAAATTAAACGCGTTTTTTGTCCTAATTCCAAGGGTAATAAAAGAAGAAAAACATCAATTTCTATTATTTTTATGCCAGTGCCCGAAAACAATTTTTAAAAATTCAAGCCTATTCCAGACCTATTTTTTATTTTCAAATTGCATGGCTCTCCTTATAATTATGAGGAAATAACCGATTCATATCTTTATTCTTATAATAGTCAATAATCATAATAATATGGATTAGAAAAAAATCAATATTTATTGAAATTCGTTCAAAGATACAATTAAAAAAATATTAATGAAAACAATTAAATTTCTCGTAAATTAAAGGCCTATTTATATCATAATATTTCCCATCACATAGATTAAATATAATTTTTTCTCTCAAAAGCCGATTTATATAATATTTCATTTTCAACTTCGTTAGTTTAAAAAAATCTTGGAAGTATAAAATATTTAAATTTTTTGAGTCTAAACAATATTTTAAGATTCGTCTCCATCTACAAATATTTTTAATAACATTGTTAGATTTAATGATGTAAATCTGATCCATATTTCTGTCATGTATTTTATTACATTTTATGCACGTATGATTTTGAATAGTCGATATATCTAAATTTTTGTGGCAAGCACCATGTTGATATTTCCTGCAAATGTTGCATACTAACATATTTCCTTCTAATATATCCTTTATTTGGCAAGGACATTGTATATTATAGACATTAACATCATCATAGTTACTACAAGTTTGATCCTTTGCAAGAGGAAGTGGAGAATTTAGATCACTTTCATAATCCAAGAATGTCGAAATATTTTTGTTCGTTGAAGCAATCTCTATATCCTGCATAAGATTTCTATTTGTAAACACATTTAACGATAACATATGCCATTTTGTTGTCATTTGTCCTATTTTTAATTGATTTAATTTACATAATTTGTCGAAATCCCTCGTAGAAATAAATCCAGGAGCTTGGTAATCAAGTGGTGTTATATCCTCATAATAAAAAATTCTCATAGATACTCGGGTATTTCTAGGCAATTTGATAAAAATATTTTTTAATTTCTCCAAAGATTGTATAAGATTTAATGGATTATCGGATTTATAAGAAGTTAGTTTATCAACATTTTTGTTTTTTTTAATTTTTACTTGCATTTTATTATTAGAACTAAATTGGAATATATAGTATTCTATAAAATTTTTTGCTATGTCCTCTTCTATATAGAAACCCATTATGACTTTTTTTAAATATTTCTTTTTGATGGCATCATAACAACCTTGCATCATTTTATAAACATAATAAGCATTCGGATCATGTTCATCAGCTATTAAAACGTTCAGATCCATACTTTTATCTTTTATTTTTTCGAATGCATTCTCAGGAAATATCTTGCGAATATATAATATGGAAGAAACAGAGATGCCGTAAACTTTTTGAATATAATTGATTGATAATTTTTCATTTAATTTGATAGAACTTTTAGATTTTGTTAATTGTAAAGTCATTATTAGAGCAGACGATATTTTTTAACATAAAATGAATTTATAAATAATTTTTGTTTTGTTTTGATAATTCATTGCTAAAATACGGTAAAATAAATAATAAATATTTTAGTAAAATAAAAGCCCATAAATTCTTTAACTTTGATTAATAATAGTATTTTTGGTTGACTTTATTATACTTGTACCAATTTGGTGGAATATAACATTCTAAATATTTTATATATTAAGTAAATATAATCACTTAAGCCATTTTTTTATTGTCGATATTTTTAAAAATGCATGAAAAATATAATTCAATACTACATATTACATTACAATACCATATTTAAATAATTACAGAACATTACTACAATCACTTTTTATATGATAGAAGTTTAGCGTTATTCATATTTTCTATTTGAATTATTATTCTTTTTTAATGCTGGTATTTTAGTATTTTTAGAAGATTTTTCACCGTTTATTGTAATAGGTGGTTCTATATTGTTTCTTTTCGTTAATTTTGGAAGACCTTTAGGTCTCGTTAAGTTTATTTTGTTGGAAAAGGTTAATGCATATGACACTCTTAAATTACTGTTTGCGATTGATTTCATTTTTGTCAATGGCGATGAGCAATCCCTTTTAGATGCTTTTTTTGATTTATCATGAATATTTAAGTTTTTCAAATATATTTGATTTTGTGAATAATCTTTTGGTGAGATTTTTTTTGTAAAAGTGCGTTGTTTTACCAATAAATTCGGAAACATCTTCATGTCAAAATTAGTATCACAAATATTATCATCTAAATTATTTTGATGGTCTAAATTATCAAAGCCTGGAGGTTCATTTATAACTCGGAATGAATGCTTATTTTCTAAAATTTTAATGCCGTCATAATCACTGTTGAGATGGTTATTATCTGAAATACTGAGATGATGATTATTTTCTTTTGAAATATTACATAATATCTTTGGATTACTGAAAATATTTTTTTTAGAATACAAATGAGTTGAACAATTATTTTCGGTATTGAAACTAGAACTGAAAGAATTAGTCGAAGATGTAATCATATTTGCATCATATTCACTGTCGGATACAAGTGATAACTTTTCATTTTCTATATAGATTAAATTTTCTTGAGAAGTGAGGCAAAGTTCTGAATTATAAATTTTAAAACCATAATCATTGTAGTGGACATTTGCAATATTTTTTTCTCGGAACTTTAAAGAATTTGTAGATGAAGTGATAAATTTAGGTAGGGATGAAGATTCAGTAACATCAATATTTGTTGAATTTGAGGTTGGAAGAGACGTATATGATATATTGTCACAATCATAAAAATTTAAAATATCGGATGATTCTGCCTCTATTCCTACATAATTGCTTTGATACTGAGATTTATTCTGTATTGAAGAATTGTTGAAAAGGTGGAAATTTGAACTTGATTTATCAGGAAATAGATTTACATTATTGGTATTCTCAAATATTCCATAATTACTTTTTTCATCAAAATTTTTATAAAGAATGTTAAGATTTGTGGTATTATAATAATCATTCGCAACATCTTCAATGTATCCATAATTAGTTTCAAGATTAAAAGATAAAGGATTATAATTTTTTGGTAAAGCTGAAATAATACATTGATCCAATAATGCTTTATC
Source organism: Gordionus sp. m RMFG-2023 (assembly GCF_954871325.1). NCBI lineage: Eukaryota > Metazoa > Nematomorpha > Gordioida > Chordodea > Parachordodidae > Gordionus > Gordionus sp. m RMFG-2023. Next base: position 18,734,364 of record NC_088778.1, read on the forward strand.
CAAAGGAGATGGATCAGAAGTCAATGATTCTTGACTTGATGTATGATTTGAATCGTTTTTATTCGAAGAAATGATTACGTCTGAAATTAAATTCATGTTATAATTTATATCTATTGATTTATCATCATATTCAATTTTTTTATTATTTGAAGATTGATTTATTTCAAAAAGTTTATGAGAATCTATTTCAACATCGTTCTCATCTTCAATTATTAGCGGGCTTAATGCATCTAAAGAGTCATGATGAGAAAAAATCATGGGAGTGTTCTCTACCTGAAATATATATTTTCGATCGGAATTATTTATATGATCATCATGAAAAATGTGGTCAATTAATACATTTTTAGGCAGAGAAGAGCTAACTTGGTTGTGAGGCTTTGAGGAATGTATTGAAGGTGCAAGAAAAAATTCGTCATCATATTCTTGTTTATTAATATTGTAATATGTGTTATCATCAAAATTATCAAGAATTTGGTAATTAGCAATTGCGATTCGAGGAAAATCTTTTATATCGTTAACAAAATTATTCGATGATATTGGTAATATATTGTCAAATGAAGAACTTTTTGAATAAGTGGCCGGTGTATCTTCAACATAATATGCTTTTAATTCTTCGTCATCATTCAATAAATTATTTTGAATAACAAAAGGGTTTTGTTGAGTGAAATAATATTGAGTTTCTTTCATAAGGACCACAGGATCATTTTTAGATGGGGATGGTGGCCTAGTGGCGTGGTAAGGAGTGCCTTCCGTTGCGTAAGTCTTTATAGCATCTTCAAACTCATTATCGTCCAATTTATTTTGATTGTTACGGGATTGTGAATATTCTTATTTACAATATTAATTCATTATAGTGATTTGGCCGACCATCTCAAAATTGAATGAATCTTGGCATGTTAGTTATTTATGTTGTAAATGTTAATAAATCCAAATTTTAGAGCGCCGCTCAACCATATCCAAAGATATACTTCTTCAAAGTCGAAAATCGCTTAATGCGTGATTTCATTAAATCTTGTTTTTTTTTAAAAAATACTTAAAATAGACTTATGATAGAGTTACAAATAATTTATCATTTTATAGCTATTAAATTTTTACATTGGAAAATATCGAAAAAAATTAAAAAACATTCGTATTTCCGGTAAAAATAAAAAATTAACATTAAGAAGGGATATTTTTTGGGTGTTGATATTCTCTAAAAATGTTTATTATCTTTATATTAAACTATTTAATAAAAAATCTAGATAGCCTTTTTGTTTTTTTAATTTTATAAATAAAAAAAGGTATTGATAGATGGCGTTAAATTAAACAATATTTATAATATAATAATAATATATTTAATATAAATATGTACTATAGTGATATTTAAATTAAAAAATCGATTAAGTATAACTAATATGATGGGCATTAAGTAAGGAAGCAGCCAATACGGATATGGCTATTAGGACGCTATATTTTAAAATTTTATATACAAACAATTATAAAAGAAATACCGCTTGTTTTAATCATATCACATTTTGTGCTTATTTCCTGAGGTGATATGGGATCTAATATTGTTAATATTTGATTAAAGGGCAACCATATCTTTTCCTCAATTGTGGGGTAAAAGATGGATGGTGATGGTCCATGGGGATATAAAAAGGAAATATATATATAAATATATCCTCAGTAATTTCATTCTTTTTTAGTACTGTGGCTAACCACCAAAAATCGTCATAAACACATGTTACGAATTCTTTATATGGGCAAAAGTCAAATTATCGGCATTTGAGATATTGTTAATTAAAAGTCCTCTGCATATGAATATATTTTTGATTTAAGTTTACTTAAACTCAAAAGAAATACAGCATGTATTTCCCAAGTTAGAATGGAACGAGCTAAATTGAATCTTTCTCGTAGATTAATCTCTTCTAAATTGTATTGTTCGTTGGATAAATATGTAAAATTTACTGATGGCATGTTTTGTTAAATCAATTGTGTTAAAATGTGTCCAGAACTGGTGCGCTGAAGGCTTGAGCTGTTGCTAATCTTTTTAATGTTCCGCCAAGGCCGTCACATGGACTGTTTCCATGGGATGTAGCTGAAAAATGCCATTCAGCTGCTACACCAAATGATTTATGATAGATTTATAAAAAAAATTCTATTTTTATATTGTGCAGCTGATCGGTCAGAGCAGTATTGGCTTTTTGCTGAATTGATTGGTCAAAAAAATAACGATAGTAGATCCAAATAGTGAAAGGATATATCTACAAATTATGGCCCCAGGAATTTCTATTAATAGGCCCAAAATGGGATATGATAAAAATAAGAGATATGTTTTTATAATAGTTTGAATATAAAATTTTAAAATATGTTTATTTTACAATATAGCGTCCTAATAATAATCAAATCTGCATGCCTGCCTGCTATATCGCCCCAGGACATCATATTGTTTATACTCAATTGATTTCAATTTTTATCCCAATACAATTCATATTTTCATTATATATAATAATGATTTTTAAATATAACCATCTATATTATCTTTTTTATTTATTAAAATAAAAATAATTCAAATAAAATTAAAAAACAATGAAATTTTTTATTAAAAAGTTTAATATAAAGGTCATAAACATTATTAGAGAATATAAACAGCCAAAAAAAAATCCCTTCCTAACAATGTTAATTTTTTAATTTATCAGGAAATAAGAAAACACTTGGAATTTTTTAATTTTTTTTCGATATTTTCCAATGTAAAATTTTAAGGGCTATTAAGATGATATATAATTTCTAACTCTATTTTAAGTATTTTTTTTAAAAAACAAGATTTAATGAAATCACATTGCGTGATTTTCAACTTTGAAAGCGTATATCTTTGGATCTGGTCGAGCTAGCACGCTAAAATTTTAGATTTACTAAAATATACAAAATAGGTAATAAAATGATATATAATTTATAGTGTTATAAACGAACTAGTTCGTGAACGAAATTAGTTTCAAAATCTTCAAGTTCCAATTTAAAACGTTTGATTGTAATATTAATTATTTTATTTTATATAATATAACTAAGTAAAATGAATCATTATATTTGAAGAAAAAATGCATTTGGACTATTTGACCCCAACAATAACGATAGTTATTTTAAAATTAAAAAAAAATAGTGGCCTAAAATATGGTCAACCATTGATAGACGCAGTATTAAATGGAACTAATAAAAGGTAATAAACCTATCAATATCAAATTTATTACATATATTTTTTTTTTGAAGATTTAAACATATATATGAAAGTCAATATTCTTTCTGCAATTATACATCCAGTATTCAAGCTTCAAGGGCCATGGATAAAACTTCCACAGAATGCAAGAACTGTTTATATCGAGATATCTTTTTTTTACGAGAAAGTAGACGATGGATTGGAGAAGGATAACTTATCTCGATTTTTTGAAGCAAAAGACAAAACAATAAATGTTTTTGATAAATTCCCCACGTTAAAAGAGTTGTTTATTAAGTATAATACAGCAATCCCCTCATCTGCCCTTGGAGCGCGTTTTGAGCAGCTAATGTCGTATTAACTCCCAAGTGTTCCTGGCTATCAGATGAAAATTTTGAAAAACAATTGTTATCAAAATTTAATAAGAAATTTTTTTATAAATATCTTTATATTCGCTATATTATATTATATTGTATTTATAATTATAATATCAAAATAAAATTTTATTATTTTTTAACATGGCTAATATATTGTGTTAAAAAATATAAGACATTTATTTATATTTAAATTTTAAAAAAAATTTATTATAAAATTTTGATTTTTTTGAAAGTGAACGTGAACGCGTTCGATTTTTGTCAGTGAACGTTGAACGCGTTCGTTTTTTTAGAAACAACTCTATCTTAAGTATTTTTTTTAAAAACATGCGCGATTTTCGACTTTGAAGGCGTATATCTTTGGGATCTGGTTGCGCACTCTAAAATTTTGAATTTACTAAAATTTACAAAATAGATAACTATCATGCCAAGATTCGTTTATGACGTTTAATGACCCATATATGAAATCATACTTTTATAATACTATTGTAATGTAATATGATATTCATTCCTTTTGTAATTATCATAGACCCTAGTATAACGATTTTGGTAGCAAAAATGATGAAGGCATGGTTTAAGGGTTAAACATGATATTCCATACCAAATCGATAACCTTTAGGCTTAACCCTTTTGATTTAATAAAATTTTGCATACTGTGAGGCATTAGGAAGCATCGAATCCAAAATTTTAGCCTCTTAGTACTAATAGTTCTTGAGATGTTAAGAGTTCCAAAAATGACCTTTTTGAAAAATACGATTTTTTAAAATTGAGATAAGTTAAAAAATAATGATGCTAAAAATAAAAATTATATCTCATTTTGTAACTCTATTAATGGCCTTTTATTAAATATTAAGAATTTTATAAGATAATAATGTTGCAGTTTTTATTTACGTTATAAATTTTGACCTGAAAGCTCTGTGTTTCGCTTTCGAAATTTCTTTGAATTTAATATTTTATTATCCACTTACATTATATCTATTTGCAGAGAAATTTAAACTTGGGAAAGCTATGGGGTTTTTAGTTATTGCGATTTTTAAAAAAATAGCTAAAAACGCTCCTATATAAATTAAAGCATTTTTGTAGAAATTATTATTTTTTTGTGATTTTTTCCATTTTTGAACATAAACAATAAGATTATCTAGCATTAATATCATGAAAAAATATCATTTAAGTCGCCGCTGATAGGCTTATTTATTGTTATTACTAGTGTTGTTAAACGACCCGATTTTGAAAAACGGCTATAATATTTTTATTTTAAATAGCCTGAAGATTTTGCTAATAACAAAGTTTGGACATCTAGTAGCGGAATTTCGAGGCTTAGACGATATTTTTCAGGCTAAAATATTGTGTTAGCCGTTTATAAAATTCGGCTCAAATCGTAAAAATTAGTTTTTTAAATTTCCTAAAAAGATAGTTACAATTCCGATATCTCCTGCAAGAAATATAATAATTAATTGTTGAAAAGTAAAAGCCATTTTTTATGCAACTGCCCTGCTATATTAATCAATTTTTATTTTACAAATATTTCAATAATTATATCTCTTTCATAAAATTATTTATAATGTAAAAATATAAATATTCAAATTAAATCCTTTTAAAAAATCTAAGCACTATGATTACAAAAAAGAAACTCAATTTTCAAACATTGAGGCGGAGCACTAGAGCTTATCGCAAAAAAATCTAGAAAATATAAATTCTGACAGTAAATAAGAAATAAATAATATCACAATTAGCATCTACATCAATAGATACAATCAATATTACTTTAAACTAAATTTGAATATCTCCCATTAAGAAAAATAAATTATCCAAAAAAGAAGCGAAAAATCAAAAACTATTTCAGATAAAATAATTAACAATCCAGAATAGGTTAATTGCTAAGGCAAACTTACAAAGGCCATATTCAGATCAAATAATTATGCCTGTACAATTTTTTAAATATGCCGAAGAGCGCATAAAAGGTATACATTTTTATTATGCTACTATATGAGGCAGAAAAAATAAGGCTAATTTATTATATCTATCTCAATACCTGGGACACAAAATTCACGCAGTGTTTCCAATCTTCTTATCTACACGATACTAAAATATACCCCAATTCGCAGAGGTTTATTGTGAAGAATATCGTATCCTGAAATTAGAGGATATATGACTTGTTTGTAAGAAAGCGATTGGTGGTTAGAATTTATGCAAAAAGTGGATGTAATTAGAGATGAAATGAAAATAAATTTTCTTCATCCAAGGGACGAACTAAATCTTTTGTTTATCCAGCGATATCAGATCTCCCATAATAAGAAATAATATTTTAACAATGCCATCAAAGACGAATTAGAGTACTTATAATTTATTGAAAAACGAAATTATCAAGGCGTCAAAAAAAAACATTAGTTGAAAGCCGAAAATAAGTAATATCTTTCATGAATTTTAATTATCCTATTTATATTTGCAAAATTATAAAATAATTTTATAAAAATTTAAATTTTTTCAAGGAAACGATGATTATATAATTTTATTTCATGATATTATTGCTGGAAAATCTTATTATTTACATTTTAAAATAATAATTTTAATAAAAATAATGGCAGCTAAAAAACCCCATGGCTGTCCCAAGTTTAATTATTTTTTTATAGATATAATATAAGATAATAAAATATCAAAAAAAAAATTTGGAAAGCTAAACTCCTAGAGCTTTCAGGTTAAAAATTTATGGTAAATAATAGCCGCAACATTATTATTTTACAAAATTCCTTAATAATTACTAAAAGGCTTTTAGTTACAAAATGAATATGTTTTTTTACATCATAATTTTTTCAAATTATCTCAATTTTTTAAATATTTTTTTTTAAAAAAGGTCATTTTTGGCACTTTTGACCAGGATTCATATGCAAAATTTTATAAAATTAAAAGGGTCCGGCAGAAAAGTTATTGATTTGGTATGGAATTACCCGATAAGCCCTGGAGTTCGCACATCAAAAATGCAATTATTTTAACTGGTTCGAGAACATTATAAGTTCCAATCGGAAATTTTTTTAACGAGTTCCGGTTGAACAGTTAAAACAAAATATTTAAAATTATTTTTTTAAGGGAAATGGATTAAAATTAATTCATAAATATCAGAATAAAATCTTATCTAAATTTATACTTTTTATTGAAATAGGATTTATTTGCAATGGAGAGGGAGAGGATGTTGGAATAGAGTCTCCTAATATTTGAGAGTCATAACTTTGAATATCAGAAGCTAGGGAGTCTAATTCGTCAGATTTCTCATAATGAGAATCCTTATCACATTCACTTGGTAGGGATATTATGGAACTCTGCGGAGAAAACATCATAGGAGTTTGTTCTGGAAGATATTTCAAATTTTCATCTTCATACATTTTTTCTACATTATTTTCTTGATCATAAAATCTACCCTTAACATCCATAAAATCCTGATAGTTGTTATTTCCTTTAGAACTGTTAAATAGGCCACAAAGAGAACCATCAAAAATACGTTCTATAGTTTGATTTAAGATCGATGGTTTAAGGTTGGTATTGCATAAGTATATCTTTATATATAAATTATAATTATTTAACATTAAATATTAAATAATAAAGTTAAATATCCATAATACCTCTTCATTCGATTTGTTGCTTATATTTTCGTCGAGAAATTCTAATTTGTCCGTCAAAATATTTGAATATAAATTCAATATAATATTCCATGAATAAGTAGATATAGTCTTGTGTTTGGATCGTAATAATTTATTAAACATTGTAAGAGCTCCATTCAATTTGAGAACACTTTTAAAATGATCAATATCTCGATTTGGCAAAATTTGAGACATTGAGCAGATAATGGCGCACGCATTGGAAACTATATTTAAGCTTGATGATCGAAGATGAGTAACTAAAGCGGATATAGTATTTTGCGAAAACAGAGAATCGTTATTAATATTTAAATAATCTTGAGCACATTTCTCATCAAAAACCATGGCGAAAATTAGATGTTTAAAAATTCCTCCACAAATTTCTGTAACAATTTGAGGCATATTAGACGAAATGGTAAGATCTCGAAAAAAGAGAACAGCATTTGATGAACAAAGTATTTTCCTATAAATGAAAGTCTGATTTGTCAAATTCCACATGGCGTTTAGGCTAATTATGAATATTTCTTTATTTTTCTTCATGGTTTCCATATTAGTGTCACCTAGAATTGACTAAAAGAATTTTTTAAAATAGAATAATAAATTTATTATTTACATTTTCCTTTTCAATACAATGTGCAAGATCTTTAATAACTTGGAACAGAATTGGAACGAATTCCAAATACTTATTAGATGTCAATACTTTAATTGTAAAATCATCAAGTCTCCAAGTTATATTTCTGATGATGGATAAACATATCTAAATTGATAAATCATTTGAATTTTTTTTTAAAACAAACTCCATTTATAGTCATTAAAAGCAATTTGAATATTTATTGAAGAGTTCAAAATGTTAGATTCGGCCTAAAAATTTTGATTTTCAAGTCCTGTTCGAAATTTTTTGGCAACCTGGAGATATTTTTCGGTTCGGCCCGGAATTTTCAAAATTTCGTTGTTTTGAATAATTTTGGCTATATTTTGCAAATCGTTTCAAATGAAAATATGAGCAGTAAATGAAAAAATATTTTCCTGATCAATTATTTATTTGCGAAAATGGAAGATATAAAAAGAGTTCCGTGAAGTTGGCCTAACGATTGGAAGCACTAATGATAAATCATATGCCATTTTTTAGGACTTCAAACTGTTGAGTAGCCGAAGTTAAGGAAAAAATGTTACAAGCAAAAACAAAAACTTTGGCCAACTTCAAGCGTAAAAGTCGATTGAAGGCACTAATGATGAAACATATATCATTCTTTAGTTTCAATCATATTTATAGCCGAAATTAAGAATAAAAAGTTTGCGAAAAAATAAAAATCAAATAATGGCGACATGCCAAAATAAAAACCATAAAAGCAGAAACATTTAGTTTTTCATCAATATTTAGTGCTTAATTAAAATATTTAAATTCCGTTATTAATTTAGTAAACTACCTTATAAAACAAAGTTATAAGATAAATAGAAATTATGACGTCACGATATAGGGGTGAAGTTGGCCGAACTATTGGAAGTAGTATCGATGAGACTTATATCATTTTTAAGTGCTTCGTTAGTAGAGGTTAGTTCTTCAATCAGTTTAGTAGCCCCTATTAAAATAAATAATTTATTAAAGAAAAAAACAAAAATAAACAAGAAATGGCGACTTTCCAAAATAAAAACTATAGTAGTATTTAACATCAGGTTTTCGCCATTATTTAGTGATTAATTAGTAATTTTTGATATTAATTTGGAAATCGCAATATGAAAAAATAGTTAAACACTAAATAAATATTTTGAAGTCATACTGGCTAGCAAAACTATGGAAGCACTACAATCAGGCGCGTACGCAGGAATTTGATGTGGGGGAGGGGGGGGGGGATAAATATAATTTTTTTAAATAAAATTATTGTTATTTAAAAATATTAAGCATAAATTTATTAGGACTAATAACTATTATATTTTGAAGTCATACTGGCTAGCAAAACTATGGAAGCACTACAATCAGGCACGTACGCAGGAATTTGATGTGGGAGGGGGGGGGGGGGATAAATAAAATTTTTTAAAATAAAATTATTATTATTTAAAAATATCAAGCATAAATTTATTAGGACTAATAACTATTTCTAAACAAATTTAAATTAATATGAATTATAAAAAATTAAATATATAAACCGGTATATAAAAATAAATTTGAATTAAAAAATATTAAAAGATATAACCGGCCGCATATAAATACTTTAAATAAATCTGAATTATAAAATATTAAGTGAATATAACCAGGATATGAATGACTATTAAATAAATAACCTATAATAGAAATTTAAATTTTTTGAGCCTTTAAAATTTATATATAAAGTATAAAAAATTTAAATGTTGGAAATATGAATAATTATATTTTTTATGTAAAAGAAAAATATATAAGACATTCAAAAATGATTGCACAAAAAATATTATAGAAACATTATATTTTTATAATGTAAAATCCAATCTTCGTTGGGATTGAGCTAATTTTTCAATTATCTCATCCGTGCTTGGTGTCAAATGCCTATGAATATTCAAAAGGGCCAGACCATTCAATCTACTTTCAGAAGTTGTACTTCTTGTGTACGTTTTTAATCTTCTTAAAGAAAAGAATGTTCTCTCATTAGTTGCAGTACTAATGGGAAGAGTTGCTAATATATATAATAATTTCAATATATTGGGAAAATAATCTAAAAGATGTTTGAAATGATGCAAAGTATCCATAGCATTTGTTGGGACTATATCAACCATAGTTAATCTTTTATACCATAGTTGGCATTCAGCTAATAAAGCATCATGAGATATATTAACGTCTTCATGATAAAAATCTGCCAAATATTTTTTTTTCTATCACCATCTGAAAAAGGTTCAGAGGGCTTTTGCGGAAGTAATATCTGCAGATTGCTAAGTGCAGCTTGATGAATTAAAAACCGTTCATTTACTTGGGTTATAAATGTATCCAAAAGAGGTATAAAGACATTTATTTTATAATATTCTTCTATTGACCTTATATTAATATTTGGACGATAAGCTTGCCTTGCTGCAAGTCGAGGTAAACAAATATTGAATTCGTATAGCCCTGCTTTTGATTCAACAATAACATATAAAATATGAAATTCCTCATCAGCAGTAGCTCTAATTTCCTTGAGTTCTAATAAAATTGTCTCTGCTATTCTCATCAACTCAATCAAATCAATATCAGGTTTTTGAAAAGTATTACATAAAATAATTGTATAATTAAATAATTTATTAATATATTCTAATGCGAAAAAAAAATTTGGTGTATTGAATCCAGTAACTTGCTTGCTTCTGAAGAAATATCTCTTTCAGACCATTGTGATATTTCTGTAAGAGCATTAATAATCGGCTTTTCTAACTCCATAAAAGCTGTTACTGCTTGATGTAGAAGACTTCATCTTGTTGGACAAGTTTTTTGCATTTTTTTTCTCCCAGATATAATTCTGTTCAAAATATTTCGACGCTTGGGGTATCTAAACAACTCATAGATGCTAGATATTTTACCTGATATAAATATTAAAAATTTAATTTAAATAATTAAAATTATACCTAAGCAATTTGATATCAATGGTATAGAACATGAATCCGATTATGCTAAGTTGAGTGAATGGGCAGCACAGTGGACATATATAGCTGTTGGGCATTTTTTTTTAATAAATGCCTGAAGCCCATTGAATTGTCCACTCATTGTACGTGCTCCATCATACCCTTGCCCACGTATCATATTTATATTTAGCTATATTTTTGAAAATAATTTTATAATAAGATTAATTATTACTTTTAATTTTTTAAGATTCTCAAATATTACATCAGCTAAAGCAGACCCAGTCATGCTTAAAACAGGAATAAATTGTAGAAACATTTCCTTGATAATGTTATTACGAGTATTTACAAATCGCGCACACAATGGCATCTGCTCAATGCGAGCAATGTCCGTGGTCTCATCTGCCAAAATTGAGAAGCATGGGGCAAAATTGATTTCAGCAATCAATTTTTCTAAAATGATATTGTTGCAAATATCAATTATCTCATTTTGTATCCTAGGGCTAAGATAAGTAGCATTTTTATTGCCACTAATGAGGCTCTCCATTAATACAGGATCTCCTAATGCTTTAAATTTTAAAAGTCCACGAAAATTAGCTTCGTTATCATTATTATTAAAATTTAAGCTTCCTGAATCCTTGTGGTCAGGTAGGCTAGGCCTTGCAAGCCACAATATAAAATAGCCTCAATAGTTAGTTTTATCTTACATCTATTTTCTTTTGCGATTTTAACCCTGTTTTTATCAATAAGAGATGAAATGAGAATCATATCCCCCTTTTGAATTAATTCTTTTGACGAAATCATCAGTTCACAGCTTTTGTGATAATTTGTTTTCTGATGATTGTCAAAAATTTCCCCCGAATCTTTGTATTTGTTGAAAGGAGTCTTAACAAGAGTGTTAAGCGTAACTAAATTTCTGCCAGCATATCGTGGTACATACAGGACATATATTTTGCAATACGCTCCACTGTCTCGGATGGAATATGCTAGCCATAACCATCTAGTAAAATAGCTATTTTGAAATTCGATTAGCACATAAAGTTTGGGGATATTGAAAATTGAGGGGTGGAATATAAATCTATTATTAAATGAAATTTTTATCATAGGTATCTTTAATATATATTTTTTTAAGAAGTATATGTCTTTCTTCTAGGCTAATATTATCTTTAACTGAAAAATTTGGCTATATCATATGGATGATAATTGTACTCTAGTTTTGTAAAGATTTTAGTTTTAAGTTTATGTCTAAATATTGAGATGTAAATTAAAATTATTTTTAAAAAAATTATTGCTGCACATTGTTGCAATCTCATTTTTTACTAAATTAAATATCGAAAACTATTATTTATTAAATAGTCTAAGTTATTATAAAACTGCCCAATATATTTTTAGAATAACTAACCTTTAGATGGCTCTATATCCTGACTCTCAATTATTCTTTCAACAATTCTTTCATTATTTGCTATTATGGGAGGGGTTTTTTGCTAAAAATATTTTAATATTAAGATTTTATTAAATTATTATACTATACTTTTCTGCTTTTTGGTATGATTTTCACTATCTTCAGTGTTTTAAAAAAAAAATCTAATATCCATGACTGGAAATTTGAAAATGGGAAATTTAAAAATAATAGATAAATATTACGCCAAGGAAAACTTGAAAATGAAATTAATTGATAAAATAAATTTAAATATTGTTCCATATTAAAACTGGTGGTACCAAATTTTTCAACAGTTCCCATTTGAAGCTTAGACAACTTTTGTAACGTGCAACAAGATAAGATATCTAGAACCTTTCAACATAAAAACATGCAATGAAATTATCATTGATATTTCAGTTTCTTGAAATAACCTTTAAATGAATATGTAATAAAATATGATGTTGCCAAGAAAACAGTTAATAATCAACAACAATAGTATTTTATAAATACAGAAAATATTAACATTGTACTCATATCCCACATTGAATATTGACTATGTTTCATTATGAAATCAGGTTCTTGAAAGAACCTATAAATGAATATGAAATAAAATAAGATGCTGTCAAGAAAACACTTAATAATCAACAATAGTACCTTATAATTTAATATTACCATAATTTCATCCTTATATCAATATAAAGACATTTCAGATAAATACAAAATATGTTTAAATACACAACATGTTCTGTCTGTTCTAAAAACATTTTTGTTACCAAAAATGGGAAAATAGCGACCCCTGGCCCCCGGAAAAATAGATGTCCTCTCTCAGGTGTCTCACTAACAATAGCCCAAATAGACCTCCCTTCATACAGCTACCCTGCTTTAAATAATGATATTCAACCTGTTTTTGATGCACCCTCCCAACCTCTGGAATGCTCTACCAATAATTCTCCAATCCCAGTATGGATAAATGATCATTTATATAATAAACTACCCTTGACGATATCTAGAATTCCTCGAGGAGTTAGAACACTCACGGCCAATAAACTTAATATGACTATTCAATCACTCAATAATAATATCACCAATGCTGACAACTGGAAAAAACTTTTTGACTTTTGTTTTACCCACTTGAAGGCTCCATCAACAAAATTGAACTTAACAAAACAAATTAAGTATCAATTAAAGAACCCAATCCTTAACAGCAATGCCTTTTGCTCTTCAAGACCTAACTATAATCATAACATCCCAAATTTAAAGGCTAAACTTATCAGCCGTAAAATTAACGCATGTAATATTAAAGCAGCTTTAAATTTAGCAGTGTCCGAAGACACCATATCCCCTGACAATTTGGACACTATACTCTTATTACAATCTATACATCCCCAAGATTTTAATGAATTACCACCACCACCTCTATCCATTCCTACTCCTCCTTTAACTGTCAAAGAAGTTACTAAGGCAATAGTCTCTTTCAGAAAAGACTCCTCAGGAGGACTTGACGGTTTTAGAGCAATATATCTTCAGGACCTTACCAAATCAACAACCACCAACATTGAACTTATACACAACATAACAACTCTACTTAATCATATTTTAAACGACAACATACCTTCTACTTATTCACGGTGCACGCTTAATAGCCTTAAACAAAAAAAATGGCGGCATACGCCCAATCGCCGTCGGCTCTATTTTCCGTCGAATTATATCTAAAATTATTTTTACCCGCATTAAAAGCAAGCTCACCGAGCGATTAGTTCCCCATCAGCTTGGCTTCAACATACCTTCCGGTTGTTAAGCAGCCTCCCACGCCACACGTATCCAACTTCACTCCACTAAAAACTGCATACTAAAAGTGGATTTTAAAAACGCCTTTAACTCTTTAAAACGAGAACACTTTTTCCCTATTTTCTGCGACGCTTTTACAGAATATTCTCCATATCTTTTTGCCTCTTATAACAATTCATCCTACCTTAAATTCAACAATACAATAATTGAATCAAGGCAAGGCATTCAACAGTGTGATCCCCTTGGACCTGCCCTTTTTTGCTTAGGTATCCAGTCGATCATTGAATCGATAAATCGTGAGACAAATTTGACCCTTAATGTTTGGTATTTGGATGATGGAACCCTTGCTGGTCCATATGATGAACTCCTAAAAATAGCGCCTATAATAAATAATCTAACCAATATTACAGGGTTGTCTCTTAATAACAACAAATGCGAATTTTATTCACCAGATGAAACCTTTATCGTTCCTCATAACTTCACACCCATTAACCTATCCAGGTTCACACATCTTGGATCTCCAATAGGCGGCAATAAAGCAATCGAATATTTCAAAACCAAATTTCTCATAATTTCCACCTTTTACATAAAATCCTTCAATCCTTCAAGTCCTTCCCTCCCATCAAGCTTTCTTCCTTCTCAAAAACTTTTTCTTTATCCCAAAAATCCATCACGCCTTCAGCTCTGCCCCACTTTTCTTATACCCGGAAATTCTCACCCAAATAGAATTAACAATCAAAGACTCTTTAGAAGGAATCCTTAATATAAAATTCAGCCCTAATTCTTGGATGCAGGCCTCTTTACTCTCGATATTTGGGGGTCTTGGCTTAAGATCACCCGAGTCACTCAGCCTTGCTGCCTTTTTAGCCTCAGAATCAAGCTCACGCTTAATTATTCTATCACTTAACAATAACCACACAGACCCCCACCTTCCCCACGCCCTAGCAATCTGGAAAGAGAATTCCTTCTCCGCTCCAATCCCCACATCAAGAAAGCAACATGACTGGGATCTTCCCTTAATAAGCCACTCCGTTGAATATCTAATATCGAGTGCTGCTTCTAAGGGATCCCCATCAATCCTTTCAGATTTATTATCTCCCATTACAGTTGATCATCTCTTTCTCCCACAACTGCAAGTTCCACAACTTTTGCCTTTCCTATTGGGCTATGAATGGTTAGAAGTTTTGCCCAGCTCACACTTAGGACTTCTCTAAACAAACGAGGAATTACGCATAGCAATAGGTCTCCGTCTTGGTTGTAAAATACTGGCCAACTCCACATGTACATTATCCCAACCCGTTGATTGTTTTGGACATCATCCTCTTCATTGTCGATTCTCTAAAGGTAGACATTCTCGACACAGTGCATTTAACGGCACCATTTTCCGTGCTCTACCCTCAGCTCAAATTCCAGCAACCCTCGAACCCTGTGGCCTCTCAACCGAGAATAATATACGGCCAGATGGGCTGACATTAATACTATGGAGTATTGGAATTCCATTAGCATGGGACTATACTTGCATCGACCGATTTGCTCCCTCCTTTAATAAAAACTCATTCATACGAGCTGAAAACTCTAAAATTAATAAATACACTTCCCTAACCAATTGCAATCTCATACCAATCGTATCCGACACAACCGGTTTTTTTGGCAATCATGTCCTAACCTTCTTCAAATCCCTTGGTAAAAAAATCCGCGCCATCACTGGTGACCCACAGGAAGGCTTCTATCTCAGACAGCGCATATCTATTGATATATGCAGATCTAACTGCATTGCCATCCACGGTTCTCTTTCTTGACCTCCTCCCACCCAACATACAATTTACTATACTAATTATTATTTTTTTTTTATTATACAGTTTTTTATATAAATTTTAATTTACAAATAGTTTACATGATATTTTTAATAAACTAACTTAATACATAAAAAAAAAAAAGTTAAAAAAAAAATATATATAAAAAGAACGAAATATGAATGATATAAAAAAATATAAACAATAATATTTTTGAAAAATATATCCGGCATCTGCATTTTTGGCTTTCCCCCGCTGCGTACGTCAATGACTACGATGAAATTTATATCATTCATTAGTGCTTAGTTAGTAGAGGTTATAGCTTTAATAAGTATAGTAGCCCTAGTTAAAATAAAAGTTATTAACATATTAAACAAAAAAATGGGGATACCAAATCAAAAATTAGAGAAGAGAAAAACATTCTATTTTCGCCATTATTTATTGAATAATTAGTAAATTAAAATTCCGTAATTAATTTAGTTAACCGCCTTATAAAAAAAGTTTAAAGCAAAATAAATGTTTCAAGGTCAAATTTTAACTAACGAGATTATGAGAAAGCACTAAAGATTAAACATTTATCAATCTTAGGTGCTCCTTTAGTAGAGATTAGTGTTCAGTTTAGCATCAATTAAAATAAAAAATTTATTCAAGTGAAAAAAAACAACAAATTGCGGTTAGCCAAAACTGAAGTAGTGCTAATTTACGCTATTATTTAGTGCTTAATTAATAAATTCAAATTTAGTAATTAATTTGGTTAACCGCCCAAATAAAAATAGTTATACGCTATCATGAATTTTAGTTATATTTAGATCTCATTATTATCAATATAATTATAGTTGCCGATTCAATAAAGTATGTAGTGTCATATCAATCCTTCAAATTTTCTGACACCTCTCTAGACGCTTAAGAAAATTTTAGAGAACCCATATCTAATTGAATATTACGTTTCTATAGATAGATTTGAACAATTATATCCAAACTCCTCTTTAGAAATTGTCAAAACGACTAAAAAAGTTATTAATAATAATACAAGTCCAACTCCATGTGGTCGAAAATATAATTCTCAAGCGTTATCTCTTTTTATTCAAAAACTGTTACTCGATAATATATATAGATTATGGAATAAGAGTGATATATTTTTCTTCGAATATTATTACTACAATATTTAGATGGAGGAATAAAGAAGGAAAAAAATTGTTAAAAATGTATGGAATAAATTTCAAAGAATAAAACAGAAATTGGCGAAAATAGGCATATAATCAATAAAACATTCTATATAAGAAATTATAAACAAATACTAATATAATAGGATTGTGGGTTGTAACATCATTATGGCTGAATTAGAGATATTATTTAATTTTTGATTCATATAATACAATATAATTTTATTTGAATTATATAGGATAATTTCATATTCACAATTTCTGTTGTCATTAATGTCATATTTTATATAGGGGCCAGTGCAAAACCATTTGATTTGATAAGCTCCCAAGATAAAAACATTCTTCAACCCTAAAGTTATATATATTATTCATTCGATATTTTAAAATAAACCTTATTGTATAGGAATAGGAAACGTCAGCAAATACTAATATATAAGATCGGTATAAATAGGATATTTTCTAATGATAAGGATGTAATTCTTAATACAACATTGAACTTCCTCGACATATGAAATTCTTTCTGTTAGTTTGATAATCCAATACAACATTGAACTGACAAATGAAATTTTTTCAAAACTCTAGCATAATATATTTTTTAATTTAATTTAAATAGGAAGTTTCAAGGACTAAATTGTAAAAGCAATGTAAAAAAATGTTGAAGAATATTAATGGTCAAACTTTATTGTTAATAGTATTATGATAGCTTATTATAACAGTACTAGTAGCAAACCCGTCAAGAATGACGGGCGGATTGACTTTTTGCCAACAATTTTTTACCTTTTTATTTATAATTTAAAGCCAAATAAAGTTAATATTGTTAGATGAGAGTTTTTCATACCTTATTTACCACATTAGCTAATCACATTATCTGAATACCAGAGCTCCCTTTAGTTAGCATTGCTGTTCACTCCCCACCGTGTGAAGTTTAGGAGCAAAGAGAGGAAAAAAAGATTGACTAAAAGATGGAAGAAATAAAAAAAGTTAAAAATATTTAATAATTGTTTATAAATTCATGGTTATATATTTTCAAGCCATTGGCATTTGTAGGCACATTGGTATGTCTCCGTGGAGATTTATAATTGCCAAATCACTTAGAAACGCATTAAAACAAAGGCACATTACTGATTCACACATCAAATTTTTGTTTAAATTAACTTATCATATCTTTTGTCAAAAATTTTCTTTCTTTCTTTATATTCTAATAACAAGGCTGGATGTCTTTTGCATACCATGGATTTCATAAGGTCGTTACAAATTTCCCAGATTCCATCTATTCGTTTTGAATAACATGTTCTATCCCTGTGGACACAGCAGGTGGTATAAAAATAATTACTGTTCTAAAAAAAATAACATTTCACATACTATTTCAATATTGATTTTTTGTTCATATGATTTACGGAAGAATTGAGCAGGAAAGGTGTGTTCAATCGCAACTGCCAAGTTTTGAATACCCGTTGTATTTATAATGTTTCTATTGGTTGGTAAATATAAGCCATTTCTTATAATCTCCATCTTATAGCACTCTTTATTACTATATATATTTTTGAAACATTTGTCGATGATATAAAAGATAGTTGCTCACATGATAAACGATATAAATCATTAGTATTAGTAACTAAAGTCTTGGGAAACATTTTCACCATTAATTCAGCTCTTATTGTATATTTGTTTATGATATATTTAATAAAATGCAATGTTATTTATTATATGATCAAAATATGAGAAATATAATTGCTATCGCAGCAGGTCACCGCCACCCCTTGGGAAAATGCATTAATAGGACATGTATTCCCTATTAAAAACTGTTTTGTCTCTATAAATGATATGTCATTGTAAAAAGATTTCCATTTCTTAATAATCACAATTTAATTTTTTAGTCTTCTAATAAGTGCAAAATTTCAGGACAGCGAGCTCCATAATAAAAATGCATTTTCTTGCTACTGGCTTTTCCGCCACCACCTTCCAGTTTTCAAGTAATAGCTTTTCATTAATTGAAACTTTATTAGTCGTAGAGGCAGTTGGTTGCCCATATTTATAATGTATTTGCATAATGTTTGATCATAAGGGATATGTCCTCAAAAAATAATGTATCATAATATCTGGGCAATAAATATAATTTTTCTTTTACAAATATTACACATTTAGATTTGGCTCTATTTTCCAATTCTATCCAATGATAGATTACTGGTTTTATTTAAATCAATTATCTCAACATCATCGACATCATAAATATCAGTTTCCATTTTCTAAGTCTAGATACAATAAGTTTTATGTATCTTTTAGCATTTCAGCAATTGTCGGGACATATTTCAGTACCGTTAAATTCGCTAGTACATGTGATTATTAAAGATTCTATTATCTTTTCTGCCTGCAAGGACCCACATTTAATTAACATAGCCAGTGTGCGAATTTTTTATATAAACCCTGCCATCTTCAACTTAATACATAATCAACTCTAATATAAATCTTGGGCATGTTTAATTTTTGTCCCATTACTATATTAAATGAATATTCAATATTCGGATTTATAAAATTCGCTATCGATCTAGCCACACAGTCTAGCAAAGCTAAAGAATGATTGGTTACAACTATTTTGGGAATTTTTGAACCACTTTATATCCATATATTTAACTAAAGTATCGTGGGCCTCAAAGAGCATTTTCACTATAGATCTTTGACTACATTTTAATTTTATTTCGATTACTTCCGCATATAAAAAAATATGGCCTATTTTTTGTAACCAGGGACTGTAGCATCAATTTGAAGTATCGATACATCTGTATCCTGACAATATTTATTGTATATACACATTTGATCTAGCAACCAATAATGAATATAAAATTTATCAGATCCTTCGGTATATTTTAAAATTAATAGTGTATTAATATTATTATCCGTTTTCAGATCAAAATCATTTTTAAAAGTTTGCCTACATTTTCTTAGAACATTTAAAGAATAAAGTGTAGTTGGTACTACCTTGCTAAATTCCATAGATTGGTTGGCCGTCTTTTTCTAATTCAATGCCAATTTTATTTTTTCTCAAATCACTTAATTATTTTTAAAAAAAGAGATGCATATGTGATTTATAATTAAATATATCGCAAATTAACTTTTTACTAAGTTTATCATGAATTGAACTAATCATATTCATTCTTAATATGGCCGTGCATTGTTTACAATGCGTTCTATAATAATTTTTAAGCATCCAGATAGGAAAGTTTCATCTGACTGGTGATGATTTTCTCAATGATATGAGTCCAGTCAGATCGTAACTTTGCTAAATCATCGTCGCAAGGATACATTTTATCCATTCATCGATTAAAATTACTATTTCAAACTGTTCTTTTCCTATTTTTTCGTCTTCAAATGTATCTTCCTCTTCCAACAAGTAATCATTAAATTCATTTTTAGAAACTTTTCTCTGCAATTAATATAAAATTAAATATAACATAAGAAATTAGAATAGAATATTGAAAAATACTACTTACCGTTATCATATTTTCATTTATTTTTAGAATATCCCAGAAAATATTTTTGGAACGGATATAGGTATATACAGACTTCGGTGACATTAATTTAGCAAATGCATCACTTATCTTTATCCATGTAGCAGCTGAAGTTCGATTAGTGTCCTTAATTATATCATTTTTGAAAGTTAGAAGGGTCTTATTTATAAATTCAACTGGTACAGCTGCTAATCTAGGCATTGTAGTTTTGTTTGATTACTAATTAAGTACATTTATTCAAAATGAGACAAATTCGATGTATTTAAATAATTTAAAATAAGAATTGAAGACCGGAGATATTAACCAATTGTCTTATTAAATTTAAAACTGATAGGGGTAATTGAGGAAGGTTTAAGCACTTTTCGTTCAAACCTGAATAAATTCATTAATATTAAACTTATTTAAATAAATATTCCGAACCAAGGTTGGCAAACCGGTCTATTGACTGGTCAAATAAGGTCAATTCCCTCAAAGTATAGTCTATTTTAAATAGTTATTATATATTTTATAGAAACTATTTTTTAGAAAACATCATTTGAAATTTTTTTTGGCACAACATTAATTTACTTTGGGCACGCTGACTAACAATAAGTGTAGTGTTTATAAAGGGCTCATTTTGAGCCGATTTTTAAAAACGGTTAACTATATTTTAGCCAAAGAAAAATTGCCTAGGGCTCCAGATTTCGCTAATAGATGTATAGACCTTTGTGCCAGCTATGAGCAAAATCTTCAAGCTTGAGTAAAATTTTTGTGGATAAAATGTTGAGTTAGCTGTTTTTAAAAATCGGATGAAATCGAGCCGTTTAACAACAAAATAAGTGTGTTACACCAAATAAGAGTGTTTAAATAAAAAAAATTATTTTTTTGATATTTTGATTAGAGGCTTTAAAGTATATTCATAATTAAGTAAGTTGATAGGGGAAAATTTTGTAAAAATTAATATAAAATATTTAAAATATATTATTAATATTTTTGATGGGTTTATCTATAATATATATAAAACCTGTGTCACAACAAATTTAGCCAATAGTAATCTTTTGAAAAATATTCGTCCAATAGAAATCATCATGCAAATGTTAAGCTTGCAATTTCTATCATGTGATTATATATATTTTTAATGATGATTTTATATGATACCCAAGATACCTAACCAGAAGACGTTAAAGATAATGGTATTTATGTTACATATGATTTTATTTTAATAAATATTTCAAATTGTATACTCAAGGTAGATAAATTATTAATAAATGAAAATCTATAAAATTAAAATATATAGCCTGGCCATTTCATCAGAGGGTTAATATTTAGATTTCCACAGTATCAATGTTTAAATTATCAAATATATTTTCTTATAATAAAGATATTATTGAAGAATGAATCAATGTCATGAGAAGATGCAAGCTTACTCAATACTCTGGAGAACAATGTAATTTTGCAACTTGGTAAATCAATGGAATTGTTATCATGGAAGCAGATTTTGGTTTTGTTATTTAATACAACTCAATTGCCGTTAGCATAGCTGATATTTTTAAAATTTTGCCATTTATTACATATAGGCTATCGTATAGGATATTCCATGCTATGCTTATAACTTTCAACTGAATACCTCTCTTATCTTTTTTGAAGATTGGCCTTTCTACATAAATTCCATAGTTTTGTATATTTTCTCATCCCTTCATAATTATTGAATGTATGTTATTCATATAACTTATTAAAACATTTTTGATTAAATGTATAACCATTTTGTTTTACTTATAAATAATTTGACTATGAATGGAGTTAACCTCCTATTATTTGTTAAATCTTTTTATTTTGTACCTAAGTAATAAATCATTTGTTATTTGGAGGGGTTGTGGTTTGTTTAAAATTTAAATTAGGATGAACATATTTTCATTGATTTTTATAAGGCATGGTACTTTAATATGTATTCATGAATTTCGTATAAATAGCAGGAGCTAACCAGTAGAATGATGGGTAAATCAAATATTTCCACTTCATTTGATGATAAATTATATTGAAAATTTTCCCAATAATATAAAATGGCAAAAAAAAATTACATATTAGACAGATTTAATTCTTATCAACCCCTTACATAGGACCAAATAAATTATTATGGGTTTTGCTGGGCTTGGGAAATATTTTTCACAATTAATATGGGCTGGATCTGGCTTGGGAAAAATTACTCAAAATTATTATGGTCTTAGATGCTTGAAAATTTTTTAATTTTAAATATGGGCTAGACATTGGGCTGAAATTTTTTTTTAAAGACATGGCCAGGCCTGATCAAAAAACCAAGGCCTATGCAACTTTCATATTCTGATTGTATTTTTAAATGCATGA
Source organism: Gordionus sp. m RMFG-2023 (assembly GCF_954871325.1). Taxonomy (NCBI): domain Eukaryota; kingdom Metazoa; phylum Nematomorpha; class Gordioida; order Chordodea; family Parachordodidae; genus Gordionus; species Gordionus sp. m RMFG-2023. Next base: position 18,757,119 of record NC_088778.1, read on the forward strand.
CTTTTTACATATTTTATTTCAATTCTCAACTACCAAAATTATTATGGTTTTTGGTGGGTTTGAGAAAATTTTTCAAAGTGCGTGGACCTGGCTTGTGAATCTTTTTAATATTAGATATTAGGCATAGGTGTAATATTTAACATAAAATATTTATATGGTTCTCAGGTAAAAGCTAATTTAAACTCAAAAGAATAGTATTCACTCTTAGTCTTAATGGGTTAGCTTTGGTCTGAAGTAGGGGTGAGCGGGGTTAAAAAGAATCTATATATGGTTTTTAGAGATTTACCTATCTCCAGGATTGGGAAAAAATTTAAAAATTACTATGTGTTGGCCAGGCTAGAGAAATTTTTTTTATAAAATTATTATGGGTTGGGCTGGGCTTGGAAAATATTTCTATAAATTATTTTGGACTGGGCTTAGGAAAAACTTTTTAAAATCTTGAAAAAATTTTTATTATTAACTATGGGTCATACAAATATTTTGCAGGTCTGGGCTAGACCTGATCAAAAAATCAAGGACCATGAAAATCTGATTTTGATTATATTTTTAAATTCATTATAATTTTTTAAATAGTTTATTTCAGTTCTCAACTACCAAAATTATTATGATCTTTCTTTGGGCTTGGAAAAATTTTATCAAAATTATTATGGCTTTATACCTTGTTGGGAATTTTTTAAATATTAAATATTAGGCATAGTGATCAGTAATATTTAACAAATAATATTGATATTATCAAGTAAAAGCTTTTATATTTTGACTCAAACCATAATATTTACACTTAGTTTTAATGGATTGAATCTGGCCTGAAGGAGGAGGGGGTAAAAAGAATGAAAATTGGATATTATTTTCAAATAACAGGTCATAAAAGTAAGGAGAAAATTCTCATTCCCCGTCATTTTTTATTATAGCCTTCCCCATTTGAAATTATTGAAATCTTAAGACTACTAATTTATACTGTTATTACACGGATCGGTAAATTTATAACTCAACTAGACCGAAAACCAATTTATAAAATATAAATAATTTGTCGAAATATTTAGGCCAATAAATTAATATTTTTTCTATATTTTAAACTTTTGTATAAACTGAATTAACTACCAGAATTGTTGTATTCCTGCATAATAATATTGATAAAATAGAGATCTATGTATAACTATAAAATTATGAATGAAAAATTTTATAACCAAAAAATTATAAATGAAAAATTTAAATACTTAATTTCTCGGATAAATTAAAAATCTGAAAAGGAATAATTTGCTAAGCTTCTAAAATATTTTATAGTACCCAAATATGGTAGATGAATTTTTGGAAACAATTGATAGACTAAGGGGAAAAAGACATTTGATTACTTAGAAATTTTTATAGGGTATTTAACCAAATTAATTGCAGAATATAAATATAATTTAACAAAATAATTGCAAAACAAGATGTTTATTGCTGTTCTAATTTTGTTTTGGTAGGCCGCCATTTAAGTTATTTTGTTAAAAACATTTTTATTTATAATAAACTGATTAAAGCACTAACATCTACTAACGAAGCACGAAAGATTAAAATAAATTTTATCGTTAATGTTTCCATAATTTTGCTGGTCAAAATTTAACCTTGAAACAATTTTTGGCGTATACCTATTTTTTTTGGTCGGCTAGCTAAATAAATTACGGAATTTGAATTTATTAATTAAGCACTAAATAATAGCGTAGGTTTAGCACTACTTATTTTTTTTGGTTAACCGCCATTTGTTGTGTTTTTTTTAAATAATTTTTTTTTTTATTTGTGCTACTAAATTGAACACTAATCTCTACTAAAGGAGCACCAAAGATTAATAAATGTTAAATCGTTAGTGCTTTCATAATTTCGCTGGTCAAAATTTGATATTGAAACATTTATTTCGCTTAAAATTTTTTTATAAGACGGTTAACTAAATTAATTACAGAATTTTAATTTACTAATTAAATTATTCAATAAATAATGATGAATATAGAATGTTTGTCGCTTCTCTAATTTTTGTTTTGCTGTGTTGTCACTTTTTTGTTTATTTCGTAAATAACTTTTTTATTTTAACAGGGGCTACTAAACTGATTAAAGCGCTACTATTAATGAAGCACTAAAGAATGATATAAATTTCATCGTTTGTGTTTCCATAGTTTTGGCTGGCCAAAATTCAAGCTCAAAACATTTATTTAGCGTATAGGTATTTTTCATATGGCGATTTACTATAATAATATCGATATTCAAATTTACTAATCAAGCACTAAGTAATGGCGAAAAGCGGATGTTAAATATTACTCAAGTTTTTGTTTAGACAAGTAGCCATTTTTTGTTTTTTTCTTTAATAACACTGTGTGACAAATTTCGACTTTTTTTGGGAGAAAATAAAATAAAATGTTTTAAGACAGTTTTTTATGCATATTCTAAATCTGCTGTCAGTTTTTTTCTAGCACGTCAGGTTTTTTATTTATTTTAGGTTAAGTGCACTTTTTGAAGGTTTATAACTTCGGTTCTAATGATCCCTACAACTAAAAAAATATCTTAATTTTTGCAGCAAACCTTCCTTATTATTATTATACATTTTTTTTTTATAAAATCCTTACTCAATTTTTTAACAACATATAAATTTTAAATTTACCTTTATTTAAAAAATCTTTTTTAATATAGCTTACATTTAATATACTTATTTATTGTGGCTTTCGTTCTCAAAAAAAAATTAATGAAAGAAATTAAATGTTTATGAAAAATTAAGCGCGAAAAAAAATAATTCTCCTCCTTTCTTCTTTCTCGATATTTGGCATGGTACTCCATTGGAAAATCATATATTTTGATATAAATTGATTTAAAAAACAAATATTCTTAAATACATCTAAAAAAGATAAATAATAATAAAAAATATGAAAAAATTACCAATTATTGCATTTTAAATGAATTTTGCTTCAAAAATGCTCAATTCAAAAAGAGTACAAATTAAAAAAGTGGGTACAGATATCTGATTTTGGTATAAATTGATCATAAATGCATAAAATATTACTAAATACAACTAAAAAAGATAAATATTACCTTAATTTTGCTTTAAAAATGCTTTATGCAGATAAAATTCAATAAAAGTGTACAAATTAAAAAGTTCGAAAATATATGTACCGACTTTTTTAATTTATAGATTTTGGTTGAATTTTCATGGCATAAAGTAGTTTTGAAACCTAATTAAAATTAATATATAATCTTGAGCATATTTGAAGCAAAATTATATAAAATTTATCTTCTAAAGTTAATAAATTTGATAGTAATTTAAATTGAAAACTTAAGGCCCCCAAAACGAAATTCTTTACCATTTTTCTCAAAAACCAATGGATAAAAAATTATAAAAATTGATAATTTATAAAGAAATATAAGTTTAACACTATCACCAATTTTCAGGGATTTTTATTCAATACTTTTTAAAATATATCCGTATAAAGACCTAAATTTTACCATTTTTGAGATTTCGAAAAGTTGTCTTTATACGGTAATATTTTTAATACTTGACGTGTAGGGAAAATTTGGAAAACGGATTCGAACTCAGCGTCAAATTCTGCACCAAAACTTGTTTTTATTTTCTTCTCCCATTTTTCTTGTCACACAGTGTAATTTTTTAATTTTAATAGGGGCTACCTACTGATTGAAACACTGACCTGTACTAATGAAGTACTAAAGATTGGTATAAGTTTCATCGGTAGTGCTTCCAATCGTTCAGCCAGCTTCACCCCTAAATCGTGACTTCATAATTTTTATTTAGCTTATAGCTTTTTTTATAAGGCGGTTAAATAAATTAATAATTAAACATTAAATAATAGCGAAAATAAGATGTTTGTCCCGGCTCTAGTTTTTGTTTCTGTGTGTCGCCATTTTTTTGTTTATTTCGTTAGTAACTTTTTTATTTTAACAGGGGTTACTAGACTTATTAAATTAATTTATACTAACGAAGCATTAAAGAATTATATAAATATTATCGTTAGTGCTTCCATAATTTTGCAGGCCAAAATTTGACCTCAAAATATTTCTTTAGCATTTAACTATTTTTTAATATGGCGGTTAATTAAATTAATAACACAATTAAATTTACTAATTAAGTACAATGAAAACCGGATGTTAAATACTACTGTAGTTTTTGTTTTGGCAAGCCACCATTTGATGTTTATTTTTGTTTTTTTTCTTAATAACTTTTTATTTTAATAGAAACTAAACTGTTTAAAGCACTAACCTCTACTAACGAAGCACCAAAGAATGATATAACTTTCATAAGTGCTTCCCATCGTTGACCAACTTCACGCCTAAATCATGATTTCAAAATATTTACTTAAGCTTATAACTTTTTTCTATAAGGTGATTTACTAAATTAATAACGAAATTTAAATATATTAAGCACTAAATATTGGTGAAAACTATATGTTCATTTGTTTTGGCATGTGGCCATTATTTGTTTATTTTCGCAAATAACTTTTCATTCTTAAGTTCGGCTACAAAAGTGATTGAAGCATTAACCTCTACTAACGAAGCACTAAAGAATGATAAATGTTTCATCGTTAGTGCTTCCATTTGTTAGGCCAACTTCACGGAGCTTATAAAACGTGTTGAAAATGTAATTTTTAGGTTAAATTTTTATTTTTTTTATTATTTTAAAAATATTTTTGTTCAAAATTTTCAAAAACGAATAAAATAAAAGGTAAAAATAAAATCTTTTATATTTTTAATATACATTGTGAATTCAGGTCCGAGAAGTTGGCCTAACCATTTTCGATCTTTGATGGTTTATCTATTGGACGGATATGTACCCGATGTGTACCGTTTTCAGTTCGATTTGTATCATACCGTTTTTGAGATATTGAGAGAATAAAAGGGTAGGACCAACTTTAATTTACAAATAAGGGATCGATTTATACCGATATAAACAATTTGTACCATTAACGTTTTCCAGATAGTGGTCATTTAAATTTTGACATCAAAATTAAATTTTTTTAAAATAGGTTCTTCAAGTTAAAAAAAATTAAAGCATCTTTAGGAAAGAAAGAAGATTCCTTATCTCTTTCTATTAAAAAATTTTTAAAATCTATTTTAAAGTTTTCTATTTTGGCGCAATATTTTTAACGGTCAATATCTGGAAAACGGTAATGGTACAAATCGAGTTTAAAAGGTACCAATGGGTATAAATCGATCCCATTTTTAAAATTCAAAAAATGAAAATTACAAAAGAGTAGGAGTAACTTCACGCTATATTTTAAAATTAAAGTTTGATTTTAAAAAAAACTAACGAAAATATTTATAATTTAACGCCTCATTAAGGAGGAAAAAAGGTTCTCTAGGTTGCTATTAAAAAAAATTAAAAAACATTTTTAAGGATTTTATTTTTTTGCGCCACATTATTAAAGGTCAATATCTGAAAATAGGTAATAATAAGTCGTACTGAAAACGGTAAAAATCATTATCTATTGATCTATATACTTTTATTTGTTTCAAATATGTCGGAGTTACAGTGAAGTTGGCCCCATCCTTTTACTCTTTGAATATCATGAAAACGGTGATGGTACAAATCGAACTGAGAACGGTAAATAGGTCCAATACGAAAATGTGGGGCCAACTAAATGGACCTGGTGAATTTCATGACAAATCAACATGAGTTTTAATGATCCCCTCTACTAGTTTGCATATATTTTATAACTAATTAATAAAATTTTAATCTCCAACTTTAAACAGTGACTGAGATAATGGCCTCTAAAAGTCGAAAAAATGGGGCATTTTGGGCAAAATGCTTTCCCTTTAATTTTAAATAACTTTGGATTAGAGCTAGAAGCGTCATTTAAATTTCTTTATATAGCCTAATAGTAGTGATGTTAATGTAAAACTAGTTACCTGTAACTAGTTACATTTTGGCTAAAAAATAACTGTAACTAGTTATATTTTTAAAATTGTAACTAGTAACTGTAACTAGTTAAAATTTTTGAAATGTAACTGCCAAAAGTAACTAGTTACTTTTAAAGATATATTCAAATAATTAATTTTATTTTTAATATGTTGTGATAAATTAATTTTAAATTAAATTTATTTTTTAAATTAAATTTATTAATTTAAAATATTTAAAATTTTGTGAAAATGTCTGATTGTTCCCAACAATAACACAAATACTTATATGTATGGCAGATGTGCAGGGATTATAATATTGTCAACCTCTAAAGGATACTATATTAGCTAGTATTGAAAAAAGGTAACTAAAATCAAATAATTATTTATAAATTAATAATATCATGTCATAGGTTTAATAATCTTTATGATAATGACAACATCATTGCTGCAATTCTTCACCCTTTATTTAAAACTGACTGGCCTTGAATTAGGCAAGAAAGGAATAAAGCAAAAAAGGAGAAAATTTTAAATTTAATAAATACCTTAATACCTCAAAGTGAATCCCAGACGAATGAATCATGCTCAAAACCAACATCACTTGATGTAGTTGGATTTTTTGACCTAAAGCGCCAAAATATTCTGGATAATGAACTTATAGAAAACTTTATCAAATCTAATAACAACACTTTTTCTTTATATAACGATTTTCCAAAGTTAAAATTACTCTTTATTAAATATAATGTTGTTCTAACATCAAGTGCTCCCGTAGAGCGCTTATTCAGTCTAGGTAAGCTCATTTTTGGAGATAAACGAGCACGTCTCCTAGATAATAACTTTGAAATTAATTTGTTGTTAAAAGCAAATAAACATTTATTAGATTCTAATTTTTATGAAAAATAAATGTTTTTTTTTCAATGCAAATATATATTTTTATATTCGATGTAAATATTCAATTTTGCGATATTTTTTTATATAAATAAATTGTATATTATTTTAAATAACTGATTATACTTTGTTTATCTTAATTTTTTTTATATAAAATAAATGCATTCAATAAATAAATAATGCGCATATGAAGGATGTATAAAGTAAGTAACTAGTTATTTTTGAAAATAACTGTAACTAATAACTAGTTACTTTTGTAAAAATGTAACTAGTAACTGTAACTAGTTATGTTTTTGCCAATGTAACTAGTAACTGTAACTAGTTATGTTTCAAAAGTAACTTTTAACATCACTACCTAATAGTATGTCTTTAAAGTTATATAATATATATTGTTAAAAATTTAGTGGCAAAAACCGGAAATAGAATCTCAGAAATGGTCATATATATAATCAAATCGGCATTTTTTTCTCTCTCAAATTTTTTTTATATATGGATATAGAACTAAATAATAAATGTGCAAAATTTTAAATTGGGTCCCTCAGATTTAGGATATACTCAGGCAATGAATAATTGGAAGCCATCCCCAGTTCCAATCTTGGCCTTCTCGTGACTGGCGAACAGCTACATATATCCCTTGGCTGTAATGCTATAGTACCCTCCATTTGCATCGATTGAGACTAATCCATCGAATTGAATTCCTACCACCTCTTGCACTGCAAGTTCTCTCATGAAATCAACCCCGCCATAAATTTATTAACATTCTCCTAGCTACCCTCAAAATGTTAATCTCCCATTCACTCTTGAACCAGTGAGCCTTTCAAATGAAAACGCCCTCCCCGATGGCATATCCTTCATTCCCTAGACTAACTTTCTCCCGCTGACTTGGGACTATACTTGTGTCGATTTTGCAGCAAAGACCAACCTTTCAAACAAATATGCTGGCCTCACCAACACAGTGTTCATACCAATCGTTGCCAATACCTTAGGCATGGTGAGGTCCTTAATTCCATTAAAACGATAGGGAAAAAAATGATACAGATCTCCGGGAACCCCTAATGAAGGATTTTACCGTCGTTAGCAGGTATCTTTTGAAATCTGCCAGTCGAATTTTTTAAGCATACATTCTTCTCTAGAATGATAACTACTTTTTTTTATATTTCTTTTAGTTCTTTTTAATGTTTTTATTTATAAGATATATATAATTTTATTTATATATATATTTTTTTTAATATATTCTTATATGTTTTTTTTTTAATATATTTTTAAATTATTTTATTTATATATATATTTTACGTAAAATTTAAAAAAAAATGTATACATTAGTCAATTGTAAAATTCCTAATAAATATTGGATAAATCATTAATTGTGATATATTTAAGATAAAACTTTTTAAATATTTTATGCATTTAAATGAGAGACCTGCCGAGATACCATATGCAGAGCCCAACCCGGATTTTAAATTCTTACTGGCCCGGCCATTTTATATATTCAGGCCCGGTCCGGCCGGAGTTTTTTAAAGTAGATTATATTTGTTTTTAATTTTTATAAATAATAATGGCTATTAACGGTTAACTCAATATCTGGTAAATTGCTAAATTTTGGGTTACTGGTGAATGTGAACAAAAATTATAATAAGAATCGTAACTAAAAATGGTTCTGGACCCGAATTCGGCTTCAGAGATTTTAGACTTAAATTGGTGGAAATTTTGATTAAATGAACTTAATAATCCGGCTTAGGAATTGGCTCAAGTCGGCTTAAGAATTATCTCAAGCCGACTTTCGAGCCGATATTTTATTTGTGATTAATTGTTAAACTGCTAAGCCAAGTCAGCTTAGTCCTAAACTTAGCCAGTTTTTGAATTGAAAAAGTGATTGAGGCTGACGCCAGTTCATTGAGACATGAGTCAGATCAGGAGTTGGCTCAGAATTTTGCTCAAGTTGGCTCAGAAGTTAGATTGAGTTAAAATTAAAGCCGAAAGTTATTTATATGTGATTGATACAAGAATATAATTATGTAGAATTTCATTTATTTATTATTTTGTAAAAAAAACCCGATCCAATCCTTTTACTAAAAATGCAATTCTTAAAACTTTTGAGTAATGAAACTTTGAATTATTATTACATCATAAAAAAGATATTTAAAAAAATAATAAATTTTTCCGAGTTTCAGTGAGTTTCTATTTTACATTTATAATATTTTCTAAATAATTTTTTTAAATAATACAAATGTTATTTATTTTTTTTAAATAGACTTTAAAAAAGTTTTTTTATAAAAATAGAAAGGAACAGCCAAAGTTTTATTAATTTTTAATTTTTTAAAAAAATAATACCAATTTTATTATTTATGCTTTAAATAAAAGAATTATTTTAAATATGGTTTCTGAATTATAGAAATATTTTGATAAAGATAAAGAGAATTTTGCAAAATGCGTTATCTGCGGAATTCTAATTTCACGGAAAGGAATAATGAAAAATTCATTTAATACAACAAATTCGGAAACATTTAAAGCGATTCCATCAAACGGAATTCGAAGAGCTAATACAAAAAGAACGAGAAATATTAGAAAAACAAATCAAATTTTTTAAAAAATGAGCCCTGAAAGTCAGCCAACAATATCAGCCATTCTTAATAAAACTAATATTTGGAAATATTCTGATCCTATGCCTCTTATATTTATTAAAAAAATTTTAATATATTATAATTTTATATGTTAAATACAATTTTATAAACCAACATAAAATGATAAATTATTATATTTATTTCATCTATTATAATATAAATTTTTTAAAAATTATTGTTGAAAAAAAAAATTAAATTAAATGCTTTTGCATAAAAAATATTGATTTCTTAATTACATTTGGTTCAAAGAGGGGTGGGAAAAATCTATAAAATATCGGATCGGTTTTGAACCAATATCGGATCGGTGAAAAATATGTGGATCGGCACAGCCCTAAAAATAATTTATTTTATTTATATTTAATGTTAATATTTTATTATTATCAACAAAAAAAAAATTTATATTTATATTATGAAATATAATTATATTACAAAAATGGATTTATTTATTTTATTTTTTTTTAAATAAAAAATATGATATGCTATTATTGTAATATTATTTTTGTCACAATTTATTAGTGATTTTCACGCCCAAAATTTTAAGCAAAAAATATTTTATAAAACATTTTGATTTTATAAAAATTTTAAATCTTCTTTGTAAAATCTATTTTGAGGAATTCTTTTGTGAAATTTTTTATAAATAAACATTCTTAGGTGAAATCTTTTATAGTTTTTTAATCATTTTTGCAAAACTATCTATTTTTTAAGCATATAAAAAGAGGTAGTTTTTCTAAATAATTTTTTAAAATATTAATATTAAACCTTTTTATGTTTTACATGATATTTTAATGTCACAATTGTCATATTTGTTATTTTTAAAGATTTTTTGATACAAAAGGGTTAAAATATAATTATAAAATAAAAATGTTAAATTATAAATTCAATGAAGATGTTCCTTGGAAAAATGATAATGATCATAATCGTTATTTTTAAAGTTTTTTGGCGTAAATGGACTTAGATATGTAATTGCTAACATGTTTAAATAAAACTAGAGTGAAGATATACCATAGATAAGTGACAATTGTCATAATCGTTGTTTCTAAAGTTTTTTTGACGTAAATGGGCTAAAATAAGAATTGTTAACATGTTTAATATAAAAAACTTTAAAAACAACATAACAATTGTCACTTATCTATGATACATATTCACTAAAATTTTAATTTAACATGTTTACAATCTATATTTTTACTCACTTGCGTCAAAAAAAATCAAAAATCTTTAACGATTATGACAATTGTCACTTTTTTATGGTACATTTTTACTGAAGTTTTATTTATACATGTTAGCAATACTCCCATTTACGTCAAAAAATTTAAAAATAACGATTATGACATTTGTCATTTTTCCAAGGAACATCTTCATTGAATTTATAATTTAACATCTTTACAATATAAATTATAATTTTACCTTTTTGTGTTAAAAAAATTAAGTCTAAAATCCTTGAAGCCGAATTCAGGTTCTGAACCATTTTTAGTTACGACATAAATATTCTTATTATAATTGTTCACATTAATCAGTAACCCAAAATTTAGCAATTTACAGATTTTATAAAAATATAAATTACTTATAAATAAAAAAACAAAAAAATTGAGCAGACCCAGCGGTCGACTATGAGCCGACTAAGCGAGTCGGCTCATGCGGCTTCTTGATCGGCTTGGGTCGGAGTTTTTTAAAATTACGGCTCGAGTAGCAAGAACTCGACTTTTTAACAACACTAATTGTGTGTACTATAATTACTTCGTTCCTAAATCTAGCACAATTTGGATAAACATATATGTAGACTTAAGAAATGTACTTCCTTGAATGATTAACCAAATCAAATCATTTACGATGAAATTTTATCCGACATAAAAAATTGAAATAATGTCCTAGCTTTTGTTAATTTATCTTAGTTTTTGTTCAATTTATTATTAGTTTTTGTTCAATTGTAAAAAGCAGAGATCCAAATCGAACCTGAACCGAACCTCTAAAATGCTTCTAAACCGGTTTGAGCCTCATGATTTTATGCTTATAAAATATATAACTAGTATATTGCAAAAATATAAATTATATTCGAATTGTTTTAAGTTTATCAATCACATTTGATTGATAAGTGTCAGTCATAATTTTTAGTATATTGCCATTTTACAACACTTTTTAAATATTTTAAGCTTATAAATTATAATGCTTAGAGAAAAATTAAATCCAATATTAAATTATTTACATATAGTATTATAAATGACACATCAAAATGTATTATTACTGATTGTTAAATAAATATGAAAGGCCATCATAAATCTTGAGCGTCTCATAAAAAGAAACCACCCTCTAGAATTCGATAAAATTAACAAAATATCACAACAAAAGCTAATAAAATAAAAAAAAGTTTAAGATATCATCAAGCCAACAGACTAGAAAAAGCATTAAAAGAACAAACAATATCAGTAAAACTAAATAAAAATAATCGTTGCTTGTACTGAGTTGGTCACTTTTAATGGCAGACCATTCAAATTAATCGATGATAGATGTTTTAAAAATATTCTTGATCCTATATTAGAAGGCATGGGTAATAAAATTAATTCTCAAAATATTCAATCTTATGTTGCAGAATTAGCCTTAAATTCGACAAAATGTAATCAAAGAAATAAATGGAAAGTTATTATCTCTAAAAATTGACTGTGTTACTCGTAAGGTCCATTATTGGGATTAATATTCAGTATATTCAAAAAGTAAAAATTGTTCTGAGAACACTAGCAATGAAATAAATTTTCGAACGGCCCACTGAGGAAAATTTAAAATTACTTTTAATAAAAGTATTAAATGATTATGAAATCTAAACATCACAAATATACACTATAACAACTGACAATGGGGCAAATCTTATTAATGGTAAAATTATTTATGGAGGTGATGATGACAATCAAAAATCTGTAAATGATGAAGAACAAATACAAATTGTTTGATATCATACTGGCAGTGCCGGGTACCCAATGTGAAAATATGTTTTTCACCAATTAAATTTATGTTATCGCCTTATAAATTTAATTTGAGTGAGACGAATCTTGAAAATATATTCATTGTGCGGCTTAATAAAAAAAATTTGTAAAAAAGTTAAATATTACTCATATTTAAATCAATGATATTTATTTGTTACATTTATAAATTAAATATTATTTTATTGTAATTAATAAAAATGGAGGTTTTATGTAATGTGTTTTTTATTTTAATGATAAAAAAATATTCTTCCCTATACATAATTCGAATGTAGGTTTGTATATAAAAGTCTTCAAATTAGTTTTTAGAGTTTCGAACCGAACCGATATTTTTATTTTTTACTAACCGAACCTGAACCTTAAACCGTTATTTTTATTTTTTACGAACCGAACCCGAACCTTAAACCGTTATTTTTATCCTAACCAGAACCTGAACCGAACCTTATTCGTTTCGGTTTGGATCCTTGGTAAAAAGTTATAATATTTTTTAATTTAAATGCCAATCAACAATATTGCTTATTGTTAATAGGTAGAATATAAAAACAAACCATAATGATGAATAATAAATAAGGATTAATATATTTTTTGGGGAATTATTTTTTTATTATTTTATCATTCTTCGATTTTATATACTTGGATTTATATTCTTCGATTTATCATTCTTTGATTTTATTCATTCTTTTGGATTCTTTAATTTTTATTGTATTTGAATAAAAACTTTGATGATAAATTGTGTGTGAATTAATAAAAAATTATAAGAACCTAGATAGAAAATTAAGTGAAGACTAAGAAAAATAAGTTATAAATAGTAGTTAAGTGGAGGCTGTAAAAATATGTTTAGAAAATTTTTTCAGAAGATAATTTTAATAATAACGATCAATGTGAAATCATTAAGCAATTGAAAAATAAATTTGAAACACGTTCTTGAAATGAAAAAATTTAGATATTGCTGGCAGGGATGTGAACCCGAACCCTCGTAATTTGGCTGAACCCGAACCCTGACCCTTTTTAAAAGTGGAGGGTCCAAGGGTTCAGGGTGTTAAAAATTTTTAACTTAAAATTTTTTTTTTTAAAATTAATGTAAAAATAATATAAAATTTTTATAATTATACCTATTGGCTGTAGTGATAATAATAATGATTGCAACATTGATGATCTTAAAATTTTACTTATAGATAAAGATAAAATCAAATTATCATCAGATAAAAAGGAGGATCAAATAATGCCTATTGCATCTTTAATAGTAAAGTTCTCAGAAGTTAGAAGAATAAATAAGGATATAAATATTTTAAAATTCTGGAAAGAAAATTCTTCAATATATCCAGAATTATATATCTTACTAGAATCTTCATGGCTGTACCGTCAACACAAGTACAATAATATTATAAAGATAACTATCTATTTTAAGTAAGGGGTAGAAAGTGAATTTTCATCTTTTAAATATATATTGTCTATTTTACGCGGAAATCTCAAGGATGAAGATATTATGATTGTGCGAGAATAAAACATTTAAAATATAAATTATTTCATTTTTAAATTTTCCATTTGTAAATTATGAATATGTATATATTGAATAATAATAAATGATGAAAAAAAATCTTATTTTGAGTCATTATTTTTATGTTCCTTAAACCCAGACCCGAACCCGGGTCCTTTCAAATTTTATTCCTGTACCCGAACTCGGACCCTTTATTTCGAAGGGTTCACTTCCCTGATTACCGATTTTATCAAATTCTTGTTAAAAACAAGAAAAACTTTAGAACAGCAAAAAATTTGGTCAAAGGAAAAAGGTGTTTTATACAATCCAAATATTATAAAGGCTGGAAGTGTTTTTGAGACTATTTTATAGATAATATTCGAAAATTTCATAGTTCCGATTAAAAGAGTGCCTAATGAAAACCGTTTTATATCAATAATGATTAAAAGAGAGAACCAATTGAAGGAAATACGAGTTTTATGCTATCATTAGGAATTATATTCTAATTTTAAAGAAATTCGTATTGGTATAAAAGTGAGCTTTAATAAATTTGCAGATTTAGATCAATTTTTTTCTAAAGTAAAATGATCGGTTTTTTTAAAATCAAAATTTATAATAAAATTCATAATCTAAAGCTAACATGAACTTGAATTTGGAATCAAAGCGGAATGATATTTTTTTATAATAGCCCTTGACAAACATTACCAAAAGGTTAGCAGAAAAATCTACCTTCAGTGTCCATATGAGAATCAAATATTAAAAACCTTAAATTCATTTAATTTTTATAAAATAAATATAACTGGAATTAATTACGCATATGTAAAAAATGATGAATTTGAAGTCAGACCCAATCCCGGAATAAAAAAATTCCATGCTTTATGCCATACCATATCTCCTAAACGTAGCTTGGCCCCAACTTAAAATTTTGCACATTTATTAATTAGTTCTATACCAATATATAAAAAGTGCATTTGTTTTTTTCAAGGACTTCTGCCTTTTCGATGGCAGAAAATGAGTATACTTTGCTTCAAAATCGACACAATTGTAATCCCAGGTCAGCGAGAGACCGTTAGTGAGGGGAATGAGATACACCCTCCGGGTGTAAAACATGAAATCATTTAGAAAAATTGCCTACAAAGGTCTCCTTTTACAAGGGTATATTTATAATAACATAATTTATATTGCGATATATTTAATCGTGACTTAAAATACTATAGTTTTGTTTTTAGAATATTGGCATTAAACTCTTGGAAGTTATGTTAGATTTTTTTAAAGGAAAGGATTTTTATGGTAGAATTAATACATTATATTAAAAATTCTTTGTCCAAAGGCCTGTCCCATTTTCAAAAGCTCTTCCATCATGAGTTTTGCATAGTTAATTAAATTTATTCTGGACCTTAAATTATTAAAGAAAAACCACCTTTTAAAAGATATTTTTTGAATGTTCAAAAATATTGAAGAATAATAAATAGGGATTCGATATTATTTATCTGATAGGATTGGGTCGATATCTCACCCATTTTAAAATATCGGTTATATAAAATTTTCCGATCCGATAAAAAATGGCCTTTTTATTAAAAATAAAATATATAATTTTTTAAAAAAGTTATATCTAAAAACCATTTATTTTTATAAATAAAATCTTCATTTTTATGTTTAATTTTTTAATAATAATAATTAATTAATAAACATTCTGCCATATGGTTATTTTTTTTGCGCATTCTGTTTATAAGTGTGCGATAATCTCTTCAGAATCTGTTTTTAGTGAAATTGACAGTCCCCATATGATAAATTGGAAATTTTGGTATTTCTAAAAAAAAATCTTCGACATATTAATTTTAAATATTTATTTCAAATTTCATAATATATTTGTTTATTACTTATTATGTAAATAGATTAATGTTATTACTTATTATATAAATAAGTGATTTATCAATAAGAATATTTTATATACTTTTAAAATTGCAATTGAATTGAATATAAACTATAACTGATCATTATAATATATTTAAATGACATATGTTATGATCGTATAGTTAAATTATAGATGTTATACTAATAAAAAGTATATTAAAAATTAAGACCATTGCTTTACAGAAAGCAAAGTTAGATATAATATCGGATCGGTAATCGGCCGATATCAAATTAATATCGGGAATATCGGATCGGCCTCCAAGAAGTGGTATCGGTCACCCCTAATAATAAACTAATGAAATTTTATTAAAATAAAGTTTTACGTATTTTATTTGATGACTTTTTTTATAACTTATTTTGATGTTGACTTTAATTTTTATATTCTTAATTGTGGGAGTTGAAAATTTTCCAATGTTATTTAGACTCCAATCTTTTAGGAGAATTGATTTTGAATGTTTTTCTTTTCAAGCCTATAAAATTTAATTTTATTATATGTAGCATAGTGATTAAGCTATTTATTTTGGTATACTATATTTAACATTCACATATTTAGACATAGAAAGGTATAACATTATTTTTGTAAATTAAATATTTTTCTTAAAGGAAATTTAAGCTCTTAATCCATTTAAATTTTGCGCACTTAATAATTTGGCTATATTTCTAGTTATTTCTTTACCCACAAAGGCCAAAATATGGCAGATATAAATATTATAGCTGAATAATGGCTAAACTAATGCGTGCAAAAAATTGGTAAAGTATTGAGACACGACTTATTTCTTCCAGCTTTCTCCAGGGGTTATCTTTTCAAAGACACTCACTAAAAACTTGGTTTAGCCGTTTTTTAAATCAAAAAATGGAGCGATTACCCGACTGTAGTCATTATCTACTATATATTTTGCATTCAGAATATAAAAAGATTGACTGAAATCCACAGTTTTTTCCATGATCATAGTTGAGGAGATGAAATCACTCTTAACATCGCATTAAATCAGGAGCATAAATTATTGTAAAAAATTCTACTAATATACCTCTTTTGTTGTAGTGAATTCAATAACAAATCAACAAAATAAACATTGTTTCCCGCTGACCTGGGTAGAGAACTGCACGGGCTGTCCGTAGCCCGACCCGACCCGACTCGATTGGAGCCCCGGGTCGGGTTTGGACATCAACAAAAAATTTCTCGGGTTCGGGCTCGGGTCGGGTTATAAAAGCTGTCCGACCCGAAAACCCGACCCGACAATAAATAATAATATTAATACCTTAAATAGTCAGAATAATTTATAATATTAATTATAAAATCATATTATTTAATATTTATCACATTTTAGGATTAAAATGTCAATCATATTAACATGTCATGTCATTATTAATTATTATTTTATAAACCTAACAACCGGATACCAAACTATTTTATCACTAAATTGCGTGTTTCCCGTGAATTACAAGATAAGACATATTTTATGTACTAAAGATAAGTTTTATTCATTATTTAATATTTATTTATCTAGCCTATACATTGTCTTTTTTAACATTTGTTTTAAAAAATTTCCATATAAAATTTAAGATTGGGATTTGATTCAGGGGAACTTATTTCTATAATTTAAATTTCACTACCATAAATGTTAATCATCCTAGAAATTAAAAAATATTATATAAAATTGGTAATGATATTCTAAGTTACATTTATATATAAAATATAATCTTTACTTATTTCGTTTTGGTATTATTATTTTTTTATCTATCTACCTTAACATGAGTTGTAAATTTTCCAGCTAATTTTGGTTGTCAATATTTTAAAATATGGCAGACAAAAATTAGGAAATTAATACAAGATTCTCAAAGAAAATAAGATGTATACTGTGATATGTAAAATTTAAAACATGAATATTAAAAAGAATCTGTATCTGTATCTTTTGTCAAGAAAATGAAAAAGATACAAGATTCTTTTCAGAATTAAGGATCTTAGATACAGATATTAGTATCTTATTAAAAATGTCAAAATATACTGAGTACAAGATATAAAGGGATCTTGTATCATGTATCTTAGATACAAGTATTCGCAGTACTGCCCAACTCTGTTTATTTCAATCTAATTGATTAAAGTCATTTTAAATATTTTTTTTAGATTTTAGACACAGCCATATTAAAAAAATTATCTCAATGGATGCAAAATTAAAAAGAATTGGTGAAAAGATTAAGACAAAAGAGTATGAAGTAAGGGAGAATCTTAATGGAAAATCCGATGTATGGAAGAAATTTTCATTTATATATGATTAAAATAAAGAAAAGCTTAATTATGTCATTTGTATTATATGCAAATTTATTTATGTATATAATTCAATAACAACAGGTTAGATATTTATACATAAAATATGATCTTATTAAATTATTTTAGGCACAAATCAACTTAAAAGACATAAATGTGTATATACAAGTACAAGTACAACAGCAGAGAGTAAAAAGACACAATTAACAATTGATAGTCTTTTTAGTACTGATCCGAAAAAACTCAAAAGTTGTACAAAATTGAAAAAAGAGTAAAGGTGCTTACTATGTTTTGTGGACGTGATTTGAGATCATTTGATACAATTCATGGGGAAGGTTTTGTTGATTGTTGCCAATATTTTGCCAAAATTGGTTCAATATATGGAAATATTGATGTTAAAAGCATCATTCCAAATCCTACGACAATTTCTAGAAATTCAGTAGATACTGCTGATGGTATCTGCAATAAATTATTTCCTATATTAAACTCATATATGAAAAAGGATCGATGTGCTGGTAACAAATTTATGAAAATATGGTTAAATTATTAATAATTTTTTATAGCCACCACAGACCTTTGGACTGATGATTATAAAAAAATATCATGTGTAACTCTAACAATTCATTTTATAAATGATTCCTGGAAACTAAATAAAAATGTATTGTTTACATGCAAATTTGAAGAGGAAAAAAAGACAGGGGAAAATATCAAAAAGGAAATTATTAGAAATTTCACCTTGTTAGGTATTGATTTCATTAAAAATATTTATAAAAATTCCATGTATTCTTTGTATCAGGATACAGCAGGGCCTATTTATCGGAAATTCCAATTATTACCGACCAAGGAGCTAATATGATTAAAGCTTTTGAAAATCATAAGCGTTTAAATTGTGCTTCTCATCTATTAAATACAGTATTGAAAAATACTTTTGATAACAAAAATATTGAATCTTGTTCGGAGATAAATCAATGTTTTAATGACTGTAAAAGTTTAGTAACGTATATGAAACAGAGTGGGTATGTTAAATTAACTTTTTAATAAAATATATCATTACATTTTAGATTAGTTAATCGCCTAGATAAAACTCTCCACATGTGTGTTGAGACTAGGTGGAATAGTAGGTTGAATATGATTGAATCGATCTTTAATCAATTTAATGACATATTGGAAATCCTCAATTCCAGAGGAGAGTCGATTAGACTTGAAAATATTGATTTTGAAATGATGAGGGATCTGATCAAGTTTCTGACGCCTTATAAAATTGCGAGTGATGAACTTGAGAGTGATTTAAAACCTACTATTCACAAAGTTATTTTATGTTATCATAAAATATTGAGTTTTTTAGCTAATCCTAGCTTACTATCAGGTAAACCAGCTTTCATTAAGATGCCGGAAAATATTGGTGGATAAATTTAAAATAGATTTATTCCACCAAATTTCGACGTTTTTGTGCCCAAAATTTCGGGATATGAAAATGTTATCCCGGGAACATTATAAAGATTTGTGTCAACATATCAACACGTTGATTAATGCAGAGAAAATCAACAGAGATGTGATTGAGCAAAAGTCTTTAAACAACTCACCATCTAACTCGTGCTCAACCGATAGAGTAGTAAATAAAGGTTTATTAAATTAATAATAAAATTATTTATTAAAAAATAATAAAGTAAATATATATCTTAATATTAATGAATATTTTTTTCTTAAGAAACTACAGAGGTGGTAGATACGTTTTTGGACTTCTCTCTATGGGAGGCTGACAATGCGTATTCTGATGCTAGCGCCGAAGTTGACGAGCTAAAAAAACACCTAGATCCGAATTATGTATTGATGACGATATTTTAAAATGGTGGAAAACAAACCATTATGAGTTTCCAAATTTAAGTATTTTAGCTCTTAAATTCCTGGCTATCCCTGCTTCGTCGGCTAGCAGTGAAAGGGCGTTTTCAGCTACTGGTAGGGCCTTTGAGGAGAGAAGGACTCGTTTAAAGCCAGATAAACTGGATGCCTCTTTATTTATATATCATAATTATTCACTTTGTGATAATTTTGATAATGATATTGATGAGGTCAATATAATATAATATGTTCATTATATTTTTTATATATTTATTAACTTTTATATCATATCTATATTCGCGTAAATGATGCTTATTGTATTATATAATCGTTATAATTTTTAAATTCGCTTGTATATTAATCGTTTTATAATATTTTTTACAAATTTAATAAAATGCAACTTAATATATATCTTGAATAGATTATGGCCGTCAAATAAACTTTTATTTAAGGTGGCTGAACTGAATAAATACACATAAATTTTTTTTTGGTTATTATAATATTAAAACTTAAATTGCAAAATTTTATTCGGGTCGGGCTCTGGTCGGGTTGGACTAAAAAATGTGTGCTCGGGCTCGGGTCGGGCTTGGACAAAAAAATTTTTTAAATTCGGGCTCGGGTTGCGAAAAAATTACTTTGCAGTTCTCTAGACCTGGGGCTACACTTGTGTCGAATTAAATTTTTTAAAGTTCTTTTTAATGTTTTTCTATATAAAATTTATATATATTTTTTTTTTATATAATTTTTAATATATTCTTATTTGTTTTTTTTTAATATATTTTATTTTATTCATATTTGTATTTAATTTTTAATTTATTTTCCATGGTAGTAAATGCTTTATCTTTTAAAAGGTTTCAATTTTAAAAAATAAATACAAATAGGAATAATACGGCTTTTTAAAAATAAAAAATTTGCTATAAAAAAGATCGAAATTGCATAAAAATCACATTCGATTTACTTATGAAAGGTTTTTTACAAAAATATTTAAAATTTTAGGTAAAATTTGATCAAAAAATTTATTTGAGCATTCTCAAAGGATCTTCTTTTTAAAAAAAATTTCTGCGATAGAAATCTGTTAATATTTTTCTTGAAATAAATAAATACCTTTTATTAAAAAAAATAAAAAATTAAAATAAAAATGAGCCTTTATAAATATATTTAAATGTTGGATATAAAACCATAAATTATAATGTAAATCAATGTTCAAAGCCCAATAAAAACCAGCATCAAGTTGCTTTTAGGAAATATAGACTAATCAATTATCTTTAGAAAAAGAAAGTCATTACAGCCTTAGTTCAACTCTTAATAAGAGGGGCTGATATTGATAAATAACTGGATTTAGTTTAAATATGTTAAATTATTTAATGAGTTGAAAGCGATAAATGTAATTATTATGTTTTAATTAATTTATGATCATAATTAAATGAATATTTTTTTAAACTTGTTTCATATGAATATCCTTGGAAAGGGCGATATTTAGTAATGCACGTAAAAAATAATTTTGTGAACAGAGTAGATGGTTAATCTCAGAGTCATGACTGAATGTTAGATTTGTAATAATCATACCACAATACCTTACACAGCATTTGATCCCATCAACAATATTAAATTTTAATTTATGAAATATATTTCCACAAGCATGTATCATCTGAATTCCTCTGTCTTTCTTCCTATCAACAGACTTATCAATTGGACGATTAAATAAAAAATAGTCTAATTGATATAGCAAGCTACAAGCAGAAGTACAGCCTTATCAAATAAAGTAATATAAAATTAAGAAATAAAATGTATTACCCAATTCAATCATTGAATTTCTATTGTCTTGATCAAATGATAGTTTAAATAAAGAAGTTAACGCGGAAACTGGTGGTTTTATTATATTTATCTTATCATTTATATCAATGTCAGAATTAATCATTTTAGAAGCTGTAATTAAATATAAAATATAGTCATTTAAAACTTTATCACCTTCTATAAAATCAATATCCGATTCGCTATAAATATTTACATGATGTTCTCTAAAATTTGTATCCACCAAAATCTCTTCATGCTTAATAAAATAATTTATTTAATTAAAAAAACATTAAACTAACTTTTAAACCAGAATGTTTGATATAAGTCGTGAAAACAAGGTTAGATATTTTGACAATGATTTCAATCAAAAAGTATAAATAAGTATTTAATTGGTTCAATAACTCAATAATTTTTTGAGTACCTTTGTTGTGATTATACAATGACGAACAAATTTTAGGTTTTAATATAACGAGATTTTTTAAGGCGATGCAAGCTAATTTGTTAATATCGACTTGTCTCCCATACCAAACATTTAATGCTACATTTGCGAGAGAAATGGAATTCGTACAATCATAGTTTATAGTATTTAGATCAACGTCTTGGAAAACCTTATTAAATATGGTTCCAATATCAAATTGGTATATAAAGGTTATTAGCCAAGAAGTGACTCCTGAACAAAGGCCTTTTTTTAAAAAATAAAATATAAAAAATATCGAACCTGAATTATTCAATAATTGACAACTATTTTCATCTTTAGATAACTCTGATAATTTTTTAATTGTTTCTACCTGATCGTTTCCTCCAATCATGTATAAAAGTCGAGTTATCGATTCAATCTTATTAAATTTATAAGCAACAATATTTAAAAATATAACAAACTTTATGTTGCAATTTCATAATATCTTCCGTTTTGTGATCATATGGAAAATTTGGTTCAATGCAATCTTTTACACCTTTAAAATAAAATAAACAACTAAGTGTAATGTTTAAATATTTAATTTTACATAAAAATTATGAAGATATTGTGAAAACCCCTTTAATTTATGTTGTTTCATTTACATTTCAAGTCAATTTTACTCAAAAATCTAGCATCAAATGTCTTTCTTTGCTTATCTATTCCATTCATTAAAGATTGGCTGGTAGAGGGTGGAGTAACTTGTAAAAATATTTTTAAGGATCAGTTTGGAATTAAGGAAAATTAATAAAAACTTAGAATTAAACAAATTATGTCTTTTTCCATCATAAAAAAATTATTAACGGTTTAGCCGAGAGATCTATTCAAAAATTTCCAAAGTTCTATTTGGAGCTACCTTTACCCCTCTAATCGAAATTTATTTGTAAAAACTATAAAATCAAAATACGATTTAAAAAGGATTAACCTTGTATCAAAAAAATATATCAATAATATCAAAGGTCTCTCTACACATTTTCTAGTAGGAATTTAACGTTTTAGGTATATTATTTGATTTCCTAATATATCATTATATCTGTAGAAATATTTTTAAAAATATGCCAGACAAAGCCCGAGAAATTTAATAATCATTTTTTTTATAAAGTTTTCATTATATAATAAGAATAATATAAAAAAGAAGAGTATCTGAAAAGATATATGAATAAATATATTTACATTTAAAAAACAGATTTTCAGTGATATTCCCATCAGTTTGAGTACCAATATGTTGTTTTTCTTTATCATATAAGGTAATATGATTTGATACAATTTGGGTTTGATCTTTTAATAAGTGATTATCATCGAAACACTAAATAATATATTCATTGTTAAATTTATAAGTAATTTACAACTTCCTTTCGCAATTCCTTATAACTATTCATATTTTTTCTTGCATAATAAAATTGTGTTAAAACATTCATAATATTGTTCGGAATAAAAGGTTCAAGCAAAAATGTTATTTCATAATTTTGACTGTTATTTATTATAACATTTAAATCTGTTTCCTACAAAATTGTTAAATTTTTATAATTATCAGACATTTAATGACGATGAATAATAGTGATTTAGTTCCTTATTATTATTATTAGTATGTATAATAAAAATATTTATTATTTAAAATAAAAAAAATTGATTATAATTTTTAAAAAATGATTCAAATAAATTTTCATTATTCGTACACGATTCACATTTTATGAATATGACCCTCACCCTAATATTTTGATTATCAATTTGAGCCATCTAAAGGTCTCTCGATCATTATGAAACTTATTTATTTTCAAATATGTTTATTTTTCATAATAAAGAATATGAATAAAAAATAAGCAATATTTTAAAATTTGTTAGGAGTAATTGTCAGTCACATTTCTCTAACTTTCATATAAAAACTTCTTATATAAAGAATTTTCATCAAAATATTACGACTGAAAAAAATTATGGCTATTTTATGATTGCATGATGATTTTTATTTATTTTAGAGTTCAAAAAATGTTTACCACTACAAGAATATAATTTAGCAATGAGTGGAGATTAAAAAAAATTTTTTGAGTTATTGTTTGAATATTTATTAAATTATCTATTATAAAAATATTAGGCATTAAAAGAATTTAATTATAAGCAATAATTTAATTATAGCATTTCTAAACCACAATTATCGCTCCAAAATTATTCATCATACTTTGTTTAATATATAATAATATATTTATTTTCATTTTATATTTAGATTCATATTTAAGAGGAAAATACATAAACTGGCTATTATTTCTAAATTAAAAATTATATCTATTTTAATAATCCTCAAAAAACGTCAATCAAATTTAGCGAATAGTATTCTTTTAAATATATTTGTCCTATAAAAATCTTTATACCTTATTCGGGCCAATGATAATATCATACTAAATTAAAACATTCATACACTTACCATTTCATTCACTTCAGATATCAAAGCAATGATCTAACAATCAAATATAATTTTTTCAGTTTTTTTAAAATTATATTATTTTTTATAAATTAAATTCTTCAACAAGACCCAACTACCAAAATATGAAAAAAACAAACCAAGTTAAAAAGCAGAATGAGCAAAATGCATTGTTACCATCATTCCAGTATGTGATGCTATAGAAAACTTTAAAAGCTATTCATATGCCAGTTCCAACAGAACATTGGGAGAAGGTATTATTATTTATTTTTTTGTCTTTAGCTTTCACCTTTTCTGTTGGTAAGCTCCTTCAACATCTCTCTCCACTTTATGTTATTAATACAATCTCTTTTATCTAATTTATACTTCTTTATATTGGCTCTAACTTTATGGCCCCATTGAAGTTTTGGCCTTCCTCTTTTACGTTTGCCCATCACTTCCAAACTCTTAACTTTATTTCCTATATAGTTCATAGGCCTTCTCATTGTGTGCCCATACCACCTAAGTCTATTTACCACTAACTTAGTCTTAATGGGCACTACCTTTAAACTACTTAGTATTCTTGTACTGCGCACTTTATCCTTTCTTGTTACCCCAGCAATCATCCTTAGCATTCTCATCTCCATGGTTTGTAGACTTCTCTCGTCTGATTCTTTGGTTGGCCATGTTTCCGAACTATATAGAATAGTTGGTTGTATTATGGAACTGTAAATTTTTCCCTTTAATTTGTGTGGGATTCTTTTATCAAATAGCACTCCAGATAAAGATCTCTACTTTAGCCACCCTTGATTAATCTTACTTTTTATCTCTTTTTCTATTGTGCCGTTTGTTTGTATAGTGGAGCCCAAATATTTGCAGCTTTCAATTGCCGATATCTGCCATTCATTTATATCAATACTCTCTGTTTCATCTCCTCCTATCACCATATACTCCGTCTTTTCTCTATTTACTTTTAATCCGTGCGTTTCTATATATATTTATCCAACTCACTAGTCTTTCTTTCATTTCATCCTTAGATTCGGCAAGTATCACAATATCATCTGCAAATATCATATTCCACGGGACTGTTTGAGGTATAGACTGTGCTAATACATCTATTACTGTAATGAAGAGAAGTGGGCTGAGAGCTGACCCTTGATGAACTCCTTCGGCTATTGTGAGCTGAAGTACCTGTTGTGCTACGGACCATTGTTGTATGGCCCATATACATATCCTGTATTATTCTTATATATTTTTCGGGAAAATTTTTGTGGCGTAGCGCCCACCAGATAAGTTTTCTTGGGATTCTATCAAAGGCCTTTTCTAGATCGAGAAAGACCATGTGTAGCTTTTTGTTCTTTTCCCTGTATTTTTCACTCATTTGCCTAATTGCGTGGATAGCATCGGTTGTTGATCTACCAGGCATAAAGCCAAATTGAGTCTCTCCTATTACGATTATATCTCTTAATCTTTTTTCTATTATTTTTTCGTATAGTTTTAGACAGTGTGATATTAGTTTTATGCCCCTGTAATTTTGATAATTATGTGGATCCCCTTTATTTTTGAAGATAGGAACTAGATAGCTCTGCCTCCATTTTTGGGGAACCTCTTCATTTCCAAGTATCTTATTGTATAGATTTGTGAGGAGATGTATTCCATCATCTCCTAGTGCTTTAAGGCTTTCTATTGGAATATCGTCTGGACCCCTAGCTTTGTTGTTTTTCATATGCTTGAGGCATGTGATTATTTCTTGTTGTGTTATAGGTTGTACAAGGTTTTGACAAGGGGAGTGTTCGTCTAGATGCAGTATGTGCGGATTAAAGTATTATAAATTTAGATATTAATATATTTTTAGATTGCACAAAAATATTTTGAGAAACATGGATTTCCATATTGCCTTGGCTCATTAGATGATAAGCGCATAAAAATAATAAGTCCTGCAAAATCTGGAACCCTTTTTTACAATTATAGATCCTTTAAATCAATTGCTTGGTTTAGCTTATAGCAATTGCAAATTTATATATGGAAAACAAAATGATGGTGGCACTTTCAGAAATAGTACTTTATATCAAAGTAAATTTTTAATAACTATTAATAATTTTTAATTATTTTAGAATTCGAAAATCAAACACTTTTTATTCCTCCTCCTAAACTTGTATCAAATAATATCATTGTCTGATCTAGCCTTCTCCTTAAAAAACCTATGATATCCTATGAAAAATACCAGTCCAGAAGAAAAACATTGTAAGTAAAGTAGTGATTGAATACACATTTGGCATAACTACTGATAAGTTTGCCATTCATTCTAAAGCTATCAGTTGAAAATGCCTATAAAATATATTATTTATTATGATAAAATTGAATACACACTTATACCTATTCCGAAAATTTAGGGATCAGTAGAATTTTAAATGCATCAAATACCAAGAGAAATAAGACATTTATTTAAAGACTATTTTAATTCTTGAATTTATGTATAAATTTAATATTTTATATCATTATATATTAAGCTAGCTGATAGCCCATTAAGATTGATGGGGAATCATAATTTTCTCCTTTATTTGATGATGGATGAATCATAAATTTTTATATCTTATGAGATAATTCAGGAATTTATATTTATTTAGATGAGGGGTTATTCTAAAATTTTCCATTTTTTTTATAAAATATGTTTATGAAGTAAATTATTTAGTAATTTTAATTTATGTGCACAATAAAAAATCATTTAAACTAAATTTTTATTTATATATTTGCAATTTATAATCTAAAAAATATTTCATAAACATATTATCAAAAATAATTAAAAATTTTAGAATAACCTCTTATCTAATTAAATATAAATTTCTGAATAAGATCTCATAAAATAGGAAAATTTCTAATTTATCTATCATTGAATAAAGGAGAAAATTTGAATTCCCTATCATTCTTGATGGGCTAAATATAATCTTTAGCACTGCCTAACCTACTATTGACTCTTAACCAAGTTCAAGAATCTATGAGTTATGGATTCTTCTTTTTATCTGACTATTTAGATTTTTAATTTTTATATGTAAATTTTAACTATATAGATGAATAACAATGAAAAATACAAATTTTCTTTCACCTAATAATCCTATCCTTTCAATAAAAGAGGTAACCTTATTTCCCATATTTTTTTAATTTAATATTCATTTATTTTTATTTCAATTATATCTTAACAATAATAAAGGATACGTAAACCTATCATTGACCCTTAACAAAATTTTTCGTGACTAGGTATATATTTTTCATTTTATCAGACTTTAGATTTTTATAAGAAATTTATACCCTAATTTTTTGTGACATAATAATTTACTGTTATTTATATTTTTTAAGTTATCTGCATCATTTTATAAGATAAAAATTAATATTTTAAATAGAAATAAATAATAATTAAACAAAATATAAAACCTTTTTGGAAATGAGAATAGAGGCAAATAAATATATAATCATTTTGTTTGGATATAATTATAGATATAAATTATATATTTTTTAATTTGATCTTTTCTCTGCCTCTGTGAGATTTAATTAAAATTGACATCCTAAAATAAATAGAAAATAATGTTACATCTTTTTTAAAGATTGGATTCCTAGGTATATAAGAATTTATATTCTTCATTGATTATCTATATAAAATAATATAGCTAATTTAAAAAATATATAAATAACATAGTAAATTATTATGTCAAGAATTAGGGTAAAAATTTACTCATAAAAATCTAAAGTCAGATAAAATGAAAAGTATATACTTGAGACACATTAAAATTTTTGTATTGATTAAGGGTCAATGATAGGTTTGATGGTGCATAATAGAAAAAATAAATTATTACAAATCCTTTATTGGTGGGATAAAATATTGAAATTTGTACTAAAATTAATGAAAAAATAATTTAGGAAATAAGGTTACCTCTTTAATTGAAAGGATAGTATTATTTGGTAAAAGAGAATTATAATTTTTGTTATTCACCTATATACTTAAAATTTTATTAAAATTAAAAATCTAAATCAGATAAAAAGAAAAATCCATGCTCATGACTTATAAATTCTTGGACACCAATGATCAATATAATATTTACCCCTTTTAGACCCCCTGCTTTATAAATATACAGTTATATGTTTTTAAGATTGATCATTTAAATAAAAAAGGCATTTAAAAGCTACTCTATAACACTTTATTATTATAAGATAAATTTGATATGATTCGTGCTTGCACTAGACGATTTAGGAAAAAATACATTTTCCATAATATTAATCCATTAGTGGAGCAAAATAACTATACCTAAAACAAATTATTTGTTATTCGATTCAATTTGATTCGATTCGTATTTTACAAATACGAATAACACAATTATTCGAATCAATAATTTTTTATCTATTATTCGATCGAATTATTCGAGAGTATTCGATTAAAATAATTTATATTAATAAATATCGAAAAATAATCATATATTATTAGTGGAATAATGAAGAAACATTTTATATTTCTAAATGTTGTTAACAGCTGTTTTTATTCGAATAATTCTTAATACAAGATTAACTTCCGAAAATTGTTTTATGATGAACGAAGAAAGTATTTATTTATATGTAATTTATAACACATATACAATTATAAATAACTAGCAGCTATCCCGTCAAGAATGACGGGCGAACCAGATATTTCTCCTTTGTTTGATGATGGAGCAATCATAAATTTGACTTTTTGCAAAAACATTGTGTTTAAAAAATTTGTTGTTGGTATATTTGTCTTCTACATGATATGAATATTATATTGATTTTTCTACATTATATATTACTAATAAAATTTGTTTGTCTTTTATCCATAGTTAAATTTTACAAAATAAATTTAATATGCTATCTTTTTTAATTTACGGTTAAATAAAATTTTCGAATTGAATCGAATATTTGACGAATCGAATCGAATAATTATTTTATTATTCGTACGAATACGAATAATTCCATTATTCAATTTAAACGAATACGAATAATTCCATTATTCGATTCGTATTATTGTAGGTATAAACATAACTGTGTTCCTGCGAATTTAATATGCCAATTTCGTCAATCTTTAAATTTTTTAGCCGAAAGACCTTCAGATGGTAAATTCACCCATTGTTGTCATAAGAGTAAAGTCAAACTTATATAATATCCTGAATATTTAAGAAATCTTTTTATTTAACCCTTTAAACCCCTTGCTCAAAAATTTTATGCGTCATATTCGTTTTACAATAGTTCTATTGCCTTTGCATCTCTAGAAGCAGGGATGTGAACCCTTCGACAAAAAAAGGGTTCGGGTCCGGTAATAAATTTAAAAAGGACCCGGGTCCAGGGTTCGGGTCCGGGTTCAGAGGAAACATAAAAATAATGACTCAAAATAAGACTTTTTTTCATTCATTTTATTATACTTTAATATATACATATTTAAAATTCAAAATGAGATAATTTATATTATAAATATTTTATTCAATCGCACAATCATGATATCTTCTAAAATATCATCCTTCAGATTTCCACGTAAATTAGTCAACGATGAAAATCCATGTTCTACGCTTACCTAAAATAGATAGTCATTTTTATAATACATAAATTATTGTACTTGTGTCGCCGGTACAGCCATGACGATTCTAGAAAAGGTATATTTGAAGAATTTTCCTCCCAGAATTTTAAAATGTTTGCATCTCTATTTATTCTCATAACTTCCGAGAACTTTTCTATTAAAGATACAATAGATATTTTTTGCTCCTTTCTATCAGATGATAATTTAATTTTTTTTTCTCTATCTAATATTAAAATTTCCAGATCATCAATATCGTTATCATTATCAATGTTATCGCTACAACCAGTAGATATTGTTGTAACCACCAATGTATTGTAAATAATAGAGTTTTAGGTATGCCATAAATCTTCAAGATGGTCTATAGCCATTTGTTTTTGCTCACTACTTAATAAAACCTGATATCGCGGGTCTAAATATATCGAAGCATATACAACACTATTTTGTAAATATTGTTGCTCTCTTATTTTCGTATTTTCTAATACTTCATTTGAAAAAGAACTTGTTAATCTCCCTAACTCTAATCGACATCTTAACCATATGCCATAAAAATCCGATAAACATAATTTGCTTGCACTTTTAATGTTGTTATTTTTAAAGGAACCAGCACACTAGTAAGCTCTTTTACTTGATTCCAATCATTTTCTGACAAAATGATTTCACATGCTTTTATGATAAAATCATTACAGAAATCTTTCAAACTTAATAATCGCTCTAGCATCATACATATAGAGGACCAACGTGTTGTGCAATCTAAAATTGCCATTTACATTTTCATGGATTTTAATATTCTAACAATTGTGGGAATTCTTAAATATTTTACAACATCCCTTGCTTTATCAATTATAGTTTTAAGTGACTATTTTTTAGGGAGATTCCACGAAAAAAATTAATAAAATTTTACATTATTTTTTAAAAATTAATAAAATTATAAAAATTTTATATTACATTAATTTAAAAAAAAATAATTTTAATTTAAAAATTTTTAACACCCTGAACCCTTGGACCCTCCACTTTTTAAAAGGGTCCGGGTCCGGGTTTAGCCAAAATACGAGGGTCCAGGAGGGTTCAGGGTCCGGGTTCACATCCCTGTCTAGAAGCACAAATTTGATAGTTACCAGGTAATTGGCTGTTTTAAAGTTCATGGGCAAATTTATCACATCTCATTTATATTCACATATTGATATTCTACATTTTGCTCAGTATGTGCTAGATAATCTCAGGCCATTGCAGGACGTCTTCAGCACCCTGCCAATTCTGATTGTAAATATCATGAGACATTTAGATGTGTTGATCCATATGCTTTAAGTTTTAAAACCTTAGGTGAAGTTGAGAAAGCTGGGTTATTCCTTGCAAACCTTCAGATGTATTGCTGCTAAATATTAATATATTTCGCGGAGATCGTTCTAGCCACCATCGGCGGTATAAGTTGCCTTTGATGACGTAGTTATAATATCTACAAATAATGATGGAGAACGTCCCTTTAAACGAGATATAAAATTTTTAGTAATCCTTAACGTGTTAAGTCCTAATTTAGACCCAATGGTATACCCTATATTATTTTCTCATGGAGATCCTGGTTGGGAGCCTAATATGATTGCTAAAGGGTTTGAAAATTTTTGACGTCAAAAATATCTGCTACAATTTCAAATTTCCAGTTTGGCGGTTAAACAAAATCTCTTTAACCCCCTTCTTAATGCTGGGAGACTAACTTAACAATATATTGTAAAGACGGGACATCATGCCTTTCTCCCTTATTCGATGATAGATGAATCAGAAATTAAGCATATCTTATGAGGTGTGATATACACCTCTTTTTTCGAAATTTTAATTATTTTTATAAAATATATTAATGAACTATATATTTAGTACCGTCAACCACCCCGTCATTCTTGAGGGGTTATCAGCTAGTATTTTATATGAATGTAAAAAAAAATTAAGGATTTTAATCCTATCAACATAATATTTCTAATATGGAAGAACTCTTATGACTGTTTCAGCAAACATAAGAATTTAAGAGAATTATGGGTTATATAATAATACGAATTTATTATTTACTTATTTCATATATAAAGGTTTGATTTATTTTAAACATTCTTGCAGAGTCAGGCCTGTGCAGACGGAGGGGGGGGGGGCAAGCGGGGCAGTCTTAATTAGGCAATTTTAGGAGCCGCTAAATTTTGTAATTATACTCAATTATTTTTAGCCTCATGAAAAATAAGATTTTTTTATATATACTCTCTTCTTTTTTTGTACAAAATCCATGTATTTTGAAAAAAGGTTTGGCATGTCTAGCCATAAGTATTATAACAAATTTTGATTTATATTTTAGTAAAAAAAACAGGTCTGTGAACCCTCCTTTGAAAAAAGGGTTCCGATTTGGGTTCTGGTTCAGTGAAATATTTCTGAACCAGGTTCAGATGAGTTCAGGGTTCGTGCCCAGAAAAATAAAGACTAATAAAATTTAGTAAAAATAACAGATATTTTACTATATTTAGGCCTTCCATAAAATTCATCATTATAATTAAAATATAAACGAATTTTCATATCTTCCAAAATCGAGATGTAAATCGATTTTTTATTCCTAACTTTGAGAGTGCATTACAACTTATAACTAGTGTTGTTCAGCTCAATTTGAGTCGATTTTTAAAAATACTAACTAAATATTTTTGCCAAAAAAATATTGTCTAAGCCTCGTTTGTTAAAAGATGTTCAAACCTTTGTGCCACCTATGAGTAAAATATTAAGGCTTGCATAATAATTTTCCTAATAAAAAATTCGCCGTTTAACAACACTACTTGCAACTAATAAAGCTATACCTTGTGATTATATTCTATTCATTGGTCTTACTATTAATTTTTTTGATAATGATGGTTTTATTTTGATTAAAAAACGATTACAATTTACAATATAAGATATAAGCTTAAAAATTAAATTTAAGTAATGTATTAAAAAAAACTTGAGGAGGTGCCTCTATGTTATGGCAATAAGTAACCTACAAATTTCCATTGAAATAGGTTGATGCGTAGACAAAATCTCCTAAGGATCATCCGAAATTAAGCGCATTTTTTGGCAGAGTGATTTGAAGAAATCCTTGGCTATGGGTCCAAAAGCATCGATTGTGTCAGAAACAATGGGGTTAGAGTGATATTAGGAATGTTAATATATTTATTAATTTTTCTAATTTTAAAACAAACAAAAATAAATATTCCTTTAATAAATATTATTATCTATAAAAATAATTACAAAATATGCCTGTAAAATATTAAAATTTTTACATATATGGAGTGCTCTGAAATATAATAGAAAGAATTCCACGCAAGATAATTTTTGCCAAAATATGTTTTTATATTGAAAATAAAAAAATTTATTTATGTTTTAAATATATTTGCATGTTTTTAATATTTAATTTAATATCGTTTTATATATATTATTTTAAATATATTTTTTAAAATAAATAAAAATGTAATATTTTCTGAACCGTAAATTTAAAAAAAGAGGTTTAGGGTTTTATCAGTAAAATATTGAAAGTTAGAAGGATTCGGATTCACAGCTCTGAAATAAACTTAATTTATTTTTTAGTTAAGAAATTTAATTTTTTTATTAAAATTTTTTGAAAACAAAATTAAATTTTCTATTAGCAAAGAAACAAATAACTTTATAATAAAACGATTTCTACAAAATGATTATTTTGATAAATATTTGGTCCATTTCTCGTAAAGGTTCTGTTTTTGTGGTTGCAATCGCTAAGAACTTTTAAAATATTCTAATTAGTCTATGTTAAAATAAAAATAGACCCGGTTAAAATTACTCTAATCTAGATTGAGTTATTATTTATTAAGATATAGATTCAAATATTAAATTTTTAATTTAATATATAGGGGAAATGTGCAATAAATGGTCATGTGTGAAGACTGGCCACCACCCTTTAACTTTTTACCTATTGGACCAATATCTCTCAAAATTGGTCAAAATGTATATATTTATGATATGTACCTTACCTAAGTTAATTTATTGAATAGAGGAATTAAATAAAAAAAAATTTCAAATAAACTGTTTTTAGTACCTCTTTCTGGAAAAATCACGTTACACATTTTTTTGTTTAGTGAATAAATTACTAATTTAAATTAATGATATTTTATATTAATATTATCCTTAAGCATTAAGCATTATTCACACAAAAAATTAGACTTTAAAAGCTTTATTTAATAGACATATAAAGGCGCTTAATAATAATAGAGGGGTGAGTATTGACTGGCCATGTATTGATTGGCCACAATTCGCACA
Organism: Gordionus sp. m RMFG-2023; assembly: GCF_954871325.1. Classification (NCBI taxonomy): domain Eukaryota; kingdom Metazoa; phylum Nematomorpha; class Gordioida; order Chordodea; family Parachordodidae; genus Gordionus; species Gordionus sp. m RMFG-2023. The sequence continues at coordinate 18,791,454 of NC_088778.1, forward strand.
TTCTCATATTCATATTAAACTTAAAAGCTCTTGCAAAACAACATTTGATGAAATAAAATGATGAACAAGCTTAAGAATGTTTAGTATAAGATAATTAAGATATTAACTTATAATATTATCATTAAATAGATGTGGTAATAAATTGAGATTTTAATAATAATTAAATTAGTGTATAATTAATTTTTTATATTACTAATAAATGTAGAAACATTAACGTAGGTCTTTTACAAGTATTTCATATTGTATTATTTCATATTTATATATGACCAGTTAACACATAGTATATCAGAAAAACAACTTTCACATAATCTCATTTAGCTCATAAGGTTAAATACATAGAGCTTTGATTCAAATTTTATTTTAAAGATTAATATTTAGGCTACACATTGATATAAAATTTGTTTGATTAAACATAAATTTTAATACCTTTTTTCAAAGAAGCAAAAACATAGCCATTCATGGCACATATCCCCTACTATATAATATGCTAATTTCAAACCCTAAAAAATAAACTATATTAATATAAATACTGGTAAGTGAATTGAATTTTTGTAGACGCCATAGAATCATAACCAAAAGATTTTTAAAATGGGAAGAGGAAACAAATTTAATTCAAGTGCTGAGAAAGAAAAAGAAAGTAGTGCAAAGCTAATAATTAATTTTTTTTTAAAAAGACTATTTTAAAACAGTTTAAAATTGAAAATATGCGCCACACAAGTGAGATACCAAAAATATCCAACTCTATGATGAGTTCATAGATATTCTCAACTGATAATCTGCGAATGTTTTTAGTAGAAAAGGGCCCTCAACGAATCGAGAATTTTAATTTTGCTTCAAACTAGGGCTGTGCCGATCCACATATTTTTCACCGATCCGATATTTTCCGATATTGGTTCAAACCCGATCCGATATTTATATTGATTTTTCAGCACCCTTCTTTGAACCAAATGTAATTAAGAAATCAATATTTTTTATGCAAAAGAATTATGCATTTAATTTAATTTTTTTTTTCAACAATAATTTTTAAAAAATTTATATTATAATAGATAAAATAAATATAATAATTTATCATTTTATGTTGGTATATAAAATTGTAATATTTAACATATAAAATTATAATATATTAGATTTTTTTAAATAAATATAAAAGCCTCTAGATTTTCAGGCAAAGGATCAGAATATTTCCAAATAATAGTTTATTAAAAATACTGATATTGTTGGCTGACTTTCAGGGCTCTTTTTTTAAAAAATTTGATTTATTTTTTCTAATATTTCTCGTTTTTTTGTATTAGCTCTTGGAATTCCGTTTGATGTAATCGCTTTAAATGTTTCCGAATATTTGTTGTATTAAATGAATTTTTCATTATTCCTCCCCGTGAAATTAGAATTCCGCAGATAATGCATATGCAAAATTCTCTTTATCTTTATCAAAATATTTCCATAATTCAGAAACCATATTTAAAATAATTCTTTTATTTAAAGCAATTGGTATTATTTTTTAAAAAAATTTAAAATAAATAAAACTTTGGATGTTCCTTTCTATTTTTATAAAAAACTTTTAAAATCTATTTAAAAATATAAATAACATTTGCATTGTTTAAAAACAAATTATTTAGAAAATATTATTAATGTAAATAGAAACTCACTGAAACTCGAAAAAATTTATTATTTTTTTAAATATCTTTTTTTTATTTAAATATATTAAAAAAAAATTTTTATTAAAAAAATAATAAATATGATGTAATAATAATTTAAAGTTTCATTACTCAAAAGTTTTAAGAATTGCTTAGTAAAGGGATCGGATCGGGTTTTTTACAGATATCGGCCCGATCCGATATTTTTGGAAAACGGTAAATATCGGTACCGATCAGATCCGATAATTAATATCGGCACAGCCTTACTTCAAACCAATGAGAAAACTTTCCAATAATAAAATTGTCTAGTCGTTGGCTGGCTCGATAAAAAAATATTTTAGTTAGACTGTATACCTGAGATAAGCCACCAGGATTGAAATAAATTAGCGGTTTATTGGCTTTCTAAAATCAATTCCAATATAGCTAGGCCTTTATAAAAACATTTTTATCATTATCTACTAAAAAAAATTGTAGTGGACATGATATCTGATCAAATATGAGAGGATATTTAAAGGGGTTCAAGCTCGAATATTATAAATAAATCTGTGTCATTTTTTAAAGCCTTGTGGTTGTCACAGTTTAAATCTACTACTTGATGACATGGCACGATTATCAATAGTCGCAAATTAATCTTTTTGGAGTTGTCTAACGAATATATATATATATATACTCTTTTCTGTTTAGACTCAGCGTTGGCAGATTTTGAAGGATCACATCTAATATTATGGAAAAGTATATTGCGTTTTTAATAGGATGAATAATTTTTCTACGATTATATTTCATATTAAGTTAATAATTTCATTTTAAATTCTATTCCAAAGTAATGATTATGATTTTCTAGCTCAATCCACTGTGCAGACTATCAATATGTTTGTGAGAGGATTCATGATCCTTTATGCGATTTGAAAAATGTTTCCAGTTATTAAAGCCTTCATTTAAAAATTTTTTGTCGAATTTGAAAAAAATTTCCAATAAAAATAATATATTGGATCTTTATTTATCGAGTATACTAGCCAACGACTTGGAAAGTTTTCGTATATGGAATGAAGCAAAATTAAAATTCTCGATTCGTTGACTCCTTTTTTTACTAAAAACATTCGCAGACTATCAGTTATCCATATATTTTAAAATATGATAAAAGTTTATTTTTTATAATAATCTGTGAGTCATGATTGGCCATAAGAATATCAATGTGCTCATCACCGAGATGAATATCGAGTATTTTGGGCATTTCACTTGTGGAGCATGTCATATTTTCATTTTCATCTTAAAATAGCCCCTTTTTGAAAATTCTTTTTCGTTTCAAGTACCTTAATCAAATTTGTTTCCTCATCCCATTTTCAAAATTCTTTGGTTTGGTAATTCTATACTAAATCTAAAACTTTTCGGTTCGACCTTTTTAATTTCGATTAAATTCTGCCTACTGAGAGAACTTAATTAGAAAGCATCGAATCCAAAATTTTAGCCACCTAGTACTAATAGTTCCTGAAATATTAATAATCAAAAGTACCAAAATGACTTTTTCCAACAATAAGATTAATTTAAATGAGATAATTTAAAATATAATGATGCTATAAATAAAAATTATATGTCATTTTGTAACGGTATTATAGGCTAGTAAATATTAAGGATTTTTGTTACGATTTTTATTTATGTTATAAATTTTGAATGAAAATTCGAGGTGTTTCGCTTTCCGAATTTTTTAAAATTTATTATTTTATATCTATTTGTAAAAAATTTAACCTGGAACAGCCATGGGCTTTTTCAAAAATAGATGTTGCTTCTATATAAAAAAACGCATTTTTATTAAAATTATTTTTTAAAAAATTCTCATATTTAAAAATAATATTTTTTAAGTCGCCGGATAATTACTATTGACAACTTATAAAGGTTAATTGTTTTTATAATAAAGGATTAAATTTACTAAAAAAGATAGTTAGATTCCGATATCTCCTGCAGGAAAATATAATAATTACTTGTTGAAAGATAAAAGCCCGTTTTCATGCACAGAGCCCTGGTATTAATTAATTTTACAAATATGTCCATTTTATATTTTTTTCATAAAATTATTTATATTGTATAAATATAAATGCTTAAATATTTTTATAGAATCTAAGCACTTTAATTATAAAAAGAATCTCAATTTCCAAACTTTGAGGCGGAATACTATATTTAAAAATATATTCCGACAGCGAATAAGAAATAAATAACACCACAGTATCCACATCAATGAATACTCAATATCATTTTAAACGAAATTGGAATATCTCATATTAAGAAATAAAAACTAATTGAAAAAAATTATCTAAAAAAAGATAACGAAAATATCAAAAACTATTTCAGATATATAATTAACAATTCAGAATAGGGTTGTCAAGGCAAGCTTACAAGGACCTTTTTCATCAATTTTATAAATATGCTGAAGAGCGCATAAAAAGAATAAATATTGAGGAAGAAAAGATAAGGCCAATTTAATAAATCAATCTCAATACCTGGGAAACAAAATATTCACGTGTTTACAAACTAAGCTCAATACAAATATATTTCAATTATCAGACTTGTTGAACGATTAAATTAGAGGATAGTTATCTGAGTGTAATATAATGATTGGTAGTTATGATTTGTATAAAAAGTGAATGCAAATAATCTAAATGTAAATAAATTTTCTTCATTCTAAAGGACGAGAAAATTCTTTTGTTTATCTAGCGACACCATAATAATATTTTAATGAGTTCATAAAAATCAAATTTTTTTTATAATACATATGGCTAGACATACCAAACCTTTTTAAAAAATTATACATGGATTTTTTACAAAAAAAAAATGTTATTTTTCAAGAGGCTAAAAATAATTGAATAAAATTATAAAATATTTGGCGGCTCCTAAAAATGTCTGATTTCTCCCCCTCCCCCCTATATGGCCCTGTCATCGTATTAATTATTTTAACCAGGGTTGGCATGTCGGTCAATTGACCGGAGAAGTATTTGACCTCTAAAATATCATTGGGGAATAAATATTTTGATATAATTAACTAGTATGCATTAAAAGAATGTTTATCAATCTTATTAGGTTAGAATTTATTTAAAAAATTTTATAATATAAAAACATAAGATTTTTTTTATTACTAAAATAAATAAATATAATAATTTAGTCGAATATAAATTATATAATTTCATTTTACTTCCACTTGCTATATTTGAATTCAGATTTGCAAAAAATTTATTCAATTCTGGTAAAAAGTTATATATTATAATTTATATAATACTAAGCCAAGTTATTGAAATAATTGGTCGATAATGTATTATATCATCAAAAAACGTCAATCAAATTTAACCAATAGTGTTCTTTTAAAAAATATTTGTCCAATGATAATCATCATAGCAATTTTAAGCCATTAATGTTTCCCACGTGATGTATAATATGGCGAACATATAATATATTTTTAAAATATTTGTTGCTGAACACAGAGTAAACACTATTTATTTCTATCCAAAGAATAGGCAAACCATCATTGCTACCATCATTCCAGAGGTATGTGATGCTATATGAAAAACTTTAAAAGATATTCATATGCCAGACTAGAGAATATTGTGAGAAGGTATTGAAATTAGATATTAATATATTTTAGATTGCACAAGAATATTTTGAGAAACATGGATTTCCAAACTGCCTTGGCTCATTAGATGCTAGGCACATAAAAATAAAAACTCCTAAAAAATCTAGAACCCTTTTTTACATTTATAGATATTTTAAATCAAATGCTTGGTTTAGCTGATAGCAATTGCAAATTTATGTATATAGATGAAAAATTTCTGATAATTGCTGGATTTGTTGGACACAAGGAAATAAAGAAAGCCATTGTGAAGTGTATATATGGAGGAAATATTAATCCATTTTTTTAGGATAAATAATATATTTACTAATGTGCCTGGGTCAGGACTGGGTTTTTAATAAAAACCCTAAAAAAAATTCATTTAAATTTAGCCTGACGAACTTAAAATATACATTTTTTTTCTTCTAATGATAATAAATTTCAGTATTGCAAACAAAGTGATTGCTGCCTAAATAGTAAATACACTTAAATATTGTTTATTTTCATTTAAAGCAATAAATTAAATTTTTGGATATGGGCTTGGGCAAAATTTTTGAAACTTATGATGGGCTTGGGTTTGAATTTTTTTATTAAATATGGAATGGGCCTGCAAATTATTTTTACTGCTGACCTGGACTGGAGGCTGATGAATAAATCAAGAACCATGAAGGTCTCTAATTTTAATAGCTCAATTATTTCATTTCCGATCTACTTAAAGGAATGAGCAAACCATAGACAAAAAATTTCTGATAATTGCTGGATTCAAGAGTTGGACACAAGGAAATAAAGAAAGCCATTGTGAAGTTATATATGGAGGAAATATTAATCCATTTTTAGGATAAATAACAAAAAAAATAATGCCTGTTGTGACCTTGCCTTAAATTTACATATATTTTAGGGATTTTTAAGAACCCGTTTTCAAAAATATAAGTTACTAGCTGATTGCCCGTCAAGAATGACGTGGAATAAGAATTTTCTTTTTTTTTAAATGATGGACGAATAATAAATTTTACCTTTATTTGATGATGAATGAATCAGAAATTTTCCTATCTTATGAGATGTGATAATTTATATTTATTTATATGAGATAATCACATTCCTGTCAAATTGTCAGGTTAAATAGAAATGACAAATGATTAGATTTTATTAAGAACAATTTAATAAATACCAGAAAATTAGTTGTATATGAATCGAATAATTGATTAGTATTCGAACAAAACTAAATAATTAAATTCGTCATTATTCGATTCGAATATTTTTTAAATAGGCCTATATTCAAGTCATAAAAATATATATTATGCCATTAAAAGAAAGAATATAGAAAGGATAATAGAAAAGGACACAATATATTTCAGGTGTCGTTTATGTAATGTCAGAGGTGTTTTTCATAAAGGTATGTCAAAATTATCAAGATACAAGTATCTAATTGTGATGAGGACATGAGAAACAACCATTATTTTATCTCCACTTACCCCGTTAGATACCAAGGTATCGAAATATATTAAATAATTTATTTTTGTTTATTAATATAAAAATCGGGGTTGGGCATAAAAATAAAAATATTTACAAACCAGGCTGGACCTAAAAATGTTACAAATTTGGGCTGGATCTAAAGGTAAAAATAATTTTATGAAAACTGGAGGTTCATTTAAAAAGTAAATTAAATTATAGCCAATTAATAATAGCAAAATGCTGCAAAGTAGATATTCAATTGATATTTTTCAATTTTCCTTAAAATTTACAAAAACATGGTAAGATACTTTTATGAACAAGCTTTTTAAAATCTGGAATGTCATAAAATAATAAGTTTGATCCTTGCTGAGAGTAATAAAAATAATATTTTTAATTATATAATATTTAATATAATTATATAACAATTAATTGGCTAGTCCTGCCAATTATAAAATATATTTAGTACATGTTGTTCAGCCTGGCCCATAATAATTTTTTCAGAAGGAAAATTATCATCAGACTCTGGCCTGGCCTGTAAAATATTTTGCACAACATTTCCAGCCCGGTCCAAGAAGATTTCTGAAAAATAAATACAAATACTTTTTTATTTTTTGTTCTAATGAATTTTAAATGCAAATTAACAATTTATTTATTTATATTTGTGACATGACATCGAGAAATTAAGAATCTGTAATACTAACAACGTCCACATCCACATGCCATTTAACAATTTTAGATGGAAAGTTTTTTTAACAACTCCCTCATATCCTTATTTTAAAAATAGATGGGTAGCATGTAGTATGGAAAAAAATATTTTCATCATATGCTTTTAGATGGCCCCTCTTAACTCAAAAGAAAATTCCATCCTCTTATGTTGAGGAAGACGATTATATTAGTTTTGGAAATATACAACGTTAATAATGTTTCTAACAATGTATTAAAAAACTCATTTAATTATTTTTCACAAATTATTTTAATAATATGTTTTAGTTAGATAAAAATAAACAATATTCATTTTTAAAAAATCAAATTTTGGTCTAGTAATTCTAACCTTGACCAGTAATGGGTTAAATAAATCATGAATTCAAAAAGCATCAACGGGCTTAATATAAACAAAGTATATTATTTAAAAGATAGGAAGAGTACTCAAGGGCGCGAAAGGGTTAAATGTACAAACCTAAAATATTAAATTAATAAAAAAACTAACTATCTTATGATCCTTGATATTTGAGTGAAGCCTTCTTGATAATACCATTTCCCGATAACTTCGCCTAAATAAATATATAAAATATTGAGCTATATCTTCCGTAATTATTGGTGATATCCTATTTCTACAAATTTCCATTTGATTTGTCAAAGATCTACAACTATTTTTTTTATAAATCAGATTAATGTACTTAATAAGTCAGTTATAGCAAAACTATTTGTTTTCAAAAATTAAGTTGATTAATATTATTATGACTCTACAGAGGCCTGGAACAAGAACATTTTTGCATCCCTGCACCTTTTAGGGCCAAAAAGTGTTTTGTTTCTGTTGAATAATGAAAATTAGACTATTAACTTTGTATTTACCTTTTCTTATTTTTGTATATTTAATTGAGCCTAACTTTTTATTTTTATACTCTTACAATGAAGATTTACAAACAATTCCAAATGCTCATAAAAAGAAAAGTTATTATAAATTAAATTACAAGTCATAACTTTTAACATAAAATAACTTATAACATAAATATTAATCAATCATAGTGGATATAAATGAATGCATTTGAAGAATATTTATTAAACAATGAAATAACAGTTGATTTTCTAATAACTTACCTGATTATATTTTTCATTTTTTTGATTTCTTGAATTATGAACAAATGTTGAAATTAACTAATCATGAATTCATAATGATAAAAGGGTATTACGAATATAAAAAATCATTATATAATAATATTGACCATTTTCATTCTAAAACTCATTATAAAAAAGTTGTACTAGTAATACTAGTAATTTTCATAATAGAAATAATCCAGGAAATTATAAGAATAATCAATATAAAAATTAAAATAGTAATTGTCATAATAGAAATAATTCAGGTAATTATTATAAGAGTAATCAATTAAAATTATAATGAATATAATTATAAAAATTCATAATCATAAAAATTTTAATAAAAATAATTATTAATATAACGAACAATCTTATATTCATAATAAGAATGAAAATGTTCATAAACAAGTAATAAAATTTTGAAATAAAATATGTTGATTTAGAAAAAATACCTGATTTATTTATCGCTGATTATGATTCTGATCTTTATCAAAAATAGAAAAACGCTAATTGGATAAATAGGGAAATTTTTAAGGAACTTAAAATACCAAATGCTATGGACATATATAGTACTAAACTAATTAAAAAATTTTAAGTTATAACTAAAAATTTTTAAATAATTTCTAGACAATTCATATATGATGATAAAATAGAATCTTATAAATTAAAAGATATAAATCATATAATAAAATTTAAAGAAATACTTGTAATTGAAGAAATTAAGGATACAAATATTAAAGAAAATAATAAAATTATAAATTCATTGAATCTTACAAATAAAATACATTAATCACAAAGTACAAAGAAATTCTAATAGTCAATATTAAAAGTGATAAAAAATTTAGGAAACATAACATTTTGAAGATAATAAAACTTAAATCGTACTTAAAGGATATATAATAAAGAATAAAAGTATTATAAAGAGAGACAATGTCAAAACTAAACATCTTAATTTCAGAAAATATTTTAAAGATGCGATAAGGAGATTATTTTCTAAAAATTTGAGGCTAAGGATACTATCATTTAAGCAATGATGATCTAAATTATTATATAAATACATTTTTTAAATTGAAAATCAAGGGTGTGAAATTTAATCTTTTTTTTTGAAGAGAGGGAAATGTAATAATATTTTATTTGCATATTTTAACCTCATGGATTCAAATCCATTTGATTGTGAAAAGGACATCAATTGGAGTTCTTTAAAAAAGAATTATTATAAGATTATAATTACTTTGTAGAACGTTTTTAGATGGGCTTAAACAAGGATGATTATAATTTTCTATCATGTTTTAACAGGCCCAATTCTAGGTCTATTTTAGGGAAAAAAATTTACAATTGCCCCTTCCCAAAATTTTTTTTGGTTCCATATTATTTTATTGATAAATTTTTTAAAAATAAGAATGTAATGGGAGAGAAATAACTATTGTTCAAACCATTAACGGTATTAAAAAAAACTATTTATTCATATCTACTGAAACACCTTATAGCACCAAAGCATCTCATATTTTAATGAGGAAGGAGAAAATGTAAATATAGTTATTAATTTGGTGGAAGAATGAAAATAATAAAGAGGCCAAGATTCAGAATAAGGAAAATGAGCCTGAGCTTGCAAAAACAAAATGGATAGGTTAGATTTTTAAGTTATTCTTATACCAAATATTTTACAACTGATTTAAATCAGGTATCACCAAATAGGCCAACATCTAGTGGTGTTAAAAAGCCCGATTCGGGCCTTTAAAAAACGGCACAATCAAAATTATAACCAAAATAATATTATGTAAGTTTGAAGATTTTTCTAACAGATGGCAGAAAGATGTGGACATCCATTTGCCAAATGACAAGGTTTGGTTATATTATTCTATCTAAAATCTTAATCGGGTCGTTTTTAAAAATCGAATCAAATCGGTCTATTTAACAATAATACTAATAATGAAAGAATATTTTCTTTAAAGTTTTATAAATACGTATAGGTTGAATAATTACTTGAAGCTAAGGCCATTTTTTTTACCTTCCTGTAAGATCTATAACTTAAAGAATGAGAATCAAATCTATACCAAAACGGGTTTTACCAACTGGAATAAATTTCTTGTATACAGGGGCCTTGGGAAACAATATAATTGCAGAATATATAGAAGTGGATCATAAGACTAAAAGATTTTTCCAATTTTTTTGTATAAACTAATTAGCAAATTTAAATAAAATTTAAATCAGATGGCCATTTCAATTTTCTAGACATAAAAAAATTAAAATCTTTATTGGCAACCAATATTACTGATGAGGAATTAATAATTGAAATTGAGATTGTTAAAAAATAATTTGTTAAAAGTTTAGAAAAATTAAATATTTGTTACATCAGATTTTGCCAAATTTCTCTACCCATACAAAAATGCATTTCCAAATGTTTTTCAAATATTCTGTATCAGTTATCAGTCAACTTCTTACCAGTAATATAAAATTTATAATCTGATTTTTGGATACTGTAAAATTTTTCATTTGAGTAGTCATATAAGAAAGGGTTAATTTTTGGATGTTTTCAAGGAATTTAAAAATATATCTGAACTAGGGGTGTACTGATACCACTTTTTGGAGGTCACTTTGATCCGATATCCCCGATATTGATTTGATATCCGCCGATTACTGATCCGATATCTTATCTAATTTTGTATTAGATACCAATGGTTTTAATTTTTAATATATTTAATAATATAACATCTATAATTTAACTATACCATAACATAAAATATATGTCATTTAAAAATATTATAATGATCAGTTATAGTTAATATTCAATTCAATTGCAATTCTAATAGTATATAAAATATTTTTATTGAAAAATCACTTATTTATATAATAAGTAATAACATTAATCTATTTACATAATAAGTAATAAAATTTTGAAAATATATTGTAAATATTATGTATAAAAAATATTCATTCTGCATTTAAAGAATTGTATAAATGCTACATAGAGCCATCTTCATGTATTAACCGCTTTTTGTGAGACCTCATTCTCTAAGAGTTCTATCAAGCACTAGATAAGAGATAGATGATCGACGTAAACAAAATTTAGTATGGCTTATAGAAAAAAAATAATATAGAATTTAGTTTTTAATTCATTTATGTTAAAATTTAAAAATCAAAATCATCATTTACAAATTATAGCAAAAAAGTTCTATGAGTGCCTACTATGTTCTATTTCAAAAAATATCAACCCCCTCCCCTAAGTAAACAGCTTCCACCCACCCTTAGATAAAAATTCATGGCTAGGCTCTGCTTTATATATGCATCTTAATTATATTAAATTAATTTGATATGCAAAATAATTTTAAAAAATTTGATTGCCAAAAAGAAATAAGAATTAAGTGAAATTCAAAAAATAAAAATATAAGGAGAAATAAAATCATAAATATTTTGTTTAGTGAAAAGAGGTAAAAATGGTCAAAATTAACAAATAATATAATCTAATATTTCAGATAGAGTCAAATATGTAATCTATCAAAAACTATCTACCAAAAAAAATCACAAGTAATTTCTCGTGCATAGATATTTTTAATAATATTGGATTTAAACAAATTTAGTTCTAAATGCTTATTTCTGATAAATTATTTAAAAAAATATTGACATAATTTTATTTAGGAGTGGGAAAAAAGTGAGTTGTAATGAGATATGTTAAAAAAATCTACAAATTTGCCAAGGGGAAATCCCCACCCTCTTTCCTTGTAAATTGATAATTATTATTTTTCATGACAAGTGTTAAATAATATTTAATCTAGGGTTTTTAAAGTGGTTGAATAATTTGATGAAGGCAGAATAAATGATTTGATGAATAATGACTGTATAATATTTTTAGAAAAATTTAAAATATGATAATTTTTTTTAGTCAGTTTGAGGCTTACTTTCCTGCAAGGCGTACCCATCAGTCCAGTCGGTAATTCATCAATAATATAGGCCTGGCCCATCCAAAAATGATTAATGTAATATTACTTCCTATTTCCCTTTTTTTATCTAATATGACAATTAGAATTTATAAAAAAAAAAATCTTAAAAAAAGGAAGTAGAAATATATTTATTTCCAATAGAATAAAATAGATAATTAAATTATGAAAGTTATTACTAAATATTTAAATTTAGCGCATAACATTAAAATATAAAATAAATATTTAGATTTCATTCATCCAGCCTTATAAAAAATTTGGACTACATGCCTTAATGGGCCAGACCATTTGTTCAAAAATATTATTCGCAGCTATCTAAAACTTAAGAAAAATCAGGTCCCCCCATTAGATAGATAGAAATGATTTTGGACTATGAGGACATTATATTTTAACCATCTGGTTTGCCTAACCACCCCCCCCCCCCCCAAGAACAAGGATGTCACTTTTCCCTCTGATAATAGTTAATTATAATAGATATATGTAGTGTTGTTAAATGGCTTGATTTGAGTCGATTTTTTAAAAAGGCTAACTCAATATTTTATCCAGAACAATATTACACAATCCTTGAGATTTTAGTCATAGATGGCAGAAAGGTTTGAACATCTATTAGCAAAATATTGAGACTTGGGCAATATTTTTCTGGCTATAATATTGAGTTAGCCGTTTTTAAAAATCGGCTTAAATCAAGCAATTTAACAACAATAGATATATGTTTATTGATAATTATAAAATCAGCTATGTTGACAATATAATCTAATCTTCTTTTGATTATATAATAAATAACATTTATTTAATTTATTTAAATGTTACCTATGTCATTTTATTATATAAAAAATAGTTGAAACTTTTTTTTGGTCAAATATTTACCCATTGAAATCGGCATGTCATAGTTAGTGCACATCTTTAACCAAAAATAATAAATGCATTTAAAATAATATTGATTAAAAAGGGTAGGATAAATGCTTATTAAATGTGCAAAAAAATAAAAATGTTAAATATCCACTTTTAGATTCACAAATATAAAAAATGATAAATACCTTTAGAGTGGGAAAATATAAAAAATAATATATACCCATTATAATTTAATAACGAGCTCACGAATTTTTTAAAATGTTCTCTAACTTTGTTGAATTTGGCGATCTACACCTTGATTTCCCAATCATTCATTCATTACCACTCCAGAAATTACACTAAGTGCAATTTCATTACCCACAGAAGTTGGAGCGTGCATCTGTATATTCATTAATGTATAGATTCTATACATGATGTATACCCATTTTATTATAGTGGACGGTGTAGTAAAGGAGTAATTTATTATAATATTTTATTTACATATTATGTATTATATTTGTCAGTTATAAATGATTATATATATGGATATTTTATTATGTTTTATAATAATGTATGATGAGTATAATAATTATGTACGATAAACTTCCTAACATTATATATATGCATTTATTCATATATTTATTTTCTATTGTGAAAATGGTGGAATAAAATGTCAGAAAGCCAATTGTATAATTGGCGACGAAAAAAAAGAACATATAATATGAAGCCATTGGGTTTTATCTAATTAACTAAGGAAAATTATTGGAAAATATCATTTCAATGGTATTAAACTATGATATTATTTGGAAAATACATTAATGGTCTATGAATTTATTATTATGCAATCTTAATCTTGTCTTGAAAGATGAATTATGAAAAACAATAATTGATTATTCTTGAAATTCCAGAAGAATGAATGCAAGCAATTATTAAAAATGAGAAAGATAAAATTATGAATATGTAGAAATCTGTTAATAATAATTTAACAATCATTTGGATGTATATGATAAAATGGTATAATCTATTACTTATTAAAATATGGTTTGTGGAAATCTGTTGATAATAATTTAACAATCATTTGGATGTATATGATAATATGGTATAATCTATTACTTATGGAAATATGGTTTGTGGAAATCTGTTGATAATAATTTAACAATCATTTGGATGTATATGATAATATGGTATAATCTATTAATTATGGGAATATGGTTTGTGGAAATCTGTTGAGAATAATTTAATAATCATTTGGATGTATAAGATAATACGGTATAATCTATTACTTGAGGAAATATGATGGTACAATCTTTTACTTATGGAAATATGGAAATTTATTACTCTTTGTAAAATGGACATTATTGGAACAATTATATGGGAAAACATGGAGATTGGTTTATGGATTATGGAATTTGGACATTGAGAAAAGGGTTACTGATAGAAGCTGGCTTATTTTGACATTGTGAAAATGGAAACTGATAAATATACCTGACTAATTAAGACCTAAAGATATAAGGATGTTGGGCTCTTAAATCACGTGACTTATGCAAAACTATTGGGGCTTCCGTGAGCCAGATGTAGCCATATTTGGGTTGAAACTACATCTTATCCGATGTAGGGATTTGGATTACCTCATGGGCTATCCAAGGATGATAGCAATCTCTTGGCCAGCTCTAAGCTAATAGTGACCTCGTGGGCCATTCAAAGATGACAGTGATCTCTTGGCCAGCTCTAGGATAATTATCAATAAACTCGATAGCAATACTCCGGTGGGAGATCCATCGATATTGATTCTCAGGTGGGAGATCAAGGCACAATGACTCGACAACGATTCTCCGGTGGGAGATCAAGACAATAAACTCGATAGCGATACTCCAGTGGGAGATCCATCTATATTGACTCTTCGGTGGGAGATTCGTCGATATTGATACTCCGGTGGGACTGGGAGATTAATCAACAAGGAAAACGATATTGATACTCTAGATGAGATCAATCAACAAGTAAAACGATATTGATACTCTAGGTGAGATCAATCAACAAGGAAAACGATATTGATACTTTAGGTGAGATCAATCAACAAGAAAAACGATATTGATACTCTAGGTGAGATCAATAAACAAGGAAATCGATATTGATACTCTATGCGAGATCAATATTACCAAGGCAGCGGTAAATGGAGACCAAAGACTAGGATGTTTTAGGAGAAATTTTAAGTTGTGTTTCCTTTCAATCAATGAAGGGGAAAATATAGTAAAAGAGTAATTTATTGTAATATTTTATTTACATATTATGTGTTATATTTGTCAGTTACTAATGATTATATATATGGATATTTTAATATGTTTTATAATGTATGATGAGTAAAATAATTATGTAAGATAAACTTCCTAACATCTGTATATATATATATTTTCTATTGTGAAAATGGCAGAAAACCGATTGTAAGACGGTAACACTATGAGTCAGCTATCATAGTTGAGAAGAGAGAGATAAGAAATAGAAGATCTCTTAGTTCCGTTGCCGGTAGAATAGTGTTAATAATTGTAAAGTCATGTAAAGAAAATTATACACCTGATGCTTGGTTTGGAATAAAATAATCTATATGTTTTTGGTAAATATTTTTGTATGGAAGTTAACGTAATGTCAATAAGGCCTGTCGTTCCAGAGGTAACTAATCCAAAATTGTAAAGTTGGTCCCTGAAAACCATTTTCCTAAAAGCTTATTTTCTTTTGTTATTCTGTTTTTGTTTATTTTTTTCCTTATTATTTTGTCTTTCTTTGGAGATATGGTGTGTCCTTATAAATCCTTGTTTGTGCTAAGTTAAATGATTCCCGGAATCCTCCGTATTATTATATATAACACATTATCATTATTATTATAGAGGAAAGTAAAAGAAAAAGAATTGTCACAATTACCATCATCATTTCATTCTAGCAATTGTTTCCAAAGGTAACAGGTGCCAAAACATAAATTTTCACTGAACTTCAGAGGGAAGATGAAAAAGCAATGTGAATGTAGTCTCATTTCTTTCAAACGATTCCTGTTATAGTTTAGACCATGTCTGAGCATGTATTGTAGGTAGTGTTGTTAAACGGCTCATTTTGAGCCGATTTTTAAAAACGGCTAAATCCATATTTTAGCTAGAAAAATATTACCTAAACCTCGAAATTTCGCTAATTGATGTCTAGACCTTTGTGCCATCTATGAGCAAAATCTTCAAACTTGCGTAATATTATTTTGGATAAAATATTGATTTAGCCGTTTTTAAAAATCGGCTCAAATCGAGCCGTTTAACAACACTAATTGTAGGTGTTTCTTTAGGTGTTTTTTGTTCTTGCTGAGTGCTAGAAATCTGTAAACGAGAGATTGGTCAAGTCCATATCCTTCAGAAATTTTGCCAGCCAATAGTATTTGAGAGTTTTCTGCTTCCTATAAACTGGGGACCACTTCTTGAACAAGAATATCATATTCTTGAATATCTTAAACTATGACCAAATAATTTAAATCTCCTCAAAGGAATGAGTCGAATTGATATGATAAGATGTCGCATCTATTCCAGAGAGTTGAGTTTGAGGTAGTGGCGTCGCTAGGGGGAGCGAGCAGGGGCTCGAGTCCCCTGAATAATTTGAATAGCCTTCTGAAGCAAAAAAATTTTTTAATGGAATTTTAACCCCTTGAATTAAAAATAATTTTTTTTGATTGACCCCTGAACGATTTCTTTTATGATTCTACTAAGTAATATATAGATTTATTTTATTATTTAAAAATTAATAAGACTGTCTAAATTTTTATTAAATGATAATTTTAATTATTAGATTAGATTATTGAACATAAATTATATTTTCACTATGCCAGCTTGCAATCAAATTCTGTGTTAAAAATAAAATATCAATATCACTCACTAAATATTAATTTAGCTTTAACAGTTGAAACTTAATAGACTATTATTAATTAAATTATTATATAATCTTAATTAAAAATATAATCAATTAATAATAGAAAACTAACAAATTTAATATAGTAATTAGCCGAGTTCAAAATGACTAATTAACTGTATATTTATTTTTAAATTATTTTATCTTACCTATTCCTAGGGATGTAAGACAGGGGAAATTTCTAGTGATGTTAAAATAACTAGTTACAAGTAACTTACATTTTGGCTAAAAAATAACTGTAACTAGTTATATTTTAAAAATTGTAACTAGTAACTGTAACTAGTTAAAATTTTTGAAATGTAACTGCCAAAAGTAACTAGTTACTTTTAAAGATATATCCAAATAATTAATTTTATTTTTAATATGTTGTGATAAATTAATTTTAAATTAAATTTATTTTTTAAATAAAATTTATTAATTTAAAATTTTGTGAAAATGTCTGATTGTTCCCAACAATAACACAAATACTTATATGTATGGCAGATGTGCAGGGATTATAATATTGTCAACCTCTAAAGGATACTATATTAGCTAGTATTGAAAAAAGGTAACTAAAATCAAATAATTATTTATAAATTAATAATATCATGTTATAGGTTTAATAATCTTTATGATAATGACAACATCATTGCTGCAATTCTTCACCCTTTATTTAAAACTGACTGGCCTTGGATTAGGCAAAAAAGGAATAAAGCAAAAAAGGAGGAAATTTTAAATTTAATAAATACCTTAATACCTCAAAGTGAATCCCAGACGAATGAATCATGCTCAAAACCAACATCACTTGATGTAGTTGGATTTTTTGACCTAAAGCGCCAAAATATTCTGGATAATGAACTTATAGAAAACTTTATCAAATCTAATAACAACACTTTTTTTTATATAACGATTTCCCAAAGTTAAAATTACTCTTTATTAAATATAATGTTGTTCTAACATCAAGTGCTCCCGTAGAGCGCTTATTCAGTCTAGGTAAGCTCATTTTTGGAGATAAACGAGCACGTCTCCTAGATAATAACTTAGAAATTAATTTGTTATTAAAAGCAAATAAACATTTATTAGATTCTAATTTTTATGAAAAAGAAATGTTTTTTTTTCAATGCAAATATATATTTTTATATTCGATGTAAATATTCAATTTTGCGATATTTTTTTATATAAATAAATTATATATTATACTTTGTTTATCCTAATTTTTTTTATCCTAATTTTTTTATATTAAATAAATGCAGTCAATAAATAAATAATGAGCATATGAAGGATGTATAAAGTAAGTAACTAGTTACTTAGTAATTAACTAGTTACTTTTGAAAATAACTGTAACTAATAACTAGTTACTTTTGTAAAAATGTAACTAGTAACTGATGTAACTGATGTTATGTTTTTGCCAATGTAACTAGTAACTGTAACTAGTTATGTTTCAAAAGTAACTTTTAACATCACTAGAAATTTCCCATATTTCTCAGGAAATTTCCCCTTATAGTTTCCACAATTTTTATAATAGGTTTTTTTGCCTAAATCAACATGATTTTTTTAATAATAACAGTTTCCCAATTTTGAAAATGATCTTATGATAAAATAAATACGATTTTTATTAGATTTTATAAAATCATTTTTTCCTCGTAGGTTCGTATCATAAATTATAATTGTGTTTTGTTTTTGAATTATGTCAATTTCCCTATTTACATTTGCAAAATTTTAGAAGATACTTGTTAAAATCAAATAGCTAGTCTGAAAAGTATATTTATATTATAAATAAATACCAATGAAATTTATAAATAATATATGAATATTTTAAGTTATGTTAATAGAGAAAAATTGTTTCCCTAAAGTTGCCTAGCCCAACTCGTTGGGCAGGTATAGTTTTGATGATAAATAGCTTGTTAAAAAATAAAGATATTTTACAGGAAATGGCTATTCTTGATATATTTACTGATCGAGATAAGAGACTTACTCTTCTTGATAACGATGGGTTTTTAAATGATCTAATGCAACTATATAATTTTATTAAAGTCATATTTACGCAAATAGAGATAGTGGAAGGAGATAAAGCCAATTTATCTGATGTCCCTCAAGCGTTTATTCATATCAGGGAGACATTTAACGCTTATAAAACAATATCAAATATATTGTCGCAGAGCGAGATTTTAGAAATAGAGCAGTTTATCAAAAGCCGAAAAATTTTTTGTTGTCGGGACATTCATTATGCTGCTCATATATTTAACCCAAGGTTTTGCGGATTTAATTTAAGAGACAAAGAAGTTGCAAAGGGGTTGGATATTATTAACCGATTTTCTGGATATCTAGATTTAGATATTGCAAGAGTAATAGGAAACCTATCCAAATATCGTGCAAGGGAAGATTTTTTTAATATAGCAAGTCTTTGGCAAGGCGCATCATTTACAGATCCAGTGAGTTGGTGGAAAGGTTAAATACTTTTATATTTCTGTAAACAATAACTTAACTCTTTTTCTAATCTTAAAATTGTGTTATTCAATATTTTATTAGGTCTATGTTGCAATCAATACATATCGACCCTAGCCATACGAATTTTATCAGTACCACCAACAAGTGCAGCATCCGAAAGAATATGGTCCTCCTTTGGAAATATTCATTCTAAATCTAGAAATAGAATAAAAAATGACAAAGTTCGCAAAATTAGTTTATTTAAGAGCCAATCTACATTTTATGGGAAAGGAAATTTCTGAAAATGACAAATTGCTGGATTCCAGAATTTCAAGCTCTGATCTGGAATCATTTTCATCTTCAAACGAAGATAATTAACTATTCAAAAATTAATTGTTTAAATATTATTTAGTCTATATATAATATTTCAAATAAAACATGTAAAGTAATTGCAAATTAGTTGAAAATAATTTATATTTGTTTAATTATAATGTTTATAATCTATATATTTTCAATAAAACATTTAAAAAAATCAATATTGACCTGTAAAGTATTATAAAATAGATAGTTTCCCGTTTTTTCCCGTTATTTCCCTATTTTCCCGTTTTTTCCCCAAATTTCCCGGAAAATTTTCCCGAAATATAGTTTCCCGAGAAATTTACATCCCTACTCCTAAAAATATTTTTAAGGTTAATAAGTATAAAAGATTTCTTTATAAAAAATAAGTAAATAGACATATAGTTTATAATCCTCTATTATATACAGTTGGTTATAAAATATTAGATAAAAGGCCACTTTTATAGAGGTATTTGACCGTTATATAATATATTACAGTTAATATTATAATGAATTTTACTAATATATGCTTTTGATAATAAATATTGAAACAATTAGCATTAAAGAATTTAACGCCATCTATTTAGTAAAATGTAATTTAAAATTAAATATTTTATTATTTATTTTACAATGGATGTAATCATTTCTTCTCTTTTTGTTTTTTTAGGAAAGCTTCTCTTTTTGTGTTTTTAGGAAAGCTATTTTTTTCTTTTTCGAAAAATAATACAAGTATATTTTTGATATTATTACAAACTACTATTATTTTAAGATACAATATTTCAAATAAGGTGGTGCAGGCTTGTTAATCGATCCTTTTAAACCCGATCACGATCTTTTGAAAAAAAAGAGGATCGAAATCCAGGACCGATGTTTTTTTTAAAAAGGATCGCGATCACCAACACGATCTTTTTCTTATTTAAATTTCTGATCGATGCAAAATTAACTAATATAAAAAATATATAAATATGGTATAAATTTATTGTAATTGAATAATATAATATAAGTATAACAATTAGAATATATTTATTTATAATTAATTTAGCCTTTAATAATAAATTTTTTTCTAAATTATCCTCATTTAAACAACCACGTTTTTCATTAAGTACATGTTTAGCTTTACTATAAGCGCTCCACAGGAGCGCTTGATGGTAAAGGTGTGTTATATTCAATAAATGTTTTTTTTAATTAACATAATTATTAAAAATATTCACTGAATCATCATTAGAATAAAAAAAATTATTAATGGAAAGAGCATTTTGTGACGAGTTTTTCCCAAAAAAGGTATCGATCCATGCATTCATTTGAAGGATTTGCATATATTTGACCCTGCATATTTTCTAAATGGGCAATTAACCTTTCTTTTAGCAACAAATTTTGTGGCATATTAATAAAAGGCCAATTGAGCTTAAATTTTGGGTGAATTGATGCCAATATATTAATGTCATCATATAGTGAAGGAAATCTATAATTTTTATTATATGCATATAGTTATGATCTTCACAAATAATAAAAATTGTATTTTTAAAAGAATTAATTACTTCTAAATGCCTCTTTAGGATTGAACGGCTAATCTTTGAAGAAGATATTTTGTTTTTGCATAAAGAGCATTTTGCATAGATCATTGTATGGTTACTTCCATCTGTTTCACATAAAGTAAAATACTTACGTAAATTATGAAATGGTAAAAGATTCTCATTCTCACTTATATCTGCTGTCACATCAATAGAAGTCATCTTCTAAATATATAATAGAGGACATTATTAAAACCTAGAATTTATATTATAATATAATTAATAAATAAATATAACTGGTTCTTACAAAAAATTTGGGAAATCGTTGAAATATAAAATCTGGTGGAATGGTGGTTGATAAAATATGATGTAGATAGATATTTTTTTTTAAATAAAAATTTAATTTTCAAAATTTTAATTTTATTTATTCTTTTTAAGTAAAAACATAATTTTTGATCGGGATCGAATATTTAAAAAAATAATCACGATCCTCAATTTAAGGTCATTATCTTAAATCCGAGAAAATTGACAAATTTAGGATCTAATCCAGGACCGGGGATCTTTTGATTCGATCCTTTAACAACTCTAAGGTGGTGCGACAATATTATATAGAATCTTAATTGTTTCATCATATTATTCTGGTCCTTATTTTATAGGTATAAAATGTTTCATTTCTATTATGGCATCCTTGCCTTATAAGTAACTCAAGGCTTCAATACATTTGCATAATTATTTCTTCCAAAGATTTTTAGTGTTTTTATTTTATCAATTTATTTAACATAATAAATTCTGATATTAGTTTACATCGTGAGCAGGGTTGCCATGCCCCCCCCCCATCAGCGGGAGACTCCTGCAATTTTTTTGTTTACATGCAGACATCTCTTTTCCGCCAAACTATCGCAATTGGAAATCTCCCGCAAAAATCTACCGCAATTTTTTAATTTCTCCCGCAATTTTTTTAAAAAGTATTTTAACGCTTTTAATATATAAATAATTATTTTTTTAGAGACATTAATTGAATATTTTTATATATTTAAAATAAATTTTAAATATTAATTCGAAAACATGTGTAGTTTGTAAATTTCTTTCTATGTTTTATTTTTATCCAATAATAAATCAACATCATTTCATTAATATAAGTCAGTACAGGGGAGTATATCAACATCGATTGCAATACAAAAATATTCTCAAAAATAATAAATAATACAGATGCAACTGCAACTGCATTTGCGGAAATCGTATACATTTATCATGTAGTTTAACATTCACAGAGCTATATCATCACAATGTAAGTCGAATCTTTTTCTCATGATATTTAACGACTCCAATATAAGTGCTAACCTTACTTGTGGCAGAACAAAAATGAGCAAGGCTATCACAAGTGTTTTAGTACCTGAATCCTAGAGGTCAATTCTAGATGAATTGAAAGATGGGCATCCATATGCAATTCTAACAGATACATCTAATAAGAGAAATATTAAAACATTTCCCTCGAACATTTCCCTCGATCCTTCGCTATTTCAACAAGAATAAGAATATTTCAATAAACCTGTTAAAAATTTTGCCTCGGATAGTGAAAAATCCAACGATGTCGCTGATTCAGGGTTATCAATGATTTGCATGTCAGCTTTCTGCGCTGATAATGCCTCTGTAAATTTCGGTAAAAACCAAAGTTACTGAATTGAGGGCTGTATATGCCATATACTTAGACATGTTCGCCAACAGCATTTTCGGCGGCGGCGTGGCGGCGTCAAATATTTTTCTAACATAAATTTTTTTAATTAAATTTATAAATTCATTGGAAACACTTTTAAAATAAAATTTATACTTTATTATGTTTATAACTATAATTTAATGATTTTATTAAGTTATAATTATCATGAATAAATATTATTTTATTAAGATTTAAAGGACATAATAATGATCTTTTAGAGTTCAGAGTGAGCCCAGCTATAGAAAATACACGCTCGCTGGGTGTGCTTGTAGCTGGAACGCATAGGACCTTTCTAGCTTAGAAAGATCCAATGCTCTTATCTTCCAAAAATCTAAGACATCTTTTATCTACAAATTATAAGGCGAAAATAATGAATAACACTCTTTTTCTAAACTAGTTAAATAGTGTTGTTGTTCCAGGTTATTGTTTTGAATAGATGAATGTTTCGTAGACAATGACTTAAGATAATCGAGTTTTGAAGCAACTTCCGTCGTTTCACATTCGTTTAATTTGTCCGTGTAAGGCCGTAGAGAGGTAGCGTGTTGACATAAAAATTCAACCGGACTAATATTTTTTTCCTTTAAATATTCATTTACTATGTTTATTGATTGAAAACGAGGATCCAAAAGTGCTCCTAACACCTAAGTAAAAAAAATAAAAGAAAGAGAAATAATATATAAAAAATAATTTATGTATTTTAAAATACTACCTGAAGATCGGTTATTGGAAATCTATGATCAAATTTAGTAAGCATATTTTGTTTAAGGGATGCTATTGGTGGACTATCATATTCTTTTACAATTAAATGATTTTTAATTTCACTACGAATTAATAAGGCTAAATTTATAGTAACTCCTTTTTGGACAGATCAAAATTCAACAGTTTTTGAAGGTTTTAAGAAAATTTAAAAGTTTATGCCCCAAGTCCCAATCGGTGTTAAATAATTTGAGATCCAGTTTCTCCATTCTATTTAATAGAATATTTATAGGATTTTTGTTATTGCCAGTCACACTTTCCAGCATTATTAAACTACTATGCCAACGTGTAGGCACATTTAATTTTAAGGTTTTATGTTTTTTCTCATATGATTTTTGATTTTCACTATTATCATCAAACCCCAAACGATCTTCATAAAAAGAATCATTATCATCCAAATCTAAAATATCCGATGTATATGATATCGATTCAAAACATTTTCTATTTTCTATATCGTTTATATTTTCAAAATCTGCTGTTTTGAATCTTAAGGCAACTATAACTTCTCTCACTTTTTTAATGAGATTTTCTATTTTATTAACTTTTTTTATTCCATCGACTGTCACTAGATTATGTAATCCATGCCCCAAACATAAATGATGGTCATATTCTCCTACACGAACACTTTTCTTTACATTGGGTCCTGCATCCGTAACCATTTGAATTTTCTTGGACCCTAAATCAAATTCATTTTCAACCTTTGCTATTTCGGAAAGAATAGTTTCAGCGGTATGTTTTTAGTGACAAGATGTGTAGCCAATGTATAAAATACAATATTAAAATTATTATATATTTCTTGAAATGTAAAAGTGATATAATTTTGCCGTCTATATTTGTCGGTCCACATATCAAAAGTTATAGCACAAAATTTAGGACCTATATTAATTTGTTGGCATATGTATGCTTTCATTGATAAATGCACATCATCTAATCCACTCCGGCTAAGTGTAGTTCTATCTGGTAATTCTTTGGCATCTGAAATAATGCCATATTTCTACATAATAAAAATTTAATAATAAAAATATTATGCCATAAAAAATTTTAAATGTGGGATGTTATAAAATAATTAAATATCCTAACAAATAAAAATTAAGATTGCTCTATAAAAAATTATAATGATTTTACAAATAACCTTTAGAAAATCTTGCATTCTAGTATTATTTATAGAAGAGAATGGCATTAAATCCTTGCAACACATGAGAACATAATTCCTTACCAGAATCCATTTTTTATCTTTTATAGGGTCAGTTGTATCTTTTACAATGGGTTTGAAAAATAACTTTAAATTTTGTTTAGATATTTCTTCTTTACATGATAAATCATGTTTGTCAAGTAAATGTTTTATTATATTTGATGTGCTGATATTTTTTGAAAAAGATTTGATTGGATAACTAATTAAAAAAATTTACTTTAAAATGAAGAATTATTTTCATCCTCACCATCTTTATCAAGTGCTATTTGCAAGCATATATTAAGACTTTATCTGTAGCAACACTGGTTCTCTTATTATTTATGTCAGTTTTAATATTAAGGATCCAAAATGTTTCCATGCAAAAGAAGGCTTTGCTTGCATGGATATACTATATTTTGTTACAGGGTATTACAATGCTGCATCCATTATAATTGTTTTAGTCCTGGTATTTTTATATATGTTATAATGGCAACAAAATAAAAATTATTATTTAAAATTTCCTATTATGATAAAAAATAAATTTTATATAACGAGTTGTAAATTATTTGAAGCATCAAAATAAAAGAATAAAATATAGAATTACCTTTTCAAATTTAATGTCCTAATCTTATTTTATCTAGCACGTTGATCACAAACCTGCCCAAAGTGAGCGAATATGGATTGTTACAAATCAAATTTATAGCAAATAATATTTATTAATTAAAATCGCATTTTTTATTAATTCAAAAAATTTTAAAATTTTTCTTATAATTACAATTCATAAATAATATATAAAATAAATAAATAATAAAAAATATGTATCACACCGCCACGCCGCCGAAATTTTACATCGACGGCAGCGTGTTGAGCGCCGACAATTTTTTGAGATTTCCAATTACGGTCGTTTTGCGGGACATTCACATAAAATATATTTTTTAAATCAAAATCCTTTTTTTTAACAAAATTTTATCTTGTTTACATTCTTTTATATTTAAAAAAGATCGTTGGTTTTTTTTTATAAATTAATATATTCTAATAAATCAAGACGTATTTTATTTTTAAAAATAGTTACCGACTTTGTATTTATATAAATTATTTATAAAAATAATAGGCGGATAATTAAGTCAATTCAAAAGACCCGCAAATAAATTTTTTTTAGCAATTTTTATATTTCTACCGCAATTTTCATATTTTTCCCGCATAATACCAAATTTCTCCCGCAATTTAAAAGTTTGACCTGACAACCCTGATCGTGGTCATGGCCATTACTGCAAATTAACCAGCATCTATTATTTGTGTTTATGTAATTTAAGATTATTACTACAGCTGCTGAGAGCATATGATTGCATATTTTAGATAAACAATAAAAGTCAACTGTGTCGTTTATATATCGTTAAAAATGGAAGATAGTCTTTTAGAAATTTAATCTAGATTACTTATCTAGCTTCCATCATGTCATCTAAGTGGAAGTAACCACCATATAGTTTTATGGTTAAGATTGGTCGTTTATCTCTTCTTCAATAATTGTTAATTTGGTGTAGGCCTATAAATTTTTCTTAGTCCATTTTATAAAACATTGTCTAAAATGGTAACAGAAGTTATATTAATTTCATAACCTTTTGTCAAGAATTATATTATTGCATTATGTGGTTTTTAAAAACCATTATCAATTGAGACATATGTATGAATTAATTAACCTTTTTTATCACTTGTAATTTTTAGACGCAAATTTTTTATATCAGTGATCGAAAATATTTTATATGTAATAAATAGATTGTGTATTAAAAAATATTATTTTTAGAAATGTCTTGTATTGTTTTAAATATTTATAAGCCAGTAGTGTTATTAAACGGCTCGTTTTGAGTCGATTTTTAAAAACTGCTAACTCAATATTTCATCTAGATTAATATTACCCAAGCCTGAAGATTTTGTTTATAGAAAGAACAAAGGTTTGGACATCTATTAAGAAATCTCAAGGCTTAGGCAATCTTTTTCTGGCTATAATATTGAGTTAGCCGTTCTAAAAACCGGCTCGAAACGAGCCGTTTAACAACACTATAACCCAGTTTATTTTGTATGAATAATATAATAGACAAAATATTAAATTTAGAATAATTGTTCAGAGTTAACAAATTTTAAAAATATACAATATACTAATATAGACCGGCCACAGACCGGGCAAAAGCGGGACGAAGGCCCGCAAATTGGGAAGCACGGGGGGCGAAGCCCCCCGTAAAATTTTTTAGTTGAGGCCCTGAAATTGTAAAAGCTAGCGACGCCCCTGGTTTGAGATGTTGTATGGGTAATATGTTTTAGTTATTCTTCTTAGGGCATTTGTTTATAAAGGTTTGGGATGTGTTAATATTGCTTTTAGCGTTCTGCCAAGTCTCTAATCCCTAAGTTAAAATGGACATAATTAGGGACTTGAAAAGTCTTATATTTTTATTTGTAGATTTGGTTGGAAGACCATAATATTGTCCTTTAGACCTTTGAAAAGTTTAAAGAGTGAAGGTATCGGAATCTGGTATTTTTAATTCTCATTTTTGTTTCCAATATTATGATGAGGCCTAAATACATGATCTTGGTTCTTAAGTATTTATCGACACCATATCTATCAAGTTATCATCAAAGTTAAAGGGATTTATGTTGGCTGTATATTTATTAGATGTAATTAACTTGGTTTTTGAGTAGTTAATCCATATATACAATTATTACCAAATAATGGTAATATATTTCTTAGCTTCTGAGTTAGCCAATATGGAAACATCATCGACATAACATAGAATATTCAGCGAGTTGTGCATGTTAATATTGTGTTGTTGCTCCAGATAGCGTAGGTTAAGTGCATATTCTTGCTTGAAGGATTTATTCATAATATCATTCATTATTACATTAAATATTATAGGAGAGAGGATGCAACCTTGTTTAATACCTCTGTTGGCTTAAAATGGTTGTGATTTTATATTTAGATGTGTGGTACTACTCTATGATTGTCGTAAATTATTTTTATTAGTGAGATTATATATTTATCAATTCCTATGTTTTCCAGTAAGGGCCATATCTTATGCTGCATTATGGAATCACTTGACTTAAATCAATCATTAAGCAAAAATGGGAGACTTATGCATTCTATCTTTTTCCAGAATAACCTTAAGAGCCATGATTAGTTTCGTAGTGTTTCTGCCCTTCCTGTACGATGTGATAGCGTTTGAGAGTTTCCTATTGATGGTTGGTTTGATCCTGACGTGAACATTTTTGTATTAAAGAGCAGTGCAATACCTCTGTAATCCTACAGGCTAATAGAGTTCTTGTTTTTAGGGAAATTTAATATTATCGATGTCATCCATTCTTATAAAAAGTTTCTGTATTCCATATCTCATTAAAAACGGGAAGCAGTAAACTGACAGTTAGATCTGCATCCATCTGCTAGAGTTCCGCATAAATCCCATCGATTCCGGCCGCTTTCTGCATTTTTAGTCGATTATTGGCACTGATTATATTTATTTTGCTCTGGTTAGGTAATTGAAATGGAATCACATAGCCACCTCATATTGTAAGGATTTATTTAATGATTTATCCATATAGCTAATTGTTCCTTGGGGTCTGTTATAATTTATTTTCCATGTGTAATCTCGGTTTAGGATTGGATTTAAATGTAATAAATTATATAGATTTAGATAAGTTGGCAAATAGTCTATGTTGTTAATTTAGTGATGAACTCTTCTTTTACATCCAAATCTTTCAGCTGTGCCAAGTCTTTCCTAGCAATGAAATTCGCAGCGCTTAGATGGTTCCGTTGATTATACGTTAAAATGCTTTTGTTTATCCTAAACTGGCATTCTAATGGAAAATGGTCGGTAAATAGTGTGAGGTTTAATTTGCTGATAACCTTGATGTCTCTTACCCATTTGAATATATTGGTGGAAATTACAAAGAAATCTTTGTGAAGGTGTGCCAAAGAAGGACATCTGTAGGTCATGGTGATAACTAGGATAATTAAAGAAGATATTTCCTATTTTAATATTAAAGTGTTAACAAATTTATATTAATTTCTTGCCATTGAAGTTCCCACTATGTACTAGGCCAATAATTACGAATACGAATAATAAATTATTTGTTTTATCTGAATACGAATAATCATTTATTCGATTCGAATAAAACAAATTATTCGAATAAAACGAATTATTCGAATAAAACGAATTACTGGAATAAACGAATTATTCGTAATATTTAATAAATTGTTTAATAAATTTAACATTTGTCATTTCTATTTGTTGACCTGCCAATCTGACAGGTGATGTGTTTGTGTTTATAAAAATTCTAGCACAAATTTAAAAAATTTTTATTTGCCACATTTTTTGAATCTCACGAAAAGTTTATTTTTTGAATCTCATAATAAATTATATTAAAAATTACAGACACCAGAGGTATATAAAAATATATTACATCTCTACAATAATTATTGTTAGCTAGCCTAATTATGTTAGAGGAGAATGCTTCTGATGAAATTATGCTTGATGTTGAAGATAAGAAAATTTCCTCACTAAAGAGAGCAATCATATGGGATCAATATCAAATCCTTAAAGACGGTGAAAAGGATGCTTGCAATCATTGCAAGAGTATTATAAAATGTAAATGCAAAACAACATTTCCTCTTATTAATCATTATAATAGGTTTCATTCACACCTTAGTAAAAAAAATAATAAAATTGACATTTTTTTAAAGTCTACACCAAATTCTTCAAAAAAAATTAATTTTAAGGATAATTTATTAAAATTATTTATAAATAATAATATATCTTTTAAAATTATTAATTCAAATGATTTTAAAAATTTTATAAGTGATCTTGATTGTTCTGTAAAATCAATATGCTCCAATACTCTTAAATTGCACATGTATAATACATTTGCAGAAAAAGAACAGTTGGTAAAGAAAATAATATCTAAAATAAAAGTCAGATTAATTTTTCATCTGACATTTGGACTAGCCCAACACAGGTTCCTTTTTTAGGGCTAACAGCCCATTTTATTGATGATAATTTTAAAATAAATAACATAATTTTGGATGTCAGTCCAATAAATGAAACACATTCAGGTGAAAATATATTTAAAGCCTTTGTCAAAATAATTAAAAATTATAATATAGAGTATAAAATTTTTTATATAAGATAATGCAACTAATAATAAAACATTTATTGATACATTTTCTTTTAAATATCTATTAATAAAAATAGGGCACATCCGATGCTTTGCCCATGTAATTAATTTAATATCCAAAGAAATTTTAAAAATTTTAGATCCTTCAATTCTAAAACTAAGAAACATTATTAGAATGATTCCCCCTAAAAATTAAATTTATTAAAAAATATATGTAGTTCCCTACACCCTCCCCTAAATTTTTTAAAACCAAAATTGGATTGTGAAATAAGGTGGAATAGTGGTTTTATATCATCAAAAAAGTAGCCATTGAATTCATTTAAATTAATATAAAATTAGAGCTAAATCTAAAATTTTGAGCTAAATTCACCAAAATCTGTATTTAACGAAGTAACATTTCAATCACGCAATAAAATCGCCAAGTTTAAAATAGCCAAAACATCCAATAACATCCTCAAAAACGTCCTCAAAAAATGGCCGCTATTCAAATAATGGACTTTTGAATCATATGATTTTATTAATCATTATTTCTTTAAAATGTAAAGAGTAAATGTGATTGGTGCCTCGCTAAAATTCAAATAATGAACTTTTGAATCATATGATATTATTAATTTTATTCCTTTGAAATAGTAAATGTGAAATTGGTACCTTATGTTTTGAGAAGAATAATGTGTAATGTTTAGAAAACCTCATGCCATATTATTCTATAGGAAGGTTAATTGTACTCTTAATGAATAGGCTATTCAAAATTAGAATGTATTAGAGAAAAATCTCAAGTGCTAGCCTTATGTTCAGTTTTATCTGTGTTAATAAGATTTATATTTTAAGTGTGATTAATTTTAGATTGATTAAGTATTCATGTCAATTCCTTCTCAAAAACTATAACCCTTATATTTTTGATTGCTCTTTGTCATCAAACCAATGGGTAAATGAAGAAAACAAGAAAATAACAAGTTATATTTTGTGTTTTGGATTAAATTTTATTTCTACTTTTAAAAATCAAATAATAATAATATGTATAATAATCAACTGGTATATATACTAAAACATTTCAATAGATATTTAAATTAATACTCAATTAACATCAAAATAAATTATTTCACAAATTTGAATAAACAACACAATTAACATTCCCCTCCTCGACAAAGCATCAAGTTGCTGCTCGGTGGGCGCATAAGTCTGTCTGAGTCGCGTGAGTCCATACGTTTTCGTAGGTTTGTTAAAATTGTTGTACGTTATCATTATCATAAGGAATAATTGATCAAATTTGAATATATGGAATACGGAATAAATTTTTAAATTTGGAAAAAAGAATTTGAAATAAAAATTTTGGAGTATGGAATGATAAATATGTAGAATTCCGTAAGAATGATAAATCAAAAAAGTTTATATAAAATTTCGCGTTTTTTATAAAGCGTTTTATATATTTTATTTTAATAATTTAAGTAGCGTTTTAATATTTTATTTGTAGCGTTTTAATATTTTATTTTAATAATTTAAGTTGCGTTTTAATATTTAGTTTATTTTTATTTATTTTCAATCTCCGAGGTTTAAATATGCAAATAAAATATTATTCACATTTCCCTCTCTTTAAATAAAAAATTTAAATTTCACACCCTAGTTTTAATTCAAAAAGTGTTATTTTTAATAAAAATTCTTCATAAGATAATTTTTAGAAAATGATCTCATCACATCATTTAAATACTTATCTAAAATGAAGATGTTACAATCTAAAATGAAGATGTTACATAACTTGTCTTCAAAAGCTTTATTTCAAAAACATATTAAGTATTACTTATAAGAGTTATTTAAATCAATCATGTGATTTAAACCTTTTAATTCATGTTTTAATTACATTTTAATATATTTAAAGTTAAAGTTTTATCTTCTTGTTTAGGATTTTTAATGGTTTATTTTTAATTATATCTAAAAATTCATCTTTAGGTTTAGTTAATTTACAACAATTGGTCATCATAAAGAAATCAAAAAAATATCTAAGAAATTAAGTAAATAATTTTTTTAAGGCTTTTTATGTGTTCAAATATGTCCATTATTGATTTAAATTTAAGTTATTTTAATAAGTAAATTTACAACATGCCTTTATCTCGGAATAAAATTTTAATTTATAATAACTTTTCTTCTTACGTAGATTAGAATAATAAGTAATCATCATTGGTCTCACAATATAGAATTCATAACCTAACGTCCAAATTCCATATTGGTTCTTTCTAGGTTGTCACATTAGGTTAGGTGCTGGTTATCATATTCCAATCCAACATCCAGAGCCAGGACACCATGAAAAAAGAAGCTTTTTGCATGAAAGAACGTGCTAAGGTATGATTCTTGGTCATCACAATAGATAAGGTAGTCATCTCAATAGGTAGTCATCTCAATAGATTAGGTAGTCATATCAATAGATTAGTTAGTCATCATAATAGGTAGTCATCTCAATAGGTTAAGCAGTCATCACAATAGGTTAAGCAGTCATCACAATAGGTAGTCATCACAATAGGTAGTCATCACAATAGGTAGTCATATCAATAGATAAGGTAGTCATCTCAATAGGTAGTCATCTCAATAGATTAAGCAATCATCACAATAGGTAGTCATCATAATAGGTAGTCATCACAATAGGTAGTCATCACAATAGGTAGTCATCACAATAGGTAGTCATCACAATAGGTAGTCATCACAATAGGTAGTCATCACAATAGGTAGTCATCACAATAGGTAGTCATCACAATAGGTAGTCATATCAATAGATAAGGTAGTCATCTCAATAGGTAGCTCACTTTTGTATATGTATATATCAGAATAATATTTGACTATATATATTTTTTTTAAAAAACAAGTCATGTCCTTTGAATTTAATTTAATTTTTACTTTTTTTTTTTTTAATTTTCAGGCAAATTTTATATATTTTCTTCTTTTTTTTTACAAAAACGTACCGGGGCGCCATGAAGAAAACAAGAATAAAACAAGTTATATTTTGTGTTTTGGATTAAATTTTATTTCTACTTTTAAAAATCAAATAATAATAATATGTATAATAATCAACTGGTATATATACTAAAACATTTCAATAGATATTTAAATTAATACTCAATTAACATCAAAATAAATTATTTCACAAATTTGAATAAACAACACAATTAACAGTAAAAAATAAATGATTTATTTTAATCTTTTTTTTAGAGTTTACTGTATAATTTTAAAGTATTAAATCACAAAGTTGCTTATCATATTTAGTTTATTCAAATATGTACCAAAAATGTCATAAATATGTTTCTGTGGCTACCCATGCAAATTAAATTGAATATGGTTTTAATAAAGTTTTTTTATGGTATTTATATAGCATCAAATTTTCTTACAATAATATATTATTGTCTAATATTCATAATTTTTTTAATATTATGATCTCAATTTTATTCCAATTAGATAAAATTTAATATGAATTTAAAAAAACAAATGCTAAATTATATTAATTTGCCCTTATTTATTGGAATTAAATTGAATATCCTTTCAATTATTCCTTGCTTGATCGTGAATTATGAGAATATAAGATGTAACATTGTAAATTCAGCTGATGGAACTTCTTAAATCCCAATTTTGATATAATAATATTTTATTCAAAGTACCATAAAAACTTTATTATCAAGAAGTTAATTTTTTTTATTTCATACTTGCTTAAAAATTTAACACAAAATATATTTTTATATCTTTGTATTTATTTTAAAAGCTTAATTTTTCCATTAATTTTTCAGTCCAGTTAGGCCTATTGTGAATATCTACATTATTTTTCTATTTTATTTTCTCAATCATCAAGAATAAATCTTTCAATATTATAAAATCGAGAAAATTAAAAATAACAATTCCGAGAAATCGATATTATTTATATCATCTCTCCCCTTAGAGAATCTCATCTATTTCAGCTTTGGTCCTCGTGTGTCTTTTTTATTTTCTTGACCTTCCTCCATTTCCTTTCCCTTCCGAACTCGAAGTTATATCCATTTCATTGACATTATTATCATTTTTGTATTCATGCTGTTTTTTTTATCAATTAAGAAACTATTATTGTTTTATTCATATTTTTGAAAATAAATTTCGTGGTCTATCGCTGAAATATAACATGCTTCTTTCCCCTTTAAAATATTTAACATATCATAATATTTTACATCCATAACATTTTTAGGCACAGCTCTTTGAGTAATATATATAAACTAGATGATAACCCATCAAGAATGACGGAAGATTAGAATTGTAATCTTTACTCAACCATTGATGAATAATAAATTTTGCTTATTGATGGATAAATCCAAAAATTTTCTATCTTATGATCATCAAATAGTTAAAATTTTTTACACGAAAACAATGTTACTTATTAGCATCTCAAATACCAACAATATCCACCAGAGCTTTGTTATCAGCATTGTTGTTCACTCCCCATCGCGTGAAGGTAGGAGATGGATTTTAGGGGAGCAAAGAAATAAAAAAAAGAAGGAAGAAATAGAAAAAAAGAGATAAAGATATAAATTATAAGAAAATATAATAATTGCTTATACTTCAAGACTTGACGATTATCGGGTTCCAACACATATGCATTTGTCGCTATATAAAAAATATAATATAATAAAATTTATAATATCTAAAATTTTATTTAAAAGGGAGATTTAAATTTTTTTTCAAAATTGAGAGGGATATAAGATTTTCAAGCATTAGTCGGTCACCGTATATTGCCTTTTATTTGATAATTTTTTTGCTTTGCCCATAGCTTGCCATAAATAACCTGAAATAAAGCGTGTAAATATAAATTATAAAATGGAATCTACTGTTGTTAATGATGAAGATGGTGTCCTGTTTTTGAGGATGAAGAAACTTTCTTTGCTCTATGTGGTGTCGTTTTTGATTCTTTGCACTATATAACCTGAAATAAAGCTTGTAAATATAAATTATAAAATAGAATCTACTGTTGTTGATTATGAAGATGCTGAATACCAAAAGTTGTTGATTTGATTGTGAATAACAACAATTGGTGACTATTTTAAATTTCTTACAAATTATCAATTCAAGAATTCATTTTATACGATATTTTGTGTGAATGTTTTATCATTTTTTAAAATTTTCCCTTGTAATTCTGATGGCAAAATCATGATTTTCATATTATTTTGTGATTTACATCTAGTAAGAACTACATATAATTACCCATGGCATAGACGGGCTCGGGAAGAAATAAGCCTACATGTTCAAAAGTTTGTCCTTGATATTTATTGTAATCACAAAAGCGGGAATTATAGGAAACTGGAGTCTTTTTAAAGTAAATGGCAACTGAGAGTCAATTGGAGTTAGATCTATCCGTGGGAGAAAAACTAAAAAACCTTTATTAATGCCTGTCAATACCTCAGCATCGATAAAATTAATATGTACGTATGATTAAGCGGGTACCATTACAAAGTCCTTTCTTTGGGTTCAAGTTGCAGTAATAGCATAACAATTGTACCAACCTTAAGTGTTAGCTTGTGAGGTGGCATACCGGATGGAGTTTGTGAATGCAAAAATTCTATTGGAAAATATCCTTATATACATCCTTATTATCGCTTTCAATGGAATCTGCACTATAATAATGTTTGACAGGGCCTGAAATTATATTAATGATGTCGTTGTTGAGGGTAAGTGCAATTTTATTTTTGCTGGTAAATATTATTTTAGTAGAAAGATTATCTATATTAGCAATTTAGATAGAATTATCATACACAAATTTTATTAATGAATTATTTTCAAGCAAATAGGGTAGGATTTCAATATTTGTAGGAAGATCAGAATTACTGCTTAAAAGGCCTTCTCCAATTTTGAGTAACCAAACATTATAATCAACTTGTTCTGATGGAATACGCATATTATCAATTTATGTATTATTTTAAAATGACTCCAAAAATCTTAACTTTTTATACACGATTCTATAATATCGACTTTGGAGCCTTTAGGTACTACTGGTAAAGTCTGTCTAAAATCACCACCTAATTAAATAACTTTTCCTCAAAATGGTTGGGAATTTTGCATTATGTCTAAGTAATTGATCAATGCATCGCAAAGCGTGTTTAGTCATCATTGTGGTCTCATCAATAATGATCAATTTGCTATTTTTTAGATCTAGTGCTTGCGAACTATGTAAATTCGTATGTGATGTAGAGGTTTCAAAGATAGGCAGAGGTAATTTATATCCGCTATCCCTTTAAAAGAATAGAGGATATTCCGGTTGTTGAAAAAGGCAATACAATTTGATTATTTGCTCTTATATAACACATTAAGGTAATGTAAAGATAGTTTTTCCTGAACCCCCAGGGCCATCCACGAAGAAATATCTTCCTGAAATTATTTTCTAATTTAATCGCTTGTATAATTAAGTCAAAAGCATATTTTTGTAATCGGTTTAATTTCGATATACGCTCGATTGAATCGGCATCTTCAACATGGGCATCATAATGTTGTTTTGGGGGAATTTTTATAGGTGAAGGAAGATCAAAACTTTTACAACATAAACCATGATCAAGAAAAACTTTTTCAATGTCCATTAAAGCCATGTTTATTGCAATTACTTCTGAATATTGACGCAAATAATCTTCAATCATCGTAAATCTGAATTTATTCCAAAGATAAGCAGGATTTTCAGGCTGACAAAAAATGCAGATAAAGGCAAAAGTACTACGAAGTTGCGACGGCATTTTTACTGAACCCTCTTCTAAGCATGATTCCCACTCTTTATTATCTGATGACAAATTTTATTCTTTAAAAGTACTCATTAAAATTCCATTAATAGTTTTTAAATTATCAAAACTCGTAGCCCCGCAGACATGAAGTGGTAATAATCGAAGAAAAAATCGTTCACCAGAATTAGTATGAAGAGAATACATTCTCGAAATGACATTTAACCATTTTTTTCTTGGTTTTCATGGGAATTTGTAAACACATAATGATAAGGAATTTCCCCGTAAAGATATTGTCTAGCATTTAGATCTGCCTGATTTAACTCAAACCATGCCGTTAAAGTAGTATGTTTGTTTTGTGATCTCACTAAAGCATCTCTTTCATGTTCAGCCGAGAAATATACTGGCGGTTGTAAAGGTAAATGAATTCCTAACCTAATAACAGCGTGCGAGCGGTCATGCATATTATTTTATAATAATCTCCACATTGATTCGCATGCACTTACATATCACGCACTTAAATGTGATTTAATTTCGTCATAAATATTTATATTTGAAGCAACATTAATATAAACATTAGTACAGTCATAGCCCTTATAAATATACTTAAAAATATATTTTACTGATTTAATAGACGTACAAATTTCTATGTTAATATGAGCATTAAACATTAAAATTAGATATCGATAGTGTTGTTAAATAGTCGAGTTTTTACGACTCTCAACTCAAGTTGGAGTCGCAAAACTTATTTTAAATTGAGCGGCTCAATGAGCCGCATGAGTCGGCTCAATTTATCGGCTCGATGAGTCGGCTATATATATAATAATAAAAAAATAAAAAATAATTTTATTTGTGCCATTATAATTATAAATTGTGGCATAAACCCCTTCAACGGCTTCCTAC
Organism: Gordionus sp. m RMFG-2023; assembly: GCF_954871325.1. Taxonomy (NCBI): domain Eukaryota; kingdom Metazoa; phylum Nematomorpha; class Gordioida; order Chordodea; family Parachordodidae; genus Gordionus; species Gordionus sp. m RMFG-2023. The sequence goes on from NC_088778.1 coordinate 18,829,301, forward strand.
CTAAACCATTGGTTTTTTAGGCCATAATAAATTGAAAATTATTTTTATTTATTAATAATGATACGCATAATTTTATTGTTCAAATTATCATAATATTTATAAATTGAAGCTATTAGGTGAAATGAAATCTTTTATAATTTTTTTAAATCTTTTTCTAAAATTATCTATTTTTTAAGTATATTAAAAGAAGTGGTTTTTTCTAAATAATTTATTTTTAAATATTTATAGCAAACTTTTTTATGTTATTTTTATGATATGATCTTTTTAAAGATACTATACTATTAATGTGATAATTGTCATATTCGTTGTTTTTTAACATTTTTGAAATTTTTTGGCAAAGGGTAAAATAAAATTTATATTGTAAAGTTGATAAATTATAAATTAAATGAAGATGTCTTTGGATAAATGATAATAATATCGGTATTTTTAAGATATTATATTTTTTTGAAGCAAATTGGCCAAAATTAGTATTGCAAACATGTTTAAATAAAACTTAAATGTAGATGTACCCTAGATAAGTGACAATTGTCATAATCGTTATTTTTAAAGTTTTTGATTTTTTTTGACGTAAATGGGTAAAAACATAGGTTCTAAACATGTTAAAATAAAATTTCAGTGAATATATACCATAGATAAGTGACAATCGTCATAATCGTTTTTTTTAAAGTTTTTTGAATTTTCTTGATGCAAATGGGTAAAAACATAGATTGTAAACATGTTAAAATAAAATTTCAGTGAATATGTGCCATATATAAGTGACAATTGTCATAATCGTTATTTTTAAAGTTTTTTTCAATTTTTTTGACGCAATTGGGTAAAAACATACATTGTAAACATGTTAAAATAAAATTTGAGTGAATATCTGCCATAGATAAGTGACAATTGTCATAATCGTTATTTTTAAAGTTTTTTGAATTTTTTTGACGCAAATGGGTAAAAACATAGATTGTAAACATGTTAAAATAAAATTTCAATGAATATGTACCATAGATAAGTGACAATTGTCATAATCGTTATTTTTAAAGTTTTTCAATTTTTTTGACGCAAATGGGTAAAAACATAAATTGTAAACATGTTAAAATAAAATTTCAGTGAATATATACCATAGATAAGTGACAATTGTCATAATCGTTATTTTTAAAGTTTTTTGAATTTTTTTAAAGCAAATTGGTAAAAATATATATTGTAAACATGTTAAATAACTTCACTAAAGATGTACCCTAGATAAGTGACATTGTCATAATCGTTATTATTTAATTTTTTTAAACTATTTTAGATATAACATAGAAAACTAATTTATATGTAATATTTTTAAACTTTTTAAAGCATATAAATTTTGAGAATTATTGATTATTTAAAAATTATTGATTATCCCCAAGTCAAATATTTTAAAAAAAATAATATTGTCAGAGTATGTTTCTTATATTTTAGTGGCTTTATTATGTATGAGATTATTGGAAAGAATTTTTAAAGAAGTATGGGTAAATATTAAAAGGAGTGATACTAAAGAGAATATAAAAGATATAGAAAAGTAACAATTTTTATATAATTATTTTAACTTTTTTGATTTTTTGTGTAGCAAATAGGTTAAAATTTATACTAAGATGTAAAATTAAAATTCCAATAAAGATGTACCATAGAAAAGTGACAATTGTCAAATCATTATCTAACTTTTACCATTTTATATCGTTTTAAATAGTAAATGCATGACATTTACTATTAAATAACGCTAAAATTATAAAAGTTGGAAGACTAAACCTTTCTTTTGTATCTCTTCTTTTAAAATTCATCTAAATATATTATATTTTAACCAAATTTCAAACCCATTTTTTTAAAAAAATTCATCTCTATACATTAAACTTTTGCACAAATTTAAACACCTCTTTTGTATCTCTCCTTAAAATCTTAAACTTTTGCACAAATTTTAAACAACTCTTTTGTATCTTTCCGATGCCTCCCCAATAAATCCTCCCATTTTACTCCTCAATGAATCCCCCGATTTTTCTCTTAAAATCCCACTCCCCTTTATGAATTCTCCCCATATCCCATAATAATCCTCCCGCTCATAAATACAGATTTTTTAATTCATATTAATCGATTTCTTTTTATATAAATGAACTTTTAAATTAATTTTTCTTTTATTTCGAGAATCATATTTTAGATATTCGTCATTCCATTTTCAAAAAATTAACCACAATTAGGTTGTTGATTAACCAAAAATTTTCAAGAAGAGAACGGCTTTCGTCATTAGAAAATTTATGCCGCAATCGAGCACATTTAGAGATCGGATTTTTATTTTTTGATCAGTAATAAGATTTGAGATCAATTATGCAACATTATTCTAATATTAACAAAAATAAAAACATGTTTTAGAAATATATGTCCCTTGCTTTTCAACAACGTGTGTTGAAAACTTTAATGATTTGATTTCATTTGTTATTCAAAAATGTGGGTGTGAGAATCATAATGATAGAGTTCAGTAATTGTTCAACAACGTAGGTGTGAAAACAATAATGATAGAGTTCAGTGGTTGTTCAACAACGTGGTGTGAAAACTATAATGATTAGACTTCATTACTTTTTCAACAATTTGTGTGCGAAAAGAGTATATTTCAGCAGTTTTTTATCAAAGGATGTAAACGGTATAGAGGAGAAGAAAATAAATAGATATTATTTTGCTTTAAAGACGTGAGCGCACAAAAGTGTATAAAGTATGAGCAAATAAAGTTGCAATTTTTTTTAAAAAAAAAGATATATTTATATTTTGGGAAAATATTTAGAATTTTTTTTAAATTCAAGATTATCAAGAGAAATTTAGATTTAAAGGACAACTACAAGCAAATTTTTCAATGAAGATATGGGTGTAGACTTTATTGAGGGTAAAGGGGTGGTAGAATTTGATATCATTATATAATTTATTTTGGTATATTCTGACTATGTATTATAAATTTAAGATTTAGTATAATTATGCCATATTAAATAGACAGAATTAGATTAGGGAGATAACTGTAGACATTAGGATAAATTTAATGTATTTAGATTATGTAGTTTAAATTTGAGAATAAATGTAAGAAAAAATGGTAAAATAAGAAGTTATAAAGGGTTAAATAGATTATTTTAGGTAGAAGTTGTTTAGATGCGATCTGAAGTAGCGTCGCTATGGAGGGGGCACGCTGGGGCTCAAGCCCCCTGAAGCAAATTTTTTTTAAAAAAGGTCTCCTTAATATCCCCTTGAACTAAAAATAAATTTTTAATTACCCCAAGAACGATTTCTTTTATAATTCTATTAAGTAATATATTAATTTTATTATTAAAAAATTAATAAGACTATATAGATATTTATTAAATAATTAATATTTTAATTATTAGATTAGATTAATACGTATAAATTAAATTTTTACTATGTCAGTTTGCAATCAAGTTCTGTATTAGAAATGGAATATCAATACCATGCATAATGTTTAAACATCAATTTAGCATTAAAAATTGAAGTTTAATTGATTTTTATTATTTTAATTATTTTAAAACCCTAATTAAATAAATATAATCATTTATTAATTGATAATTATTAAATTTAATATTTTAATTATCCGAGTTCAAAATCACTATTTAAACTTTAAAATGCATGTGAAAAATTCATCTATCAAAAAATTTTAAAAAACAAAACATGTGGTGAGTAATTTAATACAGTTTTTTAATTTCAAACTATACCTTAGATAATGAAAGACGATTAATTGTGGTTCTACAGTGAAACGAGTGTTAAAAATCAACTAACAATAAAAGGTGATAAATATAATAAAATTTTATTTTAATTTAATACATATTGAAATTAAATATGGACAAGCAATTAATTAACAAGATTAATCGTTTTTAAATTAATAAAAAAAATTATGTTGTAAATATAAATTTGTAATAAAAAATGGAAATTTTTTTTTGATCTTCTTTGAAAATGTTCAAGTAAGATTTTTGTTTAAATTTTATCTAAAATTCTAAATCATTTTTTGTAAAAAGTCTTTTTGATATTTGAAAATATTTTAGAATTTCTTAAATGTAATCTATTTTGAAATTTTGAACCAATTTATTTCGATAAAAATATGATAATACTATAAATTTTTATAATAACTTCGATAAAATAATTAATACATAAAAAATATAATTATAATTTATCAAAATATTCTTTTGTTCCACGAATTTGATGATGGTACCTATTTAGAAATTAAAAGAGTTAATATTATAATTATTAATACAAATCAATTAAAAGGATTACCTAATTAACAGTTGCCCGCGATAACCCAACTCCATATAGTTTAGTATGTGATTGTAAAAGTTAGTAAAATCATTAGGAATAAATCCGTGTAAGAGCTGAATAATATTCCCAATAATTTCATCTCTTGAATTAGGGCGGGGGTTTATTGCTCGATATTTATTTTTCAAGACTCCAAAAATTTTTTTGATGGGATTTAGCTGAGGTGAATATGGTGGTAGATATTCAATTCTATCTTTATATGCATCGATAAAATGGCTTCTATGGATAGATGCATTATCCATTACAATAATTGCATCTGGTGGTAAGACACTGATAAGCTCTGTCATAAAATCACGGAATAACAACCCATTATAAGCTCCTTTGAATATTTTATAATGGATTACCCCTCCAATTCCAATTGTACAAAGTATGCTTACATTTTTACCCTTAGAGGATGGAATTTTTATTACTGGACGGACATTGTATGGTGCCCAGGCGTAGATTGGTACAACGTGCAAGTTTATTCCAGTTTCATCTAAGAAATATAATTTTTCTCTTGGGGTATTTAAGATCTTTAAACAATAGATTTGACTAATATTGATTGCCCAGAAGTATTTCTTCTATCAGGCTCCTTGCTAGCTCTTTTTTTCGACCAACCTATATTTTTTATATATTTGCTAATTGTTGTTTTCGTTCTTGGACTATCAGGAGGTAAATTTTCTATTATCTGCTGGATAGTAAGAGTATTATTATCCATCAATAAATTTATGATGAGTCTTTCAATTATGGAAGTATCTTTATTTTTACTTCCTCTTTTTTGAATATTATATTCTTTTAAAGGTTCTCCATTTATATCTGGGAATGTTTCCCGTCTAAATATATGAATTGATGCTGTAGACATTTCGACGTATTTTGCAATGTCTTTAATTTTCATCTGTTCTCTTTCTGGTATTGATAACATTTTAGTAAGTATATCTATTTTTTCTTTATTCCAATATTTGTGTATTATTTTTGGTCTTTGAATTCTCGACGAAGATTTAGAGTTTCATTTAAATTGGAAAAATTAATATTACTATTGGATAATAAAGATTCTATATTAAACATTTTTTTTTATTATTTAAGAAAAATTTAAAAAATTAATAAATATTTTTTTTACTTATTTAAGAAAATTTTAAAAAATTAAAAAATATTTTTTTACTTATTACAAAGTTATAATTATATATTATTCATAGATATTTACAATAAAAATAAATTCATCTCATCCTTTTTATAAATAAGCAATATATCTCGCAAAAAATTTATTTATTTAGTAACATTTTTATTTAAAATATTAAATAAATATAGGAATTAATTATAACACTAAATTCAAATATTAATCAATCAGTTAGAATATCATATAATAGAACATTTAAGATGTTAGTAATTTATGTAATACTAAATATAAAAATAAAATCATAAATTCAATATTAATTAATGAATAAAATTTAGATATAAATTGTAAGTAATTAGGGGGTATCAGTCATTGAGAATATGAAGCTGAGGTAATTGGATTTTATTATATTGAGGGCTAATCTTTGGCGTAGGTAGTAACCCTCGTTGGGATCTTCGGTCCTAGTAGAGATCCGTTTCCCCAGCTCTTTAAAGAAGGCAAGGGCGTGAGAGCCGAACGATGTTAGAGTCGTGGCGATTAGTGGTAGGAATGTGTAATTGGCCGGAAGCGATGGCGAATATTTAGCGAGTTTATTCGTCTCGGCGTCTACTAGAGCATCTCTATTTATATTGGAAGGGGCAAGGGGATCGATGCATGAGAAATCCCAGGTTAGAAATTCCCCCCTCTTCCAAGGGATCATGGTAGAGCCATCGGGACGCTTACCATCAGAATTGTAGAGTCCAGTGGGTTCTAGGGTTGATGGGATACCGGCAGATTTTAGGGCCCTGGCAATAGTATCATTGCATTTTGAATGTCTAATGAATCTGCCTCTACAGCGCTTGCAGTGTAAAGAGTGACGGCCTTTGGAGTTGACCGGCGTTTGACAAAGGATGCAGTGATAGGGTATTACCATATCACAATTAAGTCTTAGACCGATGGCGTGACGTAGCTCATCATTGCTTAGGAGCTGGTCAAGGTTTCGCGATGGAAAAGCTTCGAGAAATTCATAAGTGACAACCATACAAGTATTTTTTTCATTATAACAATATTTTTCTTCAAATTTATAATATTTGCCATAATTTTCATAAAAAAATTAATTTATATATTAATATTTGTCACTTTTTTAGAAGAACTTATACAAGTATTGTTTTTATTTTAACAATATTTTTCTTAAAATATATATTTGTCATAATTTAAAAGCAATGATATTTTAATTCATATATTAATATTTTTACTTTTTCAGAAGAGCTTGATCTGGGTACTAAAACAACTGGGCCTATGCAACCAATATTAGGCGCATATCCTCATACTGGATTGGGGAAAGATAGAAGATGTTTTCAACCTCAGTGGTACAAATCCTTTCCTTGGATAGAATATAGCATTACCAGAAACGCTATTTTTTGTTTTCCTTGTCGTAATTTTCCCACACAACCTCAAAAGGTTATCTCTTTGATATAGGTTATCAAAAATTTCGTAAGGTAAAAGAATTCTTAACAGCTCACGGAGCAACAAATGGTCATGCAACGAATGTGATTTTCTGGAACCATTTTAAACAATCTTTAATAGAAGGGACCATTAAAGAAAAATTTGTAGCTCTAACTAAATCAGCAATAATAAAAAGAAGAGAATATTTAAAAGATTATTAAAAATTATAATACTATGTGGTAAGTTAGAACTTCCCCTTAGAGGACATCATGAAAGTAAGACAAGCAATAATCAAGGGAATTATTGTGAAATATTAAACTGTTTGAAAGAGTATGATTCATTTTTAATGGCATATAAACCACCAGGCAATGCTCATTATTGCTCACCTCCATCACAAAATCAAATGCTATCTGCAGTGGGAAACATAATCTTAAAGTACATAGCTTCAGAAACAAGGGAGGCCCGTTATTTTGCTGTCATGGCTGATGACACTCGTGATGTTAGCTCATATGAATAATTTAGTATATGTGTTAGATATGTTGATAAAACAAAAACACCAAAGGAATCTTTTATATCTTTTGAAAAAGTTGTAGACTTAGATGCAGAATCATTAACAAAGACATTGATATTAACCTTAATAACAATTCTATAAATGCGATTTGCGTTGCTCAAGCTTATAATGGTGCCAGTGTTATGAAAGGGCTTCTTTTAGGAGTCCAGGAAAGATATGGCAAAAATCACAAAATGGCTATATATGTGCACTGCTATGCACATAAACTCAATCTTGTATTGATCTCAGCATGCAAATATTTACCTCAGTCTAGAAAGTTTTTTAATGTATTAGAATCTATTCATGCTTTTTTCTCAATATATATTATCCATCATAACAAATTTCTTGATTTACAATTAAGATTAGGGCTAAAATCCAAAAATATTGATGCCTTGAGTTCTACACGTTGGGGATCCCATATTAGAACAATAGAGGCAGTAAAAAACACTTTCCCTGCAATTATTTATTATCTAGAAAATATAGAGCATGGTGATATGGTGAAAGCAAATGGAATTTTATATATTCTTTTACAATATGATACAATTTTGTGTATGTTTATATTCCAAAAATTATTATCTATGTGTTCCAATATTTCTATTTTTTTGCAAAAATCAGATTCGGACATATCAACAGCATTGGCTCTTATCGAGTCTCTTATCATTTCTTTGTTAAATTTAAGAAAAAATTCTTATTTTTCTTCATTATTTACCGAAGTAAATAAATTCTGCAATTTATATAATATAAAAATAACAAATAAAAAAATAAATATACCTTCTACCATTTTAAATGATTCTATTCAAATAGATGATATTGTTTCTCCTAATTATTCTGATCAAACAGAAACTTTTTATAAGTGTCATGTCTTTTATCCAATTTTGGAATTATGATAAATAAATTAAAAAAGAGATTTTGTCAAGAAAACATAGATATATTAATAGCTATAAGTGCTTTACAATTCCTCCTCCCCCCAATTTTTAAATAATGATATCATTAAACCATTTATCTTACATTATAATCTTCTTGATCCAATGGAAGAATACGCAATATTAAAGATTTATATTTTAACCTATAATAAAACACATGAACCTATGTGCAAATCGATAATAGATTTGATAAAAATCGTACCCATTGATATATTCCCTCGTATATACAATTGCCTTAAAATTGCGCTAACTATACCTTTTAATTCCTGTTCATGTGAAAGATCGTTTTCAGCTTTAAAACGGGTAAAACATATATTTGATCGACAATGGGTCAGGAACGATTAAATTCGTTGGCTCTATTGAGCATTGAAAAAATGTTATTAATAACATTCCTATAGGTCACATTATAAATGAATATGCAACAATGACTAACCGTCGTAGAGAACTTATTTTATCAGATAATTTAACCTTATAATTTATATTATGAAACGTAATTTTAGGCATTAGTAAAAGCGAGTAAATATATCGTTTAATATTTATTTTATAATTTTTTTTACCATTTCTAAAATTAGCTTAAAGAAATGGCACTTATAAAAAATTTCTTTTTGATATATATATTGACAATACAATAATATATAAGATCTTAATTGCTTTCATCATATCACTCATATTTTTTAGCTACTATATAATTCATTTCTAATTTGGCAGCCTTACCATGTAAATAACTCAAAGCTTCAATATATTTGCTTAATTTCTTCTAAAGATTTTTAGTGTTTTTGTTTTATCAATTTATCTAACATTATAAATTCTGATATGAGTTAACATCATGAGTACCAGCATCTATAATTTGTGAGGCTATGTAATTTAAGATTATTACTACAGCTGCTGAGTGCATATGATCGCATATTTTAGATATGCAATAATGGTCAACTGTGTAGCCGTTTATATATCATTAAAAATGAAAGATAATCTTTTAGAAATTTACTATCTCACATTAATTTTCTCGGTTACTTATCTAGCTTCCAGGGGCGTCGCTAGCCTTTACAATCTCAGGGGGCTCAGCTAAAAAAAATTTTATGGGGGCTTCGCCCCCTACCCCCTAAATTTGTTGACCTTTGGCCCGCTTTTGCCCGGCCTTGGGCCGGGTTTTATATTAATATATTATACATTTTTAAAATATGCTAACTCTAGACAATTATTCTGAATTATTTTGTCATTATGATATTTTGCATACAAAATAAACTAGCATATAAATAATGAAAACAATACAATAAATTTCTAAAAATAATATTTTTTAATACAAAATCTATTTATTACAGTATAAAATATTTTTGATTGCTGATATAAAAAAATTTTGCGTAAATAATTACAAGTGATAAAAAAGGTTAATTAATTCATACATATGCCTCAATTGATAATGGTTTTTATAAACCACATAAGGCTATATAATTCTAGCAAGTTGCATTGACAAAAGGTCATGACACTCACGATGGTAACCCATATCAGAATTTATTATGTTAGATAAATTGATAAAACAAAAACAGTAAAAATCTTTAGAAGAAATTATGCAAATATATTGAAGTTTTGAGTTATTTACACGGCAAGGAAGCCATATTAGAAATGAGATTGTAATAATATCAAAAATATATTCATATTAAAAATTTAGCTCAAAACTGTTTTTCAAAGAAGAAGAAAATAGCTTTCCTAAAAACACGTAAAAAAAAGAAAAGATATCTAATTTATTACATCCATTGTGGGATGAATAATAAGAAATTTAATTTTAATAATATATTTAATAAATAGATGGCGTTAAATAATTAAATGCAAATTGTTACTTATATTTATTATCAAAAGCATTATTATTAAAATTTTAAAATTATTAACTGTAATATATTATATAACTGTCAAAAATGTCTGTAAAAATTGGCATTTTACATAATATTTTATAAATAATTATATATTATAAAGGATTATAAACTATTTATCTACTTACTTTTTATAAATAAATATCTTATACTCATTTGGATTTAGACCTTGAAAATAATTTTAGGAAGAGACATGAAAATTATAATTAAAAATCTAAATGTAGTTGATTAGTGTTTTGAACTCGGCTAATTACAATATTAAATTTGTTAATATTCAATTAATAAATGATTATATTTATTTAAGGTTATATAATAATTTAAATAATAAAAGTCAATTAAGCTTCAACTGTTAATGCTAAAGTAATATTTAGTTATTGATATTGATATATTTTTAACACCGAATTTGATTGCAAGCTGACAGAGTGAACATATAATTTATATGTATAATCTAATCTAATAATTGAAATATTATTCATTTAATAAAAATTTAGATAGTTTTATTAATTTTTAAATAATAAAATTAAATCTATATATTACTCAATAGAATTATAAAAGAAATAGTTCAGGGGGCAATTAAAAAAATTTATTTTTAGTTTAAAGGGATATTAAGGAATCATTAAAAAAATAATTTGCTTCAGGGGGCTATTCAATTTTTTTAGGGGGCTCGAGCCCCTGCGCGCCCCTTCCTAGCGACGCCACAGCTAGCTTCCATCATGTCATCCAAAAGGAAGCTCTAACTACCATAAAGTTTAATGATTTGGATTGGTCATTTACATTATCTTCTTCAACAATTGTTAATTTGGTAAGGCCTATAAATTTTTTATTATTAGTCCATTCTATAAATCATTGTCTAAAATGGTAACAGAGAGGAGAGTTATATTAGTTTCATGACCTTTTGTTAATGTAAGTTTTAAGAATTATATAGCCTTAAGTGGTTTTTAATTACCATTATCAATTGAGGCATATATATTAATCAACCTTTTTTATCAATTGTAATTCTTTAGACGCCAAATTTTTTATATCAGCGAAAATATTTTATACTGTAATAAATAGATTTTGTATTAAAAAATATTATTTTTAGAAATGTCTTGTATTGTTTTATTTATATGCCAGTTTATTTTGTATGGATAATATAATAAATGACAAAATATAAAATTCAGAAGTAATTTCCAGAGTTAGCTAATTTTAAAAAAGTATGATATAGTAATATTAAACCCCGAAGGCCGGCAAAAGTGGGTCAAAGGCCTGCAAATTGGGGGGTATTGGGGGCGAAGCCTCCCATAAAAAATAAATTTTTTTTAGTTGAGCCCCCTGAGATTGTAAAGGCCAGCGACGCCCCTGGCGATCTGAAACTTTGAAACAAAGATCAAGTGAGAATAAAGACAAAGTCGATATCTAAGAACTATCGTAGAAGACCAGAAAGTCTAAAAGATCTATACGGCGGTTACAAGAATTAGATTCCAATGACTAATCAATAATAAGAGAACGTTAAAAACAAGCGACTATATACAACAAATGGTCAAGACATTCTTGATGCAATCGTTAATCGATGACCAATATAGCCAAAGTCTAAGATACGAAAGTCGACGATCATAAAGACAAGAATTCGTGGAAACAATCGTTAATCGCAGACAAATTATCGTCAATCGTTTACTATCATTAGTTACAAGAAACCGCTAGAAACAAAAGACTAGGATAATTTATCAATAGAATTTAAGACTGACTATAAGATACAAAAGTTGAAAAAGAGACTAGAATTTATCGATAATTGTTTACAAGCAATAATAATTAATTACCCTTATAATCAATTACTGCTATAAAGAGCTATTAGATACAAGAGAAAACATTAGGAATAAGCAAAGATTAGGATAACTTATTAATAGAATTGACGGACTTTAGTTGTAAAGAAAGAATAGTATCAATCGATAATCGTTGCCTAGCAATGGTGGATTGTTGAAAAGCATTGCGTTAATTGAATTTGTCAGTGGCCTACAGAGATAAAGAGCTAATCGTTTACCATGGGTCGACAAGGAACAGATGATATAATTCAAGAATTTCATGCTGTAATCGGATACGAACTTCATTAAAAACTAAGAATACTAGACAAGGAACAGCCGTCGTTAGAAATTAGAAGACATTAAAGATTAAGAAGAATAGATTTGGTGGAGATAAAAGATCAGTAAAATCTAAATCGAAAGAAGTTGGTCACTCAGTGGAAGGGTGTTGTATTTTGCCTTACAAAAGAATGCATTATTCAAACAAAAATAATGTTTTATTATAATTATTAAGTTATTTTCTAGATCCCAGTCTATGTAAATTAGATGAAAACGCGTGATACTTGTAGATTTTTCATACGTTAAGAGTTTTAACAATTTGGATTTAATTACTTTTGGCCTTAAATTTTTTAACTTTTCATTTTTCGACTTAAATTTTTTAATTTTTCGCCTAAATTTTCTTAACTTTTTATTTTTTCGTATTTTTAATTTTATTTTTTCTTACTCTTTCCTTTATGTTAATTTATAATTTATATAGTATTTAATAAAGAATTTAATTTTAATATTTTATTTATAGGCCCCAAAGTTTTAACTACAACAATATTAGTATTATAGTGTATTATATTATATTAGTATTATATTATATTAGTATTATATTATATTAGTATTATATTATATTAGTATTATATTATATTAGTATTATATTATATTAGTATTATATTATATTAGTATTATATTATATTAGTATTATATTATATTAGTATTATATTATATTAGTATTATATTATATTAGTATTATATTATATTAGTATTATATTATATTAGTATTATATTATATTAGTATTATATCATTATTATATATTATATTTCACCTTATTAGGATTTTATTATATTATAATATTACATTATATTAGTATTATAGTGTATTACGTTATTAGTATTATAATATATTACTATTATATTATTATTATATATTTTATATTATATTCACTATATTATATATTTGTATTTTATTATGTTATAATATTACATTATAATAGAATTTCTTTCTTTCTTTCTTTCTTTCGTTGTATTATATAGGAAACATTATATTACTTCTGGTGTTTTAAATTACATACAAATATATTTAGCTATTTTGATATTGGCGATTTCGTGGCACTACCAAATATATTTATAATATATATTTGGAAAATCGTGATGTTTGGAAAGGCTCTATGGCCTAGTAGGCAAGAGCTTGGCTTATTGATTCCATGGTCCCTGGTTCGAATCCCGAGAATGGTCATGTTTATTTTCTTATTCTAACTTAGTGGTTCCATCCTTGGGGGGATAATATATAGGAGGCCGGGTTCGACCACGTGATTCCGTATTAATATATTAAATAATAAGGGTCTTATTACATTTTAATAAATTTTGGTCGGTATTTAGCAAATTAGGTTGGTATTTAGAATATTTCCATACATTCACTTGGATCAACCGATTTCGTTTGGGAACCAAAGTTAGCTAGGACGGCCTCGGGAGGGCCTCCTTTGATCGTAAAATGGTCCATTTTCAGTCAAAATGGATGATTTTTAGTATTTAATATATTAAATAATTCCAAGCAAATCCAAGCAAGAAATTTTTATTATCATCTTTCAGATTATATACAATCTTATACATTTTTTTTATTTAATATTAGATAATTCCAAGCAATTTTTTATCAAATCCAAGCAAGAAATTCTTATTATCATCTATCAGATTATATACAATCTTATACATTTTTTTTTATTTAATATATTAGATAATTCCAAGCAATTTTTTATCAAATCCAAGCAAGAAATTCTTATTATCATCTATCAGATTATATGCAATTCTTATTATCATCTATCAGATTATATGCAATTCTTATATCAGATGCAAGAAATTTTTATTATCATCTATCAGATTATATGCCATTCTTATATTAGATGCAAGAAATTTTTCTTATCATCTATCAGATTATATGCAATTCTTATATCAGATGCAATCAATTTTAATATATCAGACATTGTTTTAATTATATTATGATATTTTATATTGTGAGTATTTTATGTAGCTATGTAATATATATTTTAATATATCAGACATTGTTTTAATTATATTATGATATTTTATATTGTGAGTATTTTATGTAGCAATGTAATATATATTTTAAATCTATACCTATTAATAAAATTTAATTAGCAAATTTCATAAACAATTTCTTAATATAAATGAACTTTATTAATATGATTACTTAGGATTAGTTTTATTGATTAAGAATATTTCTTATGCATTTTCTCAATATAACTTATGATTACTTAAGATTAATTTTAATGATTAAGAATATTTCTTATGCATTTTCTCAATATAACTTATGATTACTTAAGATTAATTTTAATGATTAAGAATATTTCTTATGCATTTTCTCAATATAACTTATGATTACTTAAAATTAATTTTAATGATTAAGAATATTTCTTATGCATTTTCTTAATATAACCTATGCTATATAAAATGATTCACTAATTTCTTAATATAACTTATAAATAAAATTAATTGATAATTGAGTCATAGGATTTTATTTATCAATTTGTCTATAATTTTTAACTAATATTGATTAATAAGATTATTTATATTCTTTTCTTTTGTTATATATTTATTATTGGTTTTCTTTAAGCTCATCCCCATGTCTAAAAGCATATATATTTGGATATACTGGGTATGTTGGAATTCTGATCTGCACAAGATATGCATTGAGAATCTTTACCTAAATTAATGTATGTAATCTAGATAGGTTTAGTATTAAATATACCTTCAGCTGTTAGATAATCTTGTGTCACTTCAAATAAACTACCTACTAAACCTCTGCTTTTACAATCTCTTCTTCTGCAGCGGTAATATACTGTAGGCTCAGCTATTCTATGTATGGTATATTGAAAAAGGTTATAGCAGAGTATATCCTTACCTAATATAATATATCATACTTTGCAATGATTCATTTCTTCTTTTAAAAAATAGTCTTATATTATCAGCTACAGTATTAAGCATAATGTTTTTAAATGATTTTAATTTAACGCGATGAAATAGACCAATCAGAAAAAAATGGACCAAATTTACGATCAAATGACTTTACGATCATAGTTAGGCAAATCACGGCCTCATGGGTGTTTCATTGTAAAATATATTTTTAAAAATTATTTTTATTTTTTATTTTAGTATTTTTCAATATAATCTAAATGGTGACAGTTCTAAAGAAGGAATGGAATTTATTCATAATTCTTTAATTAAGGCTGGTGCTATATTATATAATTTATTCTCAATTGAATGTGAAATTTATCATTCTATAGCAAATCCAAGTCTAAAAATATATCTAATTTATTTTATTTTCATATAGGCCATACAAAAATCATCTATAATTTTGCACTATCTGATTTTGCAAATACAACATTTTCAATTGTTGAATCCTCGAACAATATAAATTTATTACTGGCTGATAAATCATATGAATTATTTTTTTCAAAATTAACTTACCACGGTTTTTCCAAAAAATTACCAAAAATTGAATGCAAGGGCTCTAGTTATAAAATTAAAGATATATTAGTTAAGCCTGGAATCGTAACATTTGGAACTAATTTTAAAGGCATCTTAATTCAAGTATAATCACCAGTAATATTTTATACAATAACAATGATCTCTAGAGTTTACCTATATTGAGGAAAATTATTTTGGTAAATAGCAGGGTCCTAGACAGGGTTCCCAGATTCTTTCATACAAATAGTGGGAGAATTTAACCATAATTCAAAAAAAAATTTTTATAACAAATAATATTTATTTTTTTCCAGTGATTATTTCTTTATTTAAATGAATATATCTAATATACAACAGTAAAATAAAGGAAGATAGTATATTATTTTTTTAAAATAAAATTAACCCATTAATGGTAACGTATCATATCTGCAGCATTTATTATTTATTAATTTTTCACATATAAATTTTGTGAATTGAAATATTTTACATATGACTTAGAGGTGAGCACGGGCCTAATTTTTCATTCATGGCCCACCCACTCACGGTGGTAATAAAAAAATATCACACCCATTCACGCTTAACACTAAAAAAATTTTGACCCAACCTGCCCGCTCGAGACAAGCAATATTTTGATTCACTGTGTTTTTAAATTTTTCAAAACTATTGCTATAATTTTACACTTTTTTGAATTCATTCTATTTATTTCTCTAATTTCATAATCCATATTAATAACAAAAAATAAATACAATCTATAAATCGAAATTTATTTGGAAAAAGAAGAATGTCCATCTTTTTTTATTTCAATTGTGTACTCCTTTCCTCTGGTAAGAGATTGGCTACAGAAAATAACCTTTCACTAGAAGCCAAACTTACAGCTGACAAAATTTTACTTGATAATTTTCTCAAAAAAGGAAACGAATATCCCTGCTTCCAAAACTTGAAAATATTGTCTTTTTATTTATCTTAGATGTTGATGCTTCATCAGAATCATCTAGAAATATACGGTCTTTTATGAGTGTAGGATGAATTAGGAAAGTGATAGTTGGTATTGATCATTTAGAATATACGGGTTTTTATGAGTTTAGGATAAGTTAGGAAAGTTATAAATGGTAGTTGGCATCGACTTATGCATATCATCTAATTATATATCATTTAGCATTTTTAAGATTGTTTTATATATATCATTTTCTTCTTTTATTAAAAACTTAAGTCTTTTGAAATTCGGATCTAGAATTAAGCCTACTATAGTGGCTGCATAATAATCTTTTAAATGAAATCTTCTTCTGTATTTTAAGGTTTTGATTATTATTGTATCATGTTCAGAAGGTTAACAAAATTTTATTAATTTTTGTTTCCATAGACAAACCTTATTTATTGTGGGACGAGAATCTGCTCTCAGATTATCCAAGCATTCTTTAAATATTGATAAAAATTTATCTAACTCACGTATGATGCTGATATCAATTGTGGCTAATCTATTTAATTCTTGCTTGCTAAACAATTACACCTGTATTTCAGGATATGATTTTAAGAAACTCTGTATCATGATATATACAGAGTTCCATCTCGTTATTCTCGCTATTACATATGTTTAAAGGTGTGGCTTAGTTTGCTATTAGCTGTGTTTGAAATATTGTACTATTTTTTTTATACCATTTATATTTAAGGCTATTTCAATTAAACAATTGTTAAAAATATAATGCATAATATTATTTAGTATATGCTAGCGTTTCGTCATCTTTGAATGCATTTATAAGATTTCCTCCATTGTCACTCACAACTATACATTTATTTAAGTAATTTTCTACTTCTTATTCTCCTAAAATTAAATTGACTATAATTTTAATTTTGACGCTTTTTTCATCCATTGCCCTTGTGGCCAAAACAAATGTTTTTAATTAAAATCCTTAATGATAATATGTCCTATAATGGTTAAAAAACTTAGATTTTTATAGTCATCCGTCCAAATATCAGTGATTATGGACAATGATCATGCTTTTAATCTTAAATGTTATTTCATGGTATATTTTTGGACCTATAGTATTCATGAGAGTTTTCGGTTCACAACTTTTATATTTTGTTATCCATATGTAACACCAACATTTATTTCTTGGCCTAGCTTATAAAATCCTTCACTTTCTGTTGCATTTAAAGATTGAAGATCTTTACAAATAAAATATAACTGACTTTTCTGTAAAAAGTTTAAGCAAAATTTAGCATAAAGTTTCGCGATAAAAAACACTTAAACATAAAAAGAAAATAGAACTAACAAAATGATACCGGATGTTGTTTATAAAATGCAGAAGATTTTTAGTTTTCATAAATTATTCTTTTTTAAAAAAGAACTAAATTAAATAAGAAAATATATAATATTATTATAAAATTGCAAATTTATATTTATAAAAACAATTTAAAAAATTAAAATTTCCGTGATTCATGGGAAATTTATGTTCACACCCGATCACTCCCGCGGAAAATTTTGGGAAGGCCCGTCACGCCTTTGAATTTAAAATTTATTCACACTCACGCCGTGACCCACCGTGACACGATGGGTCACGCCTAATTTCACGGCCTGCACCCACCTCTAATATGACTTATAGCTCGAAGACTAGTGATCTGCATCGGGCCTAATTTTTCAAGCCCAGCCCGAAATTTTTTTAAAAAAAGTTTTGCCGGCCCGGCCCGAACCTGAAATTTTTTTAAAAAATTTTGCCGGCCCGAACCCGAAATTTTTTTTAAAAAAAATTTACCGACTTGGCTTGACTCGAATTTATTTAAATATATAAATTAATTTTTATAATCATATGTCGTTTAGTTTCAATAAATAAAATCAAGTATTTTTATTTTACATAAAAAATTCAATATAAAATTAATAAATTTAGATGTATTTTATAAAATATCCATCCGACCCCACTCGGCCCAAATTTTTTTAAAAAATATTAGGCCTGGCCTGGACCGAATCCGATTATTTTAAATAAATTAGGCTCGAGCCTGGCCTATCGGACCGGGTACGGGCTGGGCCTAACTTCGCAAATCTCTATCAAAGACTTTACTTTAAAATAAAAATAAAATGTTTTTTGTTATACCATTTATGCAATGTTGACCACATAAGGGTTAAATAAAATAAATTTTCTAAAAAAAAATTGGCATAATACTTTATTATAAATTTTTGTTTATAATCTTACTAAAAACATGCCATTTTTTCATCATATTTTTATTATTTATAAAAAAAATCCAGAAAATTTATAATTTTATTGTTATTTTCATTATATTTTTTCACTTGAATACAAAAATTATTTATTATCATCTTATATTTGCCAAATTTTTAAATAATATTAAAATATTTTTATGACAAAACAATTTTTAACAGTTGTTGAAACCCTATTGATGCTTTTCGATGAAGGTCCTCTTTATAAAACAGATGTTATAATTATACCTTTTAATGCTGTTTAAGTTAGTGATGAAAAAGATTTCGATGCAAACGATCTAACAGACACATCAGGGAGGGGGGTCGAAACCAATATCTAACAGACATTGATATTGTCTTAGAAACTTCAATATCTATAAATCAAGAAAGTAAATTAAATTTTCGATAAAATGGATAAAAATTTATCCAATTTACACATTAAGACCTACTGATAATGATATTTAATTATTATCATTGGCTTTTATTTTTACCTTGATATATATTAAATGCAAATGTATATCCATCGTAGGAAATAAGGGTTAATGATTTATATCCAAATCGAATGGTTTTACCTTTGATAAATATTTAGGATTGTCATCCTCAATACGGTATCATTTGCTCATCTATGCATAAATTAAGTAAAAATATACCAAATTGTTGAAACTTATATTTTGTAAATTTAAATATGGGCGGGCTTTATAAAGATTATCTTCTTCATCAAAAGTTAAATTATTAAATAATTGTAGATTCCATTTGATATCGCGAAATGTATGTTGGTCACTGAATTCCTAACTTGGTATAGTAACATCATTGTCATTCGACCAATACATTCTTTCTTGCAATAAGGAATGATAATTAGTCAGAATTCATATAAATTTTTTCATCTCTAACTTGGTTGTAATAAAATTTGGCCTATAATTTTGTTTGGTATGTGATTGATCCACAGTCAGTGAATAAATTTCTTGATCAAAAAATAATTCAAATATTTCTAATGGAGTTTTTGAGATACGGTTGTTATAAATTTAAGTACCTTCTTATACAATTTATTTACTTCGATAATTTTTTTTTTACATCTTATCGTATTTGTAGCATTTGCGCACTTGTGACTATAAGAGAAAATAGACTTAAAAAATTTCCCCTAGAAACAATAGTTTTAGCAAAAAAAGAGAGGGGCTATCTATCGATTTGAAAAAACATGTGAATTATTTATAGTTCGATGGAATGATATTCAGTGGTGACAATAGCATCAACATATAAAGCTCTTTGTCCTCTACTCTACTTTCATATTTGGGCTATTACATGTCAAATCGATCAAAAAGGGCACATTTTTGGTTGAACTCTTTTGAAATAGTTAAAAATTTCTGGAATTATAAAAAATGATATTAACTCGCTAGCACACCTGGTTCCCGAGATATATAGGAGCTCATAGTTGCAAAAAGAGCCACTTTCTGTAAAATTTTTAAAATACTTATAGCTCAAAAACTATTTATAGAAAAAAATATAATATATCATATTATTGGTAAAATAGAACTAAAGGTCTATCAAAAAATAAAAAGATTTCGCGCTAATTTGAGTCTTTAACTTATGGTTTACCTATAATGCTTTACCTGTCTTTTTATGCAATAAAGGGAGTTTGTTTTCAAATTTTTTTTTTGCCTTTTAGTTAGATACCTTTTATAAATATATATAAGATGTCAAAACCTTGACGCGCTTTCCGATTATACAATTTTACCAATGATTGAGAAAATAGATGGCGCTATACGAAACTCCGGATTACGAAACTACAAATATTATTCTTAAGGAAAATGAAAATATCGATATGTTAATAAGAAATGTGATATCCAGTTCTGCCCATCCCCTCCCCCACCATCCATAAAAAGTTTCGCATTTTTTAGACCTCTACTTTAAAGCCATTTCATATCAAATCAATCACTTTACAATCCGACCATCTTGAAATGTTTAATTGACGAATCCAAAATATTAGTCCCTTAACTCTACTAGAACCTGAGATATAGGGTCTCAAAGTTGCCCTGCTTGGTCATTTTTCGAAAAAAAATAATTTTTTAAAATAGAGATAATTTTAATATTAGATGCCATATAATATATATCTATCATAGATCATCACGTATTTTAAATAAAATTAATTTTTAATTTATCATTTTTTTTTGGGGTCAATAATTTGTAATTAATTTTTTTAAATGTTAGTGTACAAATTTTTTTTTTTAAATTTCAGATATTTTGTAAAAAGTACCAAGAACTGTTCATATAAAAATTTTCAGTGTAAAAAAAAGTTAAGAAGAAAAATGCTTAAAAAAATTCCGCTGGATGGCGTTATTAATTCTAAATAGCTTAGAACTAGGGCTGGGAACCAATATTAAAAACCCAATATAAACAAAATATTGTATTGGTATTGGGTCTAAAATATTGGTATTGGTTTAAACAATATTTTCTATTTCTTGTATTAGTATTGCTATTGGTATTGGTTTATATTGGTATATATTGGTTTATATTGGTATTGGTTTAAATTCAAATTACTAATTAAAAGAATAGAAATAGTGATTATAAAACTCTTAATTTCTAGTTTTAAATAAACATGGAAAAAAAAATCATGAAGCATTACCATAAAAACAAGGCTAAGAACCAACTCCCAAAATTTTACTAAATCCAAATTCTTTTTTTAAACTAATATATTTTTGAAATCAACAAACCAATCAAATAATAAACGTATATTTTGAAACTTTTTATTTAGCACAAAGAATATAGCAAAATGAATACACTAAAAATGTAACATAATTGTCTATTTATATAAAATATAGTGCAAAAGATTGTAATATAAAGAAAAAATTTTATGTATTTAAGAAGAATCCTTCATGCGCATCCAACTTTTTAAGCACAGGCAAGCTTGGATAGTATGCTCATCTAGTGAACAACGTTGATCTGTTATAAGATACCTTCCTTCTGAAAAAACCCTTTCAGAGCTAGATGAGGTGGCCGGAATTGCTAGATAATCTCTGGCAATTTTTGATAATACTGGATATCTATTTTTATTTAATTTCCACCAATATAATGGATTTGTATCATTGGAAATTGTGGCTTCATCTACGTATTTACTTATTTCTAAGTTGTTATTATTATGAGGTTTCACCTGATAAATTTTGTCATGAAAGGACAATTTTTTGTTATTTTGTGCTCATTTGTAAGTTCCGCTGAATTGTTATTATTTATTTTATAAATATTGTATTCATTAGCAAGATATCCAATAAGAGTTTCCATATTATTATGCTTTAATAAATGACTTGATAGTTTAAATCTTGGGCCAATCATTGTTGAAATAATAAAGAGGTGTTTATTATAATTATATTATTTATTAAGTTTTGTTAAGGCAGCTAAAGAAGCTGTCTTTAAAATAGCATTAGGATTATTATCATAACTCTCAACGTGCTCAAAAATACTGGAATATAAAGGAATGATTGTTGAAACTGATGGAGTATTAGCACATGAGGCCATCTCTGTAGCAAAATTAAATGGTTCTAAAAATTCTCGGTATATTTCAATATTATTCCAAGCTAAGGCACTAATATAATATTCTTCATTAGTATTTTGTTGATGATTGGTATATATTGTGAGATAAGGTTTGAGCAATATAGCCCTTTCGAGCATTTGGTACGTTGAATTCCAACGTGTTGGTATATCCAAAATAGGGTGAGGAAATTTTAAATTTGGATTTTTTTCAAGATATGTTTTTTCAAGTTTATTAAATTTAGATATAGAAAGTTTAAAAATTTTTAAAAAATTTCTTATTTTTTTTAAAGTTGGATTTAGAGGTTCCAATGCAGCCATGACAGATAAATGGATAATATGGCAAAAACATTTGCACACATTATCAAAATTGTCTTTTAGTTTTAAAATTTTTAAAAATGCTAAATTATTACTAGCATTATCTAATGTAATACAAAAAAAATCAATTTCAAATTTTACTTTTAATACAGAATTAAAAATATTATAAATATTAATAGCATTATGTGCTGATTTAAAAGGAATAAAATCTAATAAATGATTAATTAATTTAAAATCATTATCAATATAATGAATGGTTATGCCCATAAAGAGTATTTTATTTGGAGAGGACCAAATGTCCATTGTTAAAGAAAATTTAGAAGTAATTTTAGAAAGTACAGATTTTAAATTGATAAAAGAACTATGATAATGTTTCATAATTTCTTTTTTAAGTGTTTTTCTAGAAATTAATGTTAATGAGGGGTTGCAAAAGCTTATTAAATTTTTAAATGACTCATTTTCAACCATTGAAAAGGCTAAATTATTTTGAATAAAAAAGTCAATAATTAAATTATTTAAATTAGCTTTATTATTTACATTATTAATTAAAAATGATTTTATGGTGTTAATTTTTTTACTGCCATTATTTATTTGTTCACATTTCTTATATAAAGTTGGGTGGATGGATTTAAGATGTGTCCATAATCCTGAGGTTCCAAAATTGGGAATAGATAATTCTTTTTTACATTTATTACAAATAGCCTTTTTTTTGTTATCACAACTAGTATAAAATTCCCAGATTTTTGCTGTATTTCGTCTTTTATTAGATATCGTTGATTCTTCTTGTTCATTATCGCTATTATTATTAGTATCAACATCATTATCTATATTTATTAACTCGATTTGGTTTTCATTCATTATAATATCCTAAATGAATTAATAGATAAAATTGATAGATATCATATAGAAAACTTACTTCCATAATAAAAATAAACTATAATTATAAATAACACCAATATTGATATCACAGGAATATTTGGAAGAAATAACAGATGTAATATGTTTATGAATGAAAGTAAAAAAATATACCACGATATAATTATCCACGATAAAACCAAATAATTTTATGTATTTATCTATTTTAAATTTTTAATATTGGTATTGGTATTGGTTAAAATTGTATTTAAACAATATTTCAAAACCAATATATTTAGGTAATTGGTATTGGTATTGGTTGTAAAAACAATACCAATATTTAATTATATATTGGTTTATATTGGTTATTGTAAACCAATATTATATTGGTATTGGTCCCACCCCTACTTAGAACTTAATTTTTGAAAATAAGTCAATCTACTTTTTATTTATATACCATAATATAATATTTGTTGAATAAAATAGCATTTTGGCACAAAAATAAAATTTCCGCTAGATAGCGCAAGTAATTTTAAAAAATAGCTATTTAAATTACTTATCGATTTTTCGAATCATTTTCCCAATAAATTTTTTTATTCAAATTTGAATATCATGATAATCTTTCATATAAAAAAACATTTATCAAAGAAGAGATTACAGTAAGTTGCTGGATGACAGAATTTGCCAAAATCAATATTGGCAATTATATCCATGTTGCATGCCGCTTAACTTTATATAAATATAAAAAGGAGGGTATTCCAATTTACCAGGAAAACAATACCGCTACAACTTCCAATGAATTCTTAAAATCCACCATAGAAGTATAAAATGATACTCCAATTAATAACGATAACGCACAACTCCCTATATCTTGCTTCGAATCCTTAAATTCAACGTTAGTAGATATTGGACAATCTCCGATTAAAAAAAGAAATTAAAAAAAAAATAATATCCTAAGCAAAAGCTTGCAAGAATTCAATTTTGATACAAAAATTCAGTCATTCCTTTATTACTAGTGTTTGCAATGGTCCGATCCAGTTCGGTATCATTTGACTATTGGGTCCGATAACACGGTCCAATGGTCCGGTCCGACCAAAGACCGATTAAAAAAGATAAAAGTTTATTATGAATTGTTTTTTAGTTAATGTGCATGTTCATGAACACATAAAATATGATTATTTAATGCCTAACACTTTATATATCTCATTTATCGTTTACTTTTTTTTATTCTTCCGTTTCATTCATTCGTCAAGTAATTTAATATAGAAATGGAAATTGAAATCTTAGAAGATGATAATATTATTGAATCACCACCCTCAGCCAAAGAATAATTATTGATTTAGAAATTAGTATTAGTAGTGCAAATGGAAAAAATCGATCCGATCAAATTCTAATTTGAAAATATGTTAAAGAATTATATAAATTTTTTGAAAGGATAATTCTGGGAAAACATGTAAAGTATGCCTCTAGATATTCTATATTCATTAAGCCCTCAAGATTTTAAATAAATGAATAAAAACTTCATCATATAAACCTACTTATAGTTATGATTAGGGCGGGAAACAATAAAATCTCATGATTAACGAAATATTGTATTGGTATTGGATGGGTAAAAAATGGAATAATTTTTGATTTTTTAAAAGATAATTCGAATATTTATTTATAAATAAATTTTATTTTATATATTCAAAATACAAAACGAATTAAATATGCTAACCAAATTGATTTAAATTATTTTCAATAAATTTGTATGTTTAATCTTTTTGTATGAATATAATAAAAATGATTTGATGATATAATTATAATATTGATAATTTAAATTTCATTTTTAATAAATTTCATGCAGAATAAAACTTTTATAACTCAGCAAAAAAACATTTTTTAGACCGGAACGAACTGAACCAGCGGTCCCACGTCTGGTCTCACTTGACTTAACGGTCCATTGGTCCGGTTTCATTTTAGAAAAAGGGACCGGACCGTTCAAACACTATCTGTTACTGATTAAAGTAGATAGCACCATTCCAAACAAACATGATTACATAATTTCTGGCAGTAAAATGTATTTATTTTTAACAAATTATAGTTTTTATAATTGATTATTTTTTATAATAACTAACAACCATTTTTTATTCTTTTGTGAGTCAAATTTTTTTTGCTATTGACTTAAAGAAATAATTCATTTTGATAACCAACTTATTAAAAGTTCCATCATTTTCATATATGTTAGTTCATTTAAATACGATTTAAGTTTCCTGAACTTATATTCTTCTGAAGTTCTTGATATCATAACTGGAAAATTTTTTTTTAAATTTAAGATATGTTTTTTTTAGTTTACACAATTGTATTTTTTTTAAAACAACTCTTTTGGTGATTTTAACATACTCAACCTTGCCCTTGATCAATTAATTGTTATTATTTTATTAGTGTTATACTTGCATATGAAAATTGTAGAGAAAATAAAAAAACAAACATAATATAAAGAGGAAAGTTAAAAATATGTATGTATCTTAAAAACGAGAGGTTTTATCCAATGATAAATAATAGTTAATTTTATATAACTAATATGGAGAGATTAGAAAAAATATTAAAAAAGCAATTCAAATTTTTTTATATGTCACTTGTATGAATAAAACACTATTGAACAAAAATAAATTATTTTTTTAATTATGGCAAAGCAATTAATTAAGATTAATTGTCATGTTTAAATAATAAAAAGAAATTATGTTGAAAATTTAATTTAGTGTGATGAAAAATCAAAGAATTTTTTTGAACTTCTTTGAAAATGCTCTAATAAGATTTTTCATTAAATTTCATCTAAAATTCTAAATCTTTTTTAAAAAAAAGTCTTTTGCTGTGTCCTAGGTCGGCTTAATACTTAATAGCTCGGCTAAAGTAAGAAAAAATTAAGATTTCTAGTATGCCACTCATTTAATTTTCTAAATAATGTTTGTACATATCAGTTTAAAATATATTTATATTAGCAATGTAAATATACAATATAATAATAGTCGTCAGTCTTTCTTGATTGCATATTGTATCTCATAGATATATGTTGCATAAATGATGTAATCATATAGAATATTATTAATGATTGAATATCTATTTTATTCGACTTATTTTTTATTTTATATATAAAAATAATTATCTCAAAAATTATACTTTTTTTAACAATATTAATTTTTCCTCAAATATTTGGGAAAGGATGAGATACACCCATGGAAGATGAGCTCTCCCGTGAGGCGCTATTGAGCTGCTTATATTGATTATTTTTAAATATAAAAATGATATATATATTATAGCAACTTTATTGATAAAATTAAGTATGGAAAATTATTATAAAAAATTAGTGAAATTAATTTATAATTTAAACAAATAAAGAATGGATTAACATTGCAATAGGATCCATATGCTAAAAAAGAGCATTACTTGGGACAACCGTGAACATTTTCGATGCATTTATTAGATAATTGTGTAATTTCTTTCATTTTCTTGATGTGGACAATTTAAAATCTTATTTCATTGATCTTGCTTTATATCTTTTTACTGTTGCATAATCTAAGTTTGTTTTCTCCATAACGACTAGCAAGGGCGGATTTTCATTAAATTTATTAATTATTTTATCATTTATTAGTTGTGTCTTCTTTCTTATATAATTTCTTACCATGTTAAAATTTCAATAAGCAAAAATAAATTTTAAAAATACTCAAAAGGCTCAGAAGAACCAGAAAAGTAGCATCAGAACCTCAAAATCTTTAAAATTTAATTTTATAGCAGTTTAAACATATTTTTTGTTCAAATAAAGAATAATTTTTTATAGAATAGGGTGTAATCTTTTATATAAAATAGTTATTGGATAATTAAAACCTCTTTTTTATAATAATTTAGGGTATATCATATTCTATTATAAAATTTTTATGTGATCCGATATTAAATGAAATTATGGCCACTGTGCATAATGTAAGTTATACATATTTGGTTAAAAAATTAGCCACTAGAGGTAAGTACCGGGCCAGTGCAACGTGTTATTTATACTCCGTATTAAATATACTCACTTATTTAGTGATATTGATATTTACGATTGAGACGTGCATATATTAGTGCTGTAAACATTTCTAAAAAAATCGAACGCGTTCAACGTTCATTGACAAAAATCGAACACGTTCACTTTCAAAAAAAAAGAAACGTGTTCACATTCGTTCAAAATTTATGATAAATTTTTTTAAAATTTAATTTATTATAAACAAATGTCATATATCTTTTAACACAATATATTAGCCATGTTAAAAAATAATATAGGTTTATTTTGATAATATAATTGTAAATACAATATAATATAGCGAATAAAAAGATATTTATAAAATAATTTTCTTATTAATTTTTAATAACAATTTCAAAATTATCTGATAGATAGGAACGCTTGGCAGTTAATACGGCATTAGCTATTCTAAAAACGCGCTCTATAGGGATAGATGAGGGGATTGCGGTATTATACTTAACAATCTTTTAACGTGGGGAATTTATTAAAAACATTTATTGTTTTGTCCTTTGCTTCAAAAAATTGAAATAAGTTCCTACAAACCATCTTCCTCATCAAAAAAAAGTATATCTCGAAATTAACACTTCCTGCATTATCATTTATAGGGTTTTCAATGCATTTTTCTTTTAAAATAACTATTGTTATTGTTGAAGTCAAATAGCTTAAATGCATTTTTTCTTCAAATTTAATGATTTTACTTACGTTAGATTTATAATATTCAAAATTTCTAAAAATTATAAATTAAATTACAAAATTATAAATAAAACGGAAAAAAAATACCAAATGCTCTATTAATTTATATATAAATAAATTATTCATTACGCGATTAAAATAATATAAAATATATTCTAATCATCATGTGAGATGAGGCTGCCAATGAAGCTGATGTAATTGGCCCTGTGAATTGCTATTGCGAGTCTTTGTCTTAAGAAGAAGCCTTCACGAGGTTCATCTGTTAGTTTGCGGATTAGCGATCCAAGTTCCTTGAAGAAAGAAAGAGCACGATTCCCAAAGGTAGTCAAGGTAGTGGAAATGATGGGAATGAATAAGTGATCTTGGGATATCTCTGAATATTTTGCAATTTTTAGAAGCTCCTTGTTCTCCAGAATGTTAAGGGATTGATTGGAAGGAGCCAATGGATCAATACAAGAGTAATCCCAGACTAAGAATTGACCTCGCTTCCAGGGAATTTGAGAGATCCCGTCAGGGCGTTTCCCATCAGATCTGAAAAGACCAGAGGGTTCGAGAATAGATAGAATTTGAGCATATCTCAGAGCTCTAAGAATTATAGAATTGCAAATTTTATGTCTAACGATGCGGCCTTTACATGAACGACAATATAGACCATGCCTTCCATTACTCAAAACAGCAGAACTGCAGCCGGCACAGATGTGGGGTTGGGTTACTAAGCACTTTAAACGGATGCCTATAGCATGAGTTAGTTCATTTTTAGTCAATTGTAATTGTAAGTTCGCGGAAGGAATGGCTTCGAGAAACTCATGTCCAGAACCATTAAGCAGAGAGGAGAATAATGGACGGTCCAATGATTGCATACTTGTAGTGTTGTAAGTGAACGAAGTTCGTTTTTTTGAAAAAAGGTGATGAACGGCGTTCCTTTTTTTTGACGAACTTTGAACGTGAACGCGTTCCTTTTCTTTGATGAACGCGTTCAATTTTACGTTCGTTCAATTTTAAAAACACTTTTTATTTTTATTTATTTGAAAAATTAATATTAATCCGCATTTTTTAAAAAAAAGTCTTATATTTTTATTTATTTGAAAAATTAATATTTAATCCAATTTTTTAACAAAAAGTCTTATATTTTTTAATCAGCTGTTTTTACTTTTTCCTCTTTCATATTGCAATTAATGTACCATAACGTGCTACTGCTAGAGAAGATAAGATTAAAGTTTATTAATTTGAATATTTTATATTTTAATTTAATAGATTAGCATTTGCATGGATATAAATATTTCATCATCAGATTCTGAAAATCAAAATTCAATATTAGATGAATTAGAATTACCATGGCCCAAATATCAAAAATATTTCACTGTTTTAAAATCAATTCCGAGATATCCTTTTTTTTTGACGAGGAAGAAGAGGGCAGATTGGAGGATGATAACATAGCTCAATTTTTTGAAACAATGGATAAAACATTAAATGTTTTTAATAAATTCCCCCTTTTAAAAAAATTGTTTATCAAGTATAACACCGCAATCCCTTCATCTGCCCCTGTTGAGCGAGTTTTTAGTATAGCTAACGCTGTATTAACTGCCAAGCGTTCATGCCTATCAGATGAAAATTTTGAAAAGCAATTATTATTAAAAATTAATAAGAAAATTTTTTTATAAATTTATTTTTTTATCGCTCATATTATATTGTATTTATAATTATATTATCAAAATAAAACAATTGTTTTTTATCATGGCTAATATATTGTGTTGAAAAATATAAGGCATTTATTTATATTAAATTAAATTAAAAAAAAATTTATCATAAAATTTTGAACGCATGAACGCGTTCATGAACTTGAACGCATGAACGCGTTCATGAACTTGAACGCGTTCCTTTTTTTGAATTTGAACGTGAACGCGTTCGATTTTTGTCAATGAACGCTGAACGCGAACGCGTTCGATTTTTTAAAAATGTTTACAGCACTACATACTGGAAATGAGAGATTCGACGCAGCTTGCAATAATGGGCTTATCCCAGTCCTTCTGCTTGTTCGTTTCTGGAATTGGGTAATCGGCAATGAATCGAGATTTCCATTCAATGATGGCACTATCAAAGGAAGGGTCAGAATTTAAGGAATTAAGATTGACTAAATTTTTGGTTAAAAGACAGCTCGATATAAAGGCAGTTAAGGCAAGATCGGAAGGGGATCTGATGCCTAGTCCTCCCATCTTGGTAGGAAGGGTGGCTTGTGTCCACGCTAATTCATGGGGCTTGTGTCCACGCTAATTCATGGAATTTTAGATTAAGGATACTTTCAATTAGGACTTTAATCCCATTTTCATAAATGCCTAAGGAAGTGGGAAATTTAAAAATAGGGGTAGAGCTAGGCGCGTAAAGAATTTTTGGGATATTGAAGAAATTTTTCAGGAGAAAAAAGGCTTTATGAGAGGGGAGAAGGGAAAATAGGTCAGCCAACTCATTAAGGGTTTCGAGTGTAGATTGTAGGAAGGATGATATGGCTGTGTGTCCACCAACGGGAGCACCTAAGTGAGATAATTCCTCCAGAGTAATCTTTTGAAATTATGTAAATTGTTTTCAGATGAATTAATTGGAATGAATTCTGATTTTTCATGGTTGATTGATAGACCAATGGATAGCCCTGCATCCTTGATTATCATTACAGCTTTATTGATTTCGTCGTTTGGACCACAAAGGATTCCATCATCGATGTACCATGCATGCAATGATAATGAACATGCCTCGTTAATAAATTTAACAATTTCATTGATCCCTAAACAGAAAAATAAAGAACCTAGAGGATCTCCCTGTTGTATGCCCTCAATCGAATGAATTTTATAGGTATCAAATTGGAGAGTGGAAGGCTGTTGATAGCATGAATAAAAGAATTTAGTGTAACCAGGAAAGAGAATACTCGATGAGCTCAGAAAGGAATTCCGAGAAAGAGTGTTATAAGCATTGTTGAAGTCAATTTTGACTAAAGATTCGTTGGTTGGCTGGGTTTCTAAGTGTATTCTCGTTAGATGAACAACAGCTTCACAGCCGCCAGGTATACCAACTTCAAGTTGGAAAGGACTTAGTATATTTGAAGCTTCATGCTTTATTCGAGAGGAAATCATAATAATTAATATTACAATCAAATTCGTTTTAAGTTGGAACTTGAAAATTTTGAAACTGATATATTGTTAAATAATGATAGTTCCTTCAATATAGGATGTTACTAAATATTTATCTTATTTGGGTCATGTTAATGTTAATTCATCTGATTTTGCATTTTCAGAAAGAGGTGATGATGAAATAATAATATCAATGCTTATGCTAATCTATCAGATTAAAATATCTAATATATATAATCTCAATAATCATAATACGATCGTTATCGTATCTCCCTATTGTATTTTAAATTTAAGGAGACTATATAGTATAATGTTAATTTTATCTCCATAATCAAAACACGATCGTTTTCGTATCTCCCTAATGTATTTTAAATTTAAGGAGACTATATAGTATAATGTTAAATTTTTGCTCTCTACGAGAATCGAACACAAGCCTCCCATTTCAAAGGCATATGCTTTACCGCATACACCAACTTGAATATAAATAAATTTACATTATATATATATTAAAGTTTCAAAAGCGTATGCTTTACGCATGCACCAACTTGAATATAATTAAAAAATATTAATTATATATATATAAAATTCTACCGGTTATTATTACCATACTAGCTGATGGGGTTGAAGGGTAATTATTTAGTTTGTGTGTATGGTATTAAATATACTTTATTGATAAATTTTATATAAATATTAAAATTTAAGAGAAAAAGAGGTAAAATTGTTGCAATGTATACCTTGAGCATGTATTAGAAATATCAAAATTTAAAAATATGATGGAAATCATATTGGGTAAAATTTAAAATAGAGGTGCTTTAAGATTTTTGATTTTAAATATGGGTTATAGATTGGTCTGAAATTTTATTTGCAGACATAGCCAGTCCTGATCAAAAAACCATGTCCCATGCAACTTTCATAAATTAATTAATAGTTGACATTTTTGCCTGTGCATTGAATGCACTGAATACACACCTAATATTATATATATTCCTGTATATTTAGGGATAAATAGAACTTTAAATGCAGTACCAATTCAATAGGAATAAGGTAGAACTTTAAATGGCAAGTACCCATTCAATAGTAATAAGAAATTTATTTAAATACTATTTTAATTCTTCAATTTATGTATAATTTAGGATTTTATACCATTATATTGGGGTTTCAGAAAAGATAAGAGAGATATGGAAGGGAGAAAGCACACCTTAGTAACAAAACTCTTATCTAGCAAGAATAAATTTTTAGATTATAAATTACAAATACAAATAAACATAAATAAAATTACTAAATTATTTTATAAAAATAATAGAAAATTTTAAACCCCTAAATAATTATAAATTTTTAAATAAAACCTCATAAGATAGGAAAATTTTGTATATTTACTCATAACTTCATAATTGTAGAATGCATGTTATTCATAACTTATAACATTTTTGATTTAATGTATAACCTTTTTGATTCCTGTAAATTTTTTAATTTTAAATATGAGCTATAAATTGGCCTGAAAATTTATTTTAAAAACATGGCAAGGCGTGATCAAAAACCAAGGCCCATGCAACTTTCATATTCTGATTGTATTTTTAAATGCATTGTGACTTTATATATTTTATTTCAGTCCTCAGCTATCAAAATTATTATGGTCTTTTGCGGGTTTGAGAAAACCAAGTGCGAAGACCTGGCTTGGGAATTTTTTTAATATTATGCTTAGGTGTAATATTTAACACAGTATATTTATATGGCCCTCAGATAAAATCTAATTTAAATATATTTTTATTCAAAAAAATAGTATTCACTCTTAGTCTTAATGGGTTGGTCTTGGTTGGGGTGAGCTGGGTTAAAATAGATTAAAAAATAGATATGGTTTTTAGAGATTTACCTATCTCCAGGCTTGGAAAAAAATTTTGAAAATTACTATCAGTTGGCCAGGTTTGAGAAAATTTAATAAAATTATTATGGGTTGGGCTGGGCTTGGGAAATATTTTTATAAATTATATTGGGCTGGGCTTGGGGAAAATTTTTCAAAATTATTATGAGATTAGACGCTTGTGAATTTTATTATTAATTATAGATCAGACATTGGCCCAACACTAAATTTTTTTGTAGGCCTGGGCTTGACCTGATCAAAAAATTAAGGCCCATGAAAATCTGAATTTTGATTGTATTTTTAAATTTATTATGATTATTTAAATATTTTATTTCAGTTCTTAACTACCAAAATTATTATGATTGGGTTTGGAAGAATTTTTCATAATTAATATGGCTTTGGACTTTGCCTGGGAATTTTTTTTAATATTAAATATTGTGTATAAGTAATTAGTAAAATTTAACAAATAATATTGGTATTATCAACTAAATGCTTTAAATTTATTTTTACTCAAACCATAGCACTTAGTTTTATTGGATTGAACCTGGCCTGAAGGGGGTAGGGTAAAAAGAATAAAAATTGGATATTATTTTCAAATAACAGGTAACATCTAGCATAAAAGTAAGAAAAAAATTTTCATTCCCCGTCATTTTTGACGGGCTATCTACTAGTAAACAATAATATTCTAATTAATAAACTATAATAATGGCGTGTTAAAAATATTGAAATGTGAAAAAGGAAAACAGCTGATTATAAAATATAAGACTTTAAAAAAAAATTGGATTTATATTAAATTTTTAAATCTTATCTTATCTTATCTAGCACGTTGGTCATAGACCTGCCCAAAATGAGCGAACGTGAATTTTATGAAGGCCCACCCTTCATAAAATTATGCCGATTTTTTTTCTCAAGGATACCAACAAACCTTGTACCCAGTTGTAGTTTAACTAAATGAGTGGAATTTACCCTTTCCGATATTGTAATTGTAATTTATAAATTAATAATATAAAGACATATATTTCTTATTTGTTTTTTAATCTTGAATAGTTATATTCATGATAAGGAATTAGTTAAGAATATTTGAATCCATAGACATCAAAATTCCATTTCATTTGTTAGGTTATATTCTTCCAAAAGATGAACCGGAAAATCTTCGCCATTTGGGATGGATAGATAAAAAATGTTTTTAAAATTGAACGAACGTTAAATTCGAACGGGTTCGTATTAAAAAAGGAACGCGTTCATATTCAAAGTTCGTCAATAATAAAAGGAATGCCGTTCATCATTTTTTTCAAAAAAACGAACTTCGTTCACGAACGCATTTATTACGTTTAGAACACTAGCATATATTAATTATTATATTTTTTAGGGATATTGACAGTTATGACTGACGTATAAATATTAAATATAATAAATTTAGTGATATTGGCATTTATGACTGACGTATAAATATGAAATTTAATAAATTTAGTAATATTAACATTTATGCCTGACTTATCAATTTCAAATATTATTTTAAGTCAATTTTGCCTTATTATTTTATTCTCTTTACAAAATTTTAGATCTAATAATAACTGTTAAAATTATATATTTATTTAAGGTTAAATTCGAAAATATCAAAGATTAATATATAAATGTGAGATATAACAAAATATAGGTAAGATAACCTCTTGAACTATTTATTATCACGTTACTACTCAAAGTTAGAAACATTTTTCTGAATAATTTATTATAACACTTTATTTAATTTGTAAATATAAAGATCAAAAAAATTAATTAATAAGATATGTAATACAAATATGATACGCGATATAAATAAGATTAATTAAAATATATTATGCCGTCAAAATGCTTGCAATAATTTTTTAATTATATATTTACATTATATTTTTTAATTGGCGTATAATATGCCCATTTATAAATGGTGTGTATATTTATATTTATCTGAAGTATAGTTGCCATTGCAACTATCTCCACCTCTCCATAAGTAGAATTTGAGCCATGCCTGTTCTCTCATAATTTACTTCAACGGGTTCTCCCCAAAACCCCTCCATCTATTCAAGCATATCTTTGCTCCTCACAAAGAGAATGCATTGCTCTCTCAGAAAATCATAGTGGCATTCCTTATCGCAAATTTTTTTGCTTATATATCTATAATAATGATTAATAATTTAAGTTATTTATTTATACCTGAAGAGGCAATTACCATCGCCAATTATCCTTTCGGTGGAAAAATTTTCACTAATTATACCATTTTTAAATTTGGGAAATCTTTTCTTTATATCCGAATTATAACGTAGTGAATCGTATATTTTCCAATTCCTGGGTGTAGGAAGGAAAATATTTTCAACATCTTTTTTGGAAACCACTGACTCAAATATAATTTCATCTTCTAGAAAATATGTATAAATTTACTAATTGTTAATTTCACAGAAGGCAACGGATAAAATTATTTTCAAATATTTTATTAAACTACTTTTTACGATTTTCAATACTATATATTATTATTTTTCTAATATTTACATATATATAATTTAACATTTGTTTTAAGGTTACTTTACAAAAAGAACATTTTAAGTTAATTTAACTTTTTTTACATATACAAAAAGAAAAGTACTATAACATTTTAAAGGTCGTACGAAATATATTTAA
This sequence comes from Gordionus sp. m RMFG-2023, assembly GCF_954871325.1. Lineage (NCBI taxonomy): Eukaryota > Metazoa > Nematomorpha > Gordioida > Chordodea > Parachordodidae > Gordionus > Gordionus sp. m RMFG-2023. Next base: position 18,865,215 of record NC_088778.1, read on the forward strand.
CATTTCCTTCTTTTTTTTAAGTGACTTCTTTCCTCAGTTTCTTATCTTCACCATTAGTCATTTGTTTCTTGATTGCTCCATTAGTCATTTGTTAGTACGGCTTGAGTTTGACCATTGAATATCGTTACGATGTTATTTTGTCCATTGAATCATCGTTTATTGAACATCGTTTGTTAATTTGCTGTTTGTATTGATCATCCTATTTCCATTTCGCTTTCAAATTTATATATATATTTTTTATCAAAATTTTTATTTATTTATAACAATCATTTTTCTAGGTCGTAATTCATATTCTCGATTTTAACTTGTGAATTTTGTACTTGAACTTGAACGTTTTCACTTCTTCCCCCTCTAAAAATTTTTCTGCTTTGTTGTAGAATTTTAATTTTATATTATGTTCGTTGTTTAGCCTCAGTCATATCTTTTTCATTGGGTTGTTTGTATCTTGTTATCCTGATCGTCTAATCATTCGCTTGATCATCATCATTACATTAGCTTGTTCATCTCGTTATTTATTATCATTTATATTTAGTTATCATTTATCTCGAAAATAATTTTGGAATGTTTGAAATGATAATAGAATAAATAATTTATCGGATTCATTCACAGAATAAGAATCATAATTTGGAATATAGAATCCTAGGATTTTTTTGAATTGTCGCGTTTTATATAATAATTTTTTCATATCATAATTTATCTTCAAATTGTTCTTTATAAAAAAATTTCTCTTTCGCTTTCCATTTTCCACATACGATCTCCATTAGTGATCTGCAACGGGTCTAATTTTTCAAGCCCAGCCAGGCCCGAAATTTTTTAAAAAAAGTTTTGCCGGCCCGACCCGAACCCGAAATTCTTTAAAAAAGTTTTGCCGGCCCGAACCCGATTTTTTTTGAAAAATTTACACCCGGCCCGGCCCGAATTTATTTAATTATAGAAATTAATTTTATAATTATTCAAAATAAAAGAAATAAAATCAAATATTTTTATTTTACATAAAAAATTCAATATAAAATTGATAAATTTAGATATATTTTAAAAAAATTCCAAGGTCCGACCCGACCCGGCCCGAATTCTTTTTAAAATGTTAGACCTGGCCCGAACCCGATTATTTTAAATAAAATTAGGCCTGAGCCCAGCCCGAAGCCCGTTCGGGCCAGACTCGGGCCAGGCCAAACTTTGCAGATCTCTAATCTCCATATATTTCTAAAAACTTTTTCAACATCAAGATATTTAACTTTACCTTACCTTTCTTTATAATATTTGTGTTAAGTTTCTTTATTTTCAAAGTTTTTTTAAATTTTTTATTAATTATAAAAGTTTTTATTTTATTATTATTTTCTTTAATCACTATTATTTCTTTTAATTTATAAGAATTTATTTCTTTTTTAACATTTGGTACTAATTTACATAATTCAATTTTATTCAAGTTTTTATTATTATAATATTTATAATTATAATGCTCATGCCTTTTATTGTAATATGTGTCTTCATAATATTTATTATCTAATTTTCTATTTTCATAATAATTTTTATTATTAAATTTATTATATTGATTTTTGTTATTTGTTGTCTCTTTCCCGATAATACTTATTATTATGATTATTTTTATAATTTTGACATTGAAAATTTTTATTAGGATAAGATATATTATTTGATCTAGATGTTTCTTTTATCTCCTTTACCGATTTATAATTACATAATATTTTATTATAAACATTGCTTCTTCATAACTTGAACTTGCATCTTTTGGTACCACTGAGTCCATAGCCAAAAATAAATCATCTGGTAAATTATGTTTTAAGCTTAAAATATTTTTACTATCATAATATATTAAATAATCTTCTAATTCTATGGATTTTGTTTTATTATTATGGTCCATAAGGTTTATTCATATTTTAGATATTTTATTATTAAAATTTTATTTTATTTATTTTTAATTTTATATTTTATTCATCTTTTACGTGTTTTAGAATTAAATAAACATCATATTCCATAATCCTATTTCATCTAGTTTCACCATGTTTCAGTATCTAAAATCATATCTAAAAATTTGTCTCTGAAAAATATCTAAAAAATCTCTGAAGTAGCTTTACTGCCACCATGTTAACTTCACGGAAGGCAACGGATAAAATTGTTTTCAAATATTTTATTAAACAACTTTTTACAATTTTCAATACTATATATATTATTATTTTTCTAATATTTACATATATACAATTTAAGATTTGTTTTAAGGTTACTTTACAAAAAAAACATTTTAAGTTAATTTAACGTTTTTTACTTATACAAACAGAAAAGTACGATAACATTTTAAAAGTCTTACGAAATATATTTAACAAAAAGAAAAGTACGAAAAGCTCGTACGAAATATATTTAACACTAATTATTCAAATTTATACCTTCCATTTAACTTATCTACTTCGCCATCTAAAATTTTCAAATTGGGAGTTAGAGCAACTTTTAAATTAAAAAATTATATTTTATCAATTTTAAAAGTGTTACCATATGGTCGATGATCATCAGGCTCTACCATTTCTGATTCTACACTTATTCTCTTGGCTCCATCTTCTAAAAATATGTATAAATCTACTAATTATACAAATTTATACCATCCTTTCCTTATTAAACTTGCCTACTTGACCATCTTCAATCTTCAAATTGTGAGTCAAAGCAACTGTTAAATTAATCAATTATTAAAATGTTACCATATCGTAATGGTCATCAGGCTCTATCATTTGCGAAGGTAAAATTATTCTTTTAACTTCATCATCTAAAAAATATGTATATTATTAATATTTTTTATTATTCCTTTTTTGTTTTACAATTGTAATCCTCTCCAACTATCGTATTAAGTAATTTCAAAACTAGATATTTTAAAAAAGGTTTATATTTGTATATGCAAATATCACCTTTCATATAATTCTCTTCAGCATTAAGCTTTTACTTTTATATTGGTTGGTTCTTGAAAATTTTCATCATTTAAAAAATAATAATATTATTAAAAAAATAAATTAAATTATCTTTTATGGAAGAATTAAATTTTTCAACGAACCGACTGTTTAAAAGTTATTTAATAAATATTTAAAAGTTTTAACCCCTTTTCTGCCCTTTTAACTTTTTTTTTGCCCTATCTTAATTGTGCTATCTATATAAATATATTAATACTAGCTAATAACCCATCAAGAATGACGGGGTTGAGGGGTAATTAGTTGTTTGTGTATATGGTAATATGCTTTATATTAAAATTTAGGAAAAGAGATAAAATTATTACAATGTAACCCGTGAGTATTAAGGGTATTAGAAATATCAAAATTTAAATTTGTGATAGTAATCATATTGGGTAAAATTAAAAATAGAGATGCTTCAAAATTTATGGGCTAGACATTGGTCTCAAAATTTTGTTTTGCAGACACAGTTAGGCCTGATCAACCACGTCCCATGCAACCTTACCAAAATTTTGCCATTTATTTCTATTTTAATTTAATAATAATGTCTTAAATTTAATTTTATATTTAGAATAAAATTTAATTTTATGATAGAAATCATATTGAATAAAATTTAAAATAGAGATGCTTGGAAATTTTTTAATTTTAAATATGGGGTAGACATTGGCCTGAAATTTTTTGTAGACATAGCCAGGCGATCAAAAACGGTCCCATGCAACTTTTATAAAATTTTGCCATTTATTTCTATATAACAATGTCTTAAATTTAATTTTATATTCCATTTATTTCTATTGTAATTTAATAACAATATTTTAAATTTAATTTTTTATTTAGAATAAAATTTAAATTTGTGATAGAAATCATATTGAATAAAATTTAAAATAGATATGCCTGAAAATTTTTTAATTTTAAATATGGACCAGGCATTGGCCTGAAATTTTTTTTCTCAAACCTGGCCAACCCATAATAATTTTGTAATTTTTTGAAACCATATTATTGGGAAAAGACTGCCAAAGACCATAATAATTTTGTTAGTTGAGAACTGAAATAAAATATATAAAAGTCAAAATTCATTTTAAAATAAAATCAGAATATGAAAGTTGCATGGGCTTGGTTTTTATCAGGCCTGGCGATTTCTGCAAAAAAAAATTTTCAGCGTAATGTTTAGCCCATATTTAAAATTAAAAAATTTTCAGGCATTTCTATTTTATATTTTACCCAATATGATTTCTATCACAAATCTAAATTTTATTCTAAATATAAAATTAAATTTAAGACATTTTTATTAAATTACAATAAAAATAAATGGCAAAATTTTATGAAAGTTGCATGGGACTTGGTTTTTTGATCAGGCCTGATGTCTGCAAAAAAAAAATTTCAGGCCAATGTATAACCCATATTTAAAATTCAAAAATCTTAAAGCATCTCTATTTTAAATTTTATCCAATATGATTTCCATCACAAATTTAAATTTTGATATTTCTAATACATCTCACGGTATACATTGCAACAATTTTACCTCTTTTTCTCCTAAATTTTAATATTTATATAAAATTTATTAATAAAGTATATTTAGTACCATACACACAAACTAAATAATTATCCTTCAACCCTGTCAGCTAGTATAGTAATAAGCGGCAAAATTTTAAAAATATCAGCTATTAATATATATATATATAATTAATATTTTAAATTTAATTATATTCAAGTGCATGCTTAAAACATAAGCCTTTGAAACTGGAGGTTTGTGGTTCAACTCTCGTAGAGAGCAAAAAATAACATTACACTATAGAGTCTCCTTAAATTTTAAATTCATTAGGAAGATACGAAAACGATCATGTTTTGATTATGGAGATTATATATATATTAGATAATATTTATTTTTTTAAAACTATACCTTTTCTTGTAACAAAATGTTTTATGTTTTATATATTTGCTCGGGTTTTTATTAGTTTACCACAAGCAGTTATTAGCTCATTTCCTAAATTTATACGTATTTTGTTGTTAATAATTATAATTTTTACTTTTGTCAATCCCAACTATTGTAAAAGGACCCATCCAAGGCCGCATCATTTTCCCACCCTTCCTATCGACGGTTGTTCCAAATTAGAACTTTGTCGTTTATTTTATAGGGTGCATTCTTCCCACCATTACGGTCCCTGCTGCTTGAGCTGGGCAAGATTATATTGCCTATGGGTAACTCCATGACAAATCGATTAGAGATTCGGCCGACGAATGAAACTTGGCATGTTAGTTATTTATGTTGTAAATGTTAATAAATTCAAAATTTTAGAGTGCTAGCTCAACCAGATCCAAGGATATATGCCTTCAAAATCTCGAAGTGCGTGATTTCATTAAATCTTGTTATTTTAAAAAATACTTAAGATAGAGCTGCAAATTATATATCATTTTTTCCGGTAAAAATAAAAAATAACATTGTTAGGAAGGGATTTTTTTTGGGTACTAATATTCACTAAAAATGTTTATTACCTTTATATTAAACGATTTAATAAAAAATCTCGATAGCCATTTTTGTTTTTTTAATTTTATTTGAATTTTTATTATTTTTATAAATAAATAAATATAATATAGATGGCGTTATATTTATTTTTTTAAAAATAATATATAATTTTTAATAAAAATATGAATAGTATTGTGATTAAAATTTAAAAATCAATTGAGTATAAACTAAAATAATGTCCAGGGGCGATATGTAAGTAGGCAGCCCATACTGATATGATTTTATTAGGACGCTATATTGTAAAATAAACATATTTTAAAATTTTATACACAAACAATGTAAATATAAATACTTTTAATTTTATCCCATTTTGTGCTTATAATAGAATTTCCTGAGACGATAATTTGTAGATATGTTTTGTTACTGTAATAGGATCTACTATTGTTATTATTTGATTAATGGGTAACCATATCTTTTCCTCAATTTTGGGGTAAAAGAAGGATGGTGATGGTCCATGGGGATGTAAAAAGGAAATATATATCTCCTCAGTAATTTCATTCTTTTTTAGTACTATGGCTAACCACCAAAAATCGTCATAAACACATATTACGAATCCTTTAATATCGGCAAAAGACAATTTATCGGCATTTGAGATATTGTTAATTTGAAAGTCCTCTGCATATGAATATATTTTTGATTTAAGCTTACTTAAACTCAAAGGAAATACAGCATATATTTCCCGAGTTCCTGGAATGGGACGAGCTAAATTGAATCTTTCTCATAGTTTAATTTCTTGTAAATTGTATTGTTCGTTGGTTATATATGTAAAATTTACTGATGGCATGTTTTGTTTTGCAAACTGATATAAATCAACTGGCGTTAAAATGTGTCCAGAATTGATGCGCTGAAGACTTGAAAGTGCTGCTAATCTTTTTAATGTTCCGCCAAGGCCCACACATGGACCTTTTCCATGAGATGTAGCTGAAAAATGCCATTCAGCTGCTACATTAAAATCTGGTTCATGATAACACAGATTTATAAAAAAATTTCTGTTTTTATATTGTGCAGCTGATCCGTCAGAGCAGTAATATATTTTGTTTGGTTTTTGCTGAATTAATTGCTCAAAAATTTTATCATTTTAGTCTGGTATAAATGTACTGCAATAACATCATGTTGAATTGCTTTGATATATCATATAATTAAGGTTTTCTATATTGCCATTATTGTAATATGCTATCATAGGATGGATAGTGGCTTGATTATTATTCCAGTGGAATCCTTGAACAGTGTCTTGGATTATAATAAATGCACAATTTTCAGAGAAATCACAAATTATCATAAATTCAGTTGGTTGTAAAAAATGTTTAAGTTTTGAAATATATGATGATTGATTGGTAGCGATAGCGATGATAGGAATAAAAAAATAAAATAAGCTGATAAAATCGTTATTTTCAAATAATAACGATAGTAGATCCACAACAATGAAGGGATATATCTACAAATTATGGCCTTAGGCTATTAATAAGCGAAAAATTATAATAGTTTGAATATAAAATTTTAAAATATGTTTATTTTACAATATAGCGTCAATAAAATAATATCTGTATGGGCTTCCTGCTTACATATCGCCCCAGGACATCATTCTTGGGCATATTCAATTGATTTTTTAATTTTAATCACAATACTATTTATATTTTTATTAAAAATTATATATTATAAAAAAAATTAATATAACGCCCTCTATATTAAATTTTTATATTTATAAAAATAATAAAAATTCAAATAAAATTTAAAGAAAAATGGCTAGCGAGATTTTTTATTAAATCGTTTTAATATAAATGTAATAAACATTTTTAGTGAAAAGTAACACCTAAAAAAAATCCCTTCCTAACAATGTTAATTTTTTTATTTTCACCTGAAATAAGAAAACACTTATATTTTTTTAATTTTTTTAAATATTTTCCAACGTAGAATTTTAAGGGCTATAAAATGATATACAATTTGTAACTCTATCTTAAGTAATTTTTAAAATAACAAGATTTGATGAAATCACGCACTTCGTGATTTTCGACTTTGAAGGCGTATATCTTTGGATCTGGTTGAGCTAGCAATCTAAGAAGATTTAGGCCTTCCATACGCATCCCATAGTTTTGTACATTTTCAAACACTCCATAGGAAATCTTTTCAAGATTTTTGAGTTTGATATCATAGAAAAACTATCTTTAGTAGTAACTAAGGATAAAGTTGGCAGACACACCTGATATCTAGGTAAGTTTTTTTTTTATTTCATCTAGAGATAAATATAAAATTGAAAAATAATTTTTTTATTTTATCTTATATAAAAAATGTGAAATAAAAAATGTGAAAAGCTTAGTATAAAGTCAAAAATGATTATAAAATTACAAAATAAGTTATAATATTCACAATATTGTAAAAAAATATAATATTAGTAAATCACAATTAAAATCCCGAACTCTATATACTTTCCTAATAACTTATATATTTTATCATAATAATATGTTCCGGATAGTGATGCATATAGCTCCATTTGAGCCGATTTTTAAAAACGGCTAACTCAATATTTTAGTGAGTAAGATATTGCCTAAGCCTCGAGATTCCTTTAATAGATGTCACAAACCTTAGGGCATTTTGAAATAATATCAATGTAAGTTGAAATGAATTTAATGTTTCAATAATTGCTGGAAGGCCCTAGTGGTGGGATACTGCGTAGATCATCATATTAGGCTCTAAAAATAGGCATCTTTGCTCTGAGAAGAGTCCCCACCCCTTCAAGTCCTTATGCCACTTATCTTATCTCTTCTTCTGGTTTACATAAAGTTTATGTTCTAATGAATTCTTAATCCATTTTTTATACTAGAAAACCCAACCATAAAGTCTAAAATTAATATATATATATATATATCAATTATAATTTAAAATTTACCATGTCGTCAGTCATCTATTACGTAAAAACTTTTCTCGTTTGTTGTTGTATTAAAGCATAGGATATATTATTTAATAAATCGAATTCAAATATCAAAAAATATCCTAGATAATTTTGAAAATAATTCCAAATTATTTCTAAAATATATTTTTTTTAAAAAAATAAGAAATATTATCAAATTTTTCCAAAATTAAATACAATATAAGGATATACACATCATTAAAATATAAATTGGATAGTGATTTCAAATATCTGCCATTCAAGCCTGGCCTATTTTTTTTAAAAAATTCGGGCTTGGTCCCTAATATTTTTTAAGAAAATTCGGCCGGGTCGCCTCGGGCCTAGAATTTTATTGAATTTTTATGTAAAATGAAAATATTTGATTTTATTTATATAAACTAAACCAACATATCGTTTTATTTGAATAAATTTGGGTCGGGCCGGTTAGTTTTTCAAAAAATTTCCGGTTTAGGCCTAGCCGTGCTTGAAAAATTAGGCCCTATGCAGATCACTAATTTCAAATATATAAATATTTCTCATTTCTTGTAAAAAATTTAATTCCATATTATTGTCCAAATGGCACAAGATTTTTTGCAAACTAAATTTTTTGAAAAATAAAAGTTTTATACTAGATTATTTAAAATCCTGAGCTATTGTAAAATCCTTTGATCTTTATTTTTTTTTATACGAGCTTGGTTTCAAACATATTTTGATGTTTATCTTTTATAATAGATTGATTATTTTCCTAGCTCAATTCCATCAAGTTGCCTCAACCTCGTTAAAGAATTTATTACAGAGATTTTGGGAAATAATAATATATCTCCACTACCTTTATATCTTAATAATAGAATGAACGATTTATTCACACCATCCGACATCGTACACCAATACTTGGAATATTTCAATCTTTTTAAGAAAAATGTTTAAATATTAAATATACATACAATATATGGTTATGTCTATATCCAAAATTTAAATAAATTTTAACTAATGTGATATTTTAACTTTATAAAATATGTACGAATTAAAAAGGGGTAAGAAACTAAATATGACTAATTTTACACTCAACTGAAATGCAGTTATTTGGTTCTTTTTTAATATGATATATAAAATTTACTAGCATAAGACTAATAATCTATTATACAATTAAACCAGCAGGCAGGATGGATCACTATATGAAGGTTTCATTGTGTTGTAATAAAATCATTTTCTTTTTATTTCCCCCGAAAAGTAACACAACTAAAAATCATAAAAAATTTGTTATGTATATCTTTCGATTTATCTTTTTTATAAAATAAAATTGAAAATCCAACCTTCATATCAAATTAGTCCGATCCGAGTCTCGCGGACTCTGACATATATTCTTACTCTTTATTTTGTTCCTAATTAATGCTTAAATTAAAAGTGATTGGTAGAAGATAGTTTTTATAAAAAGTAATATCTCAGTATATTAAATATTTAATTTTTTTAAATTCTTGGTTACAGCCTAACTTGAAAAAATAAGTTCAAGGCAGGGTTCCAGCCTAGATTTAGAATGAATTATAAAATTCAAGTTTTGCTTAAAGGATATAATATTACTTAGTGGTAACATGGCAAGAAAGACGGAGAAATAGGATTTGCTCCATTATTTGAAAATTATATACTATTAGTGAAGGTCAACGGTCCGGTCCTATCGGTCTTAGACCGGGATCAGACCAGACAGATTGTCGGACCGATCTTTTTTTGAGAACCGTAGTCCGGACCGATCTTTTTATTTTTTACGGTCCAGACCGCGTCCGGGCCGGTCTTTTATTATTATTTAAGTTTGCTTTAATATTCAATTATTATAATTTTTTAAGTTTGCTTTACTATTCAATTAATATAATTTTTTTGTGTATTTTATTTTACGATATTTTTCTAGATGAGTTATTTTAGATTTCGTTAATTTTTATTTTACAATATGAAAACCACAAGTTTGTCCAACAAACATTTTACTTAAAGTCGAAATAAAAAACATAGAGTATGTGTTCACTGCAGTACCAAATTTAATGTATCGTCAGCAATAAGTAACAAAATAATTGTTTATAATTTTTTAAGCAATAAATTAATCAAAATAAGCATTATTATTATTAAAATATTTTGGTTATTATTTATATAGTTCTATTTTTTCTTAAGAAACTGTCTGAATAATTTATTGTCAAAATAACTTAACATTATTTTTAATAAAATAATTAGGTACCTCAAGCAGACATCTGATAAAACAAAATATATTCTTCTATAATGATGAAAATGAAATATCTCAAAAACATAATCTACTCTTAATTTTAATATGCCCTCCACAAGCACAAAATCACTTTCTTCAACACCATTGGATAAATTTTATAGTTTATATAATACTCTTATATTTAATAAAATGATAAAACAAATTAAATTAAAAACCGGTCCTGGACCGGTCTTTTTATTTAGGACCACGGTCTGGATCGATCTTTTTCTTAAGGACCTGATCCAGTCGAGGATATCGGTCCAGTCCGGACCAAAGACCGGACCGTGACCTTCACTATTTACTAGGCCTATTCAAAAATAATTCGATTCGATTTGAATAATTCGAATCTAATCGAATAATTACGAATACGAATAATAAATTATTTGTTTTATCTGAATACGAATAATCATTTATTCGATTCGAATAAAAACAGAATTATTATAATATTTAATAAATTGTTTAATAAATTTAACATTTGTCATTTCTATTTGTTGACCTGCCAATCGGACAGGTGATGTGTTTGTGTTTATAAAAATTCTACAAATTTAAAAATTTCTGAGGTGAAAATTTAAATTTTTATTTGCCACATTTTTTGAATCTCACGAAAAGTTTATTTTTTGAATCTCATAATAAATTATATTAAAAATTACACAAACCAGAGGTACATAAAAATATATTACATTTCTACAATAATTATTGTTAGCTAGCCTATTTATGTTAGAGGAGAATGCTTCTGATGAAATTATGCTTGATGTTGAAAATGAGAAAATTTCCTCACAAAAGAGAGCAATCATATGGGATCAATATCAAATCCTTAAAGATAGTGAAAAGGCTGCTTGCAATCATTGCAAGAGTATTATAAAATGTAAAGGCATAACAACATCTCTTATTAATCATTATAATAGGTTTCATTCACACCTTAGTAAAAAAAATAATAAAATTGACATTTTTTTAAAGACTACACCAAATTCTTCAAAAAAAATTAATTTTAAGGATAATTTATTAAAATTATTTATAAATCATAATATTCCTTTTATTTATTTTATTAAAAAAATTAATTCGAAATATTCAAATCGAATACAAATAGTAGATTTTATTATTCGTACGAAATCAAATAGTAAATTATTCGATTCGTTTAAACGAATCGAATATGAATAATGCACTATTCGATTCAAATTCGTTTTTGAATAGGCCTACTATATACTATATATCTTCTACTAGTAAGCTATTTTATAATTCACACAATTTACCAACCCACTCTAAAAACTAAAATAACTTTCAACTGCTAATTTTATTGGCCAACAGGATATATATTTACAAAAAAAACAAAAAGTTGTTGCAATTATATTATACTTATTTTGGACAAAGAAATCACGAGATCTACACACGTGATATAGGCGATTATTTATAAAATCGATAAATATTAAACAAAATAATTTTTAAAAATAAATATATTTTACGCGAATACATGAGTAAGCAATATTATTTTAATTAATAATATAACATACCCTCCATAGACCCATATTGTTAGTCCCGTTTTGACTTTATTCAGTTTTCCATAAATTTTGTATTTTTATCACCAATCATTAATTCCCACCCATTCGATTTTTTCTCTGAATAATATAGTATTCCATATTTCATAAGAACCATCATGAATTTATCTTCCTTCCCATATCTTTGATCGTATAGTTGTTTCAATCTTTTCAAAATCCCAATAGTTTCGCTGAATTAGGCATTGGCTATATCGTTTATGATCGAATATTTTCATCTTGACATTGAACGAATATTTTTGTCTAGACCCAACGTTTACGATTTGCCTCCGTAGTATCGAGTTTGAACGAATATTAGTTATCTGTACCCAACGTTAACGACTTTCATCGTTATCTTCATTGTTTGAACAATATTTCTTATAAATTTTTTTTAAAAAACACTTTCTCTGCCCTTTTTGTTGGTAATACAAAGAAATTCATCGCATATGATCGTCGATTTTCATCCCATAACTCTATTTGGTTCGATCAACTCATTCTCTTTCCTTTTTACTTCACCGCTTTATTGTTAACTAATTCACTGATATATTAAGAAACATTCAAGCAGTCTACACATATTTTAAGGTAAAAATTTCCAATATTAAATCTATTTACATTTTTACACTAATTTTAAACACCTCTTTTTGTATAAAATTCATTCCAATATTTTAACACTTTTACGCATTTCAAACACCTTTAAAATTCAATCCACATATACATATTTCAGCCTATGATGGCCCATTAAAATTTTACCAGATATCAGTAGTGAAGGTCACAGTCCGGTCTTTGGTCTGGACCGAATCCTTCACCGACTTCTCTCCAATGCCCCCCCCCCCTAAATAACTTCTCAATGAGTCCACCGCTCAAAACTTCTACACATTTGTTAACTCTCATTTAAATCGAATAAATTTTTACACCATAGTCAATATGTGTCATATCTCTTTTTTTATAACCCAAAATTTTAAGGTAATTTTATTTTAAATATTCGTCAACTCATTTTTAAAAAAAATTCACTTTTTCATAAACTTCTCTACATTATAAATTAAAATATCATCTTTTCTCTTTCGCCCCTTTTTTTAACCCAAGAAATATTTAACCTTGAATTCATTAGTTAATTTTTTTTCAAACAAAAAAAATTTCCAACACGCTGTTATATTCTAATCAATTAACTTAAAATACGTTCCAATTATTTATTTTCTTCTCACTAAAAATTATTTATACTTATTCCTTCACAGTTTTATTAAAACAAAGGTAAAAAATATTGATATTTCGATCCTTTTTAAAAAAAAATTTTAACTACCCCTCCTTCCCCCCTCCCCTCTCTCTAAATATTTTAGTTTCTCCTTTTTCCTAAATACATTCTTTGCAAATAATTTCCCTTTTAAGACACCCATTTTTTTATTAACATCGCATAATGATTTATCATCAATCTTAATCTCGTCAATATTTCTCCCTTAAAGCCAACTCATTTTGTTTTATACTTTTCTCCTTCGCTTTCAATGTTATTTTAACCTATTAGTGTCCACATGATTCCTTTTTTAAGATGCCTCTTTGGCTTTATTTTCCCACGTTTTTTTAAAATTGCTTTCTTTCCCCTTTAAGTCAATTCGAACGCTTCGTTTCTTTTATATTTTTTTTTAGTTTAACACCCTCTTCACATAAAATATATTTTTAGCACTGACCATTTTTTCTTTTTTATTCATATTCAAGGCTATTATATTTTGCGCTTTCGTTAATTTACAATTTGAATTCTACACAAATAAATTCGCCTTAGCGCACGATTATACTGTTCTCTACATCACAGCACTATTTATTAATATCCCTAAATATTTGTCTCGCACGATAATTTTCCTTATATATTTATATTTACCCCATAAAATGTACAACGCTCATTTCTAAACTCGAAATCAATAACTCCATTCTCATTACATCCCTCTCCGTTGATATTTTTTGATGAAACATTTATCATTATTCCTTCACACATTGGTCCCAAGAAGAAGAATTGTTCCTCTTTATGAAAACCAATCAATCATAAAAATTTACATTTCTTTCCCCTTCGAGCACTAACTCTGCACTACTCTAAATTTATCCACTTATTTTAACAACTTTTTGTTTTATGTTTTTTTTTGGATATTCATTTTGTTGGCCAATAAAATTAACAGTTAAATATTTTTTATTTTAGATTTAGAGTTGTATTGGTAATTTGTTTAAGTTATAATAGCGTTCTGGTTAAAGATATAATATATAATTTTCACAATGGTGCCGTGACTGAGGCTTATGGAGAATGTGATAGTGTTGCATTAATAAAAGAGACCTTAAGTCATAGAGTTGGGGTAACGATAAATACTAACAAAACAGTTATTCTCCCTTCCCCAAATGCGCCACCGCTCCAATATTTTACGGTTGGAGCTAACGTCATTTTTGATAAAAAAAGGTACTTGCAAAGAAGAAATGAAAATTGCAGTACAAAAAGCGAGAGGTGCTTTTTACAAGTATATGAAATTATGGAAAACAAAAGAGATCTCGGTATTTACCAGACGATATCTTTAACTGGACAATAATGCTTATCTTACTCTGTGGAGGCTACATATGAGAAATAAACAAAATAGACAATAGACGACTTCAATCCTTTATTGATAATTGCCTCCTTCTATCCAAAAATCATCTCAAATACCAATCTTTGGAAAACGTCAAATCATACGATAAACAAAACATTAAAAAAACACCGAATACATTTAGCCCACATAATAAGATACTCTGATCACAATCTTGTGCATGATGCCATAGCATGGCATGACTTTATACATGTAAAGGGAAACAGTACCAAATCACTATGGTACTATAAAATTATAAAAGATGTGATGAAATTAAATATCAATAAGAAACAATTTATAAAACTAAATAACTAAGAAATTTTTCAAAAAACTATTACGTATCAAAGAGAGATACTTTAAATGAAAGTTTACAATCTAAATTCTCGCTCAATCAAATAAAAAGCAATATTATAATCAAATACTTCTTTAGAAGTTTTTATAAACTAAGACAAATTAGTATAAAGATACGAAATTTCAAAGAATGCGATATATCAAATTCAATTTTCATGCTTTTAATTTTTCATGGTAATCAATAAATCCTTCAATATATAAAGTCAACAAAGGCAGGAAATCTTCTCAAAACTGATTTTTAATCAACTAGCACATACATAAAGATGTCTTAAACTTAAAATTATTTACCTCTCACCCTTAAAATAATTAAATTATACTGTAGTTCTCTGGTATAGGCTCTTTTTTTGCCCCGCTCTTTTTTTATTAGTGCGAAGGCTTAAAAAATTGCCAAAGTCCTCCTAAGTGAGGCGGCTCAATATAAAAAAGGGGATGATATAATTAGAATTGTAAAAAAAAATTTTGGGCAGCACTTGTGCGACAGGTCTTACTGTAAAAATATAACAAAAATCGGGCAGCACTTCCATACGTCAGGTATAACTAAAAATATTAGCACGAAGGTCGCCTAAAGATAAAAGAACTCTGGTTAACTCCCTTTTTATATTTAGCAGACTCACTTAAGAGGACTTTGGTAATCCCTTTTTTAATATTCATCTGCCTCACTTATGATCTGGAAGAGTCGATCTTTGTAAAGAAAGATATATCTTCGAGTTATTTATCCTATTATATGTCACACCATTATTTTACCTTCAAATTATATTCAATTCGGATTAGCAAGCTTTAATTATGAATATCAGGATATGAATTAAATAGAGTTTAATGCATATAATATAATATGTTGTTCTCTTATTAATTATTTATTACAATCTATGTTTAAAAATTTATTTTAATCATTTTTCCCTGAAAAAATCTTGCGTTAAAAAATGTTGATATAAAAAAACCATTTTAAAATATGGTAATGATTTCCAATGATATATTTTAGTTAATATATAATAAAATAAATATCTAAGAAAAGATTAGCGAATATTTATCATTCAGATCATTACTACCTGATGTAATAATGAGGAAAAATTGTTGCGTTTTATGTTTTTGACGACAAAGGCTGTTTTCATGGTGTTGTGTTTAATAGTACTGTAAAAGAAATATGTTTCTTTTTTGTTTTGTTCCCACTCAACAGTATTATACTTTATTTTGTCTGATCCCAATCGCAATTTATAGACAAAGCCTGTTTTTATATTTTATTCACTAAAAACTGGTCCTAGCCAGCTTCGATTGTTGGAAAATATATAGTATATAAGGACCCCCTAAAAAGAATTAGAGATCATTAAATAATTTATTATTTTCTTTTTTTTCCTATGTAACGATTAATTTATTCGATATCATTTTAACGTACTTAATTTGGATTATACTTATTTAGAAGCAGTTATTTTTAACTAAATAAAATTTAATATGCTATTTAACCGTGCGTGAATATATGGCGGTTTACTTCATTCTGAGCGACCCATGTCTGACTTGGATACGATGACAAAAATGCCCGCTAAGTAATCCCGGACTCTCGAACTCCGTCGATCCCTCCTCCCCGATGGTTGGACTCCAGTGTCCAACTATTACATATGGATATTCGATTTGACGAATATGCTTCAGAGACATTCATGGACTGGACCGGCCCGCAGGCCCATACCCGGCCTTTATTTTCTAGCGGGCCTGGGCAGGATCTGGATTAAAAAAAATTTTTTAAATGGGGTTGGGCCTAAAATTTTTAAATTTAAACAGTTGCTAATTTAAAGAAATATTGCTAATAATAATAAATTTTAGTATTGTAAACAAAATGATTGCCTAAATATTAAATATTGTTTATTTTCATTAAATTAAAATTTGGATATGGGCTTGGGCTGGGTTTGGGAAATTTTTTGAAACTTATGGGCTTGGGAATTGTTTTTAACATTAGATATGGGTGGTCTAAATTTTTTATTGCAGGGGACCGGACTTGGTCAAAAAATTAAGGCCTACGAAGGTTTCTGCTATGCATATCCAGGTAAAGTCCCAAAGACAACCCATTTATTACAGGTTTTCCTATTCAAAAAAGGAAAACTCCCAATCAAAAAAGAAAAAGTTTCGATCATAAAGGAAAAGATCCGATATAAAAAGGAATAGGGTCAATCATAAAAGGAAAAGGTTCAATCAAAAAGGAAAAGGCCCAAACAAAAAAGGAAAAGTATCAATCAAAAATGGAAAAGTCCCAAAGAAAAAGTCCAATCAAAAAAGAAAGTGTTAAACAAAAAAGGAAAAGATTCAGTCAAAAAAGGAAAAGCATCAAACAAAAAAGAAATACGTAATTTAAAAAAAAATTTTCTTGTCAATTTTTATTATTCCTTCGTATTTTCTAACTTTTTGCGATTTCTTAACTTTATTTTTATTACTATCTTTTCTTAATTTATTTTTCTTTGTCTTTTTAAAAATAATTTATAAATTTTCCATTATTTTTCTTACCTCTCTGCTCCATTTTTTAAACAATTCTTTACATTTTTTTCATCATACATACAATATTCTTTTTATGATTTTTTCTCCTTATATTGTAATCTTTTACATACATTTCTAACCTTTTCAATCACTTTAAGTCATTTTTAATCTTTACTTTTTTCACTTTTCTCAATTTTTTTTTTTTTATTTTTGATAATTCTTTTTAGGAATTATATTAATTTTCACTAAATTTTTGGCAGACAATTTTTTATTATAATTTTTTTCATAGTGTTGTTAAACGGCTGGTTTTGAGCCGATTTTTAAAAACGGCTAGCTCAATATTTTATTCAGAAAAATATTTCGTAAATCTGACGATTCTGCTCATAGAAGGAACAAAGGTCTAGACATATATTATCAAAACTTCTAGGCTTAGACAATATTTTTCTGGCTAAAATATTGAGTTAGCCGTTTTTAAAAATCGGCTCAAAACGAGCCATTTAGCAATACTATTTTTACATATCAAATTATTTAATTACAATTGCTAAATTAAATTTATCGTTTGGTTATAATGTACCTTTTTAAAATTAAATAAGTTTGAACTGTAATACCAAACGATATGTAAATTAATAAAATATAATCATTTTTAAATTTTCATTTTAAAATTTTAATATTTATGCAAGATGCATTTATACGTTTGAGCAAGTAAGTGATTTTTTTGTAGTCATATTTTAGATTATATTCTTTAATTTATGAATAATTAAACGTAAAAATGAGGTAAATGTTATAAAATATCACTCTTTTTTGTCATTCATTCTATTTAATGAGTAAATATTTTAAAAAGAAATTTTTTTTGTTTTAGAAAATAAAATTATGAAGATATGGTAAGTAAACCAACAAATTTGGCTGTTTTCATAAATATCATTTTTATCTAATAAAAATTTCACCCTTCCCCCCCCTCTCTAGTCAAAATTTTGCAATATCTATCAGAATTTATCTTTGCTGCTAGTTGCATTAATAAAATATTTTCCTACAGCTCACTACTTTGTAGAAATTTACAAAAACCAAATTTAGATTTTGTTCAGGTTATTGATTTGGTGGAAAATATATGTGAACAGGTAAATAAAAATGAATGTAGATGAATATTTTCATAATATTTATCTAGACGTTGAATCGAAAGCTAAATCTTATGATATAACACTAATTAAACCTTGTCTAGCACCTAGGCAAGTTGACTCAACTGAAGAATATTATAAAATACACATTTTCATTCCATTCTTGGATACTTTTTTTATCTCAAATCAAAGTACGGTTTTTAGATAAAAAAAGCAAGTCTTTAGCAATCTTCAAATTTTATTACCTAAAGACCCTTCTTCGTTTTCTGATGCCACTAATGGTAAAATTAAATGTTTAGCAGAATTTTATTCCAATAATATTGATACTGAAATCAATTTAATCAGTGAATTCAAAGTGGTATAAATATTTACTACAGTTGGCTATTTTATCAAGCATGCTATTGATGCGCTCAATCGGTGTAAGGAAACCTTGGCTCAATTTCCAAATATTTTGAAGTTGTTTTATATTCTTGTATATTTTCCTAACAACATGTACTAATGAAGGACCTTTCCCAACTTGAGAAGGTTGATACTACTTCTGAATCTCGGCTAAAAGTGTTAGCTCTGTTAAATATCCACAGAGATTTGGTTCCAACGACAAACGAAATTCTTGATGAATTGGCAAATTTCCCACGAAAATTAAAAATCGCATTATAATTATAGTATTTAATTAATTTTGTACAATATTGTATTTGATGAGAAGTTATAAAAACTTGTTATTTAAAAAATTTCTACTGTGGGTTTAGGGGGCGTAGTCCCACAAAAAAATTATCACCCCTCTCCCCCCCCCCTCCCTTATAGGAAGATCCTGTATACGCCACTGATTGATGCGTTAAAAAAGGATAGTATCAAAAATATAGCATAGGCAGTGACAAATATTAAATACTCTCATCTCAAAAATGGAATAAAATATAGTTTGCCCAAAGGGGATTCACTTGCATGCAAGAAGAATAAAAATATATTAAATTGTATAATTTAGATTGCATTTTATCCTTAAAAAGGTTATGTGAAATGATTAAAGAAATATATGATGTGGAAATATCAAAAAATACGGTCTAGGGTTACTCTCAGGATTTAGGGCTTTAAAAGAGTATCTCCTGGTTCAGTTAGAAAAAATACCGAATCAAATATCAAGATTCGCAAAGAATACGCGAAAGATTTAGCCTATATGAAAGAAAAATTTATATTTAACGATGAGAGCGGGTTTTCAATATCAATGAGGCGGTTATATGGATATTCACAAATTAATAAAAAGGCTATTAAAAATGTTCAAGGGATAAGGACAATAAATTAAACTATCATTGCTGCTCTTGCAATTGCAGGAATATTTGCCCTTGCAATGCTTTATATTTCAGCAACTTTTTATATGAAATATTAAATCATTTTGAAAAAGGTAACATGATCAATATAATTTTTGTGATGGATAATGTTCCATTTCATCATAATCATACAATTAGGGAATCGATAGAAAGAAGAGGGCATACATTGAAATATTTACCAACTTAAATAATTTGATATGTAAAAAAATTCTAATAAAAAAAATTGCTTGCCAAAAATTTAGTAAAAATTAAATATAATTCCTAAAAAGAATTATCAAAAATGAGAAGAAAAAAATTGAGAAAAGGTCAAAAAAATAATAATTAAAAATGTCTTAAAGGTTAGAAATGTATGTAAAAGATTACAATATAAGGAGAAAAAAGAATATTGTATGTATGATGAAAAAAATGTAAAGAATTGTTTATAAAAATGGAGTAGAGAGATGAAGAAAAATAGCGGAAAATTTATAAATTATTTTTAAAAAGACAAGAATTATCAAAAAATAAATTGAGAAAATATAGTACAACGTTTCCCATTCATAAAAGGAAAAGGCCCAAACAAAAATGGAAATGCCGATCATAAGAAAGGTTCAATCGGAAAATTCCCATTCAAAGAAGGAAAATCTTTTAAATCCTTTTTATTTTATTTCTAACTTTTTGCGATTTCTTTACTTTATTTTCTTACTATCTTTTCTCAATTTATTTTTCTTAACATTTTGATGTCTTTTTAAAAATAATTTATAAATTTACCGTTATTTTTCTTCATTTCTGCTCCATTTTTTAACAATTCTTTACTTTCATTATCAAATTATAATAAGACTTATTATATGGGCAATAAATCAAGTAATAAAAAAATATGTTATTTAACTTATATATTTATAGGTGAAGGAAAAATTATTGTGAAAATGAAAAAAAACTTTGCAGTTATCTAGGAAAATAATTCCCCGGGAAACAAATTCCGGAAAAAAATCCCCAAATAAATTTCCTGGAAAAAAAATTCCCCGGAAGATTACTCCCCGGAAAGACAGGAAAATAATTCCCTGGAAAAAAATTCCCCGGAAAATAATTCCCAGGTAAATAATTCTCCGGAAAAAATTTCCTCGGAAAAAAATTCCCCATTTTTTAAATCCTATAAAATATTAAATTAATATAGGAAAAAATTCAATATGTCTTCTTATTATTTTGCAACCAGTGTCTATTCAGTATAATAATTCACTCTCTTTTTCAATGACAATGCCTTTGTTCCATTTGTTTTCGATGAATGTTTTATACCATACGTTCCTACCATTATTATCCTGTTCATTGTTGTTATCTTTGTCATCTTTTTTTTTATTAATCACTGGTTTCAATAAATCATATTTTATCCTTGTATCATGTGAAAATAATAGTTTACTCGGTGCTATACCTGTTGAGCTGTTCGGAGTATTACGATAATTGAATAAAAACCTTTCTAGAGCTATGTCTAAATTGGTGTTCTCTCTTTCCATATTTCTCTTCATACTCATTTTGAAGGTACCCACCATCCTTTCCACCTGACCGTTGGACTGCTGATGGTAAGCAGCGGTTAGGGTGTGTTTGATTCAATGATTTGCAAAATTTATCAAACGAGTGACTCGTGAAGTTTGTACCGTTATCAGTTACTATTTCTTCCGGTATCCCAAAAATACTGATTTTTTTCATAAGTTCTTATAAAGTGATATCTGTTGTGATAGATTTGACTGGAGTTATTATTGGAAATTTGCTGTATGTATCTACTAATATTAACCAAAATTTTTGATAAGTCCCGTATAGTATATGTGTATTCTTTCAAAGGGTTTAGAAGTATTCGATGCTCAAATATTACATGATTCACAATTTTTTACTTCAAGATCGATACTCGTGTTCATACCTGGCCAATACATATAATCCTTGGCTAATGCTTTGGTCTTTCCAGCACCTAAGTGTCCGGTGTAATTCCTTCAACATAGTTTTTTTCATGCCTGCAGGAATCACAATTTTGTTTTCTTTGAACAAACAATTATTTATAATACTTAATTCATATTCCATGTTTTTGTATGATTTGTTTTTTATACTATCACCTTTTCTTATGTCTTTAATGATATCCAATATTTCTTTGTCTTTATATGTTTCCTCTAATACTTTATTAAAATTAATCGGAATATCCCATAAGTCGTTTTTTGTGTTGTCCGTACTTTTATCAATAGTTTCCTTATCTACACTGAGTGGTAATCTTGATAGACAGTCAGGAACTGTATTATATTTGCCTGCTCTATGAATTATTTTAAAATCATAAGCTCCCATTGCTATATTCCACTTTTGTAAACGCATAGACATCGAAGATTTTCTTTTAATCCTTTGGAAAAGATATAAATCAAGGGTTTATGGTCGGTGATGATAATAAACTTCGTACCTATTAGGTATTCTTAATCTTTTGATTGCAAATATTATGGCAAGAGCATCTCTCAATATTTGTGTAGTTTATCTCTGCCTTTAATAATGTTCTTGATGTAAAGGCTATAGGTTTTTCCTTTCCATTGCTCTCTATATGAAAAAGTACTGCTCCAAGTCCACGTTTGATGCGTTAGCAGCTATACCTATAGGTAAGTTTGGATTAAAATAATTTAATGTAGGAGGTTGACTGATTAATGTTTTTATTTCATTGAAACTTTTGGCATGTTCAGCTTCCCATTTCCATTTTTCTTTGACTATTTTGTAGTGGGTCTGCTAGGTCGGCAAAATTATTCAAAAATTTTATGTAGTAACTTGCCATTCCTAAAAATGTAGAAAGTTCATCATAAGATTTTGGTTCTGGCATGTTGAGCTCTAATTTTATCTCGATTAGGGTGTATACCTTCTGCATCTATTTCATGACCTAAAAATCTGACATTGGTTTTCATAAATATGCTTATTGTAAAGTTTGGTGTGAGACCGTATTTTAATATTTTTCAAAAACTTTCTTTATATTTTCTATATGTATTTTATCATTTTTACCCGTTATTAAAAGATCGTCAATATAAAATATCACATCTTTCATGTCTCCGAATATTTTATCCATGGTCTGCTGAAATAAAGCAGACGCCGTTTTGAGACCAAAAGGTAGTCTGGTAAATCTGAAGTATCCTTTGTGTGTAGAAATAGTTCATGTCCATAGAGCTCTTATCTATGGGAATTTGCCAAAATGCGCTCTTGAAGTCGATTTTGGTGAATTTGTTTCCTTTTGATAGTCTTGCTATTAAATCGTCTATTCTTGGTATGTAATATTTGAAATCTTCCAGCGCATGACTGTATCTTTAAAGTCAGCACATAACCTGAGACTTCCATCATCCTTGAAGACTGAAGTTAATGGACTAGCCCAACGCACATCTTTTACGGGCTCTATTATTTTCTCTTGTATCCATCTGTTTAATTATTTACCTACTATATCTATTCTGGAGTATGGTATTCTCCTCGGCGATATTATCTTTGGTACGGCATTTTGCTTTAATCGAAGCTTAATATTGGTTTTGCAGATGGGTTTATCGGCCATTTTTAGTTTGTAATTAAGTATGAGTTTGGTAAGTTTATTATTATAATAATCATCATCTATATTTCCTACAAATTTTTTAAAATATTCTTCAAGGCACTTAGCCAAGTTCTGCCAAGTAATGGACTCTTATTGACAACGATCGCTTGTAAATTTTTAGTTACTCCTTCGTAATTTACGCTGATTTGCATTGTCCCTAATATTTTGATTTGATAGCCGTCATAGCCTGTTAATTTTAAATTAGATTTCTTCATTTCAGTGACGCCTGCGTTCTTAGCTATCGAACTATATTGAGAATCTGGAACCTGTGTCAACCTGCATGACTGTTGTAAGGTTGTTCAATTTCAAAGTTACTTTATACGCGTTGTTGTCATTATCATTAAAATCTTCGGTCATGTTATTTACGCTTATGTTTAATAAGTCAAAATCTTTGTTTTCTACTTTATCACTTTTAAATTCATCAACTCGATGTTTACTGTGTTAATCTTGTTGCCATATTCTATCTGATTTATAGTATCGTTATTTCTGCTGTTATTGTAATGTGATCTATTATATGGTTGATTTTATTTATTTATTATATTTTTTTTTGATTTTATCTTTTAATTTTTTTTATGTATATATTTGTACAAGTGAGTTTTTCTTCCCTTATTGTGTAAAATTTTTTTTTTAGTTCTCCGTTCAAAAATTGCTATTGTTTTTTTTTATTTATATGTATATAGTATCTTTTCTTTCTTTTATATTTTATTTTTTGTTCAACCAGACCTTTGAAGGTTAAGAAAATTGCTCTTATGTTTTATTTTATTCTTTTTTTATTTTTTGATCATGACCTGTTAAGGTTTTTTATTTTTTTTTCTAATATATATTTTTAATTTATTTATTTTTTAATTTTCGATAATGACCTGTTAAAGTTGTTTTACAGGGTAAGTTATTATAATAAAAACAAAAAGTTAAAAGAATGAAACAATATATGTCTTATTTTTACATAATACTTATAAAATAAATGACTATTCATTAATATATAACAAAACAAACACTACAAAAATACATATGGTAAAATTTTAATGTAATTTTTTTGCATATACGATTTTTATATACTTTAATTTTTTTTTTTAAAATACAGTTTAATATTTTTTTCAATTGTTTAATATACGACAAATTTTATATAGTAACACAAATAATACAAATTCATTTACATCAAATCCTGATCTATTTTATTCTAATTCACAAATGTTTAATATACGACAAATTTATATAGTAACACAAATATTACAAATTCATTTACATCAAATCCCTATCCTGTTTATTCTCATTCAATACCTAATATATCTGCTACAAATAATTTCCATATTATCAATTCTCCCTCTTTAAGTGGTGATTCTATTATTGATCGAGCAAATTTAATCTCGGCAATTCCAAGAAGGAAATATAAAAACTGGAATAATGAAAAAATAGATATAGCAAAAAAATTATTATCTGTACCTGAGAAGGAGCAAATGAAAATGAAAGATATCGCTAAGTATTTAGATATGTCTTTATCGTCTATTAATAAATTAAGACGCGAAACATTTCCCGAAATCATCTGACCCTTTAAAAGATTATGTGATTGGAAAGCGAGGCAGGAAAAAAAAAGACACATTCAATATAGAAAGAAAAATTATGGAACTTTTAATGGCGAACAATACATATATTAAAGGTATTATAGGAAATTTACCTCCAGGATTTCCTAGAAATGAAGGAACTATAAGGAAATATATTAAAAAAATAGGATGGTCCAAAAAACGTGCATGAAAGGAACCTGATAGGAGGAACACACCGGGCACAGTCAATATACGACAAATTTATTGTATAAAAATATTGAATATTGCCAGAGAAAAAATATTTTTCTTAGACGAGACAGGCATAAATTTACATGTTTTACCTGTTTACGCCTGGGCACCATACAATGTTACGCCAACTGTTAAAGTCCCACCATCTAAAGGTAAAAATTTAAGTATATTTTTACTATGGGAATCGAAGGTGTGATACTTTATCGCATCATTGTAGCCTACTATTTCGAGAATATATGATAGATATCATACCAAGTGATGCAGTTATTGTTATGGACAATGCATCGATCCATAAAAGCCACCTCATTGATAGTTTTAAAGAGTGAAATAGAATATTTGCTACCCTATTCGCCGCAACTAATATCAGTAGAAAATTTCTTTGGGGTATTAAAAAACAAATATAGGTCAATCAATCCCCGACCAAATACAAGAAACAAAATCGTTCATAATGTAACATCAATTCTGAATGAATTTACTATTCCTTATACCTTTTCAAGTTATTATAATAAGATGCATCAATATTCGGAGAGTGGCTATCGAGGACAACCAATGGATTAAGGTAAATTTATAAAAATATAATTTATATTTAAATATATTTTAAAGGAATATAGAAAATCGGAATACATAAAGAAAAAACGAAAATCAAATGATCCAATTTTTTATATTTGAATGCATTTTTTACAGAGTTGTTAATCGCTACTTTTAAAAGTAGCGCCCTATCGCTGTCGCTATTTGTCAAAAAAAGTAGCTCGCTATTAGCTACTATTTTTAAAAAGTAGCTTTATAGCTACTTTTTATAAAAAAAATTTAGAAACAATTTATTTTTTATTTTTCATATAATGTAATTGTATAGTAAATCTAAATAATATATAAAAAATCAACATTTATAAATATTAAAATATAGTTAATTTTGATTATAAAAAAATTTATGTAATAGATTTTAAATATTTATGGTAATTTGTTGAATCTTAATAATAAAATCATTTCAATATTATCATCCCCAAGTCTAGAGCGATGAAGAAAGTATCAGTTTTGCCTTACTAAATAATCTCTCGACACTAGCACTTGAGGGCAAGAGATTATTTAATCTTATATACATTGTTGTGTCCAACTATCAGCCGTGGTACATATATGAGATATCTCTGATAATTCTACTATTAAAGCATCTTTCATCACCTTAAACGTATTTGCTATTTTATTTACAAGTGTCTGGCGACATAAAATAGTTTTACAAGGTGATAAAGTTTTAATCGTCATAGTAAATGATGGATTATCAACCAAGGACATTGGCTGAACTGTATTGATTATAAAATCCACAATAACTTTATCAATTAATTTCTGAGAAATATTGGCATTTGTATTATTAATTAAATTTGTCTGAATAGTCTTTTTGGATGTAGATTCATCTATGCCAAAGTTATTTAAATGTTGTTCAATTTCCTTAAAACTATTAGCATGAACAGTCTTTTAAAATAAATATTATTATTTTATGTAAAAATGATAATTTACCTTTAGGTGTTTCTTGAGGTTATAGCTATTGGATTGATTTGAGGAAATATTTTTTTTACATTTTAAACAAATAAATTTGAAACCAGTTTTTGTTTTAATATTTATCTTGAAAAATTTCTGAAATCTATGGAATGGGATAGTATTGCTATGAATATCATTTTTTCCCTGGTATCTTCCATTTTATTAATATCATTGTCTTACTCTGAATCGCTTTCAACGATTTGGATATCCATATACGATGCCATTTTAAATTATTAACAGGTGATTTAGGTTTATAATACAAATTGAAAATATATTTCAATTTCAAAATTAAATAATAAATCATAAAAATTATAATTAATTATGGTATTATATTTAAATTTTCGTGCTTATACTTACATTCATTATATTTTTGCTAGCTACTTTTAAAAAAAGTAGCGCGCTAAAAAATTAAATAATTTCAAAAAAAGTAGCCGCTATTAGCTATAGCTACCAAAAAAGATATCGCGCTACTTTAACAACTCTGATTTTTTAAATCTGTTTTGTCATATATTATATATTTGATATCATCATTTATTTTTTGAGTATTATGTAAAAATAAAAAAACATATGGTTAAATCTTTTTAATTTTTTTTGTTTTTATTATAATAATTTACCCTGTATTTTATTTTTTTAAAATATAATTTTATTTATTTTTTCGATAATGACCTGTTAAGGTCAAGGATTATTAACAATAAACTTAATAAAAATATATAACTATTGAAAATAAAGAATGATAATAAAAATATCATAAAAATTAGGTGAGTAAGTTTCCTTAGGTGGTAAATACGGTAAAATAAAAATATCATAATGCATATTTAATAAAATGGTAAACAAAATATGATAAAATATGAAAATAATGTATTTATTTGGTACGTTACCTTTATTTTTTTTCGTGAGAAGCCAGTATGTTTATATTATATATTTTTTAGATAGGATTTGTGAGGAAATTTTTTATTTTATATTATGGATTTTATATTATGGATTTTATATAATTTTTAAGAAATTAATTTAAGTTTAATATTTTATATCTTTCTTTTTTGCTTTGAAATGATTTTGGATTCATCATTATAAGAAAAGTGGAGAATCATTGAGTAGACGCTTTACGCTGCCACCATAATGTAATTGTGATAATTTATGTTAAAACTATATTTGTGACGATTTATATAAAAACTTTATTTCGCATGTTGAAATAACAAAATTACAATCAAAATAAAAAATGTGTATATCTTTATATATAAAAAAAGACAAGTATATATAGTTTTAAAGTATTTGAAAACATTTGCATAATAACATTAAAATAAGAAAAATTTAAACATGAAAATTAAATTTAATCGCCTGTAACTATTTACACATCTTAACAATAACTATAAATTACTTGCTCTAAAAATGTTTTTTTATTCATCTAGTAAAAAAATAAGATTATAAATATAATATATAATAAAAATAAACCTGAAATTTATGAAATTATCATAAGTTTCTTTCGTAAAAGATCCAAACACAAAATGGCAGCTACTCACTTCAATTTTTGCCACTTCAAATACATTAATCGGCAGTCTATTAATGTCATTGGATATAGTAAGAAAAATAAAGTAAAGAAATAAAATTAGAAATAAAATAAGAAGGAATAACAAAAATAAATAAAAATTTAAGAAAAATAAGAAAAAATAAATTAAATAATACGACTTTCCTTTTTTCATTGACATTTTTTCTTTCCTTTAGGGAATTTTCCTTTTTTGTTTGACACTTTTCGTTTTTTGATCGAACCTTTCCTTTTATGATTGAAACTTTTCCTCTTTTGATTAGGACTTTTCCTCTTTTGAATGGGAAACCCTGTAACATAGCATAGATAAAACTTTCCATCATTTTATATAGTATATTCCTTTATTTATATTTATAAAAACACATGGCTCTAAACCAAATTCGAACTAACAAACCCGAGTTCAAGAGATTAAAATAAAAATTAGTTTATTTATATAGTTTCTCAATTATATTATTGGCGGCGCAAAAACAGTCAAGGTTAAAATGGAAAATGTGGTATAAAAATAATAAAGAATTTATTGTAATTCGTTTGAAATTTTATCATTTAATGATAAAAATGGAAATCATGATTCTAAATGTGGGGATAATTTAAAAATTAATTTAAATCATTATATAGCATCAATACTGATATTGATAATTATTTGAAAAATTTGGTGCTTATTTGTTAAATCAGATATTCAAAAAAAAATGATTTTAGCTAATATTGTAATACCAATTATATATAAAGTAGAAAATTTAATATACTCAAAAAATAAATTGCTCTTTTGAAGAAATTTGCGATTCATTGAGAAAATTATTTTTAAAAAATAATACAAAATATTTTGCTATATTAGAGTTAAAACAACTTTTAGAAAAGGGGAAATAGTTATTTATAAAGGATAAATTCACTGAGTATTCCTTGCAAATTTTAAAGTGTTATAGATTTATAACTACTTATAAAAAGACAAACTTGTGTTATTCTAAAAATATATTATATCTATTTTTCTTATTAGTATTCACAGTATATATATATGTGTCGTATTGGGATATGGAATCTTGTGGGATTCGGAATTCCAACTAAGGATTCAAGATCTTGAATCCCCACGTTTTATTCTGGATCTTTTTTTTAAAATATTTTTTTAAAAAATATTTCAAAAATATTCCATGAAAAAAATCCCCATGAAAAAAAATAAAAGAATATAATTATTTTTCTTCTCTTTTTTGCGGTTGGCACCATATAATTAAAAGGCCAAAATAAGGGATTTAAAAAAAGAATTTAAAAAAAAGAAAATAGTATAAAATTAAGGCATATAATAAATCAAAAGGGATGAGGTTAAGACATTTTTGTTTTAAAAATATTAAAATATATTACTTTTTCTTCTCTTTTTTGCGGTTGGCATCATATAATTAAAAGGCCAAAATAAGAGATTTAAAAAGAGAATTTAAAAAAAAGTAAATAGTATAAAATTAAGGCATATAATAAATGAAAAGGGATGAGGTTAAGACATTTTTGTTTTAAAAAATATTAAAATATATTATTTTTTCTTCTCTTTTTTGCGGTTGGCACCATATAATTAAAAGGCCAAAATAAGGGATTTTAAAAGAGAATTTAAAAAAAAGTAAATAGTATAAAATTAAGGCATATAATAAATGAAAAGGGATGAGGTTAAGACATTTTTGTTTGAAAAAATATTAAAATTTTTTCTTCTCTTTTGCGGCTGGCACCATATAATTAAAAGACCAAAATAAGGGATTTAAAAAGAAAATTTAAAAAAAAAGTAAATAATATAAAATTAAGGCATATAGGTTAAGACTTATTTGTTTTAAAAATATTAATAAATATATTTATAAAAATCCGAATCATTGCAACAATTTTCGTTGAACATTTAAGCAGATACCCGAACCGTTATTTATAACGGTTCAATTTAGTTACGGTTCAGTATGTAAAAAATTATAATGGTTACGTTTTGGTTACGGTTCTTGAGAAGAAATTTATAAAGGTTCGGTTCGGTAATTTTAGCCCCGAATAAGCCCTTTCTACAGAAACCTGTGTTGCGGGAACCGCCACTACTATAAGAGCATGTTTATATAATTCTGGATTTTCAAATTATTTCCATTTCTAAGATATAAAAACTGAACCGGTTTAACCCAGTTTAACCGTTTTTATAAAGATTCTTTTTACTCCTTCAAAAAATAATTATATTCGGTTACGGTTATTGTTCAGATATTAACAAAAGTAAAATTTTTTAAAATTTTTTTAGGGGGATTCGGAATCTTTTTTTATTCTTAAATTTTTCTCCTTTAGAGGGAGACTCGTCGTATCAAAACTTTCATTATCAAATCGAAGAAGCGCTGAACTTCATTCGTGCCACGAATAGTGCTAAGATAACCTTAAAATTTCCCTATTTGGCAGCCGTAGAAAAATTTCCGGAAGTTTGAATTCTTTTTACATCACCACAAAGATTTTCCCGACGAAGTTTAATTTTTTTTTGTTCCCCTTTTATTTTCGATTATTCTTTTATTCGCCAAACCTCCACACGTCTCCACACCCTTATAATTTTCCCGACGAAGTTCAATCCGATTTACTTAATTTTTCATTTTATTTACCAAACTTCCTCTTATCCCAACACCCTAAAAAAAAATTTCCCGGCGAAGTTAAATTATATTGATGTTCTAATGATACATTTTATTAGCTAAACCTTCTCACTCCACACCCTAAAAATTTTCCCGACGAATTTAAATTCTATTTATGATCTAATAATCCTTTTTATTGGCTAAACCTTCTCACTCCACACCCTAAAAATATTCCAGACGAAGTTAAATTCTATTGATGATCTAATGATCCATTTTATTTGCTAAACTTTCTCAGTCCACACCCTAAAATATCTGCCGGCGATGTTAATTCTTCTTTACGATTATTCCTTATATTCCAAACTCCCCTCCTATAACACCACACCCTGAAAATTTTCCCAATGATAAACTTCTTTTATCATTTTTGATTGAATTTTTTTTTGTTTACGTCCATTTATTATTTCTCTTGTCTATCTCTAAAATTATTTTATTGTTATTTTTTTTTTAGTTTTCCAACCTAATTTCGATTGTTCTTTTTTTTTTCAATTTTGATTTTTTTTTCTCTCCCCCCCACCCCATTTCTCTTGTTAATACCCTTTTTTTGTTGTTCTTAATATAATACTTCTTATCCTTTATGTGTCTAATTCTATTTTATTTTTCTTTAAATTTACCAACCCTCCTAATTTCGATTGTTTATAATAATACGTCTAATAGCCAGGGTTGCCAGATATTCTTCACTTAAAAACGTGAGTTTTTCTTTTATAATAATTAATGGGGGACTTCGCCACCCATAAACCCCAATTTGCGGGCCTTCGGCCTGCTTTTGCCCGCCTTCGGCCGGGGTAATTGATGTAGCAAACTTATCTAAGTTAATATGTTGTATTTAATATAACAATTTTAAAGACAATGAAAATTCTTTATTGATTTACTAATAACTGATATATAATCTTTTCATGTTTAAAAATATAGCATAATATTAATTATTATATTTTATGGATGATTTTAAAAGAGGCAATAAAGATTCCCCACTGTGGAGATAGGCTGAAAACTCTTTGCATGAATAGTTATATTTTGTTTAACCATAAGTTTAGCTTCCAATGACGTTCTTTTCGCCAAACAGTAGAACAGTAGTCATTAGACTGAATATTCTAGAAATATAAAATATAAAATTGCATATTTTCTCTATTTGATAATTTTTCCATAATAGGAATAAAATTGTGAATATTCCTCAAAGAGAATTTCTGTATCTATGTTTGGTATTTTATAATTACTAATAATTTTTTGTAATTGTTCAAATTCTGGACATTATTTTAATGTCATAGGGCTAAGATATTTCCATATATTATCTATAATATCATAACGTTTTTCTACATATTCTATAATATTTTTTATAAATATCTTGATTCATTTTTGAAATTTATTGCCTTTTCTACATCATTATTATGTTGTAAAATATTTTTAGAAATGCTCCCATAAAAATTTTGTTGAATTTTTAAATTTAATCAAAGGATAAGATCATGTATATATATTGCTAATACATCTTCAGATTGCAATTGTAAATTTATGTTAATGACTAAAGTGCCAACGTTAAGGACAACACCTAAATATGCCTCTGCAAAATCATCTCCAAAAATTATTTTCAAAATTGGTGGGGTTGCTGATAATGATAAAAAATATTCTTTAAGGGGTTGAAAATACTTAAGCATCTGCTTAATCGCTGGGATTAATGTAAGCCAGCGTGTTGGAACATGGCGAAGTGATTATGACCATTCTAAATTCCACTATTCTACCAATTCTTTTAAAATTTTCGAGTTGCTAAATTCATTATAGCATTTAATTACTATATTCTCAATATCATATTTAAGAAAAATGATGGCCTTTTTAAACGGATTGTGAAGAATGTGGCATACACAACCCATTGGTATAACATTATTACTATGGCTTTTAAATTCTGTCCAAATACTTTAATTTTTTACAAAGTTTACAGATGCGTTATCTGCACAATAGGCCGTTACATTAGAAATATCAAGTTCAGCGAATTTTAAATTAATTTTCTAGCAAGCATCAAGATATGTCTTTAGGGGTTTCATTGTCAGACGAAAAATTTTTAAGTAATTAAATATTTATTCCATTCTTTTTGTTGAAATATCTAAATAATAAGGGATATGTTTTTATATTACATTTATTCTATGCATCCGTTAGTATTGAAAACGGATGATTGTTTTTTAGATATTTTATAATATTTGCCCTTAATTTATTTGATTTAAAATTTTATGAGTTTTAATATAAGATTTATAAAATCCATAAAAGCAATGTATAGTTATTTAAATTCATATTATAATTATACTTCATAAACTTTTTAAAATTGAATTTCTGTTGTGGGTAATTGATCAATGAATATGATTGGTTAGTTACTATTAACAAATACTACAATTTTTTAAAATATTTTAAAATAATAATTTAAAATTTTATATTTGTTTTTAAAAATATTTTAAAAAAATATAAAAATATTTTAGACTAAGTGTGATTATTTTAATTTACTCAAAAAACGTGAGAAAAGCGTGAAGTGTGAGAAAACGTGGGTAAATAAAAAATTAGGTATGAAATCGTGAGAATCACGGCTAAATAGTGACATCTGGCAACCCTGCTGATAGCTCAAGTATATTTTTCTCTTTTTTTTCAATTTTGATTTTTATTCTTCTCTCCCCCCATATTTCTTGTTAATACCCTTTTTTTGTTGTTCTTAATATAATACTTCTTATCCTTTATGTATCTAATCCTATTATATTTTTCTTTAAATTTATCAACCCTCCTAATTTCGATTGTTTATAATAATACGTCTGATAGCTCAAGTATATTTCTTCTCTTTTTTTCAATTTTGATTTTTTTTCTTCTCCCCCTCCCCCCCATTTCTCTTGTTAATACCCTTTTTTTGTTGTTCTTAATATATTACTTCTTATCATTTATGTATCTTATTCTATTTTATTTTTCTATAAATTTACCAACCCTTCTAATTTCGACTGTTTATAAAAATACGTCTGATAGCTCAAGTATATTTCTTCTCTTTTTTTCAATTTTCCGCTTGCCCCAATTCTGGAAAATTCCCTCTCTCCCGCCCAGATCCTTTTATTAAAGCTGCTCACTCTTATGACCCCAGTCCGGTTTGTTGTTCCTCAAGCTCTGTTGATTTATTTCTTAATTTGCATAAGCCCCCAGTTCTTTCTAGGATCCCTATAGCTGCCCGAGAGTCGATCTCAAGGTTCCTCACGTCCCTTATAAATAATTTGAATTCAGATTTCTCCTCAATACCCTTATGGTTTGACCTGATAAGTTTTTGTTTTCGAGTCCCAGTTAAACCCAAAAATAAAATAAATAACTTATCTGCCTCAATTAAGGAAGTGTCCAATTTTGGTAATACTATTATTGATGAATTTATCCCATCTAACTCTTTAAATCCTAACTCTTTCCGCTGTAAATTGATATCTGAAAAATTAGATCTTGGAGATATTAACGGCGCTGCCCGAATATTGACTTCTGATGATACAATTTCCCCTATCAACGTTACTATCTTTCAACAACTTGAGAAACATCCATTGGCCACCACTTTTAATATTCACCCGCATGCCTCTTCCCCTATTCCTTTCACCTGTGATGAAGTACTTAAGTGCTTGAAGTCCTTTAAAAAAGGGAGGACAGGTGGGATGGACGGTTTCCGGCATGGTTTTTTTGTTGATTTAATTCAGTGCTTTGATAATGGTTTTATTGACCCTTTGCTGAAATCATTAACTGAACTTTGCAATATTAGCATTTGTATTATTTTCGTTAATATTTTTAGGCAAATTGGTTTTATGACAAGTAATCAACCTAATTTACTAACCATCGACCAAAATTTATTTAAATGTAATAAGACCCCCCATTTATTATTTAATTTAATATGTATACGGAATCACGAGGTCGTGTCCTATTATATCATAAACCAGAAATCACTTGGTTATGGAAGTAAAACAATAAAAGAATAAAATAAAAAAAAATTTTAAAGTACCCTCATTCAAATTTTTAGAAGCAGTTGCTTCGGACCCTCATTGTTGTAGGGGTCATGAAAAAAGTATTATATATATTTTTGAAATTTAAAACTACTATAAAACTAATAGAGCTGAACAGAATGAGATATTTGCTATTAAAAATGATAAAGTACTTTTAATTTTAATAAGGTTTGCTTTTTAGAGCTCGACAAGACCCAGGTCTCCCCTAATGAATGAAAAGGGATAAGGTTAAGAAGACACTTTTATTTTTATAAATTTATATAAAATCACATGAATATATATTTTAAAAAAAAATTTATTTATTGCAACAGTTATGCAATGCGATATGGCATTTGGTTGAACATTTAAGTTTGTTCCTAAAACATTCGCATCGTTTGTTCATGCAACCCATTTTGCAATTGCATAACGAAGTTTTTCCATAGTTTGTAACGTATCGTGAAGCTCCTAAATATTTTTAGCAGTTGAAATAAAAAGTTAATATTTTTTATTAGGAGTATATATGGTTACTGTAAAAATAGCTTAAATTACCTATTATTAGACCTGTGCGCCGGCCGGCCAACTGGGTATGCCGAAAACGCCGCCGTTTGTGAAAATTGCGCCGGCGCGCCGCCGATTTTCATATCGCGGCGTACGGCCGGCGCAGAATTTTTTTTCATATTTTATACCTTTTTATTCTAATAATTGGTCAACATCACTGTTGTAATTTTATTAATGCCAATCAAGATTTTAATGAATTTTTATTTTCTACATGTTTTTATTATATAATAGGAATTAATAGATTAAAATAGTTATTAAATAGCAATATATTTAAATTATATTTCACGCACTCATTAAATTTTCTGTATTTATTTTATGAATGTTATATAGCTCCACCACCATATTCTTCTACAATTTTAGAATTATAATTATATTGATGTTATTATAAAATTCACTCCACCATATCCTTCTACAATTTTAAAATTATAATTATATTGATGTCATCATAAAATTCACTCTACCATATCCTTCTACAATTTTAAAATTATAATTATATTGATGTCATTATAAAATTCAATCATTCAAAGTTACCATAATTTTACATATTTTTAAAATGGATGCATCAACATTTAATAATTCTATAAATAATTTTAGTATTATAACAGTAAATAATAAAAATAAAAAATCTTTTGTTTGGAAATTTTTTGGTTTCTTACATTTAAAAAGAGATAATAAAATAATTTCCATAAATTCGGACAAATTTTATTGTAATTCTTGCTTGGAAAAGGCTATTGTAGACGATGAGGATTCAAATAAGCCATTTTCTCAGTATATTTTTTTAAAATATTATACCCTCATATTAAGCCAAAATCTTTAATAAATTAAAATATATGTTTTATAAAATATAATCTAGCTATAGAATTCAAAACTTTTCAATCAATATTAGCACAGGAAATTTGTTAAAACACTTGACTTCTGATCATAATATTAAAGAAGATACTTCATCAAAATCACAAGATTTAAAAAAATATTTTATATCCAAACCAAAATTCCAGACAAATTCTAAAACTTCTAAAAAATGGCTTTTAGCAAGAAACTATGTGTTATTATGTTGTGCTGACTTATTACCTTTTCAATCAATTGATAATATAGGAATGAAAGATTTTTTGAAGGTATCAAATTTATAAAAATATTGATATATTATTCATAATAGATCTACCTTTATGTTGTTTTTTTTCTATTGAAATAGCATTAGCTGATGAGGAAGGTTTACAATAGTTGAATTTCATAGCCATGCTAATAATATGATTTACACATAGACATGAATGATTTAAATAATATTAAATTTGTCCTAATAACTAATTTATTGTTTGATATAAATTAAAGATATAATGATTTTCTGTTATAAATTTCAAAATACTTATTTTTAGAAATATCAAGTTATCAACTATGATTCTGATTTGCCAGACAGGACAACACTAAGCCGTACTGCTCTTAATGATGTTTACCTATCAATGAAAGCATATGTACAAGAACAAATTAACTCAGGGCCAAAATTTTGCTCAATTACATTCGATATGTGGAC
Source organism: Gordionus sp. m RMFG-2023 (assembly GCF_954871325.1). Taxonomy (NCBI): domain Eukaryota; kingdom Metazoa; phylum Nematomorpha; class Gordioida; order Chordodea; family Parachordodidae; genus Gordionus; species Gordionus sp. m RMFG-2023. The sequence continues at coordinate 18,902,236 of NC_088778.1, forward strand.
AGATCAATATAGAAGAAGAAACTATATTACATTTACATTTACACTTCATTTAATAAATGATAATTTTGAAATGATTTACTTTACCTTAGCAACTCATTATATAACCCAAAAACACACAGGTGAGACTATTCTAACTGAGATTGAGAAAATAGAAGAGGAATTTTATTTAAAAAAGAAAAAAATACAAATGGTTACAGATGTTGGGCCTAATGTTAGAAAGGGTGTTCGATTAGGTGAATATGAACACCACTTATGTTTGGGTCATGGTTTACACAATCTTGTTACAGTAGATGGTATTAAAAAGGTACCCTTTGTTGAAAATCTCATCATAAGAATTAGAGAAATTATTACTGCTCTAAGATATAAAACTGCAGAAGATCTTGATAGCACTGATCCATACCCAGATACCCGTTTTCAAATTGGAAATTTCAATGATAATAATAATAATTCCACGCATATGAAAACTTTAAAATTAAATGTCCCAACACGTTGGCATAGTATATTAATTATGCTAGAAAGCATATCGGGATTAAATAAGAATTTAATAAATAATGTTTTAAAAAGAATTGGGAAACACTTTCTAAAATTATCAACCTATGAATTTGATCTGGTAGAAGAACTATTGGCGTTTCTATCAAAATTTAAAGAAACTGTAGAATTTCTTTCAGCACAAAAAGGGCCTACGTTAAACTTGGCGTTACTTTTTAGAAGTGAAATTGAAACACATTTAATAGTAAATGATAGTGATAGTTCTGAAATAATTTCACTTAAAAAAATATGCTAAAAAAACTTGCGTTACGATTTCCGGTTTGTGATCTGCAAGTAAATACATGTATATTCATTTATTTAATTTATTTTTTATTTAAAAAATTATCTAGGTATTGGCTTCTCTTTTAGATCCAAGATTTCAAAAATTGACAATTGTGTCAAAGTATATAGAAGAGCAAAATTGCACAACTTCAGAATTTATAATAAAACATCTTAAACTTATAGAGAATGATGATATTAAGGTAGTAAATATAGCGACTGAGGATCAAGAGGTATTATCAAATTCAAGTTATTTGACAAAACTGGCAAATAAACATTCCACAATTAACAATTATGATTCCACATTAGGTGACTTAGAACAAGAATGCCACATTCTACTTGGAAAACGACATTCACAAGAAATGGGTGTTTTAAATTTTTGGAGAGAAAAGAAGAGTGAACTTCCCAATCTTTCCAGGCTGGCGAAAAAAATTTTATGTATTCCGGCGACTAGTACACCCAGTGAAAGAGTTTTCTCTACCGCTGGATTGACGTTGAATTCGAGGAGGTCATCATTATGCCCGGAAAATTTAAATAAAATAATTTTTATACATGACAATTATAAAATTGCAAAATCTTTTTTGGATGTATAATGAGTTTTCTCATAAATAAAGATTAAAAAAATATGCCAAGATATGTGTAGTGTAGTGTATATTTTATTTTTTAAAAAAAATTATATAAAAATTTATAACTGCGCCGATTTACGCCGCTTTTGTTGACGGCGGCTAAAAATCGGCGCGCCGCCGGCCTTTGATAAAATTTTTGAAAATCGCGCCGGCCGCCGATGGTTTCGTCGGCGCACAGGTCTACCTATTATTGATATATCTTTATTGGGAACTTCAAAATCATTTAATTTTAAAGTTTTATATAAACTAGAAGATAAAAGGGTGTTGAAATTTTTCCAGCACAGGTTACTATCCATATTTTATTTTTTTCAATTTTTATTACTTTTCCTTCTAAATTTTTAGGACAAATATTAGTTCTATCTGTCCTATGGATAGGTAATAATACGTGATCACCTAATAAGTTGTTTTGTCCTATTATTTGAGAATAAATAATGTTTTGACGCCCACATTCATTTAAATAGGAAATAAAAGAAGGGGCCCTTTTTAAAATATTAGAAATACTATTCCCAATGTTATTGGTAGCACAACTATTTTTCCATGTAATTTTATGGCCAATATTTTTTGAACATGGACTATTATTTATATTATAAACAATTTGAAAGCGCGATTCTTTGTTTGAAACATTTGCTATTTTAGTAGCGATATATAGCAAAATCGACGCTAGGCTTGACAAGAGGAGGCAACAAATCACACAAAGAACTATGGTGGTGGAATCAAGAGGTACAAACCACTATACAGGAGAAAAAAGCCCTTTATAAAATATGGTACAAATCCAAAAATGCAGATGACAAGTCAAGATACAAAAAATCTAAGAGATTAGCTACAAAGGCGGTGGCTAGGGCCAAATCTATGGCATACGATGACATGTACGAAGATCTACATACCAAAGAAGGGCAAAATAAAATATACAGATTAGCCAAACAGCGAGAAAAGAACTCTAGGGATATAAACGGAGCTCCGAAAATAATCAAAAATAAAGATGGGAAATTGATAATAAAGGAAAAAGAAATAATGAATAGATGGAAATAATATTTTCAGGAGCTTCTCAACTTTAATTCCCACATATTGTCGACGAACACTCCCCTTGTCAAAACCTTGTACAACCTATAACAGAACAAGAAATAATCACATGCCTCAAGCATATGAAAAACAACAAAGCTAGGGGTCCAGACGATATTCCAATAGAAAGCCTTAAAGCACTAGGAGATGATGGAATACATCTCCTCACAAATCTGTACAATAAAATACTTGGAAATGAAGAGGTTCCCCAAAAATGGAGGCAGAGCTATCTAGTTCCTATCTTCAAAAATAAAGGGGATCCACACAATTGTCAAAATTACAGGGGCATAAAACTAATGTCACACTGTCTAAAACTATACGAAAAAATAATAGAAAAAAGATTTGAGAGATATAATCGAAATAGGAGAGACACAGTTTGGCTTTATGCCTGGAAGATCAACAACCGATGCTATCCATGCAATTAGGCAAATGAGTGAAAAATACAGGGAAAAGAACAAAAAGCTACACATGGTCTTTCTCGATCTAGAAAAGGCCTTCGATAGAATCCCAAGAAAACTTATCTGGTGGGCGCTACGCCACAAAAAAGTTCCCGAAAAATATATAAGAATAATACAGGATATGTATATGGGACATACAACAATGGTCCGTAGCACAACAAATACTTCAGCAGGCTTCACAATAGCCGAAGGAGTTCATCAAGGGTCGGCTCTCAGCCCACTTCTCTTCATTACAGTAATAGATGTATTAGCACAGTCTATACCTCAAACAGTCCCGTGGAATATGATATTTGCAGATGATATTGTGATACTTGCCGAATCCAAGGATGAAATGAAAGAAAGGTTAGTGAGTTGGATAAATATCCTAGAAACGCACGGATTAAAAGTAAATAGAGAAAAGACGGAGTATATGGTGATAGGAGGAGATGAAACAGAGAGTATTGATATAAATGAATGGCAGATATCCGCAATTGAAAGCTGCAAATATTTGGGCTCCACTATACAAACAAACGGCACAATAGAAAAAGAGATAAAGAGTAAGATTAATCAAGGGTGGTTAAAGTGGAGATCTTTATCTGGAGTGCTATTTGACAAAAGAATCCCACACAAATTAAAGGGAAAAATTTACAGTTCCATAGTACAACCAACTATTCTATATAGTTCGGAAACATGGCCAACGAGAAGTCTACAAACTATGGAGATGAGAATGCTGAGGATGATTGCTGGGGTAACAAGAAAGGATAAGGTGCGCAGTACAAGAATACTAAATAGTTTAAAGGTAGTGCCCATTAAGACTAAGTTAATGGTAAACAGACTTAGGTGGTATGGGCACACAATGAGAAGGCCTATGAACTACATAGGAAATAAAGTTGAAAGTTTGGAAGTGATGGGCAAACGTAAAAGAGGAAGGCCAAAACTTCAATGGGGCCATAAAGTTAGAGCCAATATAAAGAAGTATAAAATAGATAAAAGAGATTGTATGAATAACATAAAGTGGAGAGAGATGTTGAAGGAGCTTACCACCAGAAAAGGTGAAAGCTAAAAGAGAAAAAAAATATATGGCATTCACATAATTTTCCTCATTGGTAAATAATAAAAAAAGTGACGGCTTATCTGTGAATATATAAATAAATAATTTTATTTAATATCTCCTCTTTCCCTAATCGTTAAAAATATAATCTAGATTTCCCTAATTTCAAGTAAAATCACTATCGATATTTAATTACATTAAAATTATTTCGCCTTTAGTGATTTTTTAAATAAAAAAAGATCGCCCTCGACTCAGCCTAATTTTTAGAAAACCTAAATGGAGTTAATATTTTTCTAGCTTGACCCAATATAAATTTGTTAATTTTTATTTTTTATGGCATACTTTTTTGTGAATAGTTTAAAAGGAATTTATTGGTAAATAAAAAATATCAATATTTTAAATTTTATCACTTAATGTATTAGAATATAATATTTTTAATATCTAATAATTATATGATAAATATCAATTATATATCTTACCTATTTCCTTAAGTTCTTCAACTTAAGGTAAAAGAGCATGAGAAGCAGGGCCGTAGCCACGGGAGGGGGGCCCGGGCCCCCCCCCCCCAAAAAAATTTTTTGGCCCCCAAACCTGGCCTCCAGAAAAAATCTTTGGCCCCCAAAAATTTTTCTGGCCCCCCCCCCCCAAATTTGAAATTTTTTTTTAGAATTGATTATTTTTATATTTTTAATATAAATTTTGAATATTTATTCAAAAATATTCGAAAAACATGTCTATTTAGAATTGATTATTTTTATATTTTTAAAATAAATTTTGAATATTTATTCTACAAACATGTCTAGTTTGTAAATTTTTTTCTATCCTGTTTTATTTTATTTTTACCCAATATTAAATTATCATTCATTCATTTTTATTTCTTTTTTTTTGTTGTGTATAACATTCTCTATAGGTATCACATTTATATTATAATATATAACCAGTTATTTTATTTTACAACGTTTATTTTAAAATTATGAAGAAACAATCAGTTATTAACTCTTATTTTAAGTTAAAGTTAAAGAAATGTCAAGCAACATCACCTCTACAAACATCTAGTAATACTACATCAGAAATTTCAGAAACTGATTCTTCTCATAGTTAGTATAAATTTATATTATTATTTCATGACTTATATGATATTGATATAGGGTATTACCTATATATTATTATTTCATATATATTTATTTTATATAAGATAAGAGACAGACATTTATTATTAATATTATCATTTTTGTATAATAATTTTAATTATTAAAATAAATATATTCACTCATATTTCAAGATATGAATGAAGCTAATAATCTAGAAAATGATCCTCACTACACTCAGGAGGAGGAAGATGGTAAATAGTTTAAAATTTAACCCAAATTTTTCTATTATATTTTTGACAATATCAATAGTAGTAGGAGATTATGGTGTTTCATTATTACATTTTGATTTTAAAACAAATAAAGACGAAGAAGAGACTCAATCATCTTCATCTAGCAGATCAGTCTCTCATTGTCAAGAGGCAACTAGTAATTGATTTATAAATATAAAAATATTATATTTTTTTGTTAATCTTTAAAGATATAACGTTTATGACCTTTTTCTAGTTTTTAATACTGAATATCTATAATTTTACTGATCAACTTTACTGATAATCTTCATCAGGGTTGGGCACTACAGTATAGCAAATACTTGTATCTTAAATACAAGATAAATTTTGTGTTTGTTCATTTTCAGCAGGCCCTTCCTTCGCCCATCCTGATGACCATTATTATTTATGACCCTTTCCCTTATTACAATTTATTAATTATAATATTTTTAGTGTCAAAAAAGTCCTCTAATGGTTCAATTCAAATCCCAGGTGATTTTGGCCAGAATAAATCAAATCAAATTAAACAATTACGTGAAAAAAGATATCCATGGAAGGCAAAGATCATTTCAAAAATCATGGTATAGAGGCCGAGACTGGTTGGAGTATAATGTAGAAGCTGACGCTGCCTTTCGTTTTCCATGTAGGAAATACTTGTGTAATCCAAGTGATGAATTTGGACAAACGGGATTCAGAAATTGGAAAAATGCGTTAGCTGCCAAGAAGGGACTGCTAAAACACGAGAGCTCAAAAGCTCATTTAAATTCAATTACAATATTGTATGATAAAAATCAAAATATAAACAAAGGTACAGAAATAACTAAAATGTTGGGAGGTGATCAAATTAATCGTAATCAATATTATATTAAATCAATATTTGATTTGATGCTATTTCTTAGCATACAAGAGCTACCTTTCCGTGGGACTGGTTCAACAAATATTACGGATGCTGCAAAAGATGAGAACATAATTTATTCTTCTGGGCTATTTATAGCAATATTTTCCTACACCATCCAAAAAGACCCTGAATTAAATAAAATTATGAAATTTATACCCCAAAATGCCCAGTATACATCACCACAGATTCAAAACGAAGTAATATTCATTATGGCAAATATGGTGCTTGAACATATTTCAGACAAATATAATAAAAGCGAGATGCCCTTTTTTTGTCTTAAGGCTGATGAGACAAAAGATGCTTCAGGTTGTGAAAACCTGAGCATAATAATTCGTTATATTTTTTCTGGAGAAATCCAAGAAAATATAATAGGAATCATTAATTTAGAGTGTCTTTCTGCTGAAAGCATTACAGATTGCATTTTAAAGCAACTTAATGATCTAAATATTAATTCAGCTAATATAATAAGCCAGGCATATGATGGTGCAAACGTTATGTCTGGCCGAAATAGAGGAGTGCAAACACTTCTTCAAAAAAAAATTAATAAAAATGTTCCTTTTATACATTGCTACAACCACAAGTTGCATCTTGTGGTTCAAAATTGGTATAATAATATTGTTATTATTTCTAATTTTTTTAATTTATCAAATGCATTGTATAATTTTTTTAGGCGTTTTAACGTATCCTGTAAATATACAGGCCACACCCTTAAGAGACTTTTAGACCAGAGGTGGCCTGGTCATTTAGAAACATCTCGCATTATTTATGAGAATTTTGAGGCTATTGGTGAAGTATTATTTTACTTTTCTAATAGAACTCTTAATTCAGAGGTTTCAATTCATGATTCAGTCGAAGCCTCTGGTCTTTTATCTCAATGTATTAATATAAATTACATTATATTAGCCATCATAATTTATGAGATATTAATTACAATAGATCCACTAAATAAGTATCTACAATCAGTAGGTACTAATCTAGTGGATGCTAAAAATTGTATTGATTCTACTATCAATATATTAAAAAATAAAAGAAGTGATAATTCTTTTGCTTTGATTATGATTAAGGCTGAAAAACTTCTATCAAAATTTAATCTTACTCCCCAAAAATCATCACGGGTACGTAAAACGCCTAAAAATTTCCAAGATTTTTTAGTTGATAGCAAACTAGAATTCGATTGTGAAAAAGACTCCAATTGGAGTTCTTTAAAAAGGATATATTATGAAATTATAGATAACTTTGTGGATCGTTTTTTAGACCGATTTACAGAAGATGATTTTAATCTTTTTTCATCTTTTAATACATTGTCCCCCCTTGACCCTGATTATTTTTTATCAGATAAAATGGCCCCATTAAAATCCCTGTTAAACTTAAATATGGAAACATTGCATCATGAAATGAAGATAGCAAAAGGATTGCTAGCTTCGGAAGCTAAAGAAAATCATAATTTTGAAAATATCTTGCATATTATGTATAAAACAAAATATAATCATGCATTTAAAGAATTATATAAATGCTACTCAGCAGCGATAATCATTGGGATATCAACGGCTTCTTGTGAGGCCTCGTTCTCTACATTAAAGTATTAATGGCGTATGAAAAAAGAATAACGCAGAATTTATCTTTTAGTTCATTTATATTAAAATTTAAAAATAAAAATCGCCGTATTCTATTATAGTAATATTTTGTTTTGTATATGCATATTATAGTATTATTTTGTTTTGTATATTCATATTATAGTATTATTTTGTTACTAAATTTTTAATAAAAATAGGAAAAAATTTATATGAATGCGTAATTATTTGTTTGATTTAAAAAAAATAGTGCCCCCCCCCTCAAGTAAGCACTTGGCCCCCCTAAGTGAAAATTCCTGGCTACGGCCCTGATGAGAAGGCTCAATAATTGTTAAATCTAATGTCATTTTTTTTATAAAATATAGTGAATAATTTTTACCGATGCAATATAACTCTTCGGATTCACAATTAAATAAACCTCTGCTGCCAGTAGTATCTAAAATTTGGACAAATACTTAATGGAAATGTTGTTATTTTATATCTTACTCATGTCGGTATATTCTTTGATTGGACGAGTTGCACTAACATGTTCAATATATTCTAAATCTAAACGATATTATTTAAGAAATATAAACTTTGGTAAATTTACCGCTGCTATTACTATTTGAATCTTCTTCTTTAATATAAGTATTTAGATTTTTATATTCTCTAATATCTAACATTTCATGTAGAATAAATATAAACTTTGGTAAATTTACCGTTGCTATTACTATTTGAATCTTTTTCTTCTTTAATATAAGTATTTATATTATTATATTCTCTAATATCTAATATTTCATATAGAATAAATTTAATGAAATTATTTTTATAGCTTACCTAATTCTGTAGGCTCTGTAAGGAGCTGAGAATTGCCAGGAATATGATCAATAATGGTTAAATTTAATATATTTGATTCATGAACAAATATTTGAGTAATTTTTACCATTGCTATCGATCGAGTACTCCACATCAAAAGTATGGGCATATTTATCTTTTATAGAATCTAAAATTTAGATAAATAAATAGTGGAAACACAATGTTTATATCACCAATTCCAATTATCGAATTAGTACTATCGGAATCGGAAGATGTGTTGTCTGGCAATTGATAAGGTAAATCAATCACCCACATATCTTATATTTTTAAAAATTATTCAATTTATGCATTAAAATAAATCTTTAATACCATTATTAGATGTTGAAGGTTCGTTAGATTCGAAAAAAACTGAATAAAAAAAAATAACATTATTTTTTACTATTGGCCTCCCTTGTGTTGGATAATATTATATCTTTAGAATATGAAGGCGATAAAAAATAAGTAATCAATATAAAAAACAATACCATTATCAAAACATGATGTTAAATCGATTTCATTTAAACTAGATATTTTTTCTTGGTTATCATCACGAGCATAAAATACCTGATAAGGTGTGCTCTTAATGATTCTACTATAATTGTTATTTATTTTTGAAACAATTTTTGGAAGCTGGTGGGACCAGTCAGTTTTGTTAGTTTCCAGCATATATGCAGATATGCGCGTTTCCAGAGTAGAATTTGCTCTTTCGATGAGCCCATTTGTCTCAGGATGCCTAGGTCTGGAATGAATAATCATAATGGATGGAAACTCTGTTTTATCATATCTGTAAATAAGTTATCTATGAATAAAATTAATTAGATATTTATAAATAATAAATTACTTTTGAATTCTCTACCATTATCACTTTGGAAAATTTATGGTGGCCCAAATTGGTAGAATAAATTTCTTAAAATTTCGATATTTCCTTCTGCTTTTTTTGATGCTGCACTAGTGCATGTAAATTTGCTAAAATGATTCTTAAGGTGAAATATGTATTTATAGATCCCATCTGGGGTAGATGATATATCAATTAAATCAATTTCCACCTGTCCCCAGTAGCCTTTGGAAGATTTTTTTATAGAACATATAGGACATTTTTTAATGTATTCTATAACATGTTTTTGGGGAATAGCTAAATAAATAGTCTCTATATTTTTGATTGTTGTATTAACACCGGGATGATTATTGTCGTTATGATGAACTTTTAATATTGATCGAATATTGGATATTATAATAATGGATTTGTTTTTTTTACAAAATAAAGATTCGTTTTCTAAATAAAAATAAGAAAATACTTTAAATTTTAATTTTGACGATATATTTTCAATAGATTTGTATTTAGGTGTTTTTAATATGGTTTTAAATAAATGATATTATATATCTTTTTGGGGTAAAAATATTAGGGGTATATTGAAAAAATTTTTAAATTTATGAAATAATTTAGAAAAATAAATTTTTAAAATGCAATAATTTAAATTTTAACCATTCTCGTATCCTTTTATAATTTATTTATTATAACAAAAAGTCTCTAAAAAATAGAATTTTCTGGTGCTAGTAAGGCGACAAAAAAAAGAAAGGAAAAAAAATATAAAAAAAATCGTTTTAAAAAAAGAGATTCCGAATCCCCATGGGGATTTCCAAAGTTATATTTATTCTACATGAAATGTTAGATATTAGAGAATATAAAAATTTAAATACTTATATTAAAGATTCAAATAGTAACAGCAGCGGTAAATTTACCAAAATTTATATTTCTTAAATAATAAATTTTAGATTTAGAATATATTGAACATGTTAGTGCAACTCAATCAAAGAATATACCGACATAGATAAGATATAAAATAAAAACATTTCCATTAAGTATTTGTCCAAATTTTAGATATTACTGGCAGCAAATATCTCATTCTGTTTAGCTCTATTAGTTTTATAGTAGTTTTAAATTTCAAAAATATATATCTAATACTTTTTCAAAATGTTATTTTTTCTGAAATTTTTTTTGGGAACGAGTGAACCCTACCCGGGGACCATGGCCCCTAACGGTGAGGGTCCGAAGCAACTGCATTTAAAAATTTGAATGAGGGTACTTAAAAATTTTTTTTTATTTAATTCTTTTATTGTTTTACTTCCATAACCAAGTGATTTATGGTTTATGATATAATAGGACTCGTATACATATTAAATTAAATAATAAATGAAGGAGGGGGGGGGGGTCTTATTACATTTTAATAAATTTTGGTCGATGGTTAGCAAATATTTTAAAAAATTGTAGTATTTGTTAATAGTCCAACTAACCAATCATATTCATTGATCAATTACCCACAACACAAATTCAATTTTTAGAAAGTTTATGAAGTATAATTATAATATGAATTTAAATAACTATACATTGCTTTTATGGATTTTATAAATCTTATATTAAAACTCATAAAATTTTAAATCAAATAAATTAAGGGCAAATATTATAAAAGATCTAAAAAACAATCATCCATTTTCAATACTAACGGATGCATAGATTAAAGGTAATATAAAAACATTTCCCTTATTATTTAGATACTTCAACAAAAAGAATGGAATAAATGTTTAATTACTTAAATTTTTTCGTCTGACAGTGAAACCCCTAAAGACATATCTAGATGCTTGCTAGAAAATTTAAAATTCGCTGAACTTGATATTTCTAATGTAACGGCCTATTGTACAGATAACGCATCTGTAAACTTTGGAAAAAATAAGTATTTGGACAGAATTGAAAAGCCATAGTAATAATGTTATACCAATGGGTTGTGAATGCCACATTCTTCACAATTCGTTTAAAAAGGCCATAATTTTTCTTAAATATGATATTGAGAATATAGTAATTAAATGCTATAATGAATTTAGCAACTCGACAAATAGAGTTACAATTTTAAAAGAATTGGTAGAATAGTGGAATTTAGAATGGTCATAATCACTTCGCCATGTTCCAACACGCTGCCTTACATTAATCCCAGCGATTAAGCAGATGCTTAAGTATTTTCAACCCCTTAAAGAATATTTTTATCATTATCAGCAACCCCACCAATTTTGAAAATAATTTTTGGAGATGATTTTGCAGAGGCATATTTAGGTGTTGTCCTTAACGTTCGCACTTTAGTCAATAACATAAATTTACAATTGCAATCTGAAGATGTATTAGCAATATATATACATGATCTTATCCTAAAACTAAAGAATTCATTAAATTTAAAAATTCAACAAAATTTTTATGGGAGCATTTCTAAAAATATTTTACAACATAATAATGATGTAGAAAAGGCAATAAATTTCAAAAATGAATCAAAGATATTTATAAAAATATTATAGAATATGTAGAAAAACGTTATATTATAGATAATATATGGAAATATCTTAGCCCTATGACATTAAAATAATGTCTAGAATTTGAACAATTACAAAAAATTATTAGTAATTATAAAATACCAGAGTTGTTAAAAGATACTTTTTAAATAAATCTAGATACAGATACATCGTCTAAAAATTTATCTAGATATAGATACAGCTTCTAAAAAGTTATCATGATACAGATACAATTTAAAATGTATCTATGTACAGATACATTTTTTATTATACTATTAGACAAGGTTTGAACCTAAATTGGAATCTATTGTGAAAATAAATAATCTAAAAAATTTATTGACTCGATATCACATTTATCAAAATATAACTAAAATAATGATTTTTAGATATTAACATAATATATGATTAATATAAATATTTATTATATATCATTAATAAAATAATATAATATATGATTAAATGATTATAAATAATTATTAGATTTCAGTAACAACCACTGTCTGTCGGCAAATTATATTTTTTTGTGGAGCTAATGTTGATCATTTTTATAAATGAAGGATTTTCAACAATTGAAAATGGCTGAATGCTATCTATAATAAAATCAGTTATTAAATCATCTAAAGTGGTTTGGGTTAAAGTCTGAGGTCTCTTGGAAAAAAATCAATGGACGATGAGCCTAGTCCAATATTTTCTTTAATAGATTTTTTCTCCTTCCCCATTTTTATTTGGATTAAGAGTGTTTGATGTTTTCTCTTAAAATTTAAAATTAAAATTGTTAACATTTATTTAGTATCTATACCCTTAAATGTTTTACAATGTTGCAAGTTGAGGTAAAGCTAACTGAAATTTGCATATTTTTTGGTAGACATGGCAAACATTTTACTAACAGAGATTTGTTTTCTTTTTTGAGATATTATTTTAAAATATGGTCTATAAATTGGCCATAGAAGAATGTCGTCATTTTCGTCATCTGTTGAAAGTGAGGCTTTTGAGACCTAAAAATAAAAATAGAAAATAAATATATATATAAAAAAGAAATTAATAATAATTAGGAATGTTGAAAGTGGGACTTTTGAAACCTAAAAATAAAAATAGAAAATAAATATTATATATAAAAAAGAAATTAATAATAATTAGGAATGTTGAAAGTGGGACTTTTGAGACCTAAAAATAAAAATAGAAAACAAATATATATATAAAAAAGAAATTAATAATAATTAGGAATCATGAAATCAATTTAATTCTTTATTCAAAATTATAACATTATCAAATTAACAAAATTATAAAAGTAAAAATAATAACAAAAGATTAATAAAAATAAAAATAAAATACAAAAAAGTTAATAATTATAAAAGATCATCTCAAATGGTAAAAATTGGAGTTTTTATACTTTTTTCAATCTTCTTTATAAATAATATTCATAACTTAAATTATTTTCAGTTCTCACTATTCAAATATAATATTTTTATCACGCGTTATAATAATAAATCCAAAAGAACTCTTTATGCAAATTAAATATAAAGAACAAATTTAACGAATATTACAACAACTCCTCACTTAAATTAGACCCAACATTCTGCGAATAATCAATCTTCTTTCGGTTTCGACTTTACTGACCTCATATATACACCATATCTATTCTTCTTCATCTTTGCTGTCTTCTAAGTTCTAACGAAGGCTGACTCTTGTCTAGTATTCTTGGTTTCGAACGACCGTTTGTATTCGATCATCGCTTGAAATTTTTGAATTCTATCTTCTGTCGCTTGTCACCCTGGGAAACGATCAGCTTTTTATCTCTGTAGACGATTGATGAACTTGATAAACGCCTGTTTTCCACGATCCACGCTTGATGAACGATTATCGATGACATCCAGTTTCTTTTTCAACTTTTGTTTTTGCTAGTCTGTCTTAATTTTTTTTTACAATTTATCGTAGATTGTTTTCTATCATCCTCTTGTAATCCACGATTAGCTCTTTATCTCGATAAACAATTGATTGGTCTGCGATAAACGATGGTTTTCACGAATTCTTGTTCCTATGATTGTCGATTTCCGTATCTTAGACTAAAGTCTCGGTAATAATTGGCTATTATTGGTCAGCGATTAACGATTGCAGCATAACGTCTTGACCATACTTTTTATCAATTCGCTTGTTTTCTACTTTCTCTTGTAATTGATTGGTTGTTGCCTCTAATTCTTGTAATCGTATCCATCTTTTAGACTTCCGGGTCTTCTACGACAGTCTGCCTTTGCTGCGATATCGACTTTATCTTAAGGTTTCAGGTAATCACATCTAATCTACTTCTACCTAAAATAATCTATTTAAATAACTTCTGAAATATTTTATCATTTTTTTATATTTATTCTCAAATATAAACTACCTAATTCAAATATACTAATAAAATATATAAATATATCAACTTCATCCTAATGTCTACATTTATCTCCTCTAATCTAATTCTGCCTTTAATAAATGACCTAAATTATACTAAAAATATATATAATAAATTATATAAATATATCAAATTCTATCACCCCTTTCCCCTTAATGAAGCCTAGACCCATATTTTCATTGAAAAATTTACTTGTACTCATCCTTTAGCTATTGATCCTCATCTTCTTTTCAGCCATGTCTATACTAAATTTATATCTAAAAATCCTATTCTAAAATATATATCACAATCCTTTTTTTTAAATTATCATTGTGTATTTATTTCCTCATGTACTCTTTTACACTCAAGTCTTTAAAAAAAAACTGATGATTTTCATACATACATTGTTGAGAAATCAATGACATCTAATCATCAAAGTTTTCATACTCACGTTTATGAACAACCCTTTAACTCTAATCACTATGGTTTTCACCCCACGTCTTTGAAGAACTTATGAAATCTAATCATTATAATTTTTCGCACAACCGTTGTTGAAAACTGATATGTATATTTCTAAAGCATGTTTTTCTTTCTGTTATTATTAGAATAATGTTGCATAATTGATCTCAAATCTTATTTATGATTCAAAAAAATAAAAATCCGATCTCTAATTGAGCTCGATTGCGGCATAAATTTTCTAATGACGAAAGCCGTTTCTCTTTATGAAGATTTTTGGTTAATCTACAACCTAATATACTACATTCACATTAGTCCTTGAGGCTGTTTTATCTCTCGCAGCCCTTAAAATAAAAGTTAAACGTAAATCTTCAATAAGAATTTAATCAACTATTTCCTAACAAAAGTTATATTTTAATCTTATTCACCGAATTTTTTAATTATTATATCTTAGCAAACTATTAGTTTAATATTAACTTTCGCAATTTATGTTTCTTTTTCTTTGTCATAGTTATTTCTAGTGATCAATTAATAATAATTCTAAAATCTAAAATATCATAGTCTCTATTAGTTTCAAAATTCCAATGGTTTTTAGTTTACCAGTAACTTCTAAATATAAAATTCCTAATTATCACCTTTAAATAACTAAACACAATTATATCTTATCTACTATGAATGTTACCTTTGTCTTTGTCTTTAATTTTAGATTTTATATTCCTACATAAACCTAATCTTATCAAAATAATTTCTCTTTTTCAACCTACATTTTAAATATCATCTTGTCAAATTCATATTTTTCTTACCCCTTTTCCGTTTTGAATTTCTTTTTTTTGTATGGAGTTTGGTTGGCATTATACTGAAGATCTAAATCCCCTGGGTCTTTATTTTAGGCATTACTGTTGTAAGCAGCTAGTTTAAAACCTAAAAATATTCGGCACCAATGTTGAAAGTGAGGCTTTTGAGACCTAAAAATAAAAATAGAAAATAAATATATATATAAAAAAGAAATTAATAATAATTAGGAATGTTGAAAGTGGGACTTTTGAAACCTAAAAATAAAAATAGAAAATAAATATTATATATAAAAAAGAAATTAATAATAATTAGGAATGTTGAAAGTGGGACTTTTGAGACCTAAAAATAAAAATAGAAAACAAATATATATATAAAAAAGAAATTAATAATAATTAGGAATCACGAAATCATGAAATCAATTTAATTCTTTATTCAAAATTATAACATTATCAAATTAACAAAATTATAAAAGTAAAAATAATAACAAAAGATTAATAAAAATAAAAATAAAATACAAAAAAGTTAATAATTATAAAAGATCATCTCAAATGGTAAAAATTGGAGTTTTTATACTTTTTTCAATCTTCTTTATAAATAATATTCCTAACTTAATTTATTTTCAGTTCTCACTATTCAAATATAATTATTTTATCACGCGTTATAATAATAAATCCAAAAGAACTCTTTATGCAAATTAAATATAAAGTACAAATTTAACGAATATTACAACAATCAATATTAATCTTAAAAATTAATATAATAGAATAAAATAAAATAAAATACCAATTCCATTGCAATTAAAAATGGTAAATTCCTTGAGATGGATTGTAATATCAAAATTTGCTTGTTATTGATAACTCGGACATAATATATAATTAATATTTATATATTCTTTTTTATATATAAGTTTAATATTTTACATATATATATATATATAATTTTTTAATATATATATTAATATTAAGTTATATGCTCATATGAAATAAAATATTTTACATTCAAGTATTTTTATTTATAAAATATAAAAAAGCGTTAAATAGAAGTATATCAAATGTATCTTAAAAAGTATCTAAAAAGATACAGATACCTCTAAAATAATATCTAGATACAGATACTTTAATAAAAAATCTATCTAGATACAGATACCACATTTTTATATCTAGATACTTTAACAACTCTGTAAAATACCAAACATAAATACAGAAATTCTCTTTGAGGAATTTTATTCCTATTATGAATATCAAAAAACACTAAGAAAAATGGATGAATTTTCTTTCTAATAAAAACTCACCATTGATAGAGAAAATATGCAATTTTATATTTTCTATTCCGCATTCAAATGCTTCATCAAAGAGAATATTCAGTCTAATGACTACTGCTTGGCAAAAAGAACGTCATCATTGGAAGCTGAACTTATGGTTAAACAAAATATAACTATTCATGCAAAAAGTTTTCAGCCTATCTCCACAGTGCCGATGGGAAATCTTTATTGCCTCTTTTAAAATCCTCCATAAAATATGATAATGAATATTAAGCTATATTTATAAACATGAGAAAATTATACATCATAATTGTTATTAATAAATCAATAAAGAATTTTCATTGTCTTTAAAATCTTGTTATGTTAAATATAACATATTAATTTAGATGAGTATGCTATATCAATTACCCCGGCCGATGGCAGGGCAAAAGCGGTCTGAAGGCCCGCAAATTGGGGGTAAGGGGGGCAAAGCCCTCCATTAATTATTATAAAAGAAAAACTCACGTTTTCAAGTGAAGAATATCTAGCAACCCTGGTGTGGAGATTTGGCGAAAAATAAAGGGGGAACAAAAAAAAAATTAAACTTCGTCGAGAAAATCTATAAGGTGTGGTGATGTAAAAAGAATTCAAACTTCCGGAAATTTTTCTACGGCTGCCAAATAGGAAAATCTTAAGGTTATCTTAGCACTATTCGTGGCACGAATGAAGTTCAGCGCTTCTTCGATTTGATAATTAATAAAAAAAGATTCCGAATCCCCCTAAAAAAATTTTTAAAAAATTTACTTTTGTTATAAATATCTGAACTATAACCGTAACCGAATATAATTATTTTTTGAAGGAGTAAAAAGAACTTTTATAAAAAACGGTTAAACCGGGTTAAACCGGTTCAGTTTTTATATTTTAGAAATGGAAATAATTTGAATATCCAGAATTATAATAACGTGCTCTTATAGTACTGGCGGTTCCCGCAACACAAGTTTCTGTAGAAAGGGCTTTTTCGGGGATAAAATTACCGAACCGAACCTTTATAAATTTCTTCAATAAATAACGGTTCGGGTCCCTGCTTAAATGTTCAACGAAAATTGTTGCGTTTTGCATAAAGCGTTGAAAAGGGATTCTTTGGTATCGGTAATAACCGACATGAGTCGAAATTACTAAAAGGTCCCTACATTCTGGACTAACTCCGAATTAAATGTATCTCTTAAATCTATCGTTGAAAATATTTTACCACCCGCAATCATATTTGTCGACGAAAGTGGTAGTAAATCGTTATCTATAGCTAAATATTTGTTGTTAAACGAAATTTTCATATATCCGCACGGCACCGGATTTCTTTTATATATTAACCGTCGGTAGCCCAAGTAACTGGAGTTATTGTTGGATCCACCTTCTCGATAAAGCCTTAGTCTAAAAGTCTGTCCAAATCAGCTTCAACGGTTCGACGCAACGGAAATAGAATTCTTCTAGACGGTAGCGCAATTGGCACTGTATTTGGTTGTATCTTGATGACTTCCTGTAATTTTATTTGTCCTAATTATCTTTTATATTTATATTATTAATTCGAACTTTTTCAGGAAGTTTTATATCAAATTCTCTGATAAAGGGCATTCCAAAAATAAGGGAATTCTCACCCTTAACTTCCCAAATAGGTAAAAATTTTTAAATATTCTTTACTTCGACTTCGATTTCCACTAAACATTTACCCAATACTTCGATCTTGATATGGTTATATCCTACTAGTTTATAAGCAGGTGATAGTAGCCAGCATAAATGGAAAAAATATTAATAACTAAATTTTGGCCAAATTTATGATTAATACGCGACTGAAAACATTATCTCAAAATTTTATCAATGTTTTGTCAATTGATTAATTCAATCCATTCGGTGTAGAAAGAAAAGAAGAAAAAAATCGCCCCCCTCAGACAAACCTCCCATTTTTTATGATCACTCAATATATCATAGAAATTATATACAAGAAAATATTAAAAATTTATTGTAAATAACTATATTTAAAAAAAATAAAATTACAATAAAATATGAGGAATTCAATTTAACAATTATAATTAATACAAATAATGAGTATAATAACAAAACATAAATAATTCTTATTATCTACAAAAGTAGTAAATCGGGTTCGGGCCTAATATTTAAAAAAAAAATTTGGGCCGAGTTGGGTAGGGCCTTGGTAATTTTTTTAAATGTATCTAAATATATCAATTTTATGTTAAATTTTTTATGTAAAATAAAAATATTTGATTTTATTTATAAAAACTAAACGCCATATAACATATATCTTTTATTTTGAGTAATTATAAAAATGAATATTTATATTTAAATTTTGGCTGGGCCGGCAAAACTTTTTAAAAAAAATTTCGGGTTCGGGCCGGGCTTGAAAAATCAGGCCCGATTTAGATCACTAATTCTTATCGCAAATGCAATACTTTTATTAAAAATAGTATTATATATAAATATTATGACAAAGAATTCATTATAATTAAGTTTTGCATATGAAAATTTTATGACTAAGAACATATTATAATCATATTGCAATTATATGATTTGAATTTATAAAGAGAGATCTTCTCTGAGATTTGGTTAATTCATCTAGAATAAAATTTTTATCTAGATTATTCTCCTTATAAATATTTAATATAGCGAATCCATTTAAACGATTTTCACCGGTGTTATTTCTTAAATAGGGTTTTAACATTTTCAGAGTGAAATAGACCTGCAGGTGCTAATCGGTAAGGTAGCTAAAATAAAAAGCAATGTTTTGATATTAGGCAGGGAATGTGAAGTGCAATTACACATGGAAATGGCCTGAAAAACATTTTTTGGTCTCAACGAGTACTATATTCTGTCAAGATTTTTATACCAAAATTTGAGACATCACAAAGTAACTTATCATACGATCCTGATTATCAGAATAAAATTCTGAGTTCTTAATATCCTCTCGCGTTTTATGTATATTCAAACTCAACCTGCAGAAAAAAATAAAAGCTGTTTAAAATAAAATTGTGATTAATAAATCTTACCTTTAATTGAAATAAAAATGTATCAATAAGAGGAATAAAAATATTTATTTTATAAATTTCCTCAATCGTAGATGCATCAATATTTAAGCGATTGGACTATCTAGAAACTACTCTAGGTTTAAAATATTTGATCCCAGTTATCATCTTTACTTTCTCATTATATTTACCAAATTAAATGATTTTTATTTTATTTAAAAATATTAAAATTTTTAAAACTATCTAATTTAAATTTTATTATTAAATTTATAAATATCTAATTTAACTATGCCAGAAAACATTTACAATATATTTTTATCGTTATTTAATATTTTACATATAATTTTTAATATATATTTTTAAACCATGCTATCATTAAAAATTCTTAATTGTTTTTTATGATATATTTCATTTTTATATCATAAATAATTTTATTTATAAATTGAAACCTTTTTTTAAATTAAATTATTCGCAATAAAAAAAATTGCTAAAAATTTTTTCCCCGGAAGTTATGGGGGGTAGGCAGTCAGCCTTAACAATTTATATAGTATTAGTTATATTAGTTTCCAAGGAATTATATAAGTGCCAAATTTGGCACTCATAATCCCAAAAAATCTCTCTACTGATACTCTTGCTATAGATAATTTTTTATTAAAATTTGATATATTATTATTTAAATTTGTTTTGTATGGTTTCATTTAAATTCCATTAAAGGATAAGCATAATATCCCACAAATACATATGGTGATAATATATCTGTTGAAGGTAAAAAAATTTGGATTGGTTATGATAATTTTGTTAATCATCCCTTCATAAAAAAGCTCGGTAAATATGCTTCTATTTGAGATTGACCCAGGAAAACTAACCTCAATTAACATGAATCTAGAAAAGAATTAAAATTATAAAATATATAATGCTCTGTCATCCACCTTGAATCACAATGGAATTAAATTTTTTATAATTAAAAAATGAGGTCCACTATTTTTAGGTTGTTTTACTTTTACAACTCATCAATAGCATCTATTATATGAGGAAAATCCTGATTTCCTGAAGTATTCTGCTGATATTTTAAGCATCTGTTTAACTGTTGGTAAATAGAGATGATTGGATTGAAGACCTACACATATTAACCTACATGTTGATATGACAATAGCGCATACTGATGTTTTGCCAATCTTTGCATATAATGCTATTTTTCTAAAGCTCATACCAGTTGACAAATATCTCTATTAATATATTCAGATTATTTATATAAAAAAATAATCATCATACACGAGAGCTATATAGAGCCGATGCTTCATACTGATAGAGTTTGTATGTCTAATAACGGTGTCTATAGATTCCAAATTTCTAAGAATTTAATTGAATGTACACATACATGTGGCATCTGATGAAATTTGTCAGGATAAGAAGGAATATTATCAAATATTTAAAAGTCCTTGATCTCTATAATTAATAGATATAACATATATAATATCATGTATACTGACCTTCCAAAAATCTATACCCTTTTCTACGTTTAGTCGTATCTTCAAACAATATAAAATATAGAATTAGTAAATCACTCACATTAAACATTTTCAAAAGATATCTCTCAAAACTTACGAGTTTGAGTAATTTTTTTTTAAATTTAAGATACAGCCTTAGATGATCAATTATCTAATTGCAATCTTTGCTCGTTTTATCAACAATATTATTTTTTTACATTTTGTGATTTTGGTCAGATATTTCTTTACACTTTCGTGACTTTGGCCAAAACGTTCAATATCCATTTTAAATTTTGGAGCAACTCGATGATATATAAAACGAATTTTTTTTATTAGAAATATGAATAAATTCTTTATTATTTTCTATTTTAAAAATCAGGTCACAAAACACAACCGATATCTATAGAAATTAAAATATATATAATAAGAATTTTAAAAATAATCCATAAATTTCATTTTTTAGCTCTATTTTTCTCTGAAATGATTTCATTCTCCTGCGATGATTCATTTAAGGTCAATTAATATACGAACATTAAATTTGACAAGATAACTCTTAAATTAGCTTGATTTTCTATCATGATTCCTTTCCTTGCTCTTTTAATATTCCTACTTGTATATAATGCACACTCATCATTATTTTTCTTTAGTAGGAAGTTTTAATTATTTTTTTGCCAAATTAGAAAATATTCATATAAAAAATTAATGATTTTTAATGTAAAATATAAAAATTTAGATAATTAAATGATAACTAATTATTTAAATGCTCTAATATAAATATATAATTAATAAATCTATAATAACTAATTTTCTAACAGATAATGTTAATATGTAATTAATATCATTAAAAAATGTATCAAATATTTATTTAACTATTTATGCTAAACCCCCATGAATTATTTGCTAGCTTGTCTTGTATTATATAATCTTTTAAAATTTCCTTCTGGGGCTTGGCTAATATTAATCTATTAAAATTTCTATTTCATATGCGGATATTGCAAAGTTTCTGTATTTTTTCATTGGCCTTCTTAAAGTTGTTTTAGTAATATTAAATTTAATAGAAACCGATAGTTTGGAATTTTTATTAATAATTATATCATCAATTGCCGATTAAATTTTATCATGCAAGATCTTTGAGGATCTTTTATTTTAAAAAAATTTTGAGCAACGATCTTTAAAGATTGAGATTTTTGAAAATCAAAAAATTTGAAAATCTTTTATTTTTAAATAATTTTTATCGACGATCTTTGAAGATTTTTCATTTTAAAAAATTTTTGAGCAACGATCTTGAAAGATCGAAATCTTTGAAGATCATAAAATTTGAAGATTTAAAAAAATGACAAAGATTATAATCGTTATTTTTTAACTTTGAATTATTTGACGCAAATGGGTAAAATATATATTGTAAACATGATAAATTAGCATTTCAATAAATATGTATCATAGAAAAGTGAAAATTGTCATAATCATTTTTTTTTAAACTTTTTTGATTATATTTTAGCAAATGGGTAAAAATCTATAATGTTAACATGTTAAAAATTTCAATAAAGAGGTACATAGAAAAGAGCTAATTGTCATAATCGTTATTTTTTAACACAAATAGGTAAAAAAAAATTAATATATTAATTTATCTTGTATTAAAAATATATTTAGAATACTTATTTTTACCAATTGTTCTCTTCTTAATCTGCAAATATTATATATTTTACTTTACATTACCAACTCAAAGTTATGAAAGGACGAATAGTTCAATTCAATATTAACATGAATTCGAATTACTTATCTGGTATTAATAAATTAAATAAAGAATACTTTATATTATAGGGTCGAAAAAATAAATTAATAATTGAAATAGTCTGTATAATAATCTTTATTAAAAAAAGGAGAAATAAAGATAGAAATTTATATTATGGGGAAATTTTAAGAAGTCAAAATTTATTTAATAATGTTTAGGAAAAAATTAAATACCCGGAAAAAAAGCTGGAAAAAAATCCCCCAAAATAATTCCCTGGAAAAAAATTCCTCAGGAAAAATATTCCCCGGAATAAAATCCCAAAATAATTTCGAAGAAAAATCTTAGGAAAATAATTACCCGAAAAAAAACTCCCCTGGAAAAAAATTCCCCGGAAAAATATTCCCATATAGACAATTATTCCCCGGAAAAAATTTCCCCGGAAATAAATTCCCTATTTTTTAGATTTTAAATTAAATATAGGAGTAAATAAATCCTCGGAAAAAAAAACCGGAAAAAAAATTCCCCGAATAATTTTTTTTAAAATTATCAAAAATAACCCTGCCGCTAAAATAACTAAAATATCTAAAAAATTATATTCAGTATTTTCTGAAAGTTGAGTATTTATTCTCGACGTTTGTGAATCTTTTTTGAGCATTATTTCTGTTTTAATTCTAAACGATAAAGGGCAATCTTAAAATATGAGAATTGATATAACTTAGATACTTTATAATTTAGTAGATAGCATAAAAGTATATATTTATGACATCTTGGAAAAGCTTGATATTTTATAGAAATAGATTAAAATTATGGTTGCAATTTAAAATTGAAAAAAAAGTGAAAACAAATTTTTTCCTATAAAGAGAGAAATTATTTCCATAATCTGCTTTTCATCTAGATTTCAATAGATATTATGAAAACAGATCATTTAACCACATTATATTTACCATGAAGAAGGGGGAGGGGGTATTTTAAACCCCGCCATTAAAAAGATATTTAATATAACATTAAATATGAATAATAGAACACTATTCTGTTCTGTTCCTTTATATCAGTCTGAATCCCGGACAAAAATAACAAAATGAAAATTTTTTATGTTAAAACAATACATTGATTTTAAAAATTGTATTTGATTACAAATTTTCAAAAAAGTATTTATCCAAATGCTGATTACAAAGGAAAAATGTTTAAGGACCTTAATCCAAAGACTACTTTCAAATAATTAAACGCTACCAAAAATTATACTATTTTATATTAAAAAATATTCATATTTATTTTTATAAATATTATCATTTTAAATATATTTAATTCATTTAAAAAAACACAAGAAGGAGCTAGAGGTCTGCATTGGGTGGGGTTTCGGCCCGCCCGCCCATACCAGCCCATCTAAGTGGGCGGGCGGGTGGGCGGGTAAAAAAATTTTGAGAATGGCAGGCGGGTGGGAGGGTTAAAAAATTGTAACTATGGGTGGGCGGGTGGGTGGGTTAAGAAATTTTATCTTTCCTTTCTTTTTTTAACTGGCACTATCCGCGTTTGAGAAATATTAGTTTTTACCAACTCACTTTCAAAATTACCCGTCATACCGTTTTCAATGATTTCATTTTTTATATCACATAATTTCTTATTTCCCATTTCCGTATTTTGAACCTCAACCATTTCATCTCGTTCAATTTCATTTGAAAAAATACCCCAGAATTTATTTACTGGACCAATCTTAACAATCCATTCCTATCCCATAATCGTCTCCACTTTTTTATCAAAAATCCACAAATTTAAATAATCAACTACACCAGTTATCACAAACGATATTTCAATTCCTTAAACCTTATTTCCGATCCATCAAACTGTCTAACTATCATCTCCTCTTCAATTATACTCTCTTCCGACCAATATTCAAAATAATTATCATAACTTACAATCAATATCGCAGCACCTGTATCCAACAACATAGACAATTCTCTACTTCCTACAACCATTTCCACAAGAGGACATTTATCCTTCTCACTTTTGCCCTTTAATTTTAAAATTGGAAATATATAATTTTTCATATTTTCACCATTTACTAAATTTATATTTTTCTTATCTACTAAATTTCTTAAACTTCTTTATCTCTACACACTGAAAATCTCATGTCAGTCTTTGATGTAATAACTTCCATTTTACTATTTTCGCTATCATTAAGTAACATCTCCATTCTATCGCCAGATGTCCTCCATTCCTACATTTGAAACACATAATCATACTTTCACCTTTACCTTCTCCCCCCTTCAAAGCATCATTATTTTGTACCATTCTTACATTTGATGCTGGCGCTAAATATTTTACTGCCGGAATTGCTTCCCCTATCGGTTCTCTTACATAACAGTTCTCTTTAGAATGTCCCATTTTTCCACACCTTTCACATTGAAATTTTTGATTAATTCCATTAATACGATACGTCGGAACATAATTTTCACTGCTATGCCCTACTCCTCCACATCTATTACATTTAATCGATTGCTTGTTAAACGTCGCACAGTTCTGAATACAATTTATACTTATATGCCCCAATTCCCCACATGCATATTCTTTTGTTGATTGAATCTGTCCCGAAAAAGATTCTCTCTTTCTCAATTTTCCTTTTCATTTCTCTGCAAGCTCATTGGCGTATTATACTCTTTAAAATGATCGTATTCCTTATCATTCATTCGATCTCTTCTGAAATCTTTTTCATATCTTCTCCCATAATTCTCTGCATGACTAGCAGTATTTCGTTTATCACCTCTCATTCCTTGTTCATCTTTAATATCTATTCTTTTATTATTAATACCTTTTCGTTCATCTCCCGACCAAATAATATTAACACTTTTTCTCATTCCTTCTATCATATTTTCATTTAAAATTCTCCATATTTCATCCTTTATATTTAACATTTCTTCCGTCATTTTTTCATTTTCATTAACGTTTTTTAATTCCCTATCATTTTTTTCCTTTTTAATTCCCTTTCATTTTTTTCCTTTTTAATTTCATTATTTTTAATTTCAATTTCTTCCGCTATAACTCTTTTCATTTTACTCCGATGAAACACTATGCTATTTCTATTTTTAGGGCAAATGCAGGAAAGATACTAAGAGAGGGGAAAATGCTCTAATATACACTCATAGACGTGGCATGAACGATCAGTGTCTACAAGATTTGGGAAGAGGGGGGGGGGGGGGTTATGAAAAGTTTGTTTCCATTTTTTGCATTAACTGTAAATGAGGAGGTTTTTAATTGAATTCATGTTCTATAAATAACTTTTTTACATTTACAATATAGCGTAGAATAATCTAAGTTATTCTTTGGAGTATCATTATAATTAAAAAAGGTGTAATTAATAATGTGGAAAAATGACCGCCGAAGGAGGAGGGAAATCATTAAGGTTCACAATAGGTAGAGTGGTGTAAAGGGAAGCCTGCAAAAGGCAAGCACGTCTTTGCATTTAGAAAGTATTTAAAAGGGGTGAAAGATGACTGAAATATGACTGGTGGAAGAGGAATAAGCTAAAAAAAGTAAGTTCTGTTGCCTAGCCGATATTCTAAGTGTAGATGGACGCGTTGACCTGAGATTAGTGTTAAGGATAATATGTGCTTGAAAGAATTTTAGAGATGTCTTTAACTTTAACTGATAAAAATATCTCTCTAGCTTTGAAGGGAAAAAGTTTGTGCAAGCTGTGTGATAAGTTGTAATAGTGAAGAGATATGAGCAATTTATGCGACTCACTAAGCCAAATTAGAAAGAACGAAGATGAGAATCGGGATATGCGGAGTATCTCTACGAGAAATGAAAACAAGCCAGGAACAGAGAAAAAGTATTGGAATAGGTGATGTCTGAGAATAAAAGACTGAGATGGTTTAAACATTTGATAAGGCAAAGGTTGATTGGAAGTGGAGGGAACAAGACCTTGAAGGTGACCAGAGACATTTGGATGAAAGTGCTAAGTAATGACATGAAAAAGTTATTTGACCTAAATGTTAACTCAATTTAATCATAAATTTTTTTTTACTACATCAAAGGCAAATATTCAACAAATTTTACCAGAATTTTTTTCAAAGTCATCAAGTTGTAAATTTGGTTATAAAAGTTTAAAGAAACCTGTAGAAAGGCGATTTGGCTTTGAAACTTTGCTAAATAAGTATTATGTAACACGTTTAAATAACAAATTTTTGAAAAATTGATAATTTTAAAAATTAGTTAAAAACATATCAATAACATTTGTTGGTAAGAGATTGATGCACATAAATTTATTTGGAAGTAGTATTATAAATTACCTCTCAATTTTTCACTTATATTAATCTATAATTTTTCTTATATTTGAATCTAACCTTTAAAATAGCTTTCCCCACTTTTAACAATCCAATTCTAGATCGAAAATTATCTTATATCAACTATTCGATGTTGGTTATTTATCGTAAGGAATCACCTATAAAATCGCAATTTATATATATATATCTTTTTAAAATACCAAATATATTACTTCGTCAGGTTCTTATATATCTGAGTTTAATAAAGATATATTCTAACTTATTTAATATCATAAAGCAATTTAATATTATAAAAAAGACCCCTGCACAGGCATGTCAAAAATCGCCCGGAAGAATTTAAATCTAATTATTGCTTAAAAATCATATGTATGAAATTGTCTTAAATATTTAATTTTTATTTTTCAGTTTCAAAAATCGCCTTCATATTGCCATAAAATTCAATTTAATTTACTTTTTATAAAATCGAAAAATAAATTATGTTTGACATAAATTACAAATTTTTAGAAAATTTTGAATTTTTAACAAGGTAAAATAATTTTTCTATAATATATATAATTAATAAAATTGTAAAAATATCCAACAAGATTAATCTATTTTGGTAAAGTTTGGTTTGAAATTACGCGGAAAATATGATTTGAGCAAATGTAGCATAACAGCCTATAAATAAAAGGTATTTTTTAGAAATAAATAAATATTATATAATTAAAAATTATAAAAAAAATTAGTCATAGTATTAAAGTTGTAAAAATCTCTTAATTAAAAAGAGGGCAAATATAATGTCGCAATATGCGATACTCTCATATGATGAATTTAAAATGATGCAATGATTTTAACCCGTTAATTAAAGTTATAAATTTAACTTTTTAAAAAAATAAATTTTTCTTTAATACATTAAATGGTTTTTATTTTTAAACTATTGGGATTAAAGGCTTTATATTTTGACCAAGCCCGGCCCAGGCCGTGTAAAAGATGTTTAGTCCCAGGAGTCTATATTTAATATTGAAAAAAATCCTAAGCCCATAATAAGTTTCAAAAAATTTTGCCAAACTTATATCCAAAAATTTAATTAATTGTATAATTGAAATAAACAATTAGGCAATCCTTTTGCATATAATACTGAAGATTATTATTATTAGAAGAAAAAATTTGCAATATTTTTTAAGTTAGCAACTCTTTTAAATATGCTAAATTATATAAAAATATTTTAGGTGCATGCGCATTAAAAAAAATTCAAAAACCAACTAAACATACCATATCCTGCTTAAGGAAAAGAAGACATATGTTTTTTTATGTAATTTAAATGATGCATTAAAAATTTAAAAAATTAAATGATGCGTACATATAAATTTACTGGGGGAGCGAGGGAGGGGGGGTAATTATATTTTTTTAGATAATAAATAATAGCAATTCAAATTAATGTGAATTATAAAATATTAAATGAATATAAACAGCATATGAATTAGTATAAAATAAAATAGAAATTTTTTGAGCCTTTAAAATAAATATATAAAATATATTTAAAAAATTTAAATGTTGGAAATATAAATTAATACACAAGTTTCTTAAGAATAATTGTATTTTGTAAGTTTAATGATTTATAATAAAGTATTCGTGAATAAATATATAACGGATTGGATTTTACATCACAAACTTATAATATGTTTTTTACTCATGTTATCTGTGCAATTTTATTTTTTAGTTGGGATTATAAACAGCATATGAATTACTATAAAATAAAATATAAATTTTAAATTTTTTGAGCCTTTAAAATAAATATATAAAATATATTTAAAAAATTTAAATGTTGGAAATATAAATTAATACACAAGTTTCTTAAGAATAATTGTATTTTGTAAGTTTAATGATTTATAATAAAGTATTCGTGAATAAATATATAACGGATTGGATTTTACATCACAAACTTATAATATGTTTTTTACTCATGTTATCTGTGCAATTTTATTTTTTAGTTGGGATTGAGATAATTTTTTAATTATCTCAATCGTGCTTAGTGTCAAATGCATATATATTCAAAAGGGTTAAATCATTCAATCTACTTTCAGAAGTTGTACCTCTTATGTATGTTTTTATTTTTCTTAAATAAGAGAATGGACTCTCATTAGTTGTAATACTAATGGGAAGAGTTGCTTAAATAATAATTTTAATGTATTAGGAAGATAGTCAAACATTTTTGAAATTATGCAAAGTATCCATACCATGTTTTGGGACTATATCAACCATAGTTAATGATAGTTGGCATTTGGAGCATCATGGATTAATTTTTGAAATTAAATTTTGAATCGAATTTCAATTTTATTAATCTAGTTTGTATAAGGTTGGTATTTGAAAAGATTGAAAATAAAACTTAGATGTTATATTAATAAATATCAGAAATTATCTCTCATAAATTTCAATATTAGAAAATTTAAATTATCTGTTACTCATAAACGTCAATATAGCAAACTTATTAACTTTAAGTATCACCTATCATGTCAATATTGCTATATATAAACTTTTAATATTACATGTCAGCACTAGTCAGTATAAATTATAGAAACTTTTAACATTATATGTAAGTCATTAATGTCAGTATTACTAAATAGAAACTTTTAACATTACATGTCAGTCATTAATGTCAGTATAATAATAGAAACTTTTAACACAATACGTCAGTCATAAATGTCAGTATTACTAAATTTTATTAAAATATATTATAACGACAATCATAAATGTCAGTATTATTAAAGGGAGTTAATTTAAATTTAAGTTAAAATATCAGGTTACACCGGTTAGGGCTGGGCCTGCAGGTCTCTGATATATATGATGGGATCGGATTAGTTAAAAAGGTCATGATTGCTAATTTTTAGATACTACGCAATAAGCGTAGCTATGATACTAATCTTTATCATAATCAAAAATTATCAATATAAAAAAACGATCTTTCACCATAAAAGTCCACTTTCGATTTTCAGCTTCCTTCCATACCAAAGATTTATCGCTATAAAATATTTCATCCGTGACTTCATAAGACTTTCGTGGTAAGCAATGTAAGAAAACCCAATCGTGTGAAGCTAATTTAGTCATCTAAATATATTTACAAAGTGAAAAATTTCGTTCTTAACATAAACAACTTTTATAAAGTAAATTGGGTATTGTTTAATATTAAATACTGCCAAGTCGACATATAATTTTCTAAACAACAGCCTAATTTGTTACAAACGACCTATATTTTTTTTATATATTAAGTGATGGAATCACGCGATCGCCTCCGATATCGATCTACTGTATATCATCCCCCTTAATATAATCAAGTTGACTTTGAAAATAGTATACACTTTGCTGAATTCGAACCCAAAATTATCGGATTGGCAAGCCAAGCTCTTACCGACTAAGCCCCAGACAACTTCGAAAATTATAATTTTTTAAATATATTATATGACAATAAATAAAATACTGATTGGTTCAACACTACCTTTGGCAGTACTTATCATTAGCCGATTTTTTTGGTTAAGACTAAGCTTTAGACGACTCTTAGAGAAGAAATCTAATTATAGAATGTAAACAGATGTTCCTTAGTCGATTTTCTATTGCTTAAACTTTAGAAACCATTTTTTTGGGCAAAAGGTCAGCATTAACTAAGTATTTTACTTTCCTTATGCAACCATTCTTATTTTACACATCTAAAACATAATATATATTATTTATGTTTTCTATAGTAAATTATTGCTGATATTAAATGTAATTTGAGTTTTTTGAAATTACTTATATTTAATTTCCATGACATTTTAATCTAGAAAGATAACAATTATCATAATTGTCATTCTTTTTAATATGTTGGTTGTTTCGCCGGTTTTTGAAAAATTGGTCGTTATTTAGCAAATGGTCTGACGGGAACAATCACTAGCTTAATTTAGAGGTAGGGACGGGCCGTGAGATTACGCGTGACCTATTGTGTCATGGTGGGTCACGACGTGAGTGTGAATAAATTTTAAATTATTAAGCGCGACGGGCCTTTCTAAAATTTTTCCCGGTCAAGATTGGGCGTGAACATAAATTTCCCATGAATCACGGAAATTTTAATTTTTAAAATTATATATATTTTCTAATTTAATTTATTTATTTTTTAAAAGAATAATTTTTGAAAACAAAAAATCCTCCATATTTTATAAGGAAATTAGGTATCATGCCGTTAGTTCTATTTTCTATTTATGTTTAGGTGTTTTATCGCGAGACTTTTTGCTAAATTTTGCTTAAACTTTTTAACAAAAAATTCAGTTATATTTTATTTGTAAAGATCTTAGGTCTTTAAATACAATAGAAAGTGAAGGATTTTACATGCTAGGCCAAGAGTTAATAAATTTTGGTGTTACATTGGACAATATATAAATGATATACCTGTGAGTCTGAAAACTCTCATGAATACTATAGCCCTAAAAATATACGATGAAATTTAGATCCAAAGCATGATCAATAATAATTACTTGTTCATAACAACTGATTTTTGGATGGATGACTATAAAAATCGAAGCTTTTTAACCCTTACAAGTCATATTGTCATTAAAGATTTTGAATTAAACAAAGGAAATGAAAACAGGCGTCAATATTAAAAGTGTAGTCAATTCAATTTTAGAAGAATACACAGAAAGATAATTATTTTAATAAATGTATAGATGTGTCACTGATAACGGAGCAAATGCTTTCAAAGATGAAGAAACGCTAGCATGTATATGCCATATACAAAATAATATTATGCATTATATTTTTGACAATTAACTGAAATAGCCTTAAATATATGGTGTAAGAAAATAGTACAATATTTCAACAATCTACAGTTAATAAGCAAGCTAAGCCACATCCTTAAACAAGTTGTAATAACGAGATGGAACCTGTAAATATCATGATACAGAATTACTTAAAATCATATACTGAAATACAGGTGTACTTGTTTAGCAAGCAAGAATTAGATATCAACATCATACACAAGTTTAATACAGGGTTCCCATTCAAAAAAGGAAAAGTCCCAATCAAAAGAGGAAAAGGCCCAAACAAAAAAGGAATAGGTTCAATCCAAAAAGGAAAAGTGTCAAACAAAGAAGAAAAAGGTCCAATTAAAAAAGGAAAAGTTTCAATCGAAAAAGGAAAGGAAAAGTCATTCAAAAAAAGCAAAATTCCCATTCAAAAAAGGAAAATCGTAATTTTTTAAAAATTACTTGTCAATTTTTCTTAATTTTTTATTTATTTTGGTTATTCCTTCTTATTTTATTTCTAACTTTTTGCGATTTCTTTGTTATTTTTTTTACTGTATCTTTTCTCAATTTATTCAAACTTTTTGCGATTTCTTTACTTTATTTTTCTTATTATATCTTTTCTCAATTTATTTTTCTTCTCATTTTTGATAATTTTTTTGTCTTTTTTAAAAATAAATTTAGGTCCTTTTTTAACAATTCTTTACGTTTTTTTCATCATACATACAATATTCTTTTTTGATTTTTTTCTCCTTATATTGTAATCTTTTACATACATTTCTAACCTTTTCAATCTCTTTAAGTCATTTTTAATCTTTATTTTTTTGACCTTTTCTCAATTTTTTTTTTCTTATTTTTGATAATTTTAAAAATAAGAATTTAAAAATGATTATATTTTATTAATTTATGATCATTTGGTATTACAGTTCAAACTTATTTAATTTTAAAAAGGTACATTATAACCAAATGATAATTTAATTTAGCAATTGCAATTAAAAACAATAATCATTCTTAAATTCTTATTTTTAAAATTATCAAAAATGAGAAGAAAAAAAAATTGAGAAAAGGTCAAAAAAATAACTATTAAAAATGACTTAAAGAGATTGAAAATAGAAATGTATGTAACAGATTACAATATAAAGAGAAAAAATCATAAAAAGAATATATGTAGGAAAAAACGTAAAAGAATTGTTTAAAAAATGGACTTAAATTTATAAATTATTTTTAAAAAAACAAAAGAATTATCAAAAATGAGAAGAAAAATAAATTGAGAAGAAAAATAAATTGAGAGAAGATATAGTAAGAAAAATAAAGTAAAGAAATCGCAAAAAGTTAGAAATAAAATAAGAAGGAATAACAAAAATAAATAAAAATTTAAGAAAGAATGACAAGAAATTTAAAAAAATTACGATTTTCCTTTTTTGAATGGGAATTTTGCTTTTTTGATTGACACTTTTCCTTTCCTTTTGGGAATTTTTCTTTTTCAATTGACACTTTGATTGGACCTTTTCCTGACATTTTTTCTTTTTTGATCGAACTTTTTCCTAAACCTTTGAGACTTTTCCTTTTTTGATTGACACTTTTCCTTTTTTGTTTGAGCTTTTTCCTTTTTTAATTGAACCTTTTCTGATCGGACCTTTTCCTTTTATGATTGAAACGTTTCCTTTTCTGATTAGGACTTTTCCTTTTTTGAATGAGAACCCTGTAAATTTTTATCAATATTTAAAGAATGCTCGGATAATCTGAGCGCAGATTCTCGTCCCATAATAAATGAAGTTTATCTATTGAAACAAAAATTAGCAAAATTTTGTTAAACTTCTGAACGTGATACAATAATAATCAAAACTTTAAAAAATAGAACAAGATTTCTTTTAAAATAAAGATTTATTATGCAGACACTACATAAGGTAGGCTTTATTCTAGATCCGAATTTCAAAATTCTATAGTTTTTAATAGAAGAAGAAAAAATAATGATGTATATAAAGCATTAAAAATGCTAAATGATATAATATTAGATGATATGCACAAGTCAATGCCAACTATCATTTATAACTTTCCTAATTCAACCTATCCTATATACTCATAAAAGATATATTCTAAATGAAATATTTAGAGAATTTTCTAGATTATTCTGATGAAGCATCAACATCTACTGATGAAAGCTGTGAGAATGAACTTAAAAGATCATCGGTCATAAGACAAATAAAAGATAATATTTTGAAGTTTTGGAAGCAGGAATATTCATTTCCTTTTTTGAAAAAATTAGCGAGTAAAATTTTGTCAGCCCGGCAAGTTCGGTTTCTAGTGAAAGGTTATTTTCTGTAGCCCCTCTTATTAGAGGAAAGGTATACACAATTGAAATAAAAAAAAGATGGGCATTCTTCTTTTTCTAAATAAAAATTTCGATTTATAGTGTATTAATTTTTTATTGTTAATATAGATTATGAAATTAGAGAAATAAATAGAATAAATTCAAAAAGTGTAAAATTATAACAATAGTTTTGAAAAATTTTAAAAACACAGTGAATCAAAATATTGCCTTTAGTGAGCGGACGGGACGAGTCAAAAATCTTTTGATGGTAAGCGTGAATTTTTTTATTGCCACAGTGAGCGGGTTTAGTCCCGCACCCACCTCTATTAACAATTATCATGATAAACATTATATAATTTTTCATTTTTAAAATGAAAATTAAAAATGAATTTTATATTTTGGTATTAAAAATTATATGAAAAGTAAGCCTGGAGAAAAGTCTGCCTTGGCCAATTAAATTTTATTGTATAGATTTTCTGGCCATCACATAATGCCTAAATTTTTCACAATATAAATTAAGGCTCTTATATCTCGCCTCTAGGATATCTACAACAACCGTTTTTTAAATCAATTGTACATTTGTAATTGTATCATATCATAAACTGTTTAATTTTTTGTGAATTTAATATATTATTTATAGATTTAGTATTTTAGTTAGACTTTTGAATAATAAAGAAATTAGCATATTTTAATTTATTGTCTTCAAATCAAAATATTATCTTGATATTGAAACAAATATCTCAAAAATTTAGATACCGGAACTGGCTTATTAAATTTTAATAAAAATGAGATATTTGAAAGAACCTGATTGATATTATATGTATAAATTGTCCGGGCCGGCAAGAAAATTTTCTAAGCACGACTTATCCCGAAACCTTCATG
Organism: Gordionus sp. m RMFG-2023; assembly: GCF_954871325.1. NCBI lineage: Eukaryota > Metazoa > Nematomorpha > Gordioida > Chordodea > Parachordodidae > Gordionus > Gordionus sp. m RMFG-2023. The sequence goes on from NC_088778.1 coordinate 18,937,540, forward strand.
GACCTGAATTTTTTGATCAAGCCCGATTTAGGCCCGCAACCCATATTTAATAATTGAAAAAAATTCCCAAGCCCATAATAAGTTTCAAAAATTTCCACAAGCGTGGCCCAAGCCTATAGTATTTAAGTGTATTTAGGCAATCATTTTGTTACAACGCTGAAATTTATTATTATTAAAAGAAAAAGTTTGCAATATTTTTTTAAGTTAGCAACTGCTATAAAATATAATATAGCCTATGCGCCGGCCTGTGAAGGTTTCTGACCCAGATCAAAAAAGCTTTAAAAAAATTTCCTGCCCGTTTTCACTTAAAAAAATTTTTTAGAAATCATTTCTACGCCTTTATACCTATAAAAACCTTTCTGCCACTATGAGCAAAATCATCAAGCTTACACAATATTATTTCGGTTATAATCTTAATCGGGTTACCCGAATCGGGTTTTTAATAACACTAAATATGGTTTTTACTATTATTTTTAATTAATTAGGATCGAAACAAGTTATCCTGCATTATTATAATTATAATTATTTTTAAAATATCCCATCAAAAAAAATATAATATGGAAAACGGATTTTTAAAAGAGCCAGGTTATTCCAGAAGCTGATGTGATTAGATTTATGAATAGCGATGGGTTCATGGGCAATTTTACGGCTATCGAATTCTTTGAAGAAGGTTAAAGTATGGCTATCAAATGTGGCTAATGTAGAGGAGATTATAGGTACAAAAATGTGTTCTTCCTATATTCCCGAATATTTATTTATTTTAAACAGCTCTTTAATATCAAAGATGTTTGTGTTAAGATTTTTAGGGGCTAGGGGGACCTAAACAGGAATAGTTCCAAATTAGAAATTCCCCTTCCCCAGGAATTTTGGTTATGCTCCCTGGGCGTTCATCATATCCAAAAAACCGATAGGTTCTAGGATCGATGGAATCTGGGCAAATTTAAGGGCTCGTTGAATAATACCATTGCGTTGATTGTGTCTAGGGATACTTCCTTTGTATCTTCGAGTCAACAGGAACACTACAACCAGAACAAAGTTGCGGTTGGGTAATTGAACAGAATTAACAATAATAATTTTTTAAAATTACATTATCCAGATCTAGACAAAATATTTCTAATTAAAATTAAGAAAAAAGAGATTATTTATATTTTCAAAATTTTATATTTTAAAATTTAATAAATAAATTAAAAAATTTAATTGATTTAATATATTATTTCAGACATGATAAATCAGCGCTTTTAAGATTTTATGATTATATACATAAAGCAAAGCCTTTATTAATATTTTTTATAGGTTTCTTTGACTTTACCTCTCAGAACCAAAACAAAAAGTAATGACTAATAGAGGTATGGCTAAATATTTTCATAAAAATTAAAAAAATATTTTTAGATATACCCAAGCGTAGAAAGGATTTAAAAAAAAATCATTATGACCCTTTGGTAGACCGTGGAGAAACATAAATAAAACATGCATGTCTAAGAGTTTCATATCATTATTTTTTTATTTCAATATTTTCATACGGCAAAGGAAGGGGGCAAATAATGCTTATTAAAATATTTTTAAAAACCTCATTAGATATTCACTGATTTCATCCCAGACACCAATTTTGTAAATATTTTATTTTGTTAGTATACTCAATTAAAAAATTATTAGCCCAAATTTTTTCAAAAAAATATTGCATTATGAATTTACATATTTTTTCGGATCAAATAAATATTTTATATACCTCTATTTAAACTTTATTCGATTTTAATTCCTTTAATAAAAATTTCTAAATCGCAAAATTATTTTGTATAATAAAAATATTAAATTAAAAATGCTGAGTTTTGTGTTAAGAACCAGAGTTATAAACATGAAAGCTATGACGTCAAACTTTAAGCATGAAGTGAGTCAAACTTTTGGAAACACCAATTCAAAAACCACCAAACCATTAAATAATACTTTATTATACATTTTATTGCTATTTTTTGGATAGTTTAAAGGGAAAAGGTATTATTGGTAAAATAAGAAAAAAATTGTCAAAATTAGCATCATGACAGAAGGGAGAATATAGAAGTTCTAATCTCTGGCTTGCGTTAATATCGAGTGCATTATTAATTCTTTAATCAATTTTGCCAGTCACATAAAACGTAACTGAATTACAAGTTATGATATCACGTTAGAAGCGTAAAGTCAGCCAATATTTGAAAGCATCTCTGAAATTTATATTAATAATTAGTACGTATTTCAAACCAATTTGAGATGAAAAATTTTAAAAAATTGCCAAGATTGGCCAGGAAAGAAATAGAAGCACTGAATATCTAGGTGAGCCAAAATGTTATGAATGGTTAGTAGGGAGACCGGGGAGCATATTTAAACAAATAAAGAATGGATTGACATTACATCAGGATCCATGTACTCAAAAAAAATTTACTTGGAAAAAAGACTTATAAACATTTTAGATGCAATTATTGGATAATTGTTTTATATAGTTTCTTGCTCTTTTTTGAATATTTGTCTTGGTGAAGACAATTAAAATCTTGTTGTTTCATTAATCTTGATTTATATCTCTTCACTGTTGCATAACTTAAGTTTGCTTTCTCCATAATGGCCTAGCAGGGACGGATTTTCATTAAATATATTAATGATTTTATCTGTTTCATTTTTCTAATATAATTTCTTAGCATATTCATACTTCAATAAATAAAAATAAATTTTAAAAATAACTCCTGAAAAGCTCATGAAGCTCTGAAAAGTAGGCCCAGGCCTTATATCATTCAAATCAATTTTATGGTAGTTTAAACATTTTTATTGTTCAAATAAAGAATAATTTTTAATAGAATAGGGTTTAACTTTTATATGAGATAGTTATTGGATAATTAAAATCTTTATTATTTTTTATAAATTGCAGCAATTAAAAAGTTGCTTTTGAGGGTATAAATCATATATTGTGTTAACAAAATTTTATTTGTGATCCGATAATAAACAAATTATAGCCGCATGTGCATAATAATATAGTTATATAAATTTTGTTAAAATATTAACATTAGAGTTGAGACTCTAAAAGAAAACCCCAAGGCTCATAAGATCTCCGGCCTCCCCTACTTATTAATTCATTAATCAGTTTTTCCAGTCAATAAACAAAAACCAGTTATATGCGAAATAAAGATAAAGACTCGCCTAGGCCGAGTCTTAAATATTGGATTTTAAATTACGATTCAAAAATCAATTATGTGTAAGTATGATTAGACTTTTTCCAGCCAATATAAATTCTTGATTATTTCAAATTTTATTTTAGTCAAAATAAGAAATCATAAAAAAATCCGCGAAAGAAAGCATCCTAAACATGAAATTTGAATAGTTGCATATCTGCAAAGTAGGCCATTAGGGTTATAAAAGTAAAATAATCTTAAATCATCGGAAAAAAATTGAATAAATAATATTGCAATTTTTTATATGAAATTTTCTAAAACAATGAATATGTAATGATATATGACATGTGTAACATATATATCTTCCAAATTTACACCGTCGTCTTTTGTTATCATTATTCGTTGTTGACCACATAAAAAATTTTCCGTTGTTTCATTTAGTTAGTAATTTATTAAAGGGGCCTTTACTTGTACCCCTCTTTTCGTTTATGAGGGAGTTATTAAAAGTGTCGCCGTTATTTCCCGCGGAAGTGTAAGTAGGGGAGACCGGGGATAGTGTGTTCCTGGAGTAGGTATTTCCTTCTCAAATAATTTAAAAACTAATAAACTTTGAGATTTGAAATTTAAGCCAAACATGTATTTTAATAAGGTGCTTAATACAATTTATGGTAATTTAAATTTTAATTAATTGTGAAGACCTGGGGCAGGTTTTGGTGAGGTACGTATTAGCCATTTTTTAAGCAGGGATTATTTTGAATAAAAAAAATCCAATTAAATTTATAAAAATATCAGAAGCCACTAGCTTGTCTAAGACCACTAATAACAATATGATGATGATTGACTTTATTTTTGTAATTATATGACAGTTTTAAGTGACAACAAGATCTTCCGTGATATATATGATATAGATAAACGTAATGACTAAATACTGCATTGTTAAACTGCATTGCTAAAAAGCAATTAATCATAATCAATATAATATCTTTTTAAAAATAATTTTCAGAAACATTTTTTTTAATGTACACAAATCAATTTTTATTAAGTAAAAAATTGAGATTAAATATCAAATAATTTAAAATTCTATTTTTACTTAATATTATTGGAAAAAAAATATATTTACTAGCTTATAACAACTTAAATTTTATTTTTCAATTGCAAATTTAACAATATATATCCCTAAGAGGACGTTAAATGCATAAATAGAAAACCAGAATAATTATTGGATAGCGCCTTTTTTATATTTGGGTCATGCGAAAAACCTAAAATTTTTTTTAACAAATATAGGTTTCTTTGACATTTAATTAATGAGTAGGTTTAGAATCGAAAAATAATAGAAAATTTGTAAGGCACATAGGCGTTATTGATCAAAATCTTTTCATTTTTGGTTTATAAGTGTATATTTAGGTGTTAAGCATTATCCTAAAAAATATCTTGAAAATATTATGATTTGACCGAATGCCGAGCTCAAAACCGACCACTTACTAAATAATCGATTGTCCAAATTTGGTAGTAATATTAATTGGAAAGAGTTCATTTTTGGTTAATTTATCTATAAATACGTGTAAATCAATAACCCAAAAAATATTTCAAAAAAAATTGTGATTTGACCGATAACCGATTTGAAACCGAAATACTGCATTGCTGGCGTTATCCATGGAAAATTCTTCATGATTTATACGTGTACATTAACGTGTTAAGCATTATCCCCAAAAATATTTTGAAAATCTTATGATTTGACCGAATGCCGAGCTCAAATCCGACCACTTAATAAATATTCGATTGACCAAATTTGGTAGTAATATTATTTGAAAAATGTTCATTTTTGGTTTATTTATCTAAAATACGTGTAAAACATTATCCCAAAAAATATTTTGAAAATAAAAATATTATGATTTGACCGAATGCCGAACTCAAACCCCACCACTTAATAAATAATCTTAATTATTAATAAATTTTTAATGTTCCAAAAAAAATAATTTCAGTATTACAAAAAATTAATCCTCCCTCCACCTCCGTCGAGATTACCTAAATGCCTGGTATTTTTCAATTTCATGAAAATTTAAAATAATAAAAATTTAAAATTATAATTTTTTAAAAAATATTTTGGCATTTTCCTAAAGCTAAAATAAATGAAAAGTGAAAGTACGTAAAAAAAATAATAAGCAAATAAATAATAATTTCAAATATTAGCCGTTAAAATTTCAAATTATTATATAATTACTAGCTGATAGCCCGTCAAGAATGACAGGTAATCAGAATTTTCTCCGCATGGATAAATAATAAATTTTACTTTATTTGACAATGGATGAATCAGAATAGTCAAATAAGAGGAATAGATTATCCATATTCATCCTTCCAAGATTTCTATAAATTTTTAGAGAAAGGCCAAATATTTTATGAAAAATATGGAATAATAAAAATATGATTTGTGAGTTATGATATTTATCAATTCTTTTAAGAAATTTTCCACATCCAGATGCAATGGTTTTTGCTCTCTCACTTCGTATAATATCTACATTCTTCTCAAAGAATCATTTAAATGCTTTTAAAACCTTCCTAAATACTCTTTTAAAAAAAGACCTGCCATAATAGATTCGAATCAATGACGGGAGCAAACCTGATTATCTCACAAACACTGTGGTGGTATCCACCCCATTGCAATGGCCTATTTAGAAGATTATTGGCAAAAATAATTGCGATGGGTCAAAACCCAGGGTCTTAACTTATTAAGTATATTTATCAATTAGGATTTGGTGTTAAGGGAGAAGGCATAGCTTCCTTCGCATACCATTTGTATTCCAAAATCCTCCTCCTAAAATCGCTATTATCAAAGTAGACTTTAAAAATGCTTTCAATAGCAAATTTCGTGAACATTTCATAAATTGTTTTTATCACAAATTTCCTGTTTATTCAAAATTCCTAGAGACATACAACATTAAAACTCTTATTCAGCCCACATGTCATAGATTTTGACAATAGATTCAGCAGGGGAAAAACGTCTTCGTTTATATTACCTTGGTATTCATTATCTCATCCATTATCTTAAATCTAAATTTGATTTGAATATAAATTTTGGTATCTTGATGATGGAACAATCTGTGATGCTCTTCCTAAAATAATTGGTTTTCAATTTCTTGAAGCCAATTTTAAAAGACTCATTCTTAATAAGTCCAAATCCGAAATCTGTTTCTATGATAACAATGTACAAAACCCACATCTAGCAAAATTAAATTTTTTATTAAGTACATAAATAATAAAAATTAAAAAAAATAAAGAAATTAATATAATAAATAAAAGTATACAAAGTTGGATTAACAAAAAAATGCATTGCTGGGATTCGAACTCAAAGCCATCAGATTCGTGCGACGCTCTTGCCGATTAGGCCACAGACCTTTTCAAAGTTGACAATTTTTTAAATATATATGATAAATTGTGACACTGTGACTATCACACCGCTTTTATATACATTATTATAGATAGATAGATATATGTTTATGATGTATAAGAAGATAAGAAGGAAATGCATTATTTTAATGGATGCTTTAATGAATTAGTGTTTGATATGGTATGATTAAAAATACTATTGGCTATTACGTATTGAAATATTTTAAAATATAAGATTACCAATTTAATAGTTTAAATTATAAAATAGCAACAAACTTTGAATCGTATGTGAATATGTAACAGTTAATTATTTTATCTTCTATTTAATTAATTTTGCCAGATTAAGTAAAAAAAAAAAACTTTACTGGGATTCGAACCCCATGACCTTCGTAATTGTGAGCGAGGCTCTTGCTGATTAGGCCACAGACGCTTTTAAAAAATCGTGAATTTTTAAATATATATTATAAATTGTGACACTGTTAACATTGTGAGTGACGCGGCTTTTATATATATAATTATTATTATAGATAGATATTATTAGATGTTATTTTTTTATCATATAATTTATAAGTTTAAGTAAAAAACATTAAAATAATACATAAAGAGCCAAATCAACCAATATAATAATTTTTATACATTGGACAGGCAAGTTAAACAAAATATTTAAATATGTGAGCAGGTAGTTGTACCAAAACTTGCCTATTGCAGATCTCTAATCAGGATGACATCAGAAACAGCATCATAATGGATTTTACCTCGGCCAAAGAATCCATTTATAAATGATATGCGTCTGCCACTTTTATTTTCCCATGTATTTACCACCAGAGATCTGCAAATGACAACATTTTCAGGTCCAATGGGGATTTAGTTAACATCTCAAAGGACGGAACCACCAAGTTGATTAAGAATTTTCAGGTCCAATGGGGATTTAGTTAACATCTCAAAGGACGGAACCACCAAGTTGATTAAGAAAAAAAAATCATTGCTGAGATTTGAACCTAAGTCTATCAGACTTGTAATAGACGCTTTTACCGATTACGCCATAGACACTGTTCAAAATTAACGGTTTTTTAAATATATATATTATAAATCGTGAAAGTGTGACTGTCACAGAGTGACAAGGCTTTTATATATATTATAGATAAATCATATTGTTTTAAAAATGTCTGATTTCCTGCCATATTTTATTTGGTAAGCTGAGGCAGTGCCAGGCCCTTCTAATTGTCTTTATTTTAATTATATATCTATATTTTTAAAGTAAAGACGATTAATATAAACAATTATCAATATAATACAATTGGTTACTATTAGGCAGAGTTGTTAAAGTATCTAGATATAAAAATGTGGTATCTGTATCTGGATAGATTTTTGATTAAAGTATCTGTATCTAGATATTATTTTAGAGATATCTGTATCTGTTTTTAGATACTTTTTAAGATACATTTTGATATACTTATATTTAACGCTTTTTTATATTATAAATAAAAATACTTGAATGAAAAATTTATTTAATTTCATATGAGCATATAACTTAATATTATATATATATTAAAAAATTATATATATATATGTAAAATATTAAAACTTATATATAAAAAAGAATATATAAATATTAATTAAATATTATGTCCGAGTTATCAATAACAAGCAAATTCTGATATTACAATCCACCTCAAGGAATTTGCCATTTTTAATTGCAATGGAATTGGTATTTTATTTTATTCTATTATATTAATTTTTAAGATTAATATTGATGACGAAAATGATGACATTCTTCCATGGCCAATTTATAGACCATATTTTAAAATAATATCTCAAAATAAAGAAAACAAATCTCTGTTAGTAAAATGTTTGTCATGTCTACCAAAAAATATGCAAATTTCAGTTAGCATTACCTCAACTTGCAACATTGTAAAACATTTAAGGGTATAGATACTAATAAATGTTTACAATTTTAATTTTAAATTTTAAGAGAAAACATCAAACACTCTTAATCCAAATAAAAAAGGGGAAGGAGAAAAAATCTATTAAAGAAAATATTGGACTAGGCTCATCGTCCATTGATTTTTTTTCCAAGAGACCTCAGATTTTAACCCAAACCACTTTAGATGATTTAATAACTGATTTTATTATAGATAGCATTCAGCCATTTTCAATTGTTGAAAATCCTTCATTTATAAAAATGATCAAAACATTAGCTCCACAAAAAAAAATATAATTTGCCGACAGATAGTGGTTGTTACTGAAATCTAATAATTATTTATAATCATTTAATCATATATTATATTATTTTATTAATGATATATAATAATTATTTATATTAATCATATATTATATTAATATCTAAAAATCATTATTTTAGTTATATTTTGATAAATGTGATATCGAGTCAATAAATTTTTTGGATCATTTCATGAATTTTCACAATAGAATCCTAATTTATGTGTATTCAAACCTTATCTAAGAGTATAATAAAAAATGTATCTATATATAGATATATTTTAAATTGTATCTGTATCAAGATAACTTTTTAGAAGCTTTATCTGTATCTAGATAAATTTTTAGACGATGTATCTGTATATAGATCCATTTAAAAAGAATCTTTTAACAAACTATTAGGTAAACAAAAATATGGCGGAGTTTACATTGTATATAAATCATGGCTTATTACAATAATGGTCGGAAATTTTTAAGGGTATACCTAGTGAGTTAAAAAGGTTATTAATTCAAATTTGATAAAAAGTAATTTTATAACCTTGTGTTTTCATTTATATGCATATTTCTGCTCACTCTAGGAGGGTATACCAATAAGTTTCCGACTAAAAGACGGGAAGTCTATCGACTTTATAATGCTTAGCAAATAGGTCTATCGAACATTCAGCGCTGTATAAAATTAAGTATTTGCGTTTGATGGCCTATTACCCCCTATATTGATGTTTTATTAACAAAAATATGTGTATTAATTATCAATTTATGATTGCTCTATAATGTATTAGTGTCAAAGGCTATCAAGTATTAAAGAGTATGTTATTGCGGGGGAGGTAAGGCACTTGCTCGGGGCCAGGGAAGCGTTCCCCGTAGGCCAAGAGTTCATCCTATCCGACCATATTATTGCTTTCGGTTAGATTTAACGTTTCGTCACTTTTCAATCAATATTACTATTAAATCTGATCGAATATTTAGTAAGTGGTTGGTTTTGAACACGGCATTCGGTCAATCATGTTATTTTCTATTTTTTAGGATAAGGCTTAACAAACCAAAATCAGTCAAATCAGGATACTTTTAAAATATTCTTTTGGATAATGTTTTACACGTATTTATAGATATATAATCCAAAAATGAACATTTTCCAATTAATATTACTACCAAATTTGGTCAATCGAATATTTAGTAAGTGGACGGTTTTGAGCTCGGCATTCGGTCAAATCATAATATTTTATTTTCAAAATATTTTTTAGGATAATGTTTTACACGTATTTATAAATGTATAAACCAAAAATGAACATTTTTATAATATTACTAACAAATTTTGTCGATCGAATATTAGTATCTGATCGGTTTTGAGCCGCATTCGGTCACATAATATTTTCAAAATATTTTTTGGGATAATGCTCAACACGTTATTGTACACGTTAAACCAAAAATAAAGATTCTTCCATGGATAACGCCAGCAATGCAATATTTCGGTTTCAAATCGGTTATCGGTCAAATCACGATATTTTTAAAATATTTTTTTGGTTAATGTTTTACACGTATTTATAGATAAATAAACCAAAAATGAACATTTTCCAAATAATATTACTACCAAATTTGGTCGATAGAATATTTAGTAAGTGGTCGGTTTTGAGCTCGGCATTCGGTCAAATCATAATATTTTCAAAATATTTTTTAGGATAATGCTTAACACGTTATTGTACACGTATAAACCAAAAATAAAATTTTTTCCATGGATAACGCCAGCAATGCAATATTTCGGTTTCAAATCGGTTATCGGTCAAATCACGATATTTTTAAAATATTTTTTTGGTTAATGTTTTACACGTATTTATAGATAAATAAACCAAAAATGAACATTTTCCAAATAATATTACTACCAAATTTGGTCGATAGAATATTTAGTAAGTGGTCGGTTTTGAGCTCGGCATTCAAATCATAATATTTTCAAAATATTTTTTAGGATAATGCTTAACACGTTATTGTACACGTATAAACCAAAAATAAAATTTTTTCCATGGATAACGCCAGCAATGCAATATTTCGGTTTCAAATCGGTTATCGGTCAAATCACGATATTTTTAAAATATTTTTTTGGTTAATGTTTTACACGTATTTATAGATAAATAAACCAAAAATGAACTCTTTCCAATTAATATCACTACCAAATTTGGTCAATCGAATATTTAGTAAGTGGGCGGTTTTGAGCTCGGCATTCGGTCAAATCATAATATTTTCAAAATATTTTTTAGGATAATGCTTAACACGTTATTGTATATAAACCAAAAATGAAGAAACTTCCATGGATAACGCAATACAGTATTTCGGTAATCGGTTATCGGTCAAATCACGATATTTTTAAAATATTTTTTGGGATAATGATTTACTCGTATTTATAGAAAATAAACCAAAAATGAATTCCAATTAATATTACTACCAAATTTGATTGAATATTTAGTATAGTCGGTTTTGAGCTTGGCTTTCGGTCAAATCATAATATTTTCAAAATATTTTTTAGGATAATGCTTAACACCTAAATATACACTTATAAACCAAAAATGAAGAGATTTTGATCAAACGCAAGCAATATGTGCCTTACAAATTTTTTATTCTTTTTCGATTCTAAACCTACTCATTAATTAAATGTCAAAGAAACCTCTATTTTTAAATTTTTTTAGGTTTTACACATGTATTTACACCCAAATATAAAATAAGCGCTTTCCAATATATTCTGGTTTCCTAAGAATATATTTTCATATTTATGCATTTAACGCCCTCTTATGGTTATATATTTGTTAAATTTTGCAATTGAAAAATAAAATTTAAGTTTTAATAAGCTAGTAAATATTATTTTTATTCGAATAATATTGTAAAAATAGAATTTTAAATTATTTGTTTTATCTCAATTTTTTACTACATTAAAAAAATGTTTCTGAAAATTACTTAAAAAAAAAAATTATATAATCAAATTTTGATTGATTATGAATAATAGCTTTTTAGCAATGCATTTTAGCCATGCAGTATTTAGTCATACCGTAGATAAACCCTAATAAATTTAACATATTTCACAATTTATTTTTATTCATTTAAGAATCAACACTTTTATATCAAAAATTTTTAAAAATCTAAAAATAAAGAAGGGCTATGACACGCAATGTGAAAAATTCATAAAACTTAAATTTTTATTTTTTTAAATCTCACATTAATTAAAAATTAATGATTTTTTTCTTAAATATTAATTTCTACTGTAGAGATATATGTAAAGAATAAAATTGCATTGTCTATATAGTACTTCTATTTTTTATAGACAATAGAACCCCGGTCTCCTCTAATGATTTTTTATCATCGATTAACTCGATTCCATAACCTTCATAAATTTATCATTGCTACATCAAAAAAATTTATAAAAATAGGCCACCATAATTTTTTTACCTAGTATATTTATTCTATATATTAAATTATGTTATCGATTATATCAACGCCACCCACTTGAGAATTATATGAATTTATGAGCCTAGGTTGTATAATTTTTATTTTTGAAAAAATATTTTGAAAGAATCATGCCACGTTGCACGAGGGCTAAGAGCTTTGCATGTTAATGCAACTGTCACCATCTATCTTTTCATCGAACCACAAATATTTCATTTGGCTTTTCATATCGGTAATCATAATAGACACTTTCCTTTTTTGCCATAATTTAATTGTTTCCAGGGGAGAATTTTCAAGTTTATTTTCTCTTATAGTATCAGTTGCGAAAATCCAAGGTGTTTCGAATGCGATATTAGAAATGTAAAAAACTATAAAATGCAAAGAGGGTATTTAGACAATTTTGAGTAAATGTATAACTGCTCCTCCTAATCTAAGATTCAAAGCCTTCTTTTATTTTTGCTTTATAATGTCACGCAAATAAATATCCATCTGAATATTCTAATATATTTAAAAACTGTTATAAAAATATGATTAAAATAAAATGATAAAAAAATTCATAATAATATATTCAACGTATTTTTATATGAAAGAATATAATAAGAATTAAAGATCTGCAAACGTAGGCGCGGCCCCCAAACGGGCTTCAGGCCGAGCCTTTAAAAATTCGAACCGGGTCGGGCTTTGGAAATTTTTTAAAATATCTCTAAATTTATCAATTTTATGTTGAATTTTTTATGTAAAATAAAAATATTTGATTTTATTTAAAGAAACTAAACGCCATATGACATATATCTTTTATTTTCAGTTTTTATAATTTTTTTAAAAAAATTAATTTCTATATTTAAATAAATTCGTGTCGGGCCGGTAAAATTTTTTTCAAAAAAATCGGGTTGGGTCGAGCCGGGCTTGAAATATTAGGCCCAATGCAGATCACTAATCAGAATAACAATAAAATTATGAATTTTCTGGAATTTTTTTTATAATTATTATGAAAAAATAATATTTTGGTTTACTATGAATATAAACAAAACCCATTTGCCTAACTTCAATGGCATCTAGCGCTAGGTTTGTTAAATGGCCCGATTTTTAAAATGTCCGATTAAGATTTTATCCGAAATAATATTATGTTAAGCCTCAAGATTTGGCAAATAGAGGTCCAAACTTTTTTCCATCTATGAGCAAAATCTACAGGCTTACATAATATTATTTTGGTTAAAATATTGATCGGATAGTTTTTAAAAAACGACCCATGGGCTATTTAACAACGCTCAAAATCATAATATTTTTGAAAAAAATGCTTTTTATGTTATAGTGCACTATAAGAATCATATGTGAAACTATTTCAATTCAAAAATTTATTTGTGATAAAACAATAAATAACCAGATATGGTACGTTGACCTGGTTTCCCTGATTCAAAAAATATTTGGATCTCTTTATAGAGATTATTTGTTCTTAACAGTTTATTTAATAGATATAAGAAGTAAAATTAGTTAAATCGAGTTATATTTTCAAAAATCTGATATGAATCTTAAATTAGAACGCAGCCCTTGACATTAAGTTAACCAAACTTTTGAAAGTTCTAATATTGTTTAAGACAATATGTAATGCTTAATAGCATAAACTTTTGTTTATTATATAAATCCGCTTAATAAACAGAATAAATAATAAAGTTATTAGACAAGATTCAATTGAGCGAAGACTCTAGAAGCACCAAAGCAATTATAATATAAAAAAATTAAATATGAGATCTATAATTTTAACAACATCATCATCATAAAACATCAACTTTTTATCATCTTTTAAATATGAGACTCGATGCCACTCGCGTAGCAATGCTTTTATAATTTAGTAGTGACATAAAAAGTAGTCAAATAGATTTGTGGCATCTTCGGAAAATATACCAAAATAAGATGGAGTGGTTACGGTAAAATTGATAACGGTAATAATAGCTTATTTTTACCATCAAGCGCTAAAGTTGAACGATTGTTTAGTAAAGTAATACTAAGTGCTTTTTTACAATTTAAATAAAGAAGGTTAAACGACGATGTCATAAAAATTATGACGTCATTAGGAAGCTTCCCGTTCTAATATTTTAAAATTAATATAAACAAATTTTTTATATAAAATTTTGATTATATTGTTAATTCGTAGGTTTTTAAAATTATTTCACGCAGTTTTTAAATAGAAGAAGAAATTTCCTAGATGATTTTAGAATTAGAAAATTTAGGTTTTATCAGATTTAAAAAAAAGAAAGCACATTTTCGTTTAGATATTAACATACAAGTATTTTAAAAACAAAAATTTTATCTAGTCATATTTTCCATGGGGGCGGGGGTCTTCCCCTTGCCTACCTGTAGATAAAATTTTGTGACTAAAATCTATTTTGCAGTTTTTTAAAACCTGCTAAATCGAGGTTTTAGATAACACTAGCTGAGATATATAATAACTTTCAATGTAACTAGTTACCTTTGAACTGTACCTAGTTACAAGTTAATTTGAAAAAATTTGCACTAGCTATAGCTAATTACTTTATTTTCTAGAGTAACTTTTATCAAGATTTTAAAGCGTATATTAAAAAGTTTATTTTTACCCAAAAAAAATTGAAAACCCTTATGAATCATATTATCTATATATTTTAATCAAACATATTTAAAATAATGATTTTGGCAACCTCAGAATAAATTAAATTCAATAGCATGGCGCGTCAAGGAATTTAAACAGGCTTTGGCCCGTAACTATATCTTGCACCAATTGAATTCATAGTCGACCTAGCCCTAGAATAAATTCTGCATAAATTGCCGGCAAGAAAAAAATATTTTGCATAGGTTGCCTGGGAAAAAAAATTCGGGGAAGAAAGTGCAGTAGTGTATAAAATACAAGGCCAAACCTAAAATAATAAATGGATAAGAATAAGTCTGAGTGAAAAAAATGGTAGAGGAATAACCATAAAAGAATACTAAAATTAACTCGATAGTGCCATAAAATAACATATAAGGCTAAAATTTAACCAAAAAAATCGGATAATATTTAACCAAAAATAATAGGATAAAATTTAGCTATAGTCAAAAAATTGGCTAAGACTTAGTATTAGCCAAAAGAAATGGCTAATCCAAGTATACTTGACTCAGGATAGTCTGATTATATAAGGCTCTAACTTTACTTTTGGTTTACCTTTTCGAAAAGGTCCGACCCTCCCAAGTAAATGGAGGGCGAACAGGTTAAAAATAACGTCTGGACAGATTCAGACCTATTTTTTGAATAAGGCAAACTCGAAGGATCATATTGTTATTTTAAATCGCTTTACTGTAATATAGATTGAAGTGAAGTTAAAACTCTAATAGCAACATGATTACATTTTACAAAGAAGCCATATATTTGTATTGTAAACATGTTTGTCAATTTGATATCCTTCAAATGCTTTCATCCGTTTATCCCTTTCATCTTCTTGCCCCATACTAACCCATGTATCAGTTATAACAACGTTACTATCTTTAATAGCTTCTTTGGGATCGGTAAAGTAGCGCAATTTTGTATGATACTTAAAATTTTAAAATGTTGAATAGCTTAATATATATTTTATTTTACTTGTTTACTTAATTCCATCGCTACCGTGACAACTTGTTTATCAGGTTCATAACCCTATATAAATATTTTTCATTTGTTAATATTATAAACAGATATCATCTAAACAAGGATAAGTATTATATAAAAATATTGCGGTAACACTATTTTATTATAGCTGGGCGATATTATAGCATAGATATTTTAATAATTAATAATGTAAATAACATAATTTACATTATAAATTAATTTAAATAACATAATTTACATTAATTTTTGTTCTGTTATTTTTTAATAAGAAAGGTTTTGAAAAAAAATATAGTGTTCATAATTATTTTTTATATTAAAATTTTATCTAAGTAATATCACCTGCTAAAAATTTGCCGATTAATGTCATAATTTAAAAAAACAAGTCAACCTATGTTATCGTGATCCTAGCTAGCCAAACTAGTATCTTCTGGTGTTCATAGAAATATAGTTGATTTTTTTTGTTAAAAATAAATGCCTATTAAAAAAGCTATAGCATCCCGCAACCTGGCCTAGATTTTCACATTTAATTAAAGATTAATTATGAGATATTAAATTAGCGAAAATATTGTTAATATTTTTATGCATGACAAAATTTAATTTAAAATATGTTGTATTCCATATCAAATCTACTGAAGATTCAACCCGACCCTCTTATAATTTTTTAAATATTTGTATGATGGTAATATATACACTAACTAGTAAAAATATAATATTTTAATTCTCAACTCAGTTTACTTCATGAGATATGGCCATCTTTAGAAAAGCGGAAATTCCAAAATACATCATGTTTAATAAATATCTCAAAAAGTAATTAAGCTAAAAACACAATTTAAATTTTATTAAATAGCTGTAGAATAGCCCTTTAATATGTTATTTATTTTAGATAGACATTATATTTCTTAATATTTGTACAAAATCCTAGATTGGGACGAGTACTGGGCCAATAGTTATTACACTTTAAATATAAGTAGTATGGCTTAAATCCTATATTATAGCATATATAGAGTAATTATTTTTTTTTAAAAAAAGTGGCAATATATGTGAATAATACTATTAAAACTAAAATCCTAAAAAATCTGATTATTTTGCGTTTTTAAATTGTATTGTATATTTTAATTATAACGCAACGCCTTAATTTGGAAGCATTATAAGGAATAAATAATGATTTTGTAAAGTAATAAAGTAACAACTATGATAATAAAAAGTGAACTCAATAATCTCTTCATCCCACCTAAAGATCTATATTCGCCCCCCCCCTCCCAAAAAAAAATTTTTCCTTAAATTCTAAATTTTTGACCTGGCAACTCTGTGAGTGAATGATATAGTTTATTTTTCATTGCCGGATAATTAATTATCTTTACGATCGTCAGAAATATATTTCCATTTTAAAGATTATTTTAATCTACTCATAATTAATTATCAAACAAAATAATTATATTAGGCATAAAGTCATATTCAAAATTATTTCCAACAGCAACAGCCGTCATTTTTATTGATTAATTTTACATAGTCATTTTTCAAAGATATTAAATTAAAGTATTCATTATCTAATTTATTTATTAATTTAAAAAAATTATATAAAATTAATACGTATCTTTAATTTCTCATCAAAAGAATGTCTACAAAAGTTATTTCTATTCCAGTAAAGTGCTCTAACCCCTTTCGAATAAATTTCATTCAGTACGTTACGATCTTAGAGGTGTTTTTGAATTTTAGCTATTAATTAATCAAAAAATTTGTAGTTCTTGCCGAAAAAAATTAAAAAAATATTCAACAAATCCCATCTTACCTTTAACTTCTACTCTATTCCTTTGACATTACCTTCTATTAACTTACCTTCTACCTCAACTATTAATGAAACATTTAGCGATTCTGAACCTGATCTACCAAGCAATAATCCTGAATCTTATACAGCTTTGATTTATATCAAATAAAATTAATTCTATTCTTGAAAGAAAGATTTGATATCAAAATTTTTTTATTTTTCTGATGGAGCTGTTACCCAGTAAAGAAACAAAAAAAACTGTGTAAACCTCTATAACCATTATAATGATTTTGGGATCAAGGCAGAATGACATTTTTATGCAACTGAACATGGCAAAACTCCACACAATAGTTAGAGAGAATTACTAAGAGGTTGGCGGCTAAAGCAAGCCTGCAACGTCCTTATCATATACTAACTCCTATGGATTTATATAATTATGCGAGAATTAATATCCCGGGGATTAATTACATGTTTGTCAGCATCATTAAATATTTAAGAATGGAAACCAATCTCGAAAATAGATTTTTAACAGCCAAACGAATTCACGGAACACAAAAATATCATTCATTTATTCCAATGGAAGGAAAATGAAAGTCAAATTTTTTTCTAATTCATTAGATTATTTAATGTTGAAATTATTTAATTAATATGTTTATTACAATATTAATTCATATTCATGTGGCTAAATAAAGTTATAAATATATTTACAGTTATTTTCTTTCTAAAATAAAATAGCGAAACTGACACAATGTCTACTAGTGATAGGGCCTATTTTTCTAACACGACGCAAAAAATTTATAAAAAAATATATCCGGTGTAACGTTTTAAAAATACTCCATTTTTTTATATACTCCTTTAAGCTTATTTGTGGAGTATTTTCAGATTATATTGTTCGATTATAATGTATTTACATATCAGAGTATATTTAGATCAATGTAATTTTTATGATATTTTTTTGAAAAAGTGCTCATGTCAATCAAGAAACATTATTCTTAAGGAGCTGATGACTGATATTTTATTCTAGTATCCTGAATTTTTTTTTGTAATGTAAAATATAGATTATTAAAAACGATATTTGCAATGAAATCTTCAAAAATGAATATCTCAAGAAGTCAAGATCGTGAAGCGTTTTTTTAGAAGGACAACTAATATCTCAAAAATAGTAAAGTATTTTTGCTTTCAAAACCTATTTCTAATTGGTGTCTAAGTCTTAATTAGTCTTCTCAAAACAGGTATATTTTTTCTTATCCTTTTCTCCTTTTATCTTTAATCATAATGTAGCATGAATTTAGCTTTAATCTAACAGTATATATACTCATATTCTCTAGTTAGGTAATATGTCAGTAATGTGTCTTTACCTGTTATATTTTATCTAACCCTGTTACATTCTTTTCAATTTTAAAATTTCCTAAAATGTTTTGCCTTAATATACTTTATTGTCTTTGCCTCATAACTATATTATTTTTGACTTAATTTTTTATCAATATCAAGTAGGTTTCAGCTCCACATAACATGTATATCAGTCTGGTATTGATTTAATATTGCCTTAATACCCTTATTAGTTAAATTTTAATCGACATACAAGCATATTTTATCAATCTTAATACTCTGAATAGTTTTAAAGCAGGTTTAATCTTAATATAACAAATTTATTTTTATAAACATACATTTATCATATTAAGTATTAGTTTTTTGTCTGTTTTTCTTTCTACTTCACATAATAAGTTCATTACTTAGCATATTACAACATTAAGCATTAATTATATGTTACCTTACCTAAATCTTATATTGACTTTTCTTAATCAATGATTTTTGACTCAACTTTTATATATACTACATTATATATACTAGTTAAATTTCTTTCCTAGTAGAATATATAACATTAATCTGTTATTTTATAAAAGGTATGGTCACAAATAGGAGTTGATTTGTGTACTTTGCCAGAAAGTGAGGATGGCTATAAATATATTGCAGTAGCTGTTGATTACTTCAGTAAATATGTTGTAGCCATGCCTTTAAAGGATAAAACAGCTAAATCATCGAAATTCCTTTATTCGTTACTATGCACATATGGCAGGGCAAAAGTATGATTTATTTGATAATAAAATATTAATTTTAGAAGATTCAAATTAATGATCAAGGACGGGAGTTTGTGAATGAAGTTAGCACTAATTATCACAAACTCGTGGGGACCATGCAGTGGGTGACAAGTGTTTATCACCCTCAAGCAAATGGCATGGTTGAAAGGGTTAATAGAACAATCCAGAATGCACTTCTAAAGTGTATTGAAGATGATTATTTAGTTTGGACAGATGCCTTGCCTGGGATATTATTTGCCTATAACACATCTTGTCATGACACATCGAAATTCACGCCCTTTGAGCTGATGTATGGTAGAAAAGCAATACAAGCTTATGGGGTATACCAATTATAAATTATATACTATATATTATATCCCTATTTAAAGAATGATGAGGAAAATTATATAGATCCTGACAATGTTGAGGAGATAGATAGGGAAAAGCATTTTCAAAGTATTGTTAGCAAGATGCAGGACATACATAATATTGCCATGGGCAATATTAATCTTGCCCAGCTCAAGCAGCAGAGGGATTATAGAACCCGCCATACTGGGAAAAATGCTCCCTATAAGATAAATGATAAGGTGCTTATCTGGAACAGCCGTCGAGCTGATAGGAAGGGTGGAAAAATGACACGGCCTTGGCTGGGTCCTTTTACAATAGTTTGGATTGTCAAAAGTATAAATTATGATTTTTAACAAAAAAATATTTATAATATTTAGGCAATATAGCTAATAAGTGCTAGTGGGAAACAGGTAAAAACCCGACCAAATATTTGTAACATAAAACATTATGTTAAGAAAAGGTATAGTTTATAAATAAATAAATTTTATATTTATATATTTATCAAGATGACACAATTAAAGCAAGACAGAAAAAAGGTTAAAACTTTTAAAAATTTATTAAATAACTTTTAAACAGTTCCCAGGTTACCAAGTCAAAAGTTTCATTCTTCTACCATTAAAGGCATACAATTGACTTAATTATTAAATAATATTCCTTTTTTTAGATGATGAAGAAAATTTTCAAGAACAAGCAATTAAAAATGTAAAGCTTAATTCGGAAGAAAATCATATGAAGGGTAATATTTTCATATTTAATATTAAATCTTTTTTAAAATGTCTAGTTTTGAAATTATTAAATACGATAATTGGAGAGGATTAAAATTGTCAAAACAAAAAAGGTATAATAAAAAAATATTTAATATACATATTTTTTAGATGATGGAGTTAAAACAATCAGTGAAGCATTGAATGCTAAAGCCTGATGAGCATCGACCTTATAGTAATATTTTTAAGAATTGATAAAATTAATTTTTTAATTTAATAGGTGCCCCGCCTTCCAACTTGAAGATTGTAGATGGCGAAGTAGACAAGCTCAATAGGAACGGTATAAATTTGCATAATTAGTAGATTTATACATATTTTTTAGAAGATGAAATTATATTAGAGACAGTGGTTTCTAAAAAAGATGTTAAAAATCTTTTTATTCCTACAAATAGGAATTGGAAAATATACCACTCACTTCGCTATAATTGGGATATCAAGAAAAGATATCCCAAATTTAAAAATGGCATCATGAGTGAAAATTTTTCCACTGAACGGATAATTGGCGATGGTAATTGTCTTTTCAGGTATGGATAATTAAAATAAATTAAATTGTTAATCATTATTATAGATGTATAAGCAAAGAAATTTGCGAGGATGAATGCCACTATCACTTCCTGAGATCGGAATGTGCGCGCTTTATGAAAAGTAAAGACGTGGCAGAGCAGATGGAGGGGTTTCTGGGAGAACCCGTTGACGCGTACCTGGAGAGGACGGGCATGGCTCAAAATGCCGTTTATGGTACAGAGGTGGAGATAGTTGCAATGGCAATTATGCTCCAGACAAATATTTTAATACATACTATTTACAAATGGGCATACTCATTGGCGTACGCAGCGGGGGGGGCAAATCCCCCCCCCCCAAAGCCAAAAAATGCAGATGCCGGATATATTTTTCAAAAATATTATTGTTTATATTAATTTATATTTGTTAATATTTATTCGTATCTCATATTAAATATATATTATATTACATTATCACATTCATAAGTTATTTTATCAATTAATTTCGATTTCAAGTTTTCCGTAATATTTACTTATTATTTTCAAATTTTTAGTGGCGTAATATTTATCTACCATTTTCAAATTTCTAGTCAAATAATAATTATTTCTGAAACTTCTGGTCCAACAGGGAAAAAGAAATTGCAACCTTGTCCAACGAGATAGAGCCTCTTCCATCAAGCACTAACAGCTATTAAGGAGTTAGAATAGCCAATTATTTGCTATTACTGAAATATTACAATGGCCTGAAAGAAATATTTCCTCAGAAGCAAGAAAATTATTGGATTCAATGCTTATTCCAAATTTTATTTCTCATTAGAATGTATTACTTAATTATACAACTATTTTAAGTATTACTTTTCAAAAACATGACAATGATTTGATTAAGAAGATGAGAATAGCGGGGAGCATTTTATCAGAACTCAAGGAAATTAGGGCTAATGTTGATGAAGAATTTCCTATTTTATATTTTATTGTTGAGTCAAAAGCAGAGCTATACGTGTTTAATATTTGTCTCCCTCGACAGCAAGGCAAGCTCATCGTTAAATTATTAATATAGGATCAGTAGAAGAGTTTATCTTAGATGCAGATACATTTATAACCCAAATAAATGAATTTTTAATATATCATGCAACACTTACATCTGCAAATATTACTTCCACAAAAGCCTTCAACCTTTTTCAGATGGTGATAGAAAAAAAAAATATTTGTTAGATATTTATTATGAAGATGTTAAAGTATCTTATGATGCCTTACTAGCTGAATAACTATGTTTATAAGATTAACTATAGTTGATATAGTCCCAAAAAATGCTATGGTAGCTCTGCATTATTTCAAACACATTTTAGATTAAATTCCCAATGTATTAAAAGGGTTTATAAACTCTTCCCATTAGTAAACTAATGAGAGAACACTCTCTTTTTTAAGAAGAATAACAGAAGCCTGCAGAAGTACCATTTGCAGGGCACGGCCCGGATTTTTTTAAAAGATTTTTTACGCTATTTTTAAAAAATTTTTTAGGCCGCTCGGCTTTTTTTTAAATTTACAAGCTCGGCCCGGCTTTTTTTAAAATAAAATTTTCAGGCCCGGCCTGGATTTTTTTAAAAATAAATTATATTTATTTTTGATTTTTATAGCTAATAATAACGATTTCAAATATAGGCTGTTTTAAAAAATACAGCCCGGCTTGGGTGTTTTTTTAAGAAAATTTAGGTCCGGCCCGGGTGTTTTTTAAAAAAAATTTTGGGCCCGGCCTTGGCATAATTAAAAAAATTAAAATATTGTCCGGCCCAGGAGCCGGGCCTGCAGGTCTCTGAAATACATACCAAGAAGTACAACATGTGAAAGTAGATTGAAAGGTTTGGATTTTTTGAATATTCATAGGCATTTGACGACAAGCAAGGATGAGATAATTGAAAAATTAGCTCAATTCCAACGAAGATTGGATTTTACATTGTAAATATATAACATACAAAATACAATTATTCCTAAGAAACTTTTTTTTAAAGGCTCAAAAAATTCAAATTTCTATTTTGGGTCATTTAAGTGATTCTTTACATATAATTTTTTTATAATTCACATTAATTTAAAATTGTGTATTAGGAATAGTTATTAGTCCTAATAAATTTATGCTTGATATTTTTAAAAAACAATAATATTTCTCAAAAAAATTTATTATCCCCCCTCCCAGACCAAATTCCTGCGCACGCGCCTGGCCATACTATATGCCCATTAAAAAATTTAATGTAAATATTTATTTAATAAATCATAGCGAACGATCGCATAATTAATTTTAATTAATATTTATATCGCATATATTATTTATATCGCATATAGCATATATTATTTATATCGCATATTTATATCGCATATAGCATATATTATTTATATCGCATATATTATTAATTGATTTTTTTGATCTTTATATTTACAAATTAAATAAAGGATTTTAATAAATTATTCTGAAAATTGTTTCTAACTTTGAGCAGTAACGTGATAATAGATAGTGCAAGATTTATATGTTAATCTTTGATATTTTCGAATTAAACCTTAAATAAATATATAAATTTTTAATACTTAATATTAAATCTAATAATTTCTAAAGAGAATAAGGCAAAATTGCCTTAAATATCATAGGATATAGAAAAAATAATATTTATTATTCATACGTCAGTTATAAATGCCAATATCACTAAATTTATTATATTTAATATTTATATGTCAGTCATAAACGTCAATATCACTTTTTAAAACATTACACCGTCCCTATCCCAAACAAATTTTCTTTTTATTTGTTTCGTAAATTACTATACATTTGATATAATATAGGATTCAAGCCAAACTATTTGTATTTAAAGTGTAATAACTATTGACCCAGTACTCGTCCCAATATAGGATTTTGTAAAAATATAAGTACAATGTCTATCTGTAAAAAAAAATTTGAAAGAAAAAAAAAGCAATTTTTATTTTTTCGGTTTAATATAATAAATTTTATATCTTACTAAAGGGCTACTTTAGAGCTATTTAATAAAATTTAAACTGCGTTTTTAGTTTAATGACTTTTTGAGATATTTATAATTAAATATAGTGTATTTTGGAATTTTTGTAAAAATGGCCATGTCTCATGAAGTAACCGATTTGAAAAGAAGAATTTTACATTTTTATTAGTTAGTGTATATATTACCACATACAAATTTTTAAAAAAATCGAAGGGGGTCGGGTTGAGAATTGACTTTTTTGGTAGATTTAATATGGAATACAATATATATTTAGTCTGAAAACTTTTATATAAAAAAATTTATTAGCAAAAATGTAAAAATTTTTAATTTCTTTAGAGATCTTAAATATAAATTACATTTAAAAATTTTCAAGATTAATTTTTTATAAAACATTTTAGAAAAATTATAGCATCTTATTAAATTGCATTAGTTTAATTTCAAATCTCAAGGTATATGTTTTTTAAAATTCATATATTAAAGAATGTAGAAAATTAAATATACATTAAACAATTTTTATAATAATATATAAAGAAAATAAAGTTAACAAAAAAAATTTCGCAAGATGAAGCATTTTTAAAAAACTTAATTTGTATAATTTCAGAGACCTAGAGAGGTACCATTTGTACGGCCCGGCCCGGATTTTTTTTAAAAAATTTTTCAGGCCCGGCCCGGCCCAGCCCTGGTAAATTTAAAAAAATTAATATCCGGGCCTGGCCTGGCCGGTGATATTTTTTATATAACGAAAATGGTAATTTACAACAGAATATGAATATATTTTAATAATATAAAATAAAATAAATGCAAATTCATGTAAAGATTTTTGATTTTCTTGGAAGAATTGATAAATTACAAAATGAAAGAAAATATAAAAATAAATCCAAAAATATGTTTTTATAATAAAAATTATTGTCTAATAATATATAATATTTTTAATTAATTTATTTCTAATATTTATTTTAAATTTAAGCTTTCTTTTCTCTAAAAAGGAAGAAATAAAATGATTTATAACTACGGACTATGAGTTTAATAATATTTGGAAATTAGGGATCCTAATTACTTATCTAGCATATGTACCACTCTGGAAACCAATTATATTCGAAAATACATAATTCTCTAACATAAGGGTAACCTTTTTATATTTTATTAAATTAATTCAAGTATTTGAAAATAAAAAGTTATTATTTGGCATCTTCTTATGACACTCGATGAGGGATATATAAGCCCCCTTCACCCGTTATTTCTTATATTAATTAAATAATAATCAATATCATAATAATCATTCGGATCATATTTAGAATTAATAAAACTATTTCTGATGACATTGTAAAAATAATAAAATTTGTGGATAGAAGTAGGACAGATTAAAAGTAAATAAAAGTCCCTTTTACCACAAAATTTTTTAATTATTCAAAACCATGGTATTGCTTATCATCCCAGTGGATATGCTTCCTTATGGACATTTCTTCCATTAAAATTTCCACCTATATACGTCGTTTAAATTTAGCTTGTAAATATTTTATTAATGGAAGAATTTAAAATCCTGTAACAACACATTTATTAAATGAATTGGCGAAAAAGTTTTAAAAAAAAATTATTTGAAAATAAAATAAATTGTATATATTTAAAAAATTAGGACATTCTTTTTTTTTCAAAATAAAAATTTCGATTTATAGATAAAATTTTAATAATACAAAGTATAATAATAATAAATTAATATAATGAATATAATTAATGCAAATGATTATATGAGAAAGAATGGGGGGGGGGGGGGAGGGAATTCTATAATTTAGGGAAGAAGAAGAGATTAATTCCTCAGGGAATGAACCTATGAAGCATGTGAAATTAGATTTTATAATCTGAATTCCTATGCGACGTAAGTAGACGCCTTCTTTTGGGTCTCCTGATTTCGTTTTTAAGGCTCTGCCAATCTTTTAATTACGTTAAGAGCCTAACTTCCAATGACAATTGATACGAATTTATACTCATCAGGAATATCCACATATTTATTCGTTTTAAAATCTTCTGTGTATTTTAAAATGTCCTTATTGATGTTGGAGAGTGAGAGGGGGTCAACATAGGAGAAATCCCACGCTAGAAATCGGCCATTCTCCAAGGAATTTGTGTAATTCCATCTGGTCGTCTCCCATCCGTAAAGAGACCTGGGGGTCCTAAAGTGGCAGGAAAGCCTGCGGACTGAACTCGTTTTATGAGAGCATTGCATCTGTTATGCTGGATTGAGCGTCCACTGCTAAAGATGCATTGGAGGCAATGACTACCAGTTTGACTTACTGGCTTATTGCACTTGGCGCACTTATATGAAACTGAGGCTGTTACATTTAAGCAAATGGCTACAGCAAAACTGATTCTTGATTTGAAAGTTCGAGATCAAGATTTTTAGAGGGGATGGCGTTCAAGTATTCATGTCCTGAACCTTGGTTGAGGGAAGCTAATAGGGCATAATCTTCAGATAGTAGGGTCGAAAAAAGGGTAATCAACGGACTTTGCAATAATTGGATTGTTCCAATCCTTTTGATGGGAGGCTGGTGGTTGACATTCATCTCCGACTGAGGCTTTCCATATGATATAGGCTTCGTCAAGCAGTGCATCTGGCAAGGACAAGTGATCAGTTATTATTTTGGAGCTTGCCAATCTGGATGAGATGAAACCACTAATTGAATAGGCTATGGGTGATCGTACTAAGCCTCCTTTATTGCATAAAAGTTGGTTTTAAAAATTATCTTTTAACTACATGCACTTAATTAAAAGCAGAATGATATACTTAATTAAAAGCAGGGCTGTGAACCCTCTTTATAAAAAAATGGTTTAGGTTCAGTGAAAAATCTTTAACCCAGTATCGCGTTTAAGACAAGGTATCTAGAAAAATTTTAAATTTAAATAAAATGGACAAAAATTATTTTCATAAAAAATGTTTTAATATTATTGAAAATAAAAAAAATAATTATGTTTTAAATATTTAATGTTTTTTTATTATATAAATATTTTACATTTTAATTTTTCAATAAATATTTTTCAACACTATTCAAATTTTTTATAATTTAAAAAAATAAAATAATTTTCATATAAATAGAGAAAAAATAAAATAAGTAAAAATCTTTTGAAATATTCTTGAACCCTAAACCCTACATTCAAAAAAATAGTTCGTGGTTCGGTCTGGTACAGTAAAATGGATTAGACGGGTTATAGTTCAGGTTTACATCATTTTGACAGTGTAATAGCCGCCGATAGTTAAACCTTCTCGGTAGCTAGATTGCAGAGTCAATTTCTATTATTGGAAATTTAATTATTTTGAAAGCCACATCCTATTCTATATAATAATAAAGTGATAAGGAATAAAAAATAATAGGAAAAAAGAAGTCAGATATTAACATCATGTGTTCAAATTAAAAAATAGTAAAAAATATTTAAAAAATAATATTAAAATTTTAGAATTATATTTTTACTCATGATATTATTTATACCAGTTGTTAACGCTCCTTTTTAAAAGTAGCTAGCTCCCGCCCCCGCTTTTACCTTCTTAAAAGGAGCTAGCTCCCGCCCCCGCTTTTACCTTCTTAAAAGGAGCTAGCTCCCGCTACTACATTTTTAAAAGGAACTAGCTCCCGTTCCAAGTAATGGAGTGCCACTCCATAACCGCTCCTTTAATTTTCATTTTTTTTAGAAGGTATACAAAAAAACAAAATCATATTTTTTTTTATCAAAAAGCTTTATTTATATTAAATGATCTATCAAAATATATTAGCTCTTAAAAGTAATAAATTTTCTAAATTAGAATCTAAAAAACATCCACACCTCTCCCCTATCCTGTTTTGCAAAACTAAATAGGCACTCCACAGGAGTACTAGAGGGAAGCGGGGTATTGTATTTTAAAAAGATATTTTTTAATTCAGGGAATTTATCAAAAATAGTAATTTTGGTATCATTATTTAAAAAATATTTATCCAATATATTATCTTCTAAATCAATAATATTTAAAACTATTTTTTATTATATCTATAAAATGAATATGACTTACAAGATTTTCCAGAAAATTTTCAATATAAAAAGGAAAACTTGATGTTTAATATTTAAAATGATTAGATGAAAAACCAATATAAAACTAGGCTAAACATTTAATAATGGATAAATTTAAATTAAATAAAATTTCATTTTTATTGAATTTTAATTAATAAATATAATTAATATTTAAAAAATAAATCAATTTATACATTAAATTTAAAGGAGCGGTGGAGCGGCGCTCCTCCACCAGCCCTAAATGGAGCTAGCTCCCGCTCCCCAACCATGACAGATCGATCAAAAAGGCCTATTTTAGGCCGATCATTTTTAAAATTGTTAAAAATTGCTATAATTATTTAGATAGGTAAAAAAAAAATAAGAAAGCCGCTTATTTTAACTCGCTATCACATCTGGTTCCCGAGATATAGCCTCAAAGGTGTGAAAAATTGAACCTTAATTTTAAAATTCTCAAAAACTTTTTAAGGCACGAATTCTATTAAGATGATTTTAAATGAAGGAGAATAAGGGAGATTTTTCCGAAAATTATGCTTTTGGGTTCAAGATGAAATACAAGGATTTTACTGGACTAAAGGACAAGTCATCATTCATCCTTTTGTGATTAATTACAAGATATTTAAAATTTAAATCATTTAAGTTACGAAATTATATCAGAATCTCCCATTCATAATAAAATTGCCATTCATTTACTCCAAAAATATTTAGTCCGCTACTTAACCGAGAATTTAAAGCCGCTCCACTTTTCAGGCAAAAATATAATCAATCTTTTCCACCATGAAGAAGATTTTGGTATAAAAGCTGAGTGTAATTTCTGGGAAATCTCATGGCAAATGGGCATGTGATGGAGTATGAGTTACAGTCAAACTTAGTGGCCAGAGTTAGTTTATAAATACCTGTTTAAGAACAAATAACTTGACATAAAGAGTTGTTTGCCTATTATAGGGAAAATATTAAAGACATAATTATCTAATATTAATATATATTATTAATTATTTTTATTAAAGAATAGATTTCTCCTATATTATGAAAGACGAACATGTGAAAGGGAAAATAATTTAATTTTAGAAAAGAGATTCAATAAAGCTCTTACAATATCAGAAGCGCAAAAATTTCATATTTTTATCCAATTTCCCCGGATAAAATAGAAGTTAAATTTTATTTAAATTTAACAGAATTGCAAATATTAAATACAACATAGAATATTAATGCGAATTTATTATAATGAAAAAATAAATTAATATATAACACGTATTTCTGACAATGTTATCATAAATAAAAAGAATAAATAACATGTATCTATGACAAGCAATGGTTATCATTAATATAATAATAAAAAATTTATAGGAAAGATATTTATAATTGGATATTATTAACATGTCCAAGGGACATTTGGCCCCACAGCCCCTCAGTTTATTTGGTACATTATTAAAAATTCAAAATATAAAAAGTAAAAATATCCTACTATTGGTAAATTAGAAACAAAATTTTAACAATAATTTATAGCAGATTCGGTCAATTGATGGGAGGAGTATTTGACCGGTAAAATACTCTAAAATATTATTAGAGAATAAATATTTTCAATAAATTAACTAGTATGCATTAAACGCATGTTTATCAATCTTATTAAGTTTAAAATATATATGCATAATAAATAATCCAAAACAAAAGAATTTTTTTTGTTACTAAAATAAATAAATACAATAATTTAGCTGTCATGGTTTATATTTTTAATGAATTTAAATTTATTTAATATTTCGCCCAGTATAAATTATATTAATTCTCATTTATTTTACTTCCACTTGCTACATTTGAATATAAAAATTAATTTTCTTTTTATTTGTTCTGGTCAGATTTACAAAATAATTTATTCAATTCTGGTAAAATGTTATATATTATATTATAATATTAAGCCAAATTATTGAAATAATTAGCGATAATTATAAAATAATTAAGTTTGATTAACTTTACAATAATCAAAATCTTTTTTAATTAATTTTTCATATATTAGGGATTATGGTCAAACAAAAGCATCAAGTTTGGAAACATTTTAAAGAAGTACGCGATGGAAAATCAGTTAAAGCGGTATGCAGGTTTTGCAAGATGTAATATTACCTACGTTGATAGAATGGTCAAGCATTTATTAAGCAGCCGTACTGTGTGCCCTGCCATAATTTAGGAAAAATTTTATTCAAATTCCAAAATTTCAATTTCTACAAAAAATCCCATAAATGTAGTTTGTAATACTTCTAGCTCTGACGAAGAAAAGGGTGAAATTATCGAAAATGATTATCAAATTGACAATATTTTGTCTTGTGACTCAAGAAAATTTGATTCCATTATCTCCAATCAATCTACAAACAAGGCGATTATATGCAAATCTCAATCTTGTATAACCGGTTTTAAAGATAGAATTACGTCCTATTTACTACCCAGACAGCTGGATGGTTATTTTTTAGACAACGCGTCAGGAGATATGGAGGCGAGAGTTGCAGATATAATAGATAAACCTCACTTATCAATTGTATCAGATGGCTTAAACAACATCAGAAACGAAAGTATTATTAATTTTATGGTGATGACGCCTGTTCCATTCTACAAATTTTTAAATACTGAGGAAAATCGTCATATGGCAGATTATATTGCCCAGGAATTTAAAAATATAATTCATGAATTGAATCCGGTAAAAGTATATTCTTTAATTACTGATAATGCCGCTAACATAAAAGCAGCCTGGAGAATTCTAAAATCTGAATCTATTTATAATCATATACAATGTTATGGCTGTGCAGCGCATACTTTGCAGTTATTCTTTCACGATTTTGAACGGCTTCAGTTACCATATTTCAAAAATTAAAAAAATTGTTAAATTTTTCAAGAATAAACACATATACCAGCTATAGTATTTTCCCGTAATAGGAATCAACATAGTATACCATCTACATTAAGTACATTTAGCCAAGCAAGATGGGGATCGTCAATAAAATGTATGGAGCGAATACAAATATGTAAGAAAACACTTAAAGCATCAGTTGTTGAAGAATCTGTATGTGATATTTGTCCTAAAGAGATTACAAATAATATATTAAATGAAGAAATATTTTGGACGAAAAATTTAAAATTTTTAGATATACTTAAACCTTTAGCTACCTTATTGTTGAAAGTGCAAGGGGATAAATGTACTTTAGCTCAGGTAAAAAACGAGATGCTTAATTTGGAAAAACACATAATACAATCATGCCATGACTATATTTTCTCCATCTGAAGAAGAAAAAAAATTAAAGTTATGTTTGAAAAGAGAAAAAATGATCTAAATACATGTGGTGCTGCTTATTTATTGGACCCACAATCAAGGGGAGCATCTTACTAGTATTGAATTTGATGAAGCATGTAATATGATACAAGAATTAAGTATTTTACAAGGTGGTGATAATTAAAATATTTTAAGTGATATAATAAATTTCAAAAGTAAAAGCGGCATATTTAATAACCAAAGTGGTAATTTCCATAAGGAACAATCAGATTTCGGCCTCAAATTGATGGAATGCACTTTGCCCATTAAGAGAAGTAGCTAATATTTTACTAACATTTCCTAGTTCAACTTCTTCATCAGAAAGAAATTGGTCGGTTTGGGGAAATATTCATACGAAAAACAGAAATAGTTTGTTTCTACAACAGGAAAATTGGTAAGAGTATACCATAATTTAAGATTGATTAAAAATATTACAGAAAATAATGATATTATCTATGAGTCGGAATAAGAGTTTTCTATGGAGGACGAAACAACTATAGAATGAATTTAAAAAAATATTATGACATTTAATGTTATATAGATTTATTATAATATTATATATATACAAAATAAAGTTTATAATGGCGTAAAAAACATTTATTTGAATTTGACCTGTCAAATATCAGTCAATTGACCGAATCGTATTTGACCGGTCAAATGCACAACCCGGATTTATAGAATTATATAGCGCCATCTAATTTACGCAAATAAAAATTTCAATTTTTGGTAAAAACGAATATTTCGGAAGTGCCGATTGCGTTGCCAAGGTTTTCACATCATATGTATTTAAAAGGTGTCTGAATAAATGCAACAAAAAAAATTCGAAAACAAACTCCCATTATTGACTAAAAACACGGGTAAAACAATATAAATAAACGGGAAGTTAAAGAATAAATAAACCCTAATTTTCTTATTATAGACCCTACAATTTGATATATTATGTTTATTTTTACTATAAATATTCTTTGATATATAAGCATTTAAAAATTTTACAGATTCGAAAGTCACAATTTTTGTCACAATTGAAGCCCTGTATCTCAGGAACCAGGTGTACACCGGCTTTCTCATTTTTCACTTATCTAAATATTTCCATAAATTTTTAGCAATTTTAAAAGGATGGAATAGAATGGTCCTGTATAAAGATTGTTAAAAATTTAAGAAAAATTCAGAATGTAATAATTAGTAAAAACAAAAAATTATATATGCTTTAAAAATTAATTATTCGTGAAAAGATACATACTTATTTTTATTAAAAAATAAAATTTTACATGAATTTTAAATTTAGTCATTTTATATTAATATATAGTCATATTCTTTTGTAAATTAAACCGCTATTTTTGTTATATAAAAAATATACAAATTAATTTTTTAACAAATTAATTTTTTATAACTGCTTCATTTTACGGAAAATATTTTTGTTAATTTATTTTCTTATTTAATATTATTATTAAAAATCGTTTAGTTTACGCATCACTGGTTGTTATTGTTAAGTTCAAGGTTCATATTTAGAAAAACCAGTCAATATTGAGCGAATTACCCATTGAATTAGCTGTTACTCCGTTTACGCATCAAATATCACGCGATTTAATTTTCTCATATTTCATTGCACAAATTTTAATTTATTCACGCAAAATCAAACATTCGTTATTCGCACATTAATAATTCGTGTCTCTCGCTCTCAATTTGATTCGCTCACTTTATTTGGGAAATTTTTTTTCCATCTCGCTTCAGCGTTTGATTTATTCATTATCGAGCCTTCACAAATTTTGATTTGCGATAAAAAGTTGCAATGTTCATTTCTAGTAACAAATAACCTTTATTTTAAATGCAGTTTTAATTTTCAAAAGCAATATTAATTAGAGTGCTTTTTTGTTTAATTTATATTAGTATTGGGTTCGATTACAACCACTTAATTAATACTCGAAAATTAAATATGTTTCTATCGCATATTAATAACTCGTACCTCTCGCTCTCAAACTTCATTTATTCGCATTGCTTTGGACATCTTTCGGTTTCACATCGATTTTCGATTTAATCATTCACTTTTTCTGACAAAATTAATACGTTTTCTTCGCCTCAATTTTTATTCATTCGAATTGCTTCAGACATTGTTCAGTTTCGCATCGGTTTCAGATTTCATTTGCTCACTCAAAATTAAATAAGTTTCCATCGCACATTAATAATTCTTAATTCGCTCTCATTTTTCATTCGCATTCCTACGGATATTTTTCAATTTAGCATTAGTTTTGGATTTAATCATGATTGCGCTTTATTTTATATTTATTCGGGCTTATTCGTGTTTTTTTCAACTTCCTTCACACTCATTATATTTATCTTCTGCTTTATTTATTACAGCGTCATATAATAATAATGGCCACACTTTAAACCCAAAATTTGTCCCTTCTTGACGCTAATACATTTAACAAATAATGGTTTATTCAGGATTCATGGACCGGTCAATGTCACGTGTCCTCATTTTAAACTCGGGCTTCCATTCTGAATACCAACTCTATTCCAATTATATTCACAGAACACCCATCAATTCTAATGAATCTTTCGTAGACATATTTCTCAATACCACAAAACCAAGCATCATATCCAGAATACACAAAGATCGAGGATACAAGTAGCCAAATCATCTCTCAGTGACTGCATCTCCACTCTCCTGCAAAATTTTAACAAAGAAGAAAAATGGTCCTCTAATACGGATTCAACACATTTAAAATATCAGACATATCAATCCAGATATTCTTAACTCAACAAATAAAGGACGCCAGTTTTAACATCTTTACCCGTCTTCAAGATAGCCATCTATGCACATCCCCAAAACAAAACAAAAAGTAACCCACCAATGATACTCTTAGATTCCATAAAGGAAGAAGTAAGGAAATCAATCCTATCTTTTCATCGCGACTCAACTCATGGACTTGAGACCAATCTTCCTATAGCCACTTCCTTGATATGTAAATATTCTTTGATTCTCACTAAAATTATCAACTTATGCAATAAAATCTTAAATGGAGATACCCAGTTTTGTAACCCCCTTACTCTGAGGCGCCAAACTCATCGCACTCCGAAAACTCATTAAGGATATTCGGCCCATCGCCATTGGTTCAACGTATTGCAGAAGTAGCAAAATTCATTTCTTCAAGAATCCAACATGAAGCATCACATCCTCAGCCATTACCAATTGGGTGTAGGAGCACCTGGTGGGTGTGAAGTAACAAGATTTCATCTCGAAAATAACTTAACAAACGAAGTTTGAGTGAAAATTCAGTTTGTCAACCCTTAAAACACTCTTACCAGCGACACCTTCCTTATTCCTCCCATTTCCCTGCTTACACCAAATTCCTCTTCTCCTGCTACCTATTTCCTACAATCTTATAATTCAACACGGAAAAAATACTTTCAGTTGAGGGTATTCAAGGTGACCGCCTCGGATCCTTATTTTTTAGTCTTAGAATCAATGATATAATAAAATCTATAAACTCTTTAGTTACTCTTTAGTTACTCTATATGCTTGGTACATCGATAATGGAATCTTGAGTGGTCCCTAAGATATTGACAAAACAGTTAACATAATTCACGAAATGAGCAGAGCCATCTGATTCTCGCTCAATCCGAATTCACCCAATTAAATTCAAACGCTCCTAACACTCATGCTTTCAAATTCACTGCATTAGATTTACAGTTAAAGTAGCTCGCTACTGTAGTGCGCTACTTTTTAAAAATATAATGAATGTAACTATAAACATGAAAATTTAAATATAATATCATAATTTATTATTTAATTTTGAAATTAAAATTTATATTTTTAATTTGTATTATAAACCTAAATCATATGGTGTAAATTATTTAAAATGTCATCGCAAATGGATATCCTAATCGATGTAAGTGAATCAGACAATTATGATATTAATGAAATGGAAGGTACCCTGGAAGATAATGTTATTTGATAACAATAATACAAATTTTTCATTTACAAAATTTGAAAATATTTTCAAATTAATGTAGTGCTGTAAACGTTAGTACAAAAAAGATATGCGTTACCGTTACTCGTTGCGTCTGAAAAAAGGAACGCGTTATCGTTACTCGTTACCTTTTAAAAAAAGGAACGTGCCTTACTAACTCTTCAAAAAAGTAACGAGTTACTCGTTCCTTAAAAATTAAATATTATATACACAAAATATATTTATTTTTTTCATGCAAATAATATTAAAAAAAACTATACAAAAAGAATATATAATAAGATAAGATCTTTTTATAAAAATAATTTTCATATATATAATTATAATTTATATAAAAATAATATTATATATTATATATAAGATAACATCTTTTTATAACAATTTTTAATTAATTTTCAAAATTTTGATCAGACAAACAAGTGCTCAACACACCTTTCGCCGTGCAAAAAACATGTTCTTTGGCGCAGAGGATGGGAGAGTTGTATTATATTTAATAAATATAAATTTTAATTTGGAGAATTTATTAAATATATTTAAAGAATTATCTTTATCTTGAAAAAGCTTAATTGATCATCTTAACAAAGATCTTCATTCTTTCCTCATTAAAAAAATTGTATCTTTATCAGAAAATATTGTGGTATATATGTTTGATAAAGGAATTTAGTCTGCTATTTCTTTATCAAGATCTTTCTCAAACTAGAAATAAGTTCAAGCATTCTTCCTTTGTTGACCTTTTATCCAGGGCCAATCCAATTTAAATAGCGGGTGAATTATTATAGTATATAGGGGTGTACCAATATCACTTTTTGGAAGCCGTTCCGATCCAATATTCCCGATATTAAATTGATATCGGCCGATTACCGATCCGATATCATATCTAATTTGTATTCTGTAAAGATACCAATGGTTTTAATTTGTAATATACTTTTTATTAATATAACATCTATAATTTAATTATACCATAACTTATGTCATTTAAATATAATATAATAATCAGTTATAGTTTATTTTCAATTCTATTGCAATTCTAAAAGTATATAAAATATTTCTATTGTTAAATCATTTTTTTATATTAAGTAACAATATTAATCTATATACATAACAAGTAAAAACAAATATATTATGAAATATGAATAAATATTTAAAATAATTTTTAACATTAATATATCGAAGATTTCTTTTTAGAAATACCAGAATTTCCAATTTATCAGAAATCAGCCTGATGCGATGGTAACTGTCAATATCACCAGCTTCACTAAAAACAGATTCTGAAGAGATTGTAGCACACTTTTATAAACAGAATGCCCAAAAAAATAACAATATGGCAGAATGTTTATTAATTAATTATTATTATTAAAAAAATTTATTTATAAAAATAAATGATTTTAGATATAACTTTTTTTAAAAAATTTATAACATTTTATTTTTGTTAAAGACGCCATTTTATATCGGATCGGTAAATTTTATAATATTGGCCGATAACCGATATTTTAAAATAGGTGAAATATCGGTACATCCCTAATAGTATATATTCAACTTTATAGATGTGTTTGAATTTATTGAAAATAAAAGATAATCAAAACATAGCTTGTAAGTAATATTTGAACTGTATACCTTCTATCTATCCCTTTCAGGATTGAATTAATAAGCGGCTTACAAAACTTGAAATTATTTAAAGCCATTTTATTAAGTTTCAATATTATAATTATCGTGGGAGTGAAATATCCCAAATTGAAAAAGCAGTAGCAATCGGTTCCATAATATATAAAATCATATATATTTATTAATTAACACTAACCATACAATATTCATCCATATTTGTTTTTATCTGAATATCTCTGTAATTCAGATTTATCACAAGATTCGTCCAATTTTTGGCAATTCTCCTTAATATCTATTAATTTCACATAGTTATAAAAAGAGTTCCATCTTGTTAGGTTTAATTAGATATCTTCCTTAAAAATGGATGCAATGTTTTTTCCACAATAGCTAACACTTAGAAAATGTAATTTTTGAAATGGTTTTAAAATGTAAATCGTTACCTGCCTTTTCAATATCAGCACTTGCAATGAGATTAGTGTGTGCTGAACAGGAATGATGCTTAGATAAGTATACAATATTATCATTAGTATTTTGTTTTTCAAATAGATCAATTAATGGCAGGGGTATAAATTTTTAATAAATATATTATAATTTTTTTTTACTTGAAAGCTTTTATATGTGTACCGTCATCCCTATATAAGAATTTATATTTTATATACCGATGATAAGCTGACCAAGAATCCAGTTGTACAGACAATTTTTATATACAATAAATTCCCTAATTTCTTTGCCATGTTGTCATATGCTTTGTTAATTTTTAACGAGGGTAGGTCTAAACATCACATTTTTCGTTGGTTCCAATTTTGATAATATTAATAAATGTATTGCTATCTACAATTGGAAATGGTTGTAATTCTTTAATTAGAAAATTAAAAACTGATTTCATAAACAACTGATTGTGCTATTTTTATTTTTGATGTAGGTGGATTCTGTATCTCAATGAGTGAGTTGATTGGCTTCAGTTTTTTTTATTACTATTCACATTCATTAATCTTTTTCATTTTTGAGGAATATACAGCCTATAATTTTTTAATTAAAATATTATTAATTCCTGAATTTTTTATAAAAAATAACTTATCTTTAAATATAAATCTTTTAATTTAATAGGAAAACATTAAAAATAGAAATTATGATTGCCAAAAATAATTTTTCAATTTCTTATATTTTTCAGAATTACTATTTAAAAAGGAATCAGGAAAAATATCTAGGTTCTCTAAAACAATCTTGCTTCATAGTTTTATTCCATATATATATTTATTTAAACAAAGTTTTTTAAAATCACTATTTTATTCTTTAAATTTATTAACAATGAAATTAAACCAATAGCAATACTAAAACAAGAAATATAGATATTGTTTAGATCTAACTAATATTTTGAACCAATACCAATATTTTGTTAATCTTGGGTTTTTAATCTTGGTTCCCAGCCCTATACTATAGTATAATTTAATTGATTTTAATTTTATGATAAAGCTTTCAAAATATTGTGAAAGAATACTTCCTTTAATAGTTATTTTATAATACCCATGATTTAATATTTTATTATTAAAGTAATGTTTAAAATTATAATATATTAATTCATCTTTTTACCTTCATGTTTTTTTATATTTGAACTTGGACATTGAGGTTAAAATATTTGCTAAGACATAATTTACATTTACAAAATGTAGACTTTGTACTCTTAATTTACTTTATTGGTGTAAAATATGTTTCAAATTGGGCTAGGGAAGAGTTAAATCATCCTCACCTATAGTAAGAATATTATTAAAATAAATCATATTATTATTAACATTTACTTTAAATTTTGATTGAATATTAATAGATTAAGTTTCGACTAAAAATTTAACAACGATAATTTAAAGTAAAAATGAAGGAATGGTGGTTAATATGTTTTAAAAACTCGGCTTAAATATTTTATATTAAAAAATAAAAAGTAATCTTATAGTACAATAAAACATATTTTTCTTTTCTTAATATTTTTTAAGAAAAAATTTAAAGTAACAAATACCGTTTTGCGTTACCGTTACTCAAAAAGAAGAAACGCGTTACCGTTACTCGTTACCTGTAGAAAAGGGTAACGAATGGCGTTTTTTTATTCAAAAAAGGTACCGACGTTACTTTACAGCACTAAATTAATGTAAAAACAAATGGTGGCTACAAATTTAATTGTTCAAACTGTAAAAAATATATCCTTAAATAAATCTAATAGATATAACCTCAAACACCTAAAAGTAATTGTCATTTTTATATTCTAATAGTATTTTTATTTTGTAAGAATGTTCATGCCAACAATTTTAAAGAGATAGAAAAACATCTTAATAATTTTAGTAAAGAGGACTATATTCAAAAAGACCAATTCAATTCAAGCTAAATTGATCATTGCACATGCCAATATTTCTCAGAAACTGGCTGATAAAGTTATTGTCGATTTTATAATTAATACAGTTAAGCCAATATCATTGGTGGATAATCCATCATTTACCATGATGATTAAAACTGTATCCCCTGGTACAACATTTTTTGTAGCCAGACATTAATGACTGAGATAGTAAACAAAGAAGCCCTAGTTAGAACCTTAAAAACGGCATCGATTGATGATTTTTTTGAAATAAAGGATTCTAATATAATTCCCCTAGACGCGTTTTTTAAATCTAAAAATTCAAATGAGTATTTTTGATAATTTTTTTTATATAAAAAATATTTATATAATCTACCTTGTCCTCAAGTGGTAGTGTTGAGAGATTATTTAGAGGCGAAGTTTATACTTTCTGATCGTCGCTCTAGGCTTGGCGGTGATAGTATGGAAATGATTTTATTATTAAAATGCAAAAAATGAATATTACCATAAATAGTTATTTTTATTACATAAATCATAGTTTTTTTACATAAATTTTTTAATAATCAAAATTCTTAACATCATCCTTAAATTGGGGGATATATATACTCTTCTCCCATCATACAAATCCCTTTTCTTGTTAAAAAATTATTTTTTATTCCAAAGATATTCTATGCACTCCTTTTAACACCCATTTTTAAATATCCTCTTCCACTTAAAACATACGAAAATGGAAAAAAGGACCTACCGGAAAAGATTTGACGAAACCGCTTGGGCCCAAGCTTCGCTCACAACCAAATTCGGGGGATTGGGCATTAACCCCTATGACCTAGCAATAACTTCTTTCATATCGAGTAACCTCTTGTCAGCAAATAAGGCTTTTCTTTAATCAAGGCCATATATTTGTGGAAAGCACTAAACAATGTTGATTCTCATCCTCCCACAACCCATAGAAGAATGACTGGGATGTGCCTGTATTTGCTCGCTGCGTTATAATACTCTTATTAGTCTGCAATCTACAGACCGCATTCTATTCTTTTCTGCTTAATAACAGTACTAGTACTGTACATAAGTTTTTTTTCGAAGCCATTTCTTCTGTCAATCTTCAACTTTCCAATAAAACTTACCCACACCATTAGTATTCGCCTTCAGGGGCGGACTGGCCATAAGACCAGTTGGGCATTTTGCCCATGAGACCGCGAGAAAATGTCTATTTTTGAGGCCGATCAGAGGAAAATATCCAAAAAGAGGCCGATTAGAAAAAAAATATATTATTATATTCACATTATTTTCTATTATCATTTATTTATATTTAATGATATCTCTATGATTTTAATATCACATTTCTTGAGAATTGTCATGTCGTTTACTATATTTTAATGCATAAAATATCAATAAAGTCGCTTGACGCTATACATCATTACCAGGTTCTTTTCTTTGTTTTTTTTCAATTGAGGTGAAAACGCTCCTTTTGAGTAGAGTGAAAGCTAAGTTTTGATTAATTTATTATATTATATTTTTATACATTGATTTATTGTAGAAATAATATAGCCAACATTTCTTGTTCTAAATTCATTGAAATCGAATAAAATCCAGGTCGGTGAATCAGATAAAGAGATGGATGCTTGGGTAAAACAGAATAATTCATCTGACCAAAATAAGTTGAGAAGGCTGCAAAAAATAAGTGAGATAAGGTGGTGGGCACGTGAAAAAGCCCTTAGATGGATATATGGTAAAGAGAGCTTGCTCTGAATAACGATAAATTGATTCTTATTTATTTGTGCTTTTATAAAAACAAAGGAGTTAAATTTATAAATTTGTAATTTGTGATATATTATTAGTTCGATTACAGTTTGTATTTTATAAATTAAATTAACTTAATAAAAGGTAATTATCAGTTAAAAAGGCATTACAATTTCTTTCATTTTAAAACAGTATACATTGTCGGTCCTGAAATGGTCGATTTATCAGGCATACGCAATGTAACTCAATCATACAACAAGCCTTGAAATCAGCTCAAATACCCTCTAAACTAGAACCCCATGGTCTTTTTTGATGAGGCGGTAAGCATCCTGATGGGATCATTCAAATTCTGATGAGGAAAGGCCATTTATTGGTATGGGACTACTCATGTATTGACCCCCCTTGCTCCTTCCAACCAGGCCCTCAACATAATTAACCACAAGAGAACAACTCTCCAAATACACAGAAATTTCAAATGACCATTTTTTTATTCCTATCATTTCAGGGTCACAAATCAGCAAACTTTCAGAAGGTTGACCATAGATATACTTTAAGCGAACTATATCAACTTTAATAGTAGTCTACTATTTTTTTCTCGCTTTATATCATCCCCGATCTTTATACCGTTTTTGATATTTATTATATTTTAAATATTTTTATATATTTTGTATATCTATTTAAAATTTTTTTTTAATCTGATGATAGGATATATGCACTATTGAATTAAAAATATATAATAAAAAACAAATGAGGATAATTAAAAAATTACATTTAAAAAAAGAAAAACGTAAAAAGGAAATAAGAGAAAAAAATATATTTAAAAAAAGGGATACATATCACCCTAAAGATGAGTGAATACTTAAAAAATGGTAAAATCCTTCATTGGGGTCTCCTGAGCTCTGTCATTTTATGATTTTAAAGAAATTGAGGTCCTCACTTCCAAACATGCCTAGGGTATTGGTAATGATTGGTATGAACACAGTGTTGGTGAGGCCAGTGTATTTGTTTTTTTTAGGATTTCTATTTTTCGATGGTAGATAATGAGAGGTTGGACTTTGCTGCAAAATCGACACAGGTATAGTCCCAAGCGAGCGGAAGACCATTAGTCCAAGGAAAGAAGGGGCGTTTTCGTTTGAGAGGCTCACTGGTTCGAGAGTGGATGGAATATTGCAAGGGGGGAAAACTTGCAATAACTTTGGGGTTTGAGTCGATAATAATATGAGAATGATTTTGATAATGAGATGATTATTTATTATTTTATGTCGTTTTATTTAAGAAAAATGTATATATTATTTTATGTAGTTTTATTTAAGAAAAATGTGTATAT
Organism: Gordionus sp. m RMFG-2023; assembly: GCF_954871325.1. Taxonomy (NCBI): domain Eukaryota; kingdom Metazoa; phylum Nematomorpha; class Gordioida; order Chordodea; family Parachordodidae; genus Gordionus; species Gordionus sp. m RMFG-2023. Next base: position 18,980,037 of record NC_088778.1, read on the forward strand.
TATTTTATGTAGTTTTATTTAAGAAAAAAGTATAATTTTTTATGTGAAAAATATCATATATATAAGAATTTAATTTTTTTTAAAAAAATCAACTTTAAAACTCAAAAGTGAATATATATATATATAATATCCAATTATCAAGTCACAATACAATTTAAATAACGCCTTAAACATTAAAATATAAATTGAAAATAAAATATTATTTTACAATATTTACAATCAAGTAACATGCACCACTTAAAATAAAAAAAAACTCTAAAATCCAATACCATTCAAATCTATATAATAAATGACAGTGATGGCATAATTTATGATGGGGAAGTAACTGAAATTAATGATAGAGGAGAAAGAGCTCGCTTGGCATGAGAGCGAAATTAATTGTACCTTTGTAATAATTGTAAAGGAGAGAAATAAATATAATGGGAAAGGGAAATAAATATAATAGGAAAGGGAAATAAATATAATGGGAAAGTGAAATAAATATAATGGGAAAGAGAAATATTGCCTTATTTCAATTTGTTATGTCCTTATTTGAAATACAATTATTATAATGGGATGGGGAATTAATGTATCTTTATATTATTGTTGTTTCCTTATTTTGGAATCAATTAATAATTACAATAAGGAGGGGAATCAATGTATCTTTATAATATTGTTGTTTCCTTATTTTGGAATACAATCAATAAATACATTAAAAAGGGGAAAAGTGGGCATAAATATATCTTTATAATATTGTTGTTTCCTTATTTTGGAAAACAATCAATAAATATAATGCAAATGAGAATAAAAAAATTATTTGCAAGGAAGGGAATCAATATAATGCAAAAGAGAATAAATGAAGTTATTTATAATAGTACAATAAAAACTAAGCATACTTTATAAAATATTAATTAATATTCAACAAAAAAAACGAAATGTTAAATGACAACATTTTTTTAACTTATAATTAATATATATATACATACATAATTTTCTACATTCATTAATATATGAATTTTTTTTAAATAATTAATTATTTTTATATTATCTTTTTAAAAAATGTTATATCTTGCAATTTATATTTATATACAGAATTGGGCAGTACCGCGAATATTTGTATCTATGATACAAGATCCTTTTGCATCTTATACTCAGTAGCTTATTAAAGTATATTATTTATATATGGTTAAAAAGATGGTATGGGAAATAGAAAGAAAATATTTTCCTAAGGTATGAATATAATGAAGCTTTTTGGTATCAAATCACATCTATATTTTAAGAACTTATGAATTGAGTGGGATGATAAAATATTTTAAAAATATATCATTAAAAGAAACTATACCAGAGTATATAGCACCAATATATTTAACATCTAATAGATAAAATGACGCTTATTTTTCTTCTGGTGAAGCAAATGTTGCTGATTACAATAATACATATAAAATTAAGCTGGAGGTTTAAAATTATAATAAAGAAAGTCGAAATACCATTATAAATGCTTAATTATTATCCTTCCAATGAAATTTTTTTTAAATATAATACTATACCTTCATCAGCCCCAATTGAAAGTTTATTAGTTTTTGCACTATGTTAAGCAAGCCAACGGCAAAGGTCAAATGATTAATTATTTGAAAAATCTGATTATCTTATAAAATAATGAATCTATTTTAAATACTCTTTTGCAAATTAATATTTAAACTTTCATTAAAAATAGTAGTCTCCCTCCTAATTATGCCAAGAATGGGCTAATACTTATATTAAAATGTTTGATTATTATAATTCATTATCAAATATTTTATTAATTATTATAAATATTAATTTTTATTATATAGGTATGTTATGTTCTACACGAATAAATAATAAAAACTGTATTTTAATTTGGTATTGATAATTTAAAAGTATCTTGTATTTAAGATATTCTAATTTAATAAAAGATACAAATATCTTTTATGTTGTATATTTTGATATTTAGAAAGATACTAGTATCTGTATTCAAAATTCACTTTTTTAAAGAATCTGTGTCTATAAGATTCTTTTTCTGGAGGACTTGCCCAACTCTGTTTATATGCGATTTAAATAAATAAAAATTGATAAATGGTTTGCTTAGTAAGAAATACCCCGAAAGGCGACATAATTTTGGTTGCCTTAAAAAATCTTAATTTTATTGTATATCAATGTTTATTTTTATATACTTTAGGGGTAGCATAATTTAGATGCATGCCCATTTTAGGAGCTCCTAGTAGAAGTGAATGTAATATATTGTTACCATCTCCTATCCATGCTATTTTCAAATCTTTTAAAAAGCCAAAATGTTCCTGAATTATAAAAATATATTATTTAATATAAATTTATATAATATTATGAACAAGTGAAATAATAGGTTGTGGGGTGGGAAGGGGGGGGGAGGTGCCACTTATTTTTTTGAATACTTCAGTATTCGCTTAAGTAATTCGGAGAATTTTTGTTTGTAACCAAAAGAAGTATTAATTCGATGGTTGAAGTATTAGTTGGGTTAATAGCGCATCTATGTAATTTGAGTAGTCGTTTGGTTTATTCCAGGTTAATGACGATTTGTAACTTCTACAGTTTATCTTCCTCTTGTGTGGAATTGTCAAAGAGCGCTCCTGATAAATATCTCCATCTCAACCATCCTGATATATCATCTTATTCTTTTATCTGAATGTGCCATTGCTTTGTAGAGTGGAAACTAGATATTTACAGCCTAGTTGCAATTTATTTATATCAATTATATCTGTTTACCCGCCTATTACCATATATTATGTTTTTTTCATTGCTGACTTTCAGCCCGTGATTTACTATAATACAGAAAGAAAAAATTTCCAAAATTTTCGATTTTTTTAGATACTAAAATATATTTTAACAAATTTAGAAGACCAATAAAATGGGGAAAAAAAAATTTAAATTGACTAAAAAATTAAAATTTTATCAAACTTTCATTTAAAATGCTTACTAAAATATTTTTTTATTGCCATTCAAATGAAATGCTGTCAAAAAATAAAAAATATTGATAATTTTAATTAAAAAACTGATATGTGTTACTAATCTGCCCTGAGCATCATAAATTTCAAAACTTACCTTTTTTGCTTATTAAACACCTTTTCCCAAATTTGCTTTTAAATTTTACAGATAAGCAATCATAATATTTTCATTTTATTGTACGAACAATATTAAAGTTATAAATGTTATTTAAATAATATAATTCTGAAATATATTTGTTTTCCTGATGAGTAAAAATTGAATATAACTTCTGTTTCTCCCTTCCATAAATTACTTATAATTTTTATGGTATAACGCCCGTTTTTTGGAATTGAACGTTCCAACTCTAGTAAATTTTCCCCATATCAACTGCTAGTTTCATTGGCATTCATATTTTACGTTCTCTGTGTCCTAAGAAATATTTGAAATTCTTCTGAAATAAATCTTTAATAAAATCTTAATGTAACATGTTTACAATATATTCTAATCCATTTTCTTCACAAAGATTCTAGTTCTAGGATCTTTTTTGATAATTTCTAAAATTATTTTAGAGAAGTTAAATTTTTATTTAGGGGAATTTTTTTCCGTTTATATTTTTATAAGCTAAATAATAGATTTTTTTGCAGAGAAATATTTTCAAAGTATTATTTTATGCAGGAATTTATTTTTCTAGGAAGATTTTTTCCCGAGATTTTATTTCAGGCTGAATTTTTCCCGGGAATAATTCCGATGGAATTTTTTAACGGATAATTTCCCCAGATAATAATTATCCGGGGAATTATTTTCGCTTACCATAAAGGATTGCGAAAATCATGTTAGATGGAGTAAACTCCGAGTTGGTCTGCAACAGAGCATTCACGATTATGAAAGTAGAGTAAAGGAGCTAAGAGCCGAATAATGATAATTTTTTTGGGCTATTGAGAAGCATATGATGTGTCATTTATGCTTTGGATCACTGTAGTATGGTTCTTATACATGTTTTGTGTGATTCTTACATTTTTGGGGGCCTTATGCTGGGTAAAGCCTAAAATTTTCTTGGAATTAGATCAAAAATTTCCTCTACATCGAGAAAAACTATATAAAGATTCTTGTTTCTTTCCCTATGTTTTTCACTCATTTGTCTAATTGTATGAATTGCATCAGTCGTTGATCCAGTTATAAATCCTAACTTATTTCATCTATGTTTCACACATTCTTTTTTATCATTTTTTCGTAGTGCTTTACACAGTGATATAGTAGTTTCATGCCTCCAAATTTCGACTTATGAGGATCACTCATTTTTTAAAAAATAGGACAGATAGCTGCCTCCATCTCTGAGGGTTCTTTTCACTTTTCGGTATCTTATTGTAATGTATCGTCAGATTAGATTCTTTGAACAAATTTCCCAGCCCATTATTTAAATTGTCCGTCCAGAAAAATTTTTTGCTAATTTCTAAGCCGGTCCATAAAAATTTTACAAAAAGTAAGACCCAGATAGTTAATAAATTTTTAAACTGTATTTATTTTTTCAAAAGATACACTTGAATTAATTGTAATTTGATATGTGTATTGTGTATAAATAATGCCTGGGTGGCCGAATAAAATTTTACAAATCAGAGATTTGCGAGGATAGGCCCGAATTATTAATTGCCGAACCCGTTAAATATTTTGCCCGGATAACAGACCCGCAAGCGGGCTTTTTACATCTCTAATATAAATTAAATTATAAAATGCAAAATGTATTTTTTTAAATAATCATTGTAATCAGAATTAGAGAAAAAATCAAGATCTTATCCATTACATCCAATTTAAATAAAGCTGAAAATTTTTTTTTTAAAATAATGTCGATTTCGAAGATATAGGTTTCATTTCCATTAAACATCTTTTAAAGATATTATGATTTTTATAAGATATTTTTACCATAGTATCTGGAAGAGCCTCCACATTCTCTATGTCATTAAGTATCAATATTGTTAAATATGGATTTGGGTAATTCCATACCAAATCGATAACTTTTCGGCCCGACCTTTTTAATTTCGATAAAATTTTGTATACTGAGAGAATATCATTTGAAAGCATCGAATCCAAAATTTTAGCTTCCTAGTACTCATAGTTCCAGAGATATCAATGGTCAAAAACGCTAAAAATGACCTTTTTTCGAAAAATACGATTTTTTAAAATTGAGATAAGTTAAAAAATAATGATTTTAAGAATATAAGTTGTATGTCATTTTGTAACTCTATTAAAGGCCTTTTATTAAATATTAAAGATTTTTTTGAAATAATATTGTTGCGGTTTTTATTTACGTTATAAATTTTAAACATAAAATTCCAGGTGTTTCGCTTTCCAAATTTTTTTGAATTTAATATTTTCTTATTCTCTAACCTTATATCTATTCATAAAAAAATTTAAACTTGGGACAGCCATGGGTTTTTTAGTTATTACGATTTAAAAAATCAAAAAATAAATATTTTTCAAAAATAGATGGCGCTCCTTTATAAAATAACGTATTTTGTTATAATTATTATTTTTTTTCACTTTTTTTCACTTTTAAACATAAATAATAAGATTTTCCAGCATTACTATCAGGAAAAAATATTATATAGATCGTTTGATAGGCTTACTTATTATGAGAGATTTGCAAAGTTAGGCCCGGCCCGGGCGGGCTTTGGGCCTAATTCTATTTAAAATAATCAGGTTCGGGCCGGGCTAATATTTTGGAAAAAAATTCGGGCTGGGTCGGGTCGGACCTTGGAAACTTTTTTAAATATATATACATTTATCAATTTTATATTGAATTTTTTATGTAAAATAAAAATATTTGATTTTATTTATTGAAACTAAACGACATATAACATATGTCTTTTATTTTGAGTAATTATAAAAATTAATTCCTATATTTAAATAAATTCGGGCCGGGTCGGGCCGGGCTGGGTTTGAAAAATTAGGCTCGATGCATATCACTACTTATTATTATTGCTATATTGATAATTTGTAAAAATTAGTTTTTATAATAAATGATTAAATTACCTAAAAAGATAGTTAAGATTCCGATATCTCATACAAGAAAATTTATTATTTAATTGTTGAAAGATAAAGGCTAATTTTCATGTACCTGCCCTAATATTAATTAATTTTTATTTTACAAATATTTTGATATTAATTATTTTTCTTCTTAAAATTATTTATAATGTATAAATATAAATGCGTAAATCCTTTTAAAGAATCTAAACACTTTAATTATAAAAAGAACCTGCGCAAAGTCATGACGTGGATGACACAATATCCAAACATTGAGGCGGAACATTATATTTGTGATAAATGCCGTAAAAGGTTATCACAAAAAAATATCGAAAATAAAAATTCTGATAGTGAATATGTAAATAACAGCATCAACATCAATAGAAATAAATCAATATAACTTTAAATGAAATAGGAATATCTCCTATTAAGAAAATAAAACTAACCGAAAAAAATTATCCAAAAAAAAGGCAGCAAAAATAACAAAAGCGATTACAGATATAATAATTAACAATCCAGATTCGGATACGAAAGATAATAATGATATACTCAATAACATGAAATTAAAATATCCCAAAAATAAAAAATATCAATTGCTGACCATTCTGCCTCCTAATTGGAGCGCAAATAAAATAAAAACGACATTCAACGCTACATATCATATGGCATATAATTCCAAAATCATTTTAAAAGAAAAGGTCTTTCAACTCCAAATCGAAAGCCTGCAAAATATCTCAATCAAAAAACAGTTGATATTGTTTAAAAAAAATTTTTGCATTGATAAAGTTAGTAGGTATTACCAGGAAAAAAAGATTGCATATCTATCATTGAAAAGGGGGAACGAGTGAACGCTCAAAAAGGTTAGTTTTTAATAATTTGAAAGAATTATATAATCATTTTAAGGCGAGTAATTCAAACTTAACAATTGGATTTTCGAAATTTGCTAGCTTAAGACTAAAAAATTGTATATTAGCAGGGGCTAGTGGAACACATAGTGTATGCGTTTGTAGCATACATCAGAATATTAAACTTATGATTTTAAGTAGCAACATTGACTAAAAATGCTGAGAATGCATAACAACTTATAAAAATGTTATAGGCAGAATGATTTGCAATCCCCCGTTACCCACCTGTTATTTTATTGATTGCAACGAATGTCAATATATCCACGTGAAGATATTTGATTGAGGATCTGATAATCGATGAGATTAGAGGATATGTAACATGTGCATATGAAAACGATTGGTGGTTAAGATTTGTACAAGAAGTGAATGTAATTAGAGATGAAGTAAAAAATAATTTTTCTTCACCCTAAAGGACCAGCAAATTCTTTTGTTTATCCAGCTGCACAAAATATCCTTTTCATACCAAAAAATAATATTTTAACAATAGTTAGCCCATAAACGGCTACTGGGCGTACATATAATTTATCGCAAAACGAAATTTTCATAGCGTCAAAAAAACTAAATTTAATGAAAAACTGAAAATAGGTAATATCTTTCATGAATTTTAATTTATCTATTATATCTTTAAAATTTATAAAATAATTTTTAGAAAATTAAAATTTTTTACAAAAAAAAAGGTTATAACCGCAGTTAAATAATCTCATTTCATGATATTAAAGCTGGAAAATCTAATTATTTATGTTTAAAAGTGAAAAAAAATAATAATTATAACAAAACACGTTATTTTATAAAAGAGCGAAAAAAATATTTATTTTTTGATTTTTTAAATCGTAATAACTAAAAAACCCATGGCAGTCCCAAGTTTAAATTTTTTTATGAATAGATATAAAGTTAGAGAATAAGAAAATATAAATTCAAAAAAATTTGGAAAGCGAAACACCTGGAATTTTTAAGTTTAAAATTTATAACGTAAATAAAAACCGCAACAATGTTATTTCAAAAAAATTCTTAATATTTAATAAAAGGCCTTTTATAGAGTTACAAAATGACATATAACTTAAAATCATTATTTTTTAACTTATCTCAGTTTCAAAAAATCGTATTTTTCGAAAAAGGTCATTTTTGGCACTTTTGACCATAATATCTCTGGAACTATGAGTACTAGGAAGCTAAAATTTTGGATTCGATGCTTTCAAATGATATTCTCTCAGCATACAAAATTTTATCGAAATTAAAAAGGTCGGGCCGAAAAGTTATCGATTTGGTATGGAATTACCCATTTATATTTATAATTATTTTATTTATACTAGATGTTGTTTAGCATAAATTGCAATTTATTTCATTCATTTTGTATTTTATAAAATGATTATCTATTAACATATTAAAATCTAAAACAACTATATTATTTCATTCATATGAGACAAGATTAAGAATTTGATTGATTGTGTAATATTTTTTAGATAAATTAAATTAATAAATATTCTATTTGACAATTCCATCCTCACCTTAACATGGTGGCAGCGGAAATTATATTTTTAAAATCTTTTAATTTTTTGCTTCAATAAATAATTTAGATTATGACACTGGAATCGTACCAAATGGTGATAAAATGGATGAATCCTATGGGCAGGAGAATTGTCAAACTAAATATCAAACTAGAAGAATTAATCATGGGCAATGGCAAACTAATTAAAATTGGGTATATAAACTTACAAGAACCAATATGATAGTTGGACAATAGACTATGAATTCTATATAGTGAAACCAATGATGATTTACAAAATATTCTAAATCCAAGTAAGAAAAAAAGTTATTATAAAATTCCAATCCAAGAGTCGTAACCTATAGTATAAAATGACTTAATAAAATAACTTAAATATAAGTCAGTCATAATGAACATATATGATTACATAGATAACCTTAAAAAAATATTAACTTAATAATGAATTAACAGTTAAATTTCTTAATGAACTACCTATTGATATTTTCCGTATTTTTGATTTCTGGAATTATGACCAAATGTGAGTCTGAATTGCCTAAAGATGAATTCTTAGGTATAATTAAAAAATATTATGAAGATAGGCCATTTTAATTTAATTCCAGGATTATAATATAAATCATATTGACAAAATTCGTTCTAAAAAAAATTATAATACTAGTGATTAGGTTATTATAATAATAATAGAAATCATAATTATAACAAAAGAAATTATAATGATTATTAACCTAATTAGTATTTTAAAAACACTTTGGGCAAAACTTTGTTAAAAGATATGATAATTGTAATAGAAATTGTAATATTAATAATTTTAGATATTATGAAAATAGTAATTGTAGAGACAATAACAATTATAACACTAACAACTTTAGAGGTCATAACTATAAATTCCATGATAAGGAAGATATTCGTAGTGATGAACACATTCGTAATAAAAATTATGATAATAAAAATTTCTACTCTAAAAATAAAACTATAATTTTAAGTCTATATCAAAATGTAATTGAAACATATAAATTAAAAGATATAAATCATATGATTTAATTTAAAGAAATATTTATAATAAAAGAAGTTAATGATACAAATATTAAAGAAAATTATAAAATTAAAAAAACTCTTATAAGTAATACTAAATGCGATAAAAAAAATTTGAAACTTAAAATTTTGAAGACAATTAAAAGTATCACAAAGAGAAGTCATATAAAAACTGAACGTCTTCATTTTAGAAAATACATAAAGGTGTGATGAGGAGATCTTTTTCTAAATATTTGAGGCTTAAGAAATTATTTTTTACTAAAAGCAATCTCATGAAGAATTATTATTTTAAAATACTTTTTAAATTAAAAAATAAGAACACAAGGTTTAAATCTTTAAAGAGAGAGAAAGATGTACAGACGTACATATCATTTTTCATTAAAAATACATATAATATAAAATTTATATATAATTTTTTATTAAAAATACATATAATATAAAACTTATATATCATCTTTTATTAAAAAATACATAAAATAAAAATAAAAAAAATTCTTTTAAAAAAAACGCGTAATCAAGAATAAATATAAATGATATTATAAAAAGAACGCGGAATTAAAAAAATTGATATAAAATGACACATTATGATATCTATTTATAAAACGCGAAATTGAGAAAAACCTAAAACGCTATTATTTAAAACGCAATTTATATAATATAAAAAAAATAAAACGCGACGCGACCAATTATTTATTTATTTCAATTATTCAATATTTGATAAATTTATTCTGCTTCTATTATTCTTAATCAAATTCAATATTCGTTAAATTAATTATATCTCGATTACTCGACGATTCTTATTCTATTCCGACGTTATTCAATAATTCCTACATTCTGCTTCGCATATATATTTAATAACATACAATGATAATAATTAAAAGAAGTATGACAAATCAATGTCAAACGAAATGAACAACAAAACCGTTTTGCAAAGATTGAACAACAAGCGCGCAAGATCATAGACTTAGAACTTTTTTTTTGCCCAAGGAGAACCTAGGCTTCCTTTAGAGGGTGGAATGTTAAATATGGATTTATATTTATAATTATTTTATTTATACTAGATGTTGTTTAGCATAATTGCAATTTCATTCATTCGTTGTATTTTATAAAATGATTATCTATTAACATATAAACATTTAAAACAATTATATTATTTCATTCACATGACACATGATTAAGAATTTGATTGATTGTAAAAACATGTAATTTATAGTTGTGTAGTAATATTTTTTAGATAAATTAAATTAATAAATATTCTATTTGACAATTCCCTGCTCACCTTAACAAATATCTTCCAATATCAATAATAAAAAAAAGCATAAATTATTTGAAATTGTTTTATATATTTTCTTTATAATATTAAATAATATATAATAATAATTCTGTCAAGCGCGTAGCCAAAAATTTTCTAAGGGAAAGGTGGGTGTGGGGAAGGGTTAATCATCGTATAAAATTTATTATAACCAATCATATTTTAAAAAATGACAATTTCGAACACAAATAATAAAATTGATTATAACTAATCATTTTTTAAAAAATGACAATTTTGAACACAAATAATAAAATATTAGAAAATATATAATAGGGAATATAATATTGTTAAAAATTATTACTAGATCTGAAAAGTTAATTAAATATCGTTCAGAAATGATCGACATTTAATGATTGATAAATCGTTCATTGATTTGAGTCAAAAATGAATCCAAAAGGAAAGTAACAACAGTTATTTTATAATAATCTTCTTAAATCAAGGTTAATATTGAAACTATTTGCTTGTCAGGTGCAAGTTTGCGAATCACAAAATAATACAATTTCGCCTTAAGAATCACAAAAATCTCGTGAAATTATTTGTCGATATATCTCTTAGTTTTCGAAGTTGTAATATGATAATATTCACGATTCTCATAACCTGAGCCAAATCCAGATCATTTTTTGAAAAAGATTGCATAAAATTATTGTGTAATTAAATAATTTATTAAAACATTCCAATGTAATAAAAATCGGCTGTCGTATTGAATCTAATAATTATATTAGTTCAGGCGAATTATCTAGTTCAAACCATTTTGATTTTCTCTAAGAGCCCTCAGAATAGACTCTTTAGATCAAAATTCTGTAACAGCTTGATGTCGCAGATACCATCTTGTTGGTAATGGCTTTTGCAGTTAATTCTTTTAGAACAAGGAGTCTCCAAAATAATTGTCTAATCATAGTTATTAGATAGAATTTTGGTTGATAAAATTTTGGTTGATAAAATTTTCTAATCATTGTTTAAGGTTTAAAAAAATGTAAGAAAATAAACTTTAAATTTTCGGGGGATAAAATGTTAGCATACTAGGAATAAATATTTAAATTAATTTTACCTTTTTTGTTAAAACTTTAAAGATAATATAACCTATTTGAAATAGAATACTTTGCAATTTTAAATTTATGAGAAATTTTTATATTTTTTCAAAATTTTTGCTATGGGGAGGAGGATTTCTTGTATACTGTGATAAAATTTTTAAAATATAATGACCGCAAATCTATTATTCACATAATTATCAGATTTTTAGAAAATGTTTAATAAAATCGCTTTTAAGTAAAAAAAATTGTAATTGGTAATTAATATTTAAAAATCTATCCCCAAAGTATTCGTCAAGTCAAGATACTTGTATTTAAATATATTTTTCGTAAATTTTTTATTTTGTGTCAACCTTGTATAATTTGAGCACCGCGTTGAGACCATGATTTTTGCTTAATTTATATAGTTGCCCATCAAAACTTTAAAAAAAACATTTTAGTCTGTTATATTCTTAGTTTAGCATATATTCAACCCTTTTTAAATAATTTTTTTATTATTCATCAAAATCATAATTATATAACCCTACCCCCTCAATCTAAAATTTTTACAAGAGTTTGTATATCTTATAACTAAGAAAAAAATAAAATTTTAGCCTCCAACTCTAAATAGCTGCTGAGATACGGGCCTCTAAATGTCAAAATAATGGGGCATTTTGGAGAAAATTCTCCCTTTAATTTTAAATATCTTTGGATATAATTGAGCTAGAAGTGTAATTTAAATTTCTTTATTTAGCCTAATAATAGACCTTTAAAGATGTTAATTATTTTTAAAAAAATTTAAATGTCAAAAACCGGAAATGGTAATAGAATCAAATTAATTTTTTTTCTCTCAAATTTTTTTTGTGTATAGATATAGAATTAATAAATAAATAAGCAAATTTTCAAGTTAGGCCGAGTTTAGGTTTAGGAGATATGACATTTTAATCTAGTCTATTGTAAATATTCTAAATAAATATTTGATATTAATCAAAAATTGTATTATAAGTCAAAAGATCATATATTTTATGTATAATATTTAAAAGTATAATTATTTATAATCCAGGGGGGAAATGGGGGGGGGGGACTTTGGTTATATAAAATAGCTAAAAAATATATAAATAAATTTGTGGTTATAATTTGTTGAAGACAAAATTTAATTTTTATATATTGTAAATTCATTAATTTTCACAATATGAAAATATACTTTAATTTAATTTTCCCTAAGTGACATAAAAGAATGAAACTTCTGATTCAGGGATGAGCTTGATCTTATATTTTCATATTCATCTTTTACATGTGTGTAATTAATTTCAGTAATATTTGATTTATAAAAATTAAATGAACCTAATGTGTTTTATATTTGATTCTCATATGAACGCTGAAGATATCTCTTTCTATTAACCCTTTGGTAAAAAAATGTCATTCCGTTTTGATTCCAACTTCAGGTTCACAATAGCTTAGATTAAATTTTATTCATATATTTATTACTTACTACACCAGTAATAAAAAAAAAATTTCATTTTAAGAAAACCAATCATTATAGTTTAGAAAAAAAAATTGGTTTTAAACCTGCAAATTTATTAAAGCTTACTTTTTATCAATAAATTTTTTAAAATTAGAATATAATTCCTTAGGTTAGCATAAAATAAGTATTTTCTTTGATTGGCTTTCTCTTTTAACCTTTATTGATATAAAAAGTATTTAATCAGGCATCATATGGACATTTTTAATCGGAATTATGAAATTTTCGAATTATCTAAAAATAGTCTAACAGCCTTTATAATATTTGGATTGGATAAAACACCCTTTTCCTTGACCAATATTTTTGCTATCCTTGCCTTGGATACAGAGAATTTGGTAAAACAGTCAATATCTTAAATTTTTCATTTTGTAAATGTGTTGTATCAAATTTCATTCATCGTTAATATTAAAATAATCTTCTTAAAAAATTTTGAATAATTATTTTATGTCAGATAATGCAAATTTTATCTATAATGATTTATTCTGTTAATCATCCAAGGAAGTACATTTCTTAGGTCTTCACAAAGTATAAGTTTATTCAAATTATGCGAATTTTAGGAATGAAATAATTATATTACATATGATAGTCCCCTCCCCCATCTTATTTTATCTTTTCGTTAAATCAAAGACCTGTTGACAAGGTACTAAGAGTGGATACACGGGCCGTGCAGTATTTTAATTTTTTAAATATACCCGGGCCAGGCTTAAAATTATTCTTTAGACCCAGACCGGGCTGGACCAAAAAAAATTTTTTAAATACCAGGGCTGGTGTAGTATTATAAAATCTATATCGTATTGATAATTTATGACCTAACCTCAACTTTTACGAATAAAATCTAAAATTAATAAATGAAATTAGTACATTTAAATTTAATAAATTTATATCAAGCAATAACAGATATATATCAAACAATAAAAGAATACTTAGCAATAGGGAATTATCCTTTACTGCCTAGATTGGTACATTTAAATTTATAATTATAAATTTATATCAAGCAATAACAGATAAACATCAAAAGAATAGTTAGTAACAGGAAAATATCCTTTACTGTTTAAATTGGTACATTTAAATTAATATCAAGCAATAACAGATAAATATCATGCAATGTAAGAATACTTAGTAACAGGAAAATATTCTTTACTGCTTAAATTGGTACATTTAAATTTATAATTATAAATTTATATCAAGCAATAAGAGATAAATATCAAACAATAAAAGAATACTTAGTAACATGAAAATATGATTTACTGCTTAAATTGGTACATTTCAATTTATAAATTTATATCAAGCAATAACAGATAAATATCAAACAATAAAAGATACTTAGTAACAGGAAAATATAAATTGGTACGTTTAAAAATATAAATTTATACCAAGCAATCAGATAAACATCAAACAATAGAAGAATACTTAGTAACAGGAAAATATCCTTTACTGCCTAAAATTTAAATAATATTTAATATAGGCATCTTCATATCATTATAATTGTATCATAATGTAATATACTTTAGTGTTGTTAAAAAGTCGAGTTCTTACGACTTGCGACTCGAGTCGTAAAAAACGGCTCCGACTCAAGCCGATCAAGGAGCCGAATGAGCCGACTCACTTAGTCGGCTCGTTTAGTCTGCTCAATTTTTTTGTTTTTTTTATAAAATCTGGTAAATTGCTAAATTTTGGGGAAATGATTAATGTGAACAAAATTATAATAAGAATATGTTGTTTTAGTTTTTCGTATTTTTTGGCATAAATGGGTTAAAATAAGTATTGCTAAGGCTAACATGTTTAAATGAAATTTTAGTGAAAATGTACCCTTGATAAGTGACAATTGTCATAATCGTTGTTTTTAAAGTTTTTCGAATTTTTTTGATGTAAATGGGCTAAAATAAGCATTGCTAACATGTTTAAATGAAATTTTAGTGAAAATGTACCCTTGATAAGTGACAATTGTCATAATCGTTGTTTTTAAAGTTTTTCGAATTTTTTTGATGTAAATGGGCTAAAATAAGCATTGCTAACATGTTTAAATGAAATTTTAGTGAAAATGTACCCTTGATAAGTGACATTTGTCATAATCGTTGTTTTTAAAGTTTTTCGAATTTTTTTGATGTAAATGGGCTAAAATAAGCATTGCTAACATGTTTAAATGAAATCTTAGTGAAAATGTACCCTTGATAAGACAATTGTCATAATCGTTGTTTTTAAAGTTTTTCGAATTTTTTTGATGTAAATGGGCTAAAATAAGCATTGCTAACATGTTTGAATGAAATTTTAGTGAAAATGTACCCTTGATAAGTGACAATTGTCATAATCGTTGTTTTTAAAGTTTTTCGTATTTTTTTGATGTAAATGGGCTAAAATAAGCATTGCTAACATGTTTAAATAAAATTTTAGTGAAGATGTACCCTAGATACAGGGTTTCCCATTCAAAATAAGAAAATCTTAATATTTTTTTAATTTTTCTTTAACTTTTATTTATTTTAGTTATTCCTTTTTAATTTATTTCTAAATTTTTGCGATTTCATAACGTTTTTTTTCTTACTGTATCTTTTCTCAATTTATTTCTAACCTTTTGTGATTTTCTTTACTTTTATTTTTCATACTATATCTTCTCTCAATTTATTTTTCTTCAATTTATAAATTTAGGTCCATTTTTTTAACAATTTACGTTTTTTTTCATCATACATACAGATATAATATTCTTTTTATGATTTATACATTTTAATATTTTGCATATATTTTAACCTTTTCAATCTGGTCATTTTTAATCTTTATTTTTTTGAGCATTTATCTATTTTTTCTTCTCATTTTTGATAATTATTTTTTGAAATTATATTTAATGTTTTTGGCAGACAATATAACAATTGCTAAATTATAAATTAATCGTTTGGTTTACCTTAACTGTAATACCAAACGATATTTAAATTAATAAAATATAATCATTTTTAAATTCTTATTTTCAAAACACATTAGAAAATTTTTATTATATAAAACATTAGGGAAGACAGACTAAATAAAAATTTTTTTAAGTATATTTCCATGGATTTTAATTCGAGTTATTTATATTCAGTTGTACAATCATCACAGTCCCAACAAGAAATTACAGGGATAGAGGTAAACTATATGTATATTTAATATTGAAGATGAGTTTTTTTACATAATTTTGCTAAAATTTATCAATATGATTTTTTTAATTTGATAATTATAATAATTTAGATTTCGAAGTTAATTTGAATCTGCTTATTATTTTATTTAATCAACTAGCAATCCTGCTGCTCTTATTTATATTTAATTGAGGTATTTTAACAATAGAATTAATACCTAATATGCTAATTGGCTCAGCATCCGATTAGTGAATTTTTTTATTCCATCTCTCATAATTTTAGAGGAATATAAATAAATATTTCTTTAAATTTTATTATTAATCTTTTAAAAATTGAAGATGAGCCTATTCTTATTTGAAACTATACATTTTTCAAACCACGCCAGGCACGAATTATTTTTTAAAAAAATTATTTATTTTATATAGACCCATACTGACACTGAGTTTAGATGTAGTTCAATGTTGGAAATGGATAGGGAAAATTTTATAAATATTTCTGATAATTCTAATATTAAAAATTATTTTCTCTATACTCCCCAAAAAACGCATAGGAAATGTTCCTTATGCCAAAAGATGTATAGAGTGAGTACAGCGACAAGTATATTTTTTTAAATAATCATTCATAATTTTTACCTATATTTTATGTGTATTAATTCAATAAAAGTACCAAATTAAAATCAGTTGTTTAATAACCCCTTAAAAATATAACGCGATATCTATCATAATGCGCTATTAGCTATTATTTTTTTTATAAGCAGCTTTGGCTAATTTTAGGTTACTTTTTATAAAAAAAAATTAGAGATAAATTTGTTTTATTTTTTACTTATAATGAAATTGCATAATTTAATATATGTAAAAGTAGGATTTTCTATTATATCAATATCCTTTATTTTAAAATAAATTATCAGTGGTAGTATTTTTTATGCTAATACCTAACACTACCAAAATGATAACCCGTTACTTTAACAACTGATTAAAATAACTAATTTTAATTTAAAAGGCTTTTCCACATTATCTACACCTTCATTAGATGAATCTACTTCTAATATAATATCTAGACCTGTGCGCCGATGTCGCAATCTACCGCGGCGATTTATAATTTTTTCATCGGGGTTCTGCGGCGTGCAGATTATGCCACCGCCTACTAAATTGTCGGCGACGGTGGCACGAAATTTATTTAAAAAGTTTTTTTAATGAATTTAATTTATAAAACAATGAATTACATTTTTTTATAATTTATTTGGGCGCTCTTTTTTAACATATTGTTTATATGGTTTAATTCATTTTTTCAACTATTTCCTGTCTCACACCAATTTACATTTATGTAATTTCTATTCTGACGAGAAATAATTATCTTATATTTCTTGGACAATTAATTTTTTAATAATCATTTTATTTAAATTTTAAAACTTTAGAAAATCAGTTATTCCTTCATTGTTTATAGAATCAAATGATATTAAATCTTTACGGCAAAAACATTATCGACCAGGGATGCGAACCCGGCAAAATTTTTGCCCGGTTCCAATTCTTGTTTTCGCCCCATTAGATTTCAAATTTATTTTATAAATTAAATAGATATTTAAAAAACATAAAATTAGAGCTTGAATAAAATTGACGGCTGTTCCTGCGTAAATAAAATTAACGGCCGGGTACAGGTCTAATTAAATCAGAATAGATTTATCTACCATCTTTATCTTTAATATTTGGAAAATTTCATTTTTTTCTCCCCATTCAGATTTTATATTTATCTTTAATTACTTATATAATATTTTTAGCAAATTTACGAAGGCATATGAAGTCTATGCATCCTGAAGCTTTATCCACCAATTTTATTGCAATTCCTGATTCGTTGTTCGGAGCCAGAAAACTATCTGATACCGAAAATCTTTATATGAATAAATTAATATTAAGATGCCTTATAAGGAATAACATATCTTTCAATATTTTGGAGAGCGAAACCTTTAAGGATATTATATGCAAATAAAAATATAAAGATAGTTTGTCGCCAAACTGCAAAAAGGTATTTATTGAATATATTCTTAAGTACCAAAGATGGCATAATTAAAATTTTAAGTAATGTCACGGGATTAGTTTCTCTAACCACGGATATATGGTCACAAAATTCCATATCATATTGTGCGATTACCGTACATTTTATTGACGAATTCTGGATATTAAAAAATTTTTTGCTAGATATTCTATAGTTTCCCTACCCTCACAAAGGTGAAGATATTTGTGAGCTAATTATAGAATCTATTGAGAACTTTAAAATAGAAAAAAAAATTTTAGCCATCACACATGTCAATGGCTCCAATATAATAGTCGCCCTAGATTTAATAAATAAAAATTTTCAATCAAAATATAAAAAGGGCATTAATAGTCATAGATGCCTTGCGCATGTTATAAACATTATTGTGAAGGAAGGTATAGATTTCTTTTCGAAAGAGCTAGGTATGGTAGAAAAATTTGTAAAAAAATTACATAAAAGTCCGAAATGGATGCAAGAATTTACAAAAATTAGTGGTACACGAATACCAATGGATGTGGTAACTAGATGGAATAGCAAATTCATAATGTTATCTAGTATTAATAAAGTATTATAATAATATTTAATTTTCGATAATATTTTATTTTATTTAGCACATCCAGGCTATCAAGGATTTGGGGAAGAAAATTTTTGGAGAAGAAAATTTTAATATAACTATTGATGATTGTGAATTTTTGAAGCATCTCGAAATATTTTTATATCCATTTTATAAAATTACATGCGAAATATGTACAGAAAAGTCCCCTACAATTGGAATGGCCATTCTATATATAGATAAAATTTATAGAACGTTAGATAGGCATGAGGCTTATCATCAAATTGAGGCTATTAAAAGGGCCTCGATGAAGATGCTAGATAAATGCAATATATATATATCGCATATGACGACATTTGAAAACTACGTAGGTAGTTTTCTTGATCCAAGTATCAAAACAAATTTTCTACCGAGTTTTATTAATACAATTGGATACTATGAAAGATTGAAGATTTTGTTTAGTACGTATCAAGCACCTACTTCTCACCAATACCATTTCGAGGAGACCGAATCAAATTTGATGTCGGTAAATATTTTGAATGAGTTGAGAAGGTAAATATAGAAATTAATCCTAATTAATTATATATAATCATTCATATTTTAATTTAGAGATGCCTATATTGTGCCTGATTCTGCTTTAGAAGAGATTGAGGATTATTTGTCGGATCCAGTGGCAAAGACAACAGTGGATGTTCTTAGCTGGTGGTCTGGAAATGCCAAGAGATTTCCAAAATTATCGAATATGGCTAGAGATTATTTAGGGCAACAAACAACATCTGTTGCCAGCGAAAGAGTATTTTCTAGAGCTGCCGATACCTTGACGAACAAACGAAATAGAATGTCCTCTTCAACTCTTAAACAATGCCTGTCGCTAAATTCATGGGACATAAATATATTAAATTTAAAGGAAGGCCTTTGGAAATAATTTTTCAGCATATATTATTTATACATTATTATAATTTAAAGTATATGTTATATTATAAATAAAGATTATAGTAAAAAAAATGCATCCTTATTTTTTTTTAATTTATAAATTAGTTTTATCAAAGTTAGGTATAAAACATATGTTTTAACTAAATGGTCTTTAATAAACAAAATTATATATACAGGGATTTTGTAATGAACTAAACTAGCAAAAATAATTATCAAAAATGAGAAGAAAAAATAGATAAATGCTCAAAAAAATAAAGATTAAAAAAGACCAGATTGAAAAGGTTAAAATATATGCAAAAGATTAAAATGTATAAATCATAAAAAGAATATTATATCTGTATGTATGATGAAAAAAAACGTAAATTGTTAAAAAAATGGACCTAAATTTATAAATTGAAGAAAAATAAATTGAGAGAAGATATAGTATGAAAAATAAAAGTAAAGAAAATCACAAAAGGTTAGAAATAAATTGAGAAAAGATACAGTAAGAAAAAAAACGTTATGAAATCGCAAAAATTTAGAAATAAATTAAAAAGGAATAACTAAAATAAATAAAAGTTAAAGAAAAATTAAAAAAATATTAAGATTTTCTTATTTTGAATGGGAAACCCTGTATCTAGGGTACATCTTCACTAAAATTTTATTTAAACATGTTAGCAATGCTTATTTTAGCCCATTTACATCAAAAAAATACGAAAAACTTTAAAAACAACGATTATGACAATTGTCACTTATCAAGGGTACATTTTCACTAAAATTTCATTCAAACATGTTAGCAATGCTTATTTTAGCCCATTTACATCAAAAAAATTCGAAAAACTTTAAAAACAACGATTATGACAATTTCACTTATCAAGGGTACATTTTCACTAAAATTTCATTTAAACATGTTAGCAATGCTTATTTTAGCCAATTTACATCAAAAAAATTTGAAAAACTTTAAAAACAACGATTATGACAATTGTCACTTATCAAGGGTATATTTTAACTAAGATTTCATTTAAACATGTTAGCAATGCTTATTTTAGCCCATTTACATCAAAAAAATTCGAAAAACTTTAAAAACAACGATTATGACAATTGTCACTTATCAAGGGTACATTTTCACTAAAATTTCATTTAAACATGTTAGCAATGCTTATTTTAGCCCATTTACATCAAAAAAATTCGAAAAACTTTAAAAACAACGATTATGACAATTGTCACTTATCAAGAATACATTTTCACTAAAATTTCATTTAAACATGTTAGCAATGCTTATTTTAGCCCATTTACATCAAAAAAATTCGAAAAACTTCAAAAACAACGATTATGACAATTGTCATTTATCAAGGGTACATTTTCACTAAAATTTCATACAAGGAAATATACAGCCATATAAACAAGTTTACACCTATTTCAGAGAGATGTTAAACATGTTAGCAATGCTTATTTTAGCCCATTTACATCAAAATTCGAAAAACTTTAAAAACAACGATTATGACAATTGTCACTTATCAAGGGTACATTTTCACTAAAATTTCATTTAAACATGTTAGCCCAAAAAAATACGAAAAACTAAAACAACATATTCTTATTAAAATTTTGTTCACATTAATCATTCCCCAAAATTTAGCAATTTACCAGATTTTATAAAAAAACAAAAAAATTGAGCAGACCCAACGAGCCGACTACAGCGAGCCGACTACAGCGAGCCGACTAAGTGAGCCGACCAATGCGGCTCATTTAGTCGACTCGAGTCAAAGTCGTTTTATCGACTAGAAACTAGGTTTGAGTCGCAGCTAAGTCGACTCGGCTTAGCCGTTTAACAACACTATATACTTAGACATGTGCGCCGCCGGTCAAATGCGCCGCCGCCGATGATTTTGACCACAGCGACGCCGCGCGCCATAAAAATGTCGGCGCGCAACACGCCTCCGCCGATGTAAAAATTCGGCGGCATGGAGGCGTGATACATATTTTTTATTATTTATTTTATATATTATTTATGAATATAAGAAAAATATTAAATATTTTTTGAATTATTAAAAAATGCGATTTTATTTTTTAAAATTAATAAATATTATTTGCTATAAATTTGATTTGTATACAATCCTTATTCGCTCACTTTGGGCAGGTTTGTGACCAACGTGCTAGATAAAATAAGATTAGGACATTAAATTTGAAAAGGTAAATCTATATTTTATTCTTTTATTTTGATTCAAATAATTTACAACTCGTTATATAAAATTTATTTTTTATCATAATAGAAATTTTATTTAATGATTTTTATTTTGTTGCCATTATAACATATATAAAAATACCAGGACTAAAATAATTATAATGGATGCAGCATTGCAATACCCTGTAACAAAATATAGTATATCCTTGCAAGCAAAACCTTCTTTTGCATGGAAACATTTTGGATCCTTAATATTAAAAACTGACACAAATAATAAGAGAACCAGTGTTGCTATAGATAAAGTCTTTTGTAATATATGCTTGCAAATAGCACTTGATAAAGATGGTGAGGATGAAAATAATTCTTCATTTTCAGAGTAAATTTTTTGATTATTTTATAAATATTAGTAAATTTTTTAATTAGTTATCCAATCAAATCTTTTTCAAAAAATATCAGCACATCAAATATAATAAAACATTTACTTGACAAACATGATTTATCATGTAAAGAAGAAATATCTAAACAAAATTTAAAGTTATTTTTCAAACCCATTGTAAAAGATACAACTGACCCTATAAAAGATAAAAAATGGATTCTGGTTAGGAATTATGTTCTCATGTGTTGCAAGGATTTAATGCCATTCTCTTCTATAAATAATACTGGAATGCAAGATTTTCTAAAGGTTATTTGTAAAATCATTATAATTTTTTATAGGGCAATCTTAATTTTTATTTGTTAAGATATTTAATTATTTTATAACATCCCACATTTAGAATTTTTTATGGCATAATATTTTATTATTAACTTTTTATTATGTAGAAATATAGCATTATTTCAGATGCCAAAGAATTACCTGACAGAACAACACTTAGCCGGAGTGGATTAGATGATGTTTATTTATCAATGAAAGCATACATATGCCAACAAATTAATGTAGGTCCTAAATTTTGTGCTATAACTTTTGATATGTGGACAGACAAATATAGACTGCGAAATTATATCACCTTTACTTTTCACGAAATAGATAATAATTTTAATATTGTATTTATCGGCGACACATCATGTCACCCAAAAACATACCGCTGAAACTATTCTTTCCGAAATAGAAAAAGTTGAAAATGAATTTGATTTAGGGTCCAAGAAAATTCAAATGGTTACGGATGCAGGACCCAATGTAAAGAAGTGTTCGTCTAGGAGAATATGACTATCATTTATGTTTGGGGCATGAATTACATAATCTAGTGACAGTCGATGGAATAAAAAAAGTTAATAAAATTGAAAATTAGTTGCCTTAAGATTCAAAACAGAGGATTTTGAAAATATAAACGATATAGAAAATAAAAAATGTTTTGAATCGATATCATATACATCGGATATTTTAGATTTGGATGATAATGATCCTTTTTATGAAGATCGTTTGGGGTTTGATGATGATAGTGAAAATCAAAAATCATATGAGAAAAAACATAAAACCTTAAAATTAAATGTGCCTACACGTTGGCATAGTAGTTTAATAATGCTGGAAAGTGTGACTGGCAATAACAAAAATCCTATAAATATTCTATTAAATAGAATGGAGAAACCGGATCTCAAATTATTTAACACCGATTGGGACTTGGTGTATGAACTTTTAAATTTTCTTAAAACCTTCTAACAAACTGTTGAATTTTTATCTGTCCAAAAAGGAGTTACTATAAATTTAGCCTTATTATTTCGTAGTGAAATAAAAATCATTTAATTGTAAAAGAAAATGATAGTCCACCCATAGCATCCCTTAAACAATATATGCTTACTAAATTTGATCATAGATTTCCAATAACCGATCTTCAGGTAGTATTTTAAAATAATATTTTATACATTATTCTTTCTTTTATTTTTTTTACTTAGGTGTTAGGAGCACTTTTGGATCCTCGTTTTCAATCAATAAACATAGTAAATGAATATTTAAAGGAAAAAAATATTACTCCGGTTGAATTTTTATGTCAACACGCTACCTCTCTACGGTCTTACACGGACGCATTAAACGAATGTAAAACGACGGAAGTTGCTTCAAAACTCGATTATCTTAAGTCATTGGCTACGAAGCATTCATCTATTCAAAACAATAACCTGGAACCAACAACACTATTTAACTAGTTTAGAAAAAGAGTGTTATTCATTATTTTCGCCTTATAGTTTGGAGATAAAAGATGTCTTAGATTTTTGGAAGAGCATTCGATCTTCCTAAACATTCAATATTAGCTAGAAAGGTCCTGTGCGTTCGAGCTACAAGCACACCCAGCGAGATTGTATTTTCTATAGCTGGGCTCACTCTGAACTCTAAAAGATCATTATTATGTCCTTTAAATCTTAATAAAATAATATTTATTCATGATAATTATAACTTAATAAAATCATTAAATTATAGTTATAAACATAATAAAGTATAAATTTTATTTTAAAAGTGTTTCCAATGAATTTATAATTTTACTTAAAAAAATTTAAGTTAGAAAAATATTTGACGCCGCCACCGATTTTTGTGGCGGCGTCTAAATCGATTCGCCGCCGCCAGCCGATCATTTTAAAAAAAGAAACGCCACCGCCGAAAATGCTGTCGGCGCACATGTCTAAATATACTCAATTTTTTGTGATAATTATGTTTCCTTGATATATTTTCTTTTTATAATATTTTTCTTGTTTTTATGAAATAAAATTATGTTTAATTTATATAGTATTAAGAAATCAGTCAGTTTAATATTATTGCAATAAAATAAAGTTTCAGTTTAAAAGATTTATAAGTTTCTATATAAAAAAATTTTGTATGTCATAAATATAAGTGTTAAATTTTAATCAACTAAAAATATAATTGTATATGCATCTAAAAAATAAAATGACGATTTTATGAAGCCAACAGGAAATGATTAAGACATAATCAGAGTGATAGATATTGATTGAGATTCTTTTATGTAATAGAAACCCTCCTTTGTCTATGATTAGCTTAAGCTTTTGTCTATTAAAATTTTAAGGCTAGAGATCCCAATAATATGATTATAAATGAAGAAAACTTATATACATTGTATTTAATTAAAATTTTCTGCAGGATGGAGTAGAATAAACATAATTTTAACCATATGAAGAAAATTATTACAAATAATGGGTTAATAAATAAAAATTACACAGGATATCAATGTAAAATAAATAAATTCCCTGAAATAATTATATAAAAGAATAGAAAATCATTTTTATATCAAATATATTTAAAACTATTAAATATATTTTAAATAAATTTTTTACAAATCAAAAATGGCCGCCAATATTTTTGAAGCGATGAAAAATATAAATAATAAATATTTTACAATTTTAATGGCCGCCAATATATTTGAAACGATGAAGAAATATATAATGAATAAATATTTTACAATTTTAATGGCCGCCAATATATTTGAAACGATGAAAAAATATATAGTGAATAAATGTTACTTTCAATGGGCGCCAATATATTTGAAGGGATGAAAACATCTCTTAAAAATCAATACGGTATTGATTCTACAATACCACAATATCACAAAGGTATTGAATCTACAATAATATAAATACGATATTGAAACTACAATGGGTATTGGTATTGATTTCACAAGTTGCAGCTATGACCTGCTGAAAGAGGAACCCTAGTAACCATAGTTCTCGCTAGGGAATACCATCCCGTCTATGTTCCTTTTCCTAAGGAAAAAGTTTATTGATCATTTTATAAGAGATGGACCTAATGGTTGCATAGGCTCTCAAATGGGTCAGGTTGAATGCAAGAAGTGGAATTTATGGGTTATTTAGAACATTTTGCGGATGTGAGGCCACTTCTTGAAAAGCCTATGTTATTGATTCTAGACAATCATAGTTCGCACCAATCTCTTGGTGCTATTGATTTTTGCTTAAAATCTGGCATTATCTTGCTATCCTTACCTCCACATAAGAGACCTTCATGGGCCGGGCCGGTGTAGGATTGTGAAATATATACCCATTGTAGTTTCAATACCGTATTTATATTTTCATCGTAGATTCAATACCTTTGTGATATTTTGGTATTGTAGAATCAATACCGTATTGATTTTTAAGAGATGTTTTCATCGCCTCATATATATTGGCGCCCATTGAAATTAACATATCTATTCACTATATATTTTTTCACAGGGTTGTGCATTTGACCGGTGAAATAAGTTTCGGTATATATGTTTTT
This sequence comes from Gordionus sp. m RMFG-2023, assembly GCF_954871325.1. Classification (NCBI taxonomy): domain Eukaryota; kingdom Metazoa; phylum Nematomorpha; class Gordioida; order Chordodea; family Parachordodidae; genus Gordionus; species Gordionus sp. m RMFG-2023. The sequence continues at coordinate 19,006,278 of NC_088778.1, forward strand.
TTAAGTCAATTAAAATGAATCTATAATATTAATTTTTTAAATTCATTGTCATTCAATAACTAACGTTTAGCCCTCTGTGGCAGAGTCTTGTTCTGACTTATATTCAATATTATCATTTTCTTATATTTTTTAATCAATTTTCCTGATGTCGAGATCTTTCAATTTCAATTTTCAAAAGAATTTTAACCAAAATCGACCGATTTCTTAAGAAGAACTAGGAGTTGTTAGTCTCTTAATGGGCATGATGGCAAAGTTCAATCTATTAACTTGAGGTCGGAATTGATTGTTTTTTATAGAAATTACTGTTTTCCACATAATTTGTTATTAAACATGCTGATTTTGCTTCTAAAATTAATTATATCACTTAAAATATTTTGGTCATTACAACCTTTTAAAATGGCTAATTCTTGAATTATATCATATACTTCATTGAATTAACTACTGGTGAGATGCTCATGTTGATATTGGGAACCCAAAAAATAAGCAACATTGTGATCACATATATTTATATAGTTTTTTCTATTTTAAACATATTTTTAATTTTTTTCTTTAGATTTTTTTAGAGCATTTGACCAGTTCAAATACTCCTCAGGTCAACTGACTGAATTTGACCAGTCAATTGACCGACTTGCCAACCCTGCTTTTTCATCGTTTCAAATATATTGGCGGCCATTAAAATTGTAAAATATTTTTCATTATATATTTCTTCATCGTTTCAAATATATTGGCGGCCATTAAAATTGTAAAATATTTATTATTTATATTTTTTCATCGCTTCAAAAATATTGGCGGCGATTTTTGATTTGTAAAAATTTATTTAATATAAATTGATTTTTTATTCTTTTATATAATTATTTCAATTTATTTATTTTACATTTATATCTTATGTAATTTTTATATTAACCCATTATTTGTAAACAATATCTATCACTCTGATTGTGTTTTAATCATTTCCTGTTGGCTTCATTAAATCGTCATTTTATTTTTTAGATGCATATACAATTATATTTTTAGTTGATTAAAACACTTATATTTATGACATACAAAATATTTATATATAGAAATTTATAAAATAAAATTTAAAATAAAATCTTAATGTTTTAAATTATTCTTTTAAACTGAAACTTTATTTTATTACTATAATATTAAACTGACTGATTTCTTAATACTATATAAATTAAACATAATTTTATTTCAAAAATACAAGAAAAATATTATAAAAAGAAAATATATCAAGGAAACATAATTATCACAAAAAATTGAGTATATTACATTATGATACAATTATAATGATATGAAGATGCCTATATTAAATATTATTTAAATTTTAGGCAGTAAAGGATATTTTCCTGTTATTAAGTATTCTTCTATTGTTTGATATTTATCTGTTATTTTTGATATTTATTTGTTATTGCTTGATATATATTTAGGATATTTTCCTGTTACTAAATATTCTTATATTGCATGATATTTATCTGTTATTAATTTAAATGTATGTACCAATTTAAGCAGTAAAGGATATTTCCCTGTTACTAAGTATTCTTTTATTGTTTGATGTTTATCTGTTATTGCTTGATATAAATTTATAATTATAAATTTAAATGTACCAATTTAAGCAGTAAAGGATAATTCCCTATTGCTAAGTATTCTTTTATTGTTTGATATTTATCTGTTATTGCTTAATATAAATTTATTAAATTTAAATGTACCAATTTCATTCATTAATTTTAGATTTTATTCGTAAAAGTTGTGGTTCGGTCATAAATTATCAATACGGTATATTTTAGATGGTATTGATTTTACAATACTACACCGGCCCGCAGGCCCATACCCGGCCTGGGCTTTTGGAAATTTTTTAATTGGGCCATGCTTGCGCCAAATTTTTTTTATCAAATTTAGATTATTTTAAGGAAATTTATTTGGACAAATTTAACAAATCATTTATCCCATTTCCTAGACAACTTGGTAGAGTTTTAATTTTGTTTTTTCTTTAAAATCGGAAATTGGACTTATTCCTGACATAACTGATTTGAAGTGTAAGACTATTATAGGTAATTCCTACACTTAATTATATAAAATACCATGATATTTTTATTTAAAAATCACTTTTTATTTCATTCTTATAAAACTGGATCATACTGTTAATTCTTTAGTGTGACAAATCCAATATTAATTAGAAATTAAATATAAGGCTATAAAGATGATATTTAAAATGATTAAGGTAATGATAATTACAATAATTGAAATAAGGATTTTATATCATTTATAAATTCAATTGGCTTTCTATGTATATCCTATGTGTATTAAACGAATGAGATTGAATGTTAAGAAAGCTGTTAATATGTAACATAACACTCATTTCTCTGAATTAATTCATTTTTTGTGTTTTCTTTTATATGTGGGAATTATGTAACGATAATGAATGAATAGATTTATTTTGAATGACCAACAGATTTGACCTTTAATATAATAGTACAACTAATATTTAGAATATATAAATTTGATTTTTTATCATCATCATATTGCTAAAATTCATCATGATTTTTTTCTGGCCAATAAATTTGCACCAAATAAATCTGCATTCTGTACAATTTTTTTGATAATTCTGGCTTCTTTTATTATTTCACTACAACACTTATGACTTTCTCCTCTGTAATAAATTGTAGTATTTTCAATTTTTTTTAGATATAATGAATAAAAATGAAATAGTTAAAAAATTACATTCTCAATAATATAAATTATTTGAAAACAACTCATTGAAGAGCAAAGTCTGGGATTCTTTTAGTATAATAATAGACAATCATAATAATAAAATTGGATATGTTCAATGTAAAACATGCCAAGACATACTTTCATATTCACAAAAAGTAGGATCATCCCATTTATCAAGGCATAAATGTAAACCAAATCCTAAAATTAAATTATCTTTTTTTCATCCAATTTAAATGATAAAGCATCATATACGAGTGAAAAAAAGGAAGTTATCAATAGATGTGTAAAATTTTGTGCTGTATATATTCGCCCATTTCAATATATAGCTGGTAAAGGCTTTAATCATTTAGCATAATATTTTATTGGTTGGTTCAAAGAAGGGTTTGATTGATGTTGAAAATATTTTGCCAAGTCCTATAACTATATCAAGACATATAAATGATATGTCTCAAAATTTGCACAAAAATATATTCCCAGAAGTACAAAATTGTTTAATAAATTCTTTTTGTGGTGCAACAACTGATTTATACACAGATGACTTTAAGCACACATATATAACATTAACTCACTATATAATTAAATGGAAATTAAAAAAACGTGTTTTATATATTTAACTTTTTTTAGAAGATAAAAAAACAAGTGAAAACATTCACAAAGAACTTGTTTCTAATTTTACAAAACTTGGATATGCCTGATGCATTTTATAAAATCACATTCATCGGTAGCAACTTGATAAAGGCTTAAGAACCATATAAACGATTAAACTGTTCAGCTAATCTCATTAACATTATTTTAAGAAATACCTTTTCTCTAAAATATATGCAAATATCTAAACTAGTGTTGCGTAATCGGCTAAAAACTACGCCTCAGCCTAATTAGGCTAAGCCTATTAAGGTTAAGCCTAATTTGGTTAAGCCTAAAAATCGTCTAACCAAGCCTATATAAATCGGCTAAAATTAAATTAGTCAAAATTCTGCATCGATGCGCATTAATTATTATTTATTTATTTTAGTAAAATAATTTATTTTATTTATATTTAATGTAAATATTTTATTATTATCAACAAATAAACATGATATGATTTAATATTTTTTATTTATATTGTTTTATTTTGAAATGAAAATAAATTTATTTATTTGATGTTTATTTAATAAAAAAAATAATATGCTGCTATATTGTAAAAATGTAATATTCTTTTTAATATAATTTATTAGTGATTTTCACAATCTTCTTTGTAAATACATCTTTTATTGAGGAATTGTATTGTAAATTTTATTAGATAAATAAACAATCTTTTATAATTTTTTTTAAATTATCTATTTTTATTTAAATGAGGTGGATTTTATGAAACTTTTTTGATGATTTAATATGATCTTTTTAAGGATAATATTTTAATGTGACAATTGTCATAATCGTTATTTTATAAGTTTTTTGAATTTTTTTGAAGAAAATATGTTAAAATAAGTATTAATAACATGTGTAAATATAAATTTAGTGAAGATGTACCAATGAAAAGTGACAATTGTCATAATCGTAATTTTTAAAGATTTTTGAAGAAAATATGTTAAAATGAGTAATAATAACATAATTAAATAAAAATTTAGTGAAGATGAACCATATAAAAGTGACAATTGTCACAATCGTTATTTTTAAAATTTCTTTGATGTAAATGGGTAAAAATATAGATTGTAAAATTAAAATTGCCTGAGTATGTGCCATTAGTGTTGCGTAATCGGCTAATTTTAGCCGACTAAAAACCGCTTAGCCGAGATTTTAGGTGGAAAAATCGGCTAAGCCTAGTTAGGCTAAGCCTCAAAAATCGGCTAAGCCTAAAAATCGGCTAAGCCTAAAAATTGGCTAAGCCTAAAAATCGGCTAAGCCTAAAAATTGGCTAAGCCTAAAAATCGGCTAAGCCTAATTGGCTAAAATAAATTAGTCAAAATTCTGCATCGATGCTTAGCATTAATTATTATTTATTTATTTTAGTAAAATAATTTATTTTATTTATATTTAATGTAAATATTTTATTATTATCAATAAATAAACATGTTATGATTTAATATTTTTTATTTATATTATTATATTTTGAAATGAAAATAAATTTATTTATTTGATGTTTTTTTAATAAAAAAAATTATATGCTGCTATATTGTAAAAATGTAATATTCTTTATAATATAATTTATTAGTGATTTTCACAATCTTCTTTGTAAATACATCTTTTATTGAGGAATTATATTGTAAATTTTATTAGATAAATAAACAATCTTTTAGGTGAAATCTTTTATCATTTTTTTAAAATTATCTATTTATTATTAAATAAGGTGGATTTTATGAAACTTTTTTGATGTTATTTTATATGATCTTTTTAAGGATAATATTTTAATGTGACAATTGTCATAATCGTTCTTTTATAAGTTTTTTGAATTTTTTTGAAGGAAGTATGTTAAAATAAGTATTAATAACATGTGTAAATACAAATTTAGTGAAGATGTACCAATGAAAAGTGACAATTGTCATAATCGTTATTTTTAAAGTTTTTCGAATTTTTTTGACGAAAATATGTTAAAATAAGAATTAATAACATGTGTAAATATAAATTTAGTGAAGATGTACCATAGAAAATTGACATTGTCATAATGGTTATTTTTAAAGTTTTTTGAATTTTTTTGACGAAAATATGTTAAAATAAGTATTAATAACATGTGTAAATATAAATTTAGTGAAGATGTACCAATGAAAAGTGACAATTGTCATAATGGTTAATTTTAAAGTTTTTGAATTTTTTTGACGAAAATTTGTTAAAATAAGTATTAATAACATGTGTAAATATAAATTTAGTGAAGATGTACCATAGAAAAGTGACAATTGTCATAATCGTTATTTTTAAAGTTTTTTGACGAAAATATGTTAAAATAAGTATTAATAACATGTGTAAATATAAATTTAGTGAAGATGTACCAATGAAAAGTGACAATTGTCATAATGGTTAATTTTAAAGTTTTTTGAATTTTTTTGACGAAAATTTGTTAAAATAAGTATTAATAACATGTGTAAATATAAATTTAGTGAAGATGTACCATAGAAAAGTGACAATTGTCATAATCGTTATTTTTAAAGTTTTTTGAATTTTTTTGACGAAAATATGTTAAAATAAGTATTAATAACATGTGTAAATATAAATTTAGTGAAGATGTACCAATGAAAAGTGACAATTGTCATAATCGCTATTTTTAAAGTTTTTTGAATTTTTTTGACGAAAATATGTTAAAATAAGTATTAATAACATGTGTAAATATAAATTTAGTGAAGATGTACCAATGAAAAGTGACATTTGTCATAATCGTTAATTTTAAAGTTTTTTGAATTTTTTTGAAGAAAATATGTTAAAATAAGTATTAATAACATGTGTAAATATAAATTTAGTGAAGAAGTACCAATGAAAAGTGACATTTGTCATAATTATTATTTTTAAAGTTTTTTGAATTTTTTTGAAGAAAATATGTTAAAATAAATATTAAAAACATGTTTAAATTAAAATTTAGTGAAGATGTGCCATAAAAAAGTGACAATTGTCATAATCGTTATTTTAAATTTTTTGAATTTTTTTGACGAAAATATGTTAAAATAAGTATTAATAACATGTGTAAATATAAATTTAGTGAAGATGTACCAATGAAAAGTGACAATTGTCATAATCGTTATTTTTAAAGTTTTTTGAATTTTATTGACAAAGATATTTTAAAATAAGTATTGATAACATGTTTAAATAAAAATTTAGTGAAGATGTTCTCTAGATAAGCGACAATTGTCATAATCGTTATTTTTAAAGTTTTTTGATTTTTTTTGACGAAAATAGTTATCTTGCATCGATATTGATTTTAAAATAGAAAAAAAAGTTTACCCAAATTTTAAACAAGATTGTCTGGTGAAAATTGGTAAAAAAATAATAATTTCTAACTTAGGATTAGATATTATGATATAAATTTTGCATATTGATTTCTGACCCGATGAACAAATGTAATAAAATGCCAATTTGCTCCTGTTTTTGGGGAAGAATCTATTATTACCATATGTTTTTCTATGGCATATACTCAGGCAATTTTAATTTTACAATCTATATTTTTACTCATTTACATCAAAGAAATTTTAAAAATAACGATTATGACAATTATCACTTTTCTATAGTACATCTTCACTAAATTTTTATTTAAACATGTTATCAATACTTATTTTAAAATATCTTTGTCAATAAAATTCAAAAAACTTTAAAAATAACGATTATGACAATTGTCACTTTTCATTGGTACATCTTCACTAAATTTATATTTACACATGTTATTAATACTTATTTTAACATATTTTCGTCAAAAAAATTCAAAAAATTTAAAATAACGATTATGACAATTGTCACTTTTCATTGGTACATCTTCACTAAATTTATATTTACACATGTTATTAATACTTATTTTAACATATTTTCGTCAAAAAAATTCAAAAAACTTTAAAAATAACCATTATGACAATGTCAATTTTCTATGGTACATCTTCACTAAATTTTATTTAAACATGTTATCAATACTTATTTTAACATATTTTCTTCAAAAAATTCAAAAACTTTAAAATTAACGATTATGACAAATGTCACTTTTCATTGGTACATCTTCACTAAATTTATATTTACACATGTTATTAATACTTATTTTAACATATTTTGGTCAAAAAAATTCAAAAAACTTTAAAAATAGCGATTATGACAATTGTCAGTTTTCTATGGTACATCTTCACTAAATTTTTATTTAAACATGTTAATAATACTTATTTTAACATATTGTCGTCAAAAAAATTCAAAAAACTTTAAAAATAACGATTATGACAATTGTCACTTTTCTTTGGTACATCTTCACTAAATTTATATTTACACATGTTATTAATACTTATTTTAACATATTTTCGTCAAAAAAATTCAAAAAATTTAAAATAACGATTATGACAATTGTCACTTTTCATTGGTACATCTTCACTAAATTTATATTTACACATGTTATTAATACTTATTTTAACATATTTTCGTCAAAAAAATTCAAAAAACTTTAAAAATAACCATTATGACAATGTCAATTTTCTATGGTACATCTTCACTAAATTTTATTTAAACATGTTATCAATACTTATTTTAACATATTTTCTTCAAAAAAATTCAAAAAACTTTAAAATTAACGATTATGTATGTGCCATAGAAAAAATATATGGTAATTCTTCCCCAAAAACAGGAGCAAATTGGCATTTTATTACATCCGTTCATCGGGTCAGAAATTAATATACAAAATATATATCATAATATTTTATCCTAAGTTAGAAATTATTATTTTTTTGCCAATTTTCATCAGACAATCTTGTTTAAAATTTGGGTAAAATTTTTTTCTATTTTAAAATCAATATCGGATGCAAATTAACTATTTTCGTCAGCAAAAATCAAAAAACTTTAAAAATAACGATTATGACAATTGTCGCTTATCTAGAGTACATCTTCACTAAATTTTTAATTAAACATGTTATCAATACTTATTTTAAAATATTTTTGTCAATAAAATTCAAAAAACTCTAAAAATAACGATTATAACAATTGTCACTTTTCTACGGTACATCTTCCCTAAATTTTATTTACACATGTTATTAATATTTATTTTAACATATTGTCGTCAAAAAATTCAAAAAACTTATAAAATAACGATTATGACAATTGTCACTTTTCTATGGTACATCTTCACTAAATTTTTATTTAAACATGTTTTTAATACTTATTTTAACATATTTTCTTCAAAAAAATCCAAAAAATTTTAAAAATAACGATTATGACAATTGTCACTTTTCTTTGGTACATCTTCACTAAATTTATATTTACACATGTTATTAATACTTATTTTATTTTCGTCAAAAAAATTCAAAAAACTTTAAAAATAACGATTATGACAATTGTCACTTTTCATTGGTACATCTTCACTAAATTTATATTTACACATGTTATTAATACTTATTTTAACATATTTTCGTCAAAAAAATTCAAAAAACTTTAAAAATAATGATTATGACAATTGTCGCTTATCTATGGTACATCTTCTCTAAATTTATATTTACACATGTTATTAATACTTATTTCAATATATTTTCGTCAAAAAAATTCAAAAAACTTTAAAAATAAAGATTATGACAATTGTCACTTTTCATTTTTACATCTTCACTAAATTTTTATTTACACATGTTATTAATACTTATTTTAACATACTTTCTTCAAAAAAATTCAAAAAATTTATAAAATAACGATTATGACAATTGTCACATTAAAATATTATCCTTAAAAAGATCATATAAAATAACATCAAAAATGTTTCATAAAATCCACCTCATTTAATAAAAAATAGATAATTTTAAAAAAAATATAAAAGATTTCACCTAAATGATTGTTTATTTATCTAATAAAATTTACAATATAATTCCTCAATAAAAGATGTATTTACAAAGAAGATTGTGAAAATCACTAATATATTATATTAAAAAGAATATTACATTTTTACAATATAGCAGCATATTATTTTTTTTATTAAAAAAAACATCAAATAAATAAATTTATTTTCATTTCAAAATAAAACAATATAAATAAAAAATATTAAATCATACCATGTTTATTTGTTGATAATAATAAAATATTTACATTAAAAAATAAAATAAATAAATAATAATTAATGCTAGGCATCGATGCAGAATTTTTGACTAATTTATTTAAGCCAATTTTTAGGCTTAGCCTAATTAGGTTTAGCCGATTTTTAGGCTTTACCTAATTAGGCTTATCCGATTTTTTACCTAAAATCTCGGCTAAAATTAGCCGATTACGCAACACTAATCTACATCCTTATTATATAACCTCATTCTACAATGCAAATCACTAACTAAATATTTTAAACAAAGTGGATATAACAAGAATCTATCAAAGTCACTTTGCCAAGATGTTGAAACAAGATGGAATTCAAAATTAAAAATGTTCAAAAGCATATATGAACAATATGAGGATATTTTAGATTCTTAACAGAAAAGATATATGGAATACATGCTAAATGTTATTGATAAAAGCGCATTGAAAACATTAATAGAAATGTTGACTCCTTATAATCAGTTCAACCAAAGAGCTTGATGGGGATACAAAGCCCACATTATTTAAAGTTTTATTAATCTATAAAAAATTAGCAAATTTACCAGTGTGTAATATTTTATGTTATGCACATCAAAATAACAATAAAATTGAAATTAAGAGCTAAGGAATTTTTAATATCAAAATTTCAATTAAATATTCTCCTCAAAATCGCAACATTTTTAAGCCCAAAATTCCGCCAATTAAGAATGCTTACTTTGGAAAAAGCATTAGATGTAAAAAATTCTGTTAGAGCGATAACGAAATATTATTCGGAGTATCAACCTATTCCTATATATGATCTGGATGAAGTATTTGACCCTACTTTAAGGAATGATACCAAAGTTATAAGTAACATATTTTTTATAAATGTTTTCATCTATATAATATTTTTAGGTACATCTTCAGATCTGGATGAAGTGCAGCCCCTACTTCGAAGAGTACTACCAGAGCTACCAATAATTTATTTTTTATGAATCTTTTTAGCAATATAATATGTTTAGCTTCATCCTCATTAATGGATATGTCTTCATGGGAGGATGATACAATGCTTAATAATGAGACTGATGCTGATGAGGATAATTTATATTTGGATATTAAGCTTAAGGAAGAGGATATTAATTATGATGATCATCCTAGATTGGTGGAAGAAGCATGAAAAAATTTTGCCAAAATCATCACGATTAGCCAAAAAAATTCATGCAATTCCAGCATTAAATGCTTCGAGTAAACGAAATTTCTGCACTATTGGAAGAGTTATCGAAGAGAGAAGGACAAATTTAAACAATGAAATTCTTGATAATATATTATTTTTAAATGATATTTGAAAATATAAATTAAAATGTTTATATCATTTATTAATATTTGGGAATTTTTTTCAACATTAGATATGAGCCGAGCCAGGCTTGGGCCTAAAAAAATTTTTTACTGCGGGTCTGAGCCGGGCTTGGTCAAAAAATTAAGGCCCATGAAGGTCTCTGCTCCACATACGTCTTATAAAATGCAAGCCCTTGGCAGATGCATTTTTGGGCCATAAAAAAATATTATAACTACGTCGGCTACTAGATGCGCAGCAATTTAAATAAATTATTTAATATTTATGACATTCCAAAAGTAGTAAAAAATATAATACCACTTACCATAACTATTAAAAACATTATAAATCATTTGAAGTAATGGGCATATAATAATTCTGATAATGGATAATTCACACGTAGTTTTTAAAGACAATAGTCAAACAACATTAGAAAAATCAACACCTGAACCATTAAATATTTCGAACCCTGCAAATTTAGAAAATAATACCTTACCGCCCTCAGAGGCATAAGAGAACTTCTCAAATTATAAAGATATAAGTCAATATAAAGAAGATAATTTATTTGATATGAGAATATATATACACTTCCTGAACTTGTGAGAAATATAGACAACAAAAGAAGGAAAAAATCTAAAATATTTTCATCTTTACCCTGTAAGAAATCCTATAATTAAAAATAAAGACAAAATCTTATAAAAACTTATAAAACCTCTGGGTAATAACACAGGAAATGAAAAGAAGTCCAGATTAACTAAAATTATTAAAAAAATAAATGAAAATATTTGCATATATGTCACAAAAAATATAAAAATAATTATGAAAGCTACCAATTCATGGGTTGTATTGGATGGGCACAAGAAAGTTGTGCCAAATTTGATGATTTTTTTTGTGCAATAAATATAATTAAATACTTATCTTTCACTTTGTTTATGTTTAAAAATTTATTTTCCAAATTTTTTTTTAACAAAATAAATTTTGCTAATTTTTTTTATATTTATTAGTTATGAATTACAATATTATCAATAAAATCAAATGTGTTATAGTTTCTAGTCTTACTGGAATACTGATTTTAAATTTATTTAAACCTCTATTTCATGAGTGTCACAAAGTACACAGAGTCTGTCATGGTTAGTACAAAAAAAAATTTTTGAAATCCAATTATCTAAATATTAATTATTTCAAATAGCCTATACTTATGGGATTCAGAAGATGTTTTACTTGTTCAGATTAGTCGATTAATAAAATTATTAAGGTTTGAAAGGAAAATGTCCCACCAACCCCGGTCTCCCTACTTATATAATAAATTACTAGTATGTGAGAATTGGTTGTTTCAATATTTGTACTTATTAGTTTGCTAAACAGCTCGATTTATAAAAACACTAACTCAAAGTTTTAGCCAAAAAATATTACACAAACCTGAAGATTTTGTTCATAGATGAAAGAAAGGTTTGGACATGTATTCATGAAATCTCGAGATTTACGTAATATTAAGTTGGTTAAAATATTAATTTAAAATCGGCTAAATCGAGCCATTTAATAACACTAGTACTTATAAACATTTATTTTATGGCTTTGCTTCAACTTCAGTGTAATTGTAGTGTAATTAGTAAATATGATTGAAGATTAATAGATTGGATGGTATGTTTAAAGCTTTTACAATAAGAGTTCTATTATTTAACTATTGAACGGGGAGTACCAGGTATCTTTAATATTAACTAGCTGCTTCTTAGCGCCTGATAGCGAATTTTTTTATAATAATTATTTCCCATTTATTTTTGTATTCAATTATAATTCGAGTCGACTCAAAACCGCTTAGCTACAATGTTAATCAAATTTTTTAGCTTAATTTCGAGTAGGATTCTAAAAATTAAAACCCTAGGCAGACTTTAAAACAACTTAGCCAAGATTTAATTCATTTTTTTAACTTAATCTCCAGGTTTGAGTTAACCAGCCGATTATAGGAATATTATCTGGAAATGTAAAATTAAGATATTTATAAATAAAAAGGATTACATATAGAAGAAGTATGCATATTTGTCTTCAAATCTATTTTGAGCGGAAGTTTTAGTAGAAAAAATACCCTCTTGAATCCCACTTCTGCCCAAATACTTTTTTTGCTCATCTTGATAGATCAAATCATATACGACTTATAGTTCAAATCATATACGACTTATAGTTCAATTTAAATTGAAATTATTTTAGTTTAAATGAAAGTCCAATATAGTGCTTACAGATTAAGAGATAGAGTAAACGGTTTTTTCTTTAAAACCCTCTGTTAAGATTATCAATTTACATATTTCCACACCACTATAAACATACATTACTCGAAATACAACTCAAAAGGAAAAGGCTTCAATTTGTAAGTATAAGGATTAACAACTCAAATTTAATAATATTCAAATTATTATAATATAACCTAATATCCTTCTAATTTAAATTATCGATATTTAATATCCCCTAGCAATAATGGTTATTTATTTTCTAGAATAAAACTTTTTTAATATATAACTTTTACGCCCGGGGGTGAGGTCAGAATTTTAAACATCTATATTATTTTATGGCCAGGTCCTGATTTTTAAAATTTCATCATTTTAAATAATTTTGGCTGTATAAAAGGAAAATTGAAAATATGAGATGCAAATGAATATTTAATGGCATATATGATTTTCCAAATAATAATTTAATATTTTTTTTAAATAAAGCCCCTTTGTTAAAATATTTAGTTCCTACTTGGGTTGATATCATTTTAATTTTAAAACCATCTCTAGGCCGAAATCAAGTTTTAGACCTGGAGGCCATATAACAATCTATTACACTTAATAACCTTCGCTAATCTATTAAATTAATAAAATTTATTTCTGAAAATATTTTAATCTAAATATACTTTCTTTCGTAACCCTCTATTGCACGCTAAACTAATTAAAGCGAAAATTTTATAATAAATACTCATTTTTAACTCTCATATATATCTAAAGAAGGTAACAAATTTTTCTCCCGAATCTTTTGAATATTTTGGAATATGTTAACTAGAATACATAACAGATTGTATAAAAATGATATACAAGGGCAAAAAATCAGTTTTTGTAAAAAATAATGATACCCCGCATTTGTCGCATGCTACTTTCGTATTACCCTTAAATCCTGGTAATTTGCACCTGATCTTTTTGCCATTATACCTCGGCCAATGTGCAAATTGGTCTTTCCGGATTTGGTTACCGCTGCGCTGAACCTCTTTTACATTTTTTTTATACTCGGATTGCGCCAATATCCGTCTATTACTCGAATTTGAATTGGTACTTTTATTTCCTTTACATGAGACATCTGCGACTTATTTTACAATATAAGAGCGATTCCTGCTCCCTCCTTAGAATTTGTAACAGGTTAAAATCCTTCTGATATAATAGCCATTCATTAGCAGGCATCAGATCAAATATATGAAATGCTAGATACTATTTTCGGGACCTGATATGAATTCTATATAGCGCTAGTAGGGAATCTATAAGATCCACTTCGCCCATGTTTTTTTGTAATTTTTAACAATAGCTGGACACTTCACGTTAATACTTACCTTTTTTCGATAGAATCGTTTCACGTCAGATATTGGGTGGGCCCCTATAAAGCTGCTCATTAGATAAAGGGAACGATTGTCAAACCATTTGATAACAGATAAACCGACTCCATTGATCACCGTTTTTTTCAACAAAAATTCCTCTTCCCTTTTTTAAAAATTCTTGATCTGTCGGCAAAACACAATTTTTGAGGCGATTAGCCCTAATCGTTGATACACATTGTATCTCCCTATGCGCTAATATAGCTAGTAAGTTTTTGCTTGAGAACCAATTGTCAAAACATAACTTAAAATTTTGTTGCAAATGGGCTACGACAACCATGCGTAGAACAGAATTCCCACAAGCCCCGATTGTTCGGTTTAGAGATCTTATCCATATACATTTCATAATGATAAAAATACCATTATTTCCATATAATAAAAAAAATTTTAACCCCCACTTTTTAGGATTTGGACGTTGTATTGTTTCATATTACTTTGCCCTTTGAAAGGTACAACTTGCTCATCGACAGATAGATTTTCTTTTAGTATAATTTATTTTAAAATAACTGTTGTGATCGTTAGCATAGGTCGTAATTTATGAAGAACATCATGTCCTAGGTCCCCAGCTTTTGTGTTATCATTTAGGTGAAGCATAATTTTATGAACTCTCACCCTTTTATGACATAATATTAGCCATATTCGGAAACTGCACATAAACGAATTCTTGGCAGATTTATAATGCTCATATAGAGAATTCCTATGAATTGTTCTAATTCATCCAGTAAATAAAGGGGCCTAATAGGATCTTTTTGGATTGCATAAAGTTTAGATTGTAATACTGTTAGTGGAAGTAAATTTCCCAGTAAAATTCTGAAGTAATATATCGGACTTTCAACTTTATTGGCCAAGGGTAAACAGCCTTTCCAATCTGAGACATTAGTTAAGGAAGATTTCCATATATTTCGTCGTCCTGGCTATCCTTAATCTGGTTGGCTTGAGTCAATGCTTTCAATATCCGAATCATTTGATTCAATTACCTCTAAAAAAAATTATTAAAACTTAAGAAATGCTAAATTGACCAATGTCATATTCTTCATCAGACGATTCACTCAAATGAGAATCCTCACTTTCTACCGGTATTATAAAATTTTATTTGATAAAATTTTCAATAAATATTTCATAATAACAAAAATCCTCTAAATACACAATGTTAACTTAAATTAACTAACCATATTATTAGAAATAAAGAATATGTTATAATTTAAACATTTATAAAAATATAATAATTGTATAAATGATGTTATTTTTACTAGTTTTCAAATATTTATAGAATTCAACTAAAATTTGAATGATTTATAACGAATTTAAATTTCCAAGGTAACCATTTTATAAAAAGAATTAAAAATAATGCTATGTTCATGATTACTATTACAAAATATATGTTACTTAAAATTATAATGCGCGTTGGATTAATATCATTTATAACAATATTTATAGTAAAATATTTTAGACGTTGCCTCAAGTTTACGCGATGCAATAGAGGGCTAATCTATTAGAGTGTAAATAATTATTTAAATTTTTTCTAATCAATTACTTGTAAAGTCAAAAAATCGGCTAATATTTGAAGAGGATGAGAATGATCGGATAAAGCATTAATAACAGGAACTGATGCATTTTTAGCTAATGTCGTTAAAAAATTTTGATCATACACACGGGCCACAATCATATCACTTAAGCTTGAAAATACACTAAATATCAATTTTAAATAATTGGTAGAAGTTTAGTGAGATTATGTAATATTCGTATATATAAGGCAAAAAAAAGTATCATATTGCTCAACATAGAAAGCATCTGGTAATTAGGGTTGGGCAGTAAAGCGAATACTTGATAAGTATCAAAATGTTTAATACAGAAAGCATCTGATAATCAGGGTTGGGCAGTAAAGAGAATACCTGTATTTCAAATGAGCTGTTTAACAACACTAGTTAGTGGTATTAAATTATTTAAAAATAAGCGTAAAGATTTTAAATATAATTCTATTTTACTATCCTCATGTAAAAAGATTATTCCGTTTTGCAAATTTAATTAATTGGTCAAATGGACATGAATTAAATATTATATTATTAAAGAATAATAATTATATAAATATAGGGGAGACTGGGGTTATTCGAACCGATTTTTAAGGTGAAAAATTTAAGAATATAATCATTTTTTTAAATTTGATTTTTTGCAAAAGTGTAAATTTTTTCCAACAAGCCCCAATAGCGGGGTGAGGCAAACCATTCAAGGGGCTAACTTTCCTAAATCAATGGTTTTTTTAGGCAATAATAAATTGAAATGCATTTTTATTTATTAATAATGATACGTATAGAATAATTTTATTGTTATATTGTTCAAAATATCATAATACTTATAAATTGAAGCTAATTATATATAAAAATTGAAAAATTTTGGTTAATTTAATAAACATTTTGGACATAAAAATATAAGGATCTTAAGGAGATTATGATCCTATAAATCCTAAATATCAATCATAACAGTCATGAAATTGTCTTTTCAAGATTTTGAAATTTTTTTCATTATTAACTGCCATAGTTGACGTGTATGGTTTAGCAAGCCTTGCTAGCTCAAAATTGACAAATCATGATTGAAATATCTAGATAATAAATACTCATAAAACTTTATCCAAATTCTAGAAGAGTGTTAAAACTTTGCTATAAAATTTAATTTACATATAAATGATTATATATATTTAAATAAAAATTTTATCATGTAAAAATTTTTTGAAAATTTCATCAAAATTTTATTTTTTAAATAAAATTTTTAATTCAAAATATTTTGTCTATAGATGTAAACTAATAAAAACTATATTAGGATAAATTTTTACTTCTGGTTATTTAATTTTAAAATGAGATTAAGTGGTTTATTAAACCCTACCTTACCCAAGTCTCCCCTCTAATATTTTTTTTTTACCAATATTCATTATATTGTGCAATATTATAATTCATTTTATTGTGCATTATAATCACTTCAAATTTATTGTAATGCTCTGTAAAAAGGTAATATTCATTATATTTGCAATTATAACATGATTTATATGATATGCTATGCTGTAACAATAAATAGTTTGTATTACTGCAGATAAAATATAATTGGAACATTTTCGAAATGATATTTACCATGTCAATTCATCGAAACTTTGACCTAGAATGGATTTTATAGTGAAACATTTATCGCGAATCCCCATTCGCGAATACTATTATGCGAAGATATTGCAAATTTTTTATGTGAAACCCATATCGCAAACATTTTTGAGAGAATATATAATAGCGAAACTTTTAATGCGATCTAATAATTGCGAAAATTTTATAGCGAGGTCAGTATCGCAAAAAATTTGCTACAATATAACCAAAACTATTTCGCGAAAAATATCGCAAAAGTAATATCGTGACAATTACTAAAGGTGCATATTTTATTTTAAAATATTTAATTTTATAAATAATATCTTATAAAAATAGGTTAAAAGATAGGATTCAATCATGCTTTTAATTTTTACATAACTTCTTTGAAGTTTCATTTTATAAGAATGCGCACTATTAACCAGGATTCTAAGGATAAAATAATTAATGGATTCATTAGTTAATTGATCCCTACTAGTAAAAATAAATGATATCTGGGTTGGGCCAGTGATTATTGCCTATTTTTAATTCATCAAGAAAACTATAACGTTGCGCATTATTCGATTTTTAATAGCAATTAAAAAATCAATTACGCGATAATATATTCGCTCAAAAGTGTTTGCAGAAATAAGTTTAACGAGTTCGTGATATTGCCTTGGCTCTAAAATTACTTAGCGATAAACGACATTCGCAATAAGTGTTTAACTAACAAGTGTTTCACGATATGTTTCGTTGATTCGACCTGATATAGATAATTATTTGAATTTTAGAATGGTTAATAATAAAAATATTATTTAAGTTAAAAAATTTATAGTGGTACTCTATAAATCGACTTACAAAAAGTATTCGTCAGGGTAGCCTTGTAATAATATTTTTTTTATCATCCGACTCAATCAAGTTCTTAAAATATTGTTGTGACAATGATGCTTAAAAAGCATCATTATATTCATCATAGGAAAAAATTTTCCAAATCTTTTTCCCATAGCATCTTGGACAGCTTTTAATAAAGGTAGACAATCTTGCAAACCTGAATTTTTAAGTTTACCTAAGTCCCTTTTAACCCCCAATAGTATGGGCACTGATTCTCCATAAAATGAACTACTCTGCCTTTGTAATTTGTCTAATACAAGTGCTACAGGATTTAAAACCACCTCAATATAAACAATATACGCTTCTTTAAAATGGGACAATCAATTGTTTCACATAATAAATTTAAATGTGATTTATATTTTAAAAGAAATGAAGTCATACTATAATATAGGCGACTTCAACTGGTAATGCGTGGAACTTTCAGCTGATTACCATTCGTTATCTCCCTTATATTTTCGGAATATTTAAGCCTTCCACATGCATTCCATAATTTTGTACATTTTCCTATTACTTTATAGTGAAATTCCTAGAGCATGATATTGGACTATCTTTGATGGCATAATGACCAAATGTGGTAGGCACACCTAATTTCATTAAATTCTAATAGGTCATCCTAATCTTCAAAATCATCGTCAAGATCATTTAATTTTATACCATATTCAGTAGATGACTTGACATATTGGATGTATTATCCATAACAGTGGCAATTAGTTTATCTGAAATTCCACTTCTACCAATAATTGCAATTTTATCAAATGAATAGATTCCAAGCATTTATCTATATGCCAAGGTTTTTATTTGCGTGCAATCTTTAAAAATAATAAAATATAATATATTACTCAGTGAGCTGTTATTCCCATAAAACTACGGGTTTATGTAGACCATAAATCTGCCATGGTGCCGATATATGACTTAGCCTTCAAAATACTTTTAAAGTATCTATTTGATTCTCAAAAATTTTCTACATTATTCTCGCAAAGACCTCCTTGAAATCTTAAATGATTCAACATTATTAAGAATATCATATCAATATTTATATATATATATATTAAATAACTTTCCATCATTGTAATAAATTCAGGCTTTTCAACAAGACTCAAAGAGTGTAAACTCTCGACAATAAATGCATATATCAACTTATCAATTTTATTTTGTGTAACTATTGGGTTTATTTTATAATAGCATTAAATGAAACTTATACTAGGTTGAGTTGAATCATAATTTTATGGTGGTGGAGTTTGCTGGTCTTCTTATCTGCTCTTTTATATACAACTTATATTGGGTATAAATGCCATCTCTAATTTAAAAAAATATATAATATATAATAACATACAATATCATATAAATAATAGAATTTATGTTTAACAAAATTTATAGTTTTTATCATTTTTTTGTTTGTAAATTTGACATTCAGCCGGTACATTGTCTATTTTTAATTGAATTATTTTTAAAAAATTAAGATTGAAATTTGATTCAGGGGAACTTATTTCCATAATTTCATTTTCACTACCTTCTTCTTTATTACCATGAGTGTTAAAGATTCTAAATATAGAATACATAAAATTGGTAATGATATTCTATCATAAAATATATTCTTTACTAATTTCGTTTGGGTGTCGCTATTTTTAATCTATCTTAAATATTTTCCAGCTAATTTTGGCTGTCAATATATTTAAAATATGATCGATAAAAATAAGGAAATTGATACAAGATTCCAACGAAGAAATAAAGTTATATTCTGTGATATGTAAATCTTTTAAACATGAATGTTAAAAAGAATCATCTGCAGAGATCCAAACCGAAACAAATATCGGTTCGATTCAGGTTCAGGTTCGGATAAAAATAACGGTTCGAGGTTCAAGTTCGGTTCGTAAAAAATAAATATATCGGTTCGTGTCGAACCTTTAAATCACGGTTTGAACATTTTTGTATTCAAATCTACATTCGAATTATGTATAAGGAGCAGAGTTGCCAGGTTAAAATTTCCAAATCACGGGAGAAATTTAGTATTTTGCGGGAAAAATATGAAAATTGCGGTAGAAATATAAAAATTGCTAAAAAAAAATTTTTTGCGGGCCAATTGACTTAATTATCTGCCTATTATTTTTTATAATTTATAAATGCAAAGTCGGTAAATATTTTTCAAAATAAAATAACATCATGATTTATTAAAATATATTGATTTATTAAAATATATTAATTTATAAAAAAAAACCAACTATCTTTTTTAAATATAAAAGAATGTAAATAAAGATAAAATTTTATAAAAAAATAAACGATTTTAATTTTACAATATTTTATGCGAAATCCCGCAAGAACGCAATTGGAAATCTACCGTGTGTGTGTATAACATTATAGGGATAGGCGCTTAATTATATCAAGTTTAAATACATAATGAGATAATATTGTACTCATTTCAATGATAATTATTTTATTTAATATAGTTCAATCACATTATTATAATCAGTGCAGGGGAGTGTATCTACATTCATTGCAAAAAAAAAATATTCTCCATAAATAAGAAATAATACAGATGCAACTACAGTTGCGGCAATTATAATTACTTATCTTGTATTACAACATTCACAGATCTACTTATCATTACTTAATATGTAGGTAGAATCTATCTCTATAATATTTAACGACTCCAAGATAAATGAAAACTTTTAGAACAAAAATGAGCAAGGATATGATCAATGTTTTAGAACCTGAATCCAGAAGGATTCTTGAATATTTGAAAGATGGGCAACATATGCAATTCTAACAGTTGCATCTAATAAGGGATATTTCCCTTGATCCTCCGCTATTTCAACAAAATTTGGGACATTACAATTAAACTATTAAATTTTTTCCCCTCGAATAGTGAAAAATCCAAAGACATAGTTAACCATATAATGGTAAATATAGCAGACTCAGGATTATCAATAAATTGCATGTCAGCTTTCTGATCTGATAATGCCTCGGTGAATTTAGAAAAAAACAGAGCTTATAGAATTAAGTCAGCACAATGTTGGTTGCGATTTGTTCCTAACCCGCCATCGATAGAATTATAAAATTTTATAAACCATTAAAAAAATATTTCTTAAATATAGATTATAAAAGCTGTCCTAACATTTTGAAATTTTTTTTAAATAATGAATGGCAGAGGTATATTTAGGAATGATTTCACATGTAGGAAATCTACTACATGCTGTTAATGTGCAGTTGCAATCAGAAAAATCTTAACAAAGATTCATAAAATTATGCTGCAGATGTGTTCATGTTATTAAAAATTGACAATAAATTTTATGACGCCATTGCTAAAACTATATTAAAATTAGTGTTGTTAAACGGTTCGATTTGAGCCGTTAATTAAAAATGGCTAACTCAATATTTTAGCCTGAAAAATACTGTCTAAGCCTCGAGATTTCGTTAATAGATGTTCAAACCTTTGTGCCACTTATGAGCAAAATCTTAAAGTTTGCATAAAAATTTTCCTAATAAAATATTGAGTTAGCCGTTTTTTAAAATCGGCTCAAAATGAGCCGTTTAACAACACTAATTAAAATGTTCAAATATTTTAAAAATACCGATAGACATTGATGTCTTGTTTGAGGAGATTGTAATGCTCTCTATTTTTGATTTACGATGTAAAAAATATATTTATTTTATGCGAATGTATAAATACGATTTTATAAAATATAAAAAAAATATGGAAAATTAAATAGTTATAATGTTAATTATATTTTATTTGAGATTTAAATAATAGAACTAAACGTTTACCGTCGTTATTGAGATATTTATAAAATTTCTATCATGACATATTATAAATTTGTTTAACCATTAGCTCGGCCTCTAATGTTGTTAAAGAAATCCAATTTCTCTCCTTTTTCCAGGCAGTCCTCATCAGGCTAAAAATGAGCTCGGATGAGACATTAGAATGAGGTACTAACTTTAAGTATTCTGTCGAATCATAAAAAATAGAGAGAATTACAATCTCCTCAAACAAGACATCAATGTCTTTCGGTATTTTTACCATCAATTGATGGTTTCTTTAAAGGTCATAAAATTTATACATTTATAAATAGAGTTATTAAAATCAAATTTTGATTGTAAATATTCTAAAATTGTCTTAATAAAATATCTGCTTCATTTAAAAAATGTATTAATTAGAGTATTATTTGAACATTTTAATATAATATTTTTAGCAATAGATAAAATTTATTATCAATTTTTAACTGTAGAGATGAACAGAGCTGTAGCATGATTTTGTGAATCTTTATTAATAAAGAATATTCTGATTGCAACTGAATATTAACTGCATGAAGTAGATTTCCTACATGTGAAACTAATCCCAAATATGCTTTTGCCATTTTATACCCCAAAAAATTTTTTAAAATTTTTGGACAACTTTTAAAATCTTTATTTAAGATGTATTTTTTTAAGGGTTTGTAAAATTTTTAAATTCTATCGATGGCAGGTATTAATGATAACCACCTGATAGGTACATATCGCAACAACTCGTCAGACCACAACAACTCTTAATTCATTAACTCTTTTAGTTGATGAACTAAATTCGTTAAAATATTTCATCACAATTATTTCGACGTCTACAGATAGTACATTCATTGACTACTTGCAAGAATTATGTAGTATATGGCATATACAGCCAATTGGTATTAATTCATTATTGTGCTGCCTCAATTCGGTAAATACACTTTGGTTTTTGTTAAAATTTAAAGAGGCATTATCAGTGCAGAAAGCTGACATGCAAATCATTGATAACTCTGAATCAGCTATATTTACTATTATGTGGTTAGCTACATCGTTAGATTTTTCACTATCGAGTATGGATGCCCATCTTTCAAATCGTCTAGAATTGACCTCTAGGATTCAAGTACTAAAACACTTATAATAGCATTGCTCATTTTTGTTCTACCACAAGTAAGATTTGAACTTATATTGGAGTCGTTTAATATAATGGGAAAGATTCGACGAACATTGTGATGATATAGCTCTGTGAATGTTGAACTACATGATAGTTGTATACGATTTCCGCAACTGTAGTTGCATCTGTATTATTTATTATTTATGGAGAATATTTTTGCATTGCAATCGATGTTGATATACCCCCCTGTACTGACTTATATAAATGAAATGATGCTGATTAATTATTGGATAAAAATAAAACAGGATAGAAAGAAATTTACAAACTGGACATTTTCAAATAAATATTTAAAATTTATTTTAAAAATATAAAAATAATCAATTATGTCTCTCAAAATTATTATTTATATATTAAATACGTTAAAATGCTAAAAAAAATTGCGTGAGAAATTAAAAAATTGCGGTAGTTTTTCGGGAGAGAAATGTCTGCGTTTAAACTAAAAAATTGCGGGAGTCTCCTGCTGATGGGGGGAGACATGGCAACCCTGGAGGTATATTTTTTTAGTTAATCATTAAAATAAAAAACATATATAAAACCTTCATTTTTATTAATTGCAGATTATAAAATAATATTTAAATTATAAATCATACAAATAAATATCAATGATTAATTATAATATGAACAATATTTAACTTTATTTACATTAATATTTTCAAGATTTGTCTCACTGAAATTACATCTATAAAAAGATAGTATAAATTTAATTGTGAAAAAAATCTTTCCACACTAACTTGAGTAGCTGGCCAATATGATATTAAACAATTTATAAAATTCTGGGCATCGATTACTCTGATTTCTCTAATAGTTTAAAATATTCATAGTTTTATTTAACCTAAATTCTTTAGAAAAATTAACTATAATACTTATTTCTTTGATTATATTTTACCAAATAATACAATCATCGATGATTATTTTTTTATTTAGTTTTATTAAATTGTTTGTTCTTTTAATGCTTCTTCTGTCGCCTGTTGACTTGATGACATCTTAAACTTTTTTATTTTATTGGGCTTTGTTGTGATATTTTGTTAATTTTATCAAATGGATGGTGGTTTTTATTGTGACGCTCAAGATTTATGATGGCCTTTCATATTTATTTAACAATCAGTGATATTACATTTTGATGTGTCATTTATAATACTATATATAAATAATTTATATATTGGATTTAATTTTCTCTATGTATTATAATTTATAAGCTTAAAATATTTAAAAAATGTTGTAAAATGGCAATATACTAAAGTTTATAAAAATTATGACTGACACTTATCAATCAAATATGATTGATAATAATCTATAAAACAATTCGAATATAATTAAAAATTTTACAATAGACTAGTAATAATTTACATATTATTATATAGGCATAAAATCATAAGGCTCGAACCGGTTCAGAGGCATTTTAGCGGTTAGGAGGTTCGGCTAGAAATTATTATAGTGGTTTAGGTTCGATAAAAAATACCTGTTTTTAGCGGTTTAACGGTTCGGTTCAGGTTCGGTTTTGATCCCTAATCATCTGTATCTTTTGTCAACAAATGAAAAAGTTATAAGATTCTTTTGTGAATAAAGGATCATAGATACAGATACTAGCATCTTATTAAAAATGTCAAAAAGGTACTGAGTAAAAGATACAAAAGATCTTGTATCTTCGATACATGTATTCGTGATATTGCCCAACTGTGTAATTTTTTTATTCTTCATAATAAAGTTAATTACAAAAAAAATTTAAGAAGAAAATTAAAATAAGTTTTATTATGGGTATTATATCGACCAAAAAAACGAGATTTTCGGACGACCATCTTTAAAACGAACGAAACTTGGCATGATAGTTATTAGGGCTGTGCCGATATTAAATATCAGATCGGATCGGCACCGATATTTAGCGTCTTCTGAAAATATCGGATCGGGCCGATACCTGTAAAAACCCGATCCGATCTTCTTACTTTTCTTTTTTTTGTTATTTTTATGTTATGTATATTTATTTTACATTATTATAATATTTTCTAAATAATTCTTTTAAATTTTATTTCTTTTTTAAAATAGATTTATAGTAGTTTAAAAGTTTTTTTTTCATAAAAATAGAAAGGAACACCCAAAGTTTTATTTATTTTAAATCTTTTTAAATAACGCCAATTTTTTTATTTATACTTTAGATAAAAGACTTTTAAATATGGTATCTGAATTATGGAAATATTTACAAAAGACAAAGATAATTTTGCAAAATGCGTTATCTGCGGAATCATCTGAGTCTGTCTTCAGTACGGCAGGAGAATAGATAGTCCATATCGTAGAAGCTTATTCCCAGAAAATCTAGAGGCTCTCATATTTATTAAAAAAATCTAATATATTATAATTTTATATATTAAATATTACAATTTTATAATTACAACATAAAATGGATATATTATTAAATATATATTTTCTTTATTATAGTCTTAATTGTAGAAATAAAAAAATTAAACTAAATTCATAATTCGATATTTTGCATAAAAAATATTGATTTCTAAATTACATTTGGTTCAAACGGGGGTGATTAAAAACAGTAAAAATATCGGATCGGTATCGGATCGGGTTTGAAGCAATATCGGATAGGAATAAATGAAAAATATGTGGATCGGCACAGCCCTAATAGTTATCTATTTTGTATATTTTAGTATTTCAAAATTTTAAAGTGATAGCTCAACTAGATCTAAAGATATAAGCCTTTTAAGTCGAAAATCGCGCAATGCGTGATTTCATTAAATCTTGTTTATTTAAAAAAATACTTAAGACAGAATTACAAATTTAATATCATTTTATAGACCTTAAAATTTTACATTGGAAAATATCAAAAAAATATTAAAAATTTCCGGTAAAAATATAAAATCAACATTATTAGGTGTTGATATTCTCTAAATATGTTTATTACCTTTATATTAAACTATTTAATAAAAAATATCCATAGCCATTTTTGTTTTTTTAATTTTATTTGAATTTTTATATAAATAAAAAAGATAATATAGATGACGTTATATTTAAAAATCCTTATTATATAACATTTTTAATAAAAATATGAATTGTATTGGTTTAAATTTAAAAAATCAAATGAATATAACTAATATGATGTCATGGGGCGATATGTAAGCAGGCAGCCCATACAGATATGATTATTATTAGGATGCTATATTGCAAAGTAAACATATTTTAAAATTTTATATTCAAACTATTATAAAATATCGTATTCCATTTTTTCCTAAGGCCATAATTTGCAGATATATACCCTTTCACTGTGAATCTACTCTCGTTTATTTTTGACTAATCAGTTAAGCAAAAAGCCAAGTAAAATATACTACTGCTCTGACGGATCAGTTGCACAATATAAGAACAGAAAAAATTTTAAATCGGTGTTTATCATAAATCAGATTTTGGTGTAGCAGCTGAAACTAAAGATCTGCATCGGGCCTTATTTTTCAAGCACGGCTTGGCCCGAAATTTTTTTATAAAGTTTTGCCCGGCCCAGCCCGAATTTATTTAAATATAGAAATTAATTTTTATAATTACTCAAAATAAATGATATATGTTATTTGGCGTCTACTTTCTATAAATAAAATCACATATTTTTATTTTACATAAAAAATTCAACATAAAATTGATAAATTTAGATATATTTTAAAAAATTTCTAAGGACCGACCCGACCCATATTTTCTTAAAAAATATTAGGCCCGCCGGGCCGGGTACCAGATCTCTAGCTAAAACATCCCACGGAAAAAACCCATGTAAAGGCCTTGGTGGAACATTAAAAAGATTAGCAGCATGATCAAGCCTTCAGCGCACTAGTTCTGTACACATTTTAACAAGTTGTGATTTATATCAGTTTGCAAAACAAAATTTGCAATCAGTAAATTTTACATATATAACCAATGAATAATACAATTTAGAAGAGATTAAACTACGAGAAAGATTCAATTTAGCTTGCCCCATTCCAGGAACTCAGGAAATACATGCTGTAATACCTTTGAGTTTAAGTAAACTTAAATATTAATATATATATTCATATGCAGAGGACTTTCAAATTAACAATATCTCAAATGCCGATAATTTGTTTTTGCCGATATTAAAGGATCGTATATGTTATGACGATTTTTGGTGGTTGGTCACATTACTAAAAAAATAAAATAACTACGGAGATATATATTTCCTTTTTACATCCCCAAGGACCATCACCATCTATCTTTTACCCAACAATTGAGGAAAAAATATGGTTGCCCATTTATCAAATAATGATAGAAGATACCATAACAGTGATAGGATGTACCTATAAATTATCGCCTCAGGAAATTCTATTAATAAGTGCAAAATGGGATAAGATTAAAACAAAAGGTATTTTTTATTATTGTTTGTATATAAAATTTAAAAATATAGCGTCCTAATAATCATATCCGTATAGCTTGCTTCATTGACCCAAGATATCTTGGTTATACTTAATCGATTTTTTAAATTTTAATAACCAATATAATACTTATTTATTAGTGATGTTAAGGTAACTAGTTAGTAACTAGTTACTTTGGCTAAAAAATAACTGTAACTAGTTATATTTTTAAAATTGTAACTAGTAACTAGTTAAAATTTTTGAAATGTAACTGCCAAAAGTAACTAGTTACTTTTAAAGATATATTCAAATAATTAATTTTATTTTTAATATGTTGTGATAAATTAATTTTAAATTAAATTTATTTTTAAATTAAATTTATTAATTTAAAATTTTGTGAAAAGGTCTGATTGTTCCCAACAATAACACAAATACTTATATGTATGGCAGATGTGTAGGGATTAAAATATTGTCAACCTCTAAAGGATACTATATTAGCTAGTATTGAAAAAAGGTAACTAAAATCAAATAATTATTTATAAATTAATAATAACATGTTATAGGTTTAATAATCTTTATGATAATGACAACATCATTGCTGCAATTCTTCACCCTTTATTTAAAACTGACTGGCCTTGGATTAGGCAAGAAAGGAATAAAGCAAAAAAGGAGGAAATTTTAAATTTAATAAATACCTTAATACCTCAAAGTGAATCCCAGACGAATGAATCATGCTCAAAACCAACATCACTTGATGTAGTTGAATTTTTTGACCTAAAGTGCCAAAATATTCTGGATAATGAACTTATAGAAAACTTTATCAAATCTAATAACAACACTTTTTCTTTATATAACGATTTTCCAAAGTTAAAATTACTCTTTATTAAATATAATGTTGTTCTAACATCAAGTGCTCCCGTAGAGCGCTTATTCAGCCAGGTAAGCTGGTTTTTGGAGATAAACGAGCACGTCTCCTAGATAATAACTTTGAAATTAATTTGTTGTTAAAAGCAAATAAACATTTATTAGATTCTAATTTTTATGAAAAATAAATGTTTTTTTTTTCAATGCAAATATATATTTTTATATAGGATGTAAATATTCAATTTTGCGATATTTTTTATATAAATAAATTATATATTATTTTAAATAACTGATTATACTTTGTTTATCCTAATTTTTTTTATATTAAATAAATGCATTCAATAAATAAATAATGCGCATATAAAAGATGTATAAAGTAAGTAACTAGTTACTTTTGAAAATAACTGTAACTAATAACTAGTTACTTTTGTAAAATGTAACTAGTAACTGTAACTAGTTATGTTTTTGTCAATGTAACTAGTAACTGTAACTAGTTATGTTTCAAAAGTAACTTTTAACATCACTATTATTTATATTAAATATAATATATTATTTTAAAAAATAATATAACGCCATCTATATTTTCTTTTTTATTTATAAAAATAATAAAATTAAAAAACAAATGGCTATTGAGATTTTTTATTTAATAACTTAATATAAAGGTAATAAACATTTTTAGAGATTATCAACACCCAAAAAAAATCCCTTCCAAACAATGTTAATTTTTATTTTTACCAAAATACAAAACATTTTGGATTTTTTTATTTTTTAAAAAAATATTTTCCAATATAAAAATTCAAGGGCTATAAAATGATATATTATTTGTAACTCTATCTTAAGTATTTTTCAAAAAAACAAGATTTAATGAAATCACGCATCAGCGATTTTCAACTTTGAGGGTGTATATTTCTCTTGTATCTGATTGAGCTGGCACTCTAAAATTTAGATTTTATTAACATCTACAACATAAATAACTAAAATTGCCAAATTTTATTCATTTTTGAGGGTCAGCCGAATCACTGGTAGATTTGTAATGGAATTACCCAAATATTATGTATTAACCAATATACTTTAAAATGCTTTCTTTCTTCTTTTTAAAAATATATTTTTTTCCTTATAAATTAATAGATTAGTAGCCAATTTAAAAAAATAATAAGTGTTAAATATTATTTTGAGTAATGGTTACATACTAATTGACACCTTATAAGTGCATATTAAAATATTACATAAATTAAAATTAATACTATATATATTACCATATTATATAAATTATTATTAATATTAGTACTCAATCAATCATTCATTTATACACTCATTCATTCATTTATACACTCATTCATTCATTTATACACTCATTCATTCATTTATACACTCATTCATTCATTTATACACTCATTCATTAATTTATGCATACATTCATTCATGACTTGATAACATGTGATTAAATGAATGAAATTTATTTACATTCCATTTATTAGTACTGCAGGGTTGATCAACCCAGACTAGTGGTAACATAATCAAATCAATAAAAAATATTCGTGCAGCCTATGGCCACAAAAATACTAATATATATTTCCTCTCTGCTTATTTATTTACCCGATTAAATATCAGAATTATGAAAAAATTTAGGAGGTGGGAAATATTTACTATTCATTTTCATATTTTAAAAAAATAAAATAAGATAAAATTTATTAACAATTATCAGTTATTTCTATATATTCAAATCTGGTCCATAAAATTAAAATAGAAAATAATATATATACATTTTAAGTTTGAGATATATTATTAAAAAGATTTTTTTTTAATTTGGGTTTTGGTCCACAGAACAGGTTTATATTAGGGAAAAATTGGCAAGCTAAATTTTTTAATTTTGCAGGTCTCTAATTAATATTATCATCTAATTTATTCACTTGTAAATTATATATTTTGTCATAATATATTACATGTCTTCATATATTACCTAATTAATATCTTAATTTATTACCTAAATCATATTCTAATCTGACTTCATATATTACCTAATTAATATCTTAATTTATTACCTAAATCATATTTTTATCTGATTATTTACCAAAAATAACAAAAAAAAACAATTTTTGATAGAAATTTAAAAAATGACACCTCCAGTGCCTCTTCCCTCGGTTTTTGGTGGCAGCTTATAGGCAAATATTAATGAAATTATTTAATAATTAATATAAAAAAATTAAAACTTGGCAGTATCTTTTAAGCTCTCATTAACTCCAAGATGTATATCATTATTGCTTAAGAATATTGGATGGGCACCCAAAATTGTGGCCCCTATAAATAAAATAACATTTATATACATGACTTATCACCTGATTCAATTGATAATCTTGTGCGTGTACTTCTCTTTTGGAAAATCATTGCAATCGATTTTCCTTGTAGAATTGGTAAATACTTTTTCAATTACTTTAAAAAATTAAATTTATTTTTATAACCTCTTCTTTTTCTTTGATTCTATGTTTTAAATCATAGGCAGTCCATAAAAACTGCTGAATTTCTAAGTCGTTAAAATCTCTCAATGACAAAAAGTCCTTTCCAATGAGAGAACTAAATTTAGATATATTAATAATAAATAATGTTTCTATGACTTTGGGTGGAATTTGCGACAAACCACTTTTAAAAATATGGATTTTGTAAAATGAAAGAGTTCGAACATGAAGATGCGTGATTTTGGTAAACCTATATAGAAACCTTAAAGACTGATTGCGTCAATCATGATTAAATATTTATAAAACCATTTCCTTAAAGTTTATTTTATTTTTTTACATATTTTTAGATTTTATATATAAAAATTTTAATAAATAATTTTAATGATAAAAAAAATTATATATAATTTGTTGTATCAAGATAATAATTTTGAAACTTTCTGACACCAGTATTTCAGATCATGTAAATCTTATCTTATCTTGCACGTTGCTCATAGACCTACCCAAAATAAGAGAACGTGAATTATACGAAGGTCTATCCTTCATATAAATATGCCATTTTTCTCAGGATACCGACAAACCTTGTACCAAGGAAACTAATTTATGAGTGGAACTAACCCTCTTCCAATAAAGTGAATAGTTTGATTTAACAGGAGGTAGAAATTATATTATAAGGAGAAATATAATAGATGTAGAAAACTGTTTAAAGTCTTCCAAATACAACCGTCTAATATTACTTTAAGATATAATTTATAAAGGGCATTAAGGGGAAGCCATTATCATTTTACTGATAAACAAATGTATCTTCTGATCTTTAATAGCATGACATGATTGCTTAAATTTAATTTATTACTTAAAAACACAATTGAATAAATTTAAAACTAAAATCACAATTGATTAAATTTAATTTATAACTTTAAAGTAGAAGTTTGATCATCTTTTAATAAGTATCAAATAGATAAACTTAGTGTGACAATTAAAATAAAATACAATTTAGATACGATTAGAATGCATTATGAAAAAAGTCCGAAATAAATCGAAATATAAATTCCCTTTAAGGGACCCCCTTTTCTGGAAAATAGCAGGCTTATAATAATAAAATACTTTGGTAATAAGTATAATTACTTATTTATTTTTTTGATTTGTATATTTTATTAATTAATAGATATTTAACTTTCATATAATGTCCATTTGTTATAATTTCGTTATATCGTCAATTTATATCAAGATAATTTAATAATAGTAAAAAAAAATATAATATTAGTAAATCACAATTATACAAATTCATTAATTGTTGCTATTTTTTTTTTGATTGAGATTAAAGTTCCCTTTTAGCGCTAACATTATAATAGGCAACAAAATGGCCAAAGTCTATACTATGCATAGGATGTTTAAACACGGGGTTTCGGATATTGAAAAATAAAGCTGAGATAATTGTATTTTACCATGTTTATGGCTAATCGTTGGCGTAGGTAGAATCACTCGATGGGATCCTCGGTCCTAGCAGAGATCCGTTTTCCTAGCTCTTTAATGAAGTCTAGGGTATGAGAGCCGAACGACGTTAAAGTAGTCGCGATTAATAGTAAGAATGTATAATTGGCGGGAAGAGATGACGAATATTTAGCTAGTTTAATCGCCTCCGCATCTAGTATGGCATCTCTATTTATATTGGAAGGGGCAAGAGGATCGATGCATGAGAAATCCCAAGTTAGGAATTCCCCCTCTTCCAATAGTCGAACCAACCGGCGGCTTACTATTGGAATTGTAAAGGCTAGTAGGTTCGAGGGTTGATGGGATGCCGGCAGATTTTAAGGCCCTGGCAATTGTATCATTGCATTTTGAATGTCTAATGAATCTGCCTTTACAGCGCTTGCAGTTTAGAGAGTGACGGCCTTTGGAGTTGACCAACGTTTGACAAAGGATACAGTGATAAGGTATTACCATATCGCAATTCAGTCTAAGACCGTTGGCCTGACGTACCTCATCATTGCTTAGGAGCTGGTCAAGGTTTTGGGATGGGAAGGCTTTAAGAAATTCGTACCCACTACCTTCGGAAATGGAGAAGAGTAGAGAATGGTCCTCTGGTTGGCTCCTCGATTTAAGGAATGCAACGGAGGTGCCAACTAGTTCCAATCCTTCTGTAATGCCGACGATGAAGGATCGATTAATGGGACTTCCATAGATCAATTTCCTGTAGGAGTAAGGAGTCAGGTGTTTTGTTAGTGTTTGAATTATGGGCTCGCAGGACAAGCGAGAGGATATGAACGCACTAACAGAAAGTAGGGAAGGTGACCTTATACCAATGCCGCCGGATTTGGTTGGTAAGGTAGCCAGTAGCCATGATAATTCCCCAAATTTAAGATTGAGTGTATCTTCTGTTAGGGGTTTAATCTCCAGTTCAAGCGAAGTTGACGTCATATTGAAAGATCCGTGACTCTCGGAGTGTATATAAAATTCTTGGAATTAAAAGGTAGTCCGTTATAAGAAAAAAGCTTGGTGAGCTGGGAGGCTAGATAGTGTATCGCGCATAAGGGATATCTCTCGTAGAATATCGGCAAAGAACTTGATAAAGGACTCGTCTTTACCTACTGGAGATCCGAGATGTGTTAAAGCGATCAATGGTGTATGATTGAACATAGTATCGTGGTTAAGGTAGGACAATATTCGCTTTTGTCTTGATTAACTCGAAGTCCCAAACTTTTCTCGCTGGATTTTATTATTTGGATTGCCTTCATAACTTCAGTCGGTGGGCCGCCTAGTATACCATCGTCAATATACCAATTATGGAGATTTAGCTTGCATTGGTCATTATTGTCTCGTATTAGATTATTAATGCCCAGACAGAACAAAAAGAAACCTAGAGGGTCAACTTGTTGTATACCATCGCTAGAAGGAATCAATCTATCTCCGAATTGAAGATGTGAGGGATTAGCATAACAATCGAAGATAAATTGTGAGTATTCTGGGTAGAGGGTGAGAATAGGATTTAGAAAAGCTCCAAGCCTTAGAGAGTTAAAGGCAGAAGTCTATTTTGACTAGGATATAGTTGGTGAGATCCGTTTGTAGATACATCCGGGTCATGTGAAGGAATCCCTCACATTCACCTTTTACGTTGACCCCTAATTGATTCGGGCAAAGGTGATTGGATATTGTGAACAATAATCTGCTAACTACTAGTTTGGCAGTTAATCGGCGCCAAGTGGTTCCAATAGCGATTGGGCGAATATCTTTATTGGGTTTATGGAGAGCGATCAGTTTAGCTTCGTATAGCAGTGGAATAATGGAGGCGGTATGCCTCCAGTAAGAATATGGTTGATTAATTGGGTAATTTTTTCTAGAACGTCACATTGTTGTGTTATGTAAGGTGCGGTTAGGTCTTGTAAGAATATTGGGCGAAACCCATCGAACCCAGGCGAGGAATCGCGTTTGAAGGAGAGAATAGCCTTTCTAACGTCGCTTGGGGTATAAGTGGCCACAATTATAGGAGTTTTAGGGTAAGTCGGTATTTCATTTTTAAAATCGTATGAGTGGTGTTTTAGGAGAAGGGCCTGATAAGTTACTAAATCGTAGGGTGCCAGCTTATTGAAGGATATTGTCAGACGTATGGCGGATTTAACATTCAGGTTATCCAATTGCAGGTCATTTTGGTGATTTATATTTTTATCGGTGTCATCACTCGTAAAAGATGTGGTAATGTGGTTTATGGGTAAGGGGTAGATAGTAGCATCCTTAATTTGTTGGGTCAGGGATTTTTTGCTGGCAGGATTAAGAACTTGTAAGGTAGTGGTGTCTAACCAGTGTTTTACAGACGAATAATTATTTAACAAGGAAATCAAGTTTTTTGACAGGTGTCTCACAACTTGAAGCCTTGCTTCTTTAGGTATTCGTAAAATTAAAAATGGTTTTGGTGTCGTTAGAAATATTCCTACATTTGAGTCGGCTGGGTCAAACGTCGAAGCCTTTGTGACAGTGAAGGTAGGGATTATTGGGCTAGTGAGCACGTCAGCCAATGATGTGGGAATGATGACTATGGGTTATTTAATTGTGAGAGCAAGGGCAGAGGCATTAAGGTTTCTAGGAATTGCTGGTGATATGTGTAACCCAGATTGACGACACTTTATTTTATGGTTACTGATGGCAATAGCCCCAATTTGGTTACTTTAATAAGTTTATTACATAATGGGCAGTTGCATTTGGTAGGTGCTGTGCTGAGGTCTAGTAGGCTTATGGATGAATTTTTATCATATTTAGGGTGAAGGTGAATATCATTATTGTTAAAAATCACAGATGTTTTTATGGATAAATCTATGTATTGTTCTGTAAATTAAAATTCATATAAGTAGAATGTGAAGAGATTTTTGTCATTTATACAATTTACTAATAAATTTAAAATTTTCTATCTGGAATGATTTTATAATTTTCATTGTCCATCTTCAGTTTATTATATGTGATCATGATATGTAAGCTTTGATTGCAAAGATGGTTTTACAATGGGGTAATTGATCTATATCATTATTAATAGCATTATTGTGTTGTGGGAATTGAGATGAAGATGGAAAAATATTCATGGTGAGTGGAACCAGAGTGTGTATACTTGAACACCAAGATGCAATAGAGTAGTATAATATGCCTCAAGGAGGGAAAACCTTTGAGGTTAAAATTCACAGATATGTTTATGGCTAAATTTATGTATTGTTCTGTAAATTAAAATTCAAAATTCATATAAGTAGGATGTGATAAAATTTTTGCTGACAAATGCCATTAATTTTATAATCCATTTACTGATAAATTTAAATTTTCATTAGTGATAGCATTATTGTATTGTGGGAATTGTGATGAAGAAGGAGAAATGCTGATGGCAGTGGCGTAGCTAGGAATTTTCCTTAGAGGGGGTCCATACATATAAAATCCTGGGGGCTTCGCCCCCAGACCCCTTAAACGGGCCTTCGGCCCTTTTGCCCGGCCTTCGGCCGGGTTTATCTTAAAAATCATAACCACATCTTCGGCAATATATATAAATATTTTTAAATGCATGAATAATGTTATTATAATTTAGTAGATAATGTTATTATAATTTAGTAGAAAATGTTATTATAATTTAGTAGATAATGTTATTATAATTTAGTAGATAATGTTATTATAATTTAGTAGACAATGTTATTATAATTTAGTAGATAATGTTATTATAAATTAGCAGATAATGTTATTATAATTTAGTAGATTATTCTCAATGACTTTATAATAATAATTCAATAGTAATATAATATCCTTTCACAAACATCAAAACCAGAAAAATATAAATATTAATGGTATTTATTTGATACAAAGTCACTTTTAAGTCTTTTGAACGTATAATCTAAAAAAAAAATTTGCTCTGGGAGGGGTCTAAACCCGAAAGCCACCCCCGTAGCTACGCCACTGGCTGATGGTGAGTGGAACTAGAGTGTGTATACTTAAATTTATAATAATGACATTTTTATTGCATCTCATCTTCAGGTTTGCATAGTTAAACTAGTGTTTTATTGTATTCTCAATTCATACAGCTGTAAAATCGAACCTTTCGCTTAACTAATATTTGTCGTAATAGAAATTTCCTTAAAAACCTCTTTTCAAGAAAGTAACTCACTGTTTTAATAACTTAAAATACATATTATTGAATAGTTTATCAATTTTTACCTCACTTAGCAGATATTTGTCATATGTGTTGTAATTTTGGTAATATTCAAATTTACTAAATTAAGAAAAACGAAAGATAGGCAAGTTACTTTTAAACAAAATTACGAAGCCGAAAGATATTCAAATCTACTCAAGAAAAAAGAAATAAATTTTGATGCAAATGGAGACTATGTAAATGTTGATTAAAGAAAAAGGATATAAATGGAAAAATTATGATATTATTTTTTGTTTAACTTAGATTTTAATTTTTACATTTTAATTTTTTACTTTTATTTTTTTTATATTCATTTTATTTTTCTTTTATTTTGATTATGTTTTTCACTTTGTATTTGATTATAGTTATTTATTTAATAAAGATTAATAATCATATTTTAGTATATATATTTTTTTATATTTTATATTTAGGTCTTAAGTTCACAATTCAAAAACTTCCAATTGTTACATTATGCTTATAAGTCTCAAAATATATTTGAATATTTTCCTGTCAGTCGAAACTCTCTTTAAAAACTCCCAAGATAGGTCTACTTCCACCAAAGACCTTATAATTCTTTCAAACCAGCTGCCTTTATAGGATAAAAAAGGCTTAGAGCAGTGTCTTTCTTTTTATAAGGGCCTGATGTATAGGGTGTCTTTATATATGACCCACCAACTCAATTTTTTATATTCTATTATTCTATGAAGAGGAAGAATATCGCAACTCGCCCATAACATATAATTTGTAGTATTACGAGGGTAAAAGGTGCTAGTTATGTATCTTAGACATTTATTAATAAATATCTGCATCTTGCTATTATTCGACTTGGTATCATTCCATGTTTCCACGCCATAGTAAAGGGAAGCCATTATTAGAACTTTAAATAGCCTAATCTTCAAAGGGATAGATACTTGTCGTGATTTATTACTGTTTAAAATTATCTTTAATCACCTGATTTTAAAACAAAGACAATTAATTGTAATATAATATCTTCTCTAAAATATATTGAAATCCGTCCATATCTGTCAATTAGAAATCAACAGATACAACAGGGCAAACTCGGGTTAAGGAATACAATTTACGTATATATAAAAATAATGTAAGTAAATGTTTACATATATTCTAATAAATGATTAATTATTATTATTTATTTTAATAATAATTTTCTTACTTCTGTTTCTATAGTTCCATATTTTTTCTTGACTATATATAATTGTCATTGAGCTGTTGATTATCATTAACGGCATTCGGTTCAGAGTTTGATTGATATTGTACTGTTGATTGTTGTTTAATAATGAAAATTAAACTATTAACTTTGTATTGACCTTTTTTTGGGTATTTGATTAATTGAGCTTTTATTCATTTATGTGAAGCATTCAAATACAACAAAGATTTTGTTGTAGATAGAAATAATAAAATATAAAATTTGTGTTTCCATCACTATATTAACGTGGTGCCCCGGTCCCGGAAAAAAGACTTCGGATAATTTTTCTCTGACTATTCCATTAATTTGATTCTCCCATTTTGTTGTAATGGGGAAATTAACACGTTCAAATAAAAAGAAAAAATCTCATATGATAATTCATGCGAATATGCAACTCAATGTGATGATCAAGAAAATGTATGGAAGTTGGACAATATGCTATGAATTCCATTTAGTAAAATCAATGAAGATTTACAAACAATTCCAAATACACGTTAGAAAAAATTTATTATAAATTTAAACTTATAACGTAAATATTAATCAATTATAGTTGATATAAATGTATGCATAGAAAACCTTGAACTATATCTATTAAACAATGAAATAACTGAGCTTTTATTTTTACTATTTATATATTTTTATATTCATTTTTGTGAAGCATTCAAATTGAAAAAAGATTTTGTTGTAGTTAGAAATAATAAAAAATAAAATTTGAGTTTCCATCACTATATTAGCATGGTGCCCCGGTCCTGGAAAAAAGACTCCGGATAATTTTTCTCTGACTATTCCATTAATTTCATTCTCACATTTTGTTGTAATGGGGAAATTAACATGTTAAAATAAAAAGAAAAAAAATCTCATATGATAATTCGTGCAAATATGCAACTCAATGTGATGATCAAGAAGATGTATGGAAGTTGGACAATATGCTATGAATTCCATTTAGTAAAATCAATGAAGATTTACAAGCAATTCCAAAGTTAGAAGAAAATTTATTATAAATTTAAATACCATTCCAAAATAAAGTAATAACTTATAATATAAAATATATAATAACTTATAACGTAATATTAATCAATTATAGTTAATATAAATGTATGCTTAGAAAACCTTGAAATATATCTATTAAACGATGAAATAACAGTTAATTTTTTTAATAACTTACATGATTATATTTTTCATATGTTTGATTTGTTGAATTATGATCATAAATTGAAATTAACTGATAATGAATTCATAGGTACAATGAAGATAAATTATCCTTAGTTTTGTTACATGTTGGTAACATATAATAAAAAATAATGTCTTATTTCAATTTAAAGTATAATATTTATAAACGCATTAATGTCATATTATAATTTATTTATTTATTATTGTCTAAAGCGCAAAGGCGTCACAAGGGAAGGGCGCGCAGGGGCCAGAGCCCTCTGAACAATTTGAATAGCCCCCTGAAGCAAAATTTTTTTTAATGGCTCCTTAATATCCCATTGAACTAAAAATAAATTTTTTAATTGCCCCCTGAATGATTTCTTTTATAATTTTATTAAGTAAATATAGATTTAATTTTAATATTTAGGAATTAATAAGACTATCTAAATTTTTATTAAATGAAGTCTATTTTTATTATTAGATTAGATTAATACATATAAATTACACTATGTCACCTTGCAATTAAATTCTGTGTTAAAAATAGAATATCAATATCACTCACTAAATATTAATTTAGCTTTAACAGTTGAAGCTTAATTGACATTTATTATTTAAATTATTTTATAACCCTAATTAAATAAATATAATCATTTATTAATTGAAAATTAACTAATTTAATATTGTAATCAGCTGAGTTCAAAATCACTAATCAACTATATTATTCTATTTAAATTTAATTACTATCCTTTTACTAAAAATGAAATTTCTTTTTAAAACATAAGTAGACATATAGTTTAAAATCCTCTATTATATATAATTGGTTATAAAATATTAGGTAAAATGCACTTTTACAGGCGTATTTGTAAGTTATATAAAATATTTCATTTAATATTTTAAAAAATTTTGCTAATAAAAGCTTTTGATAATAAATTTTTTTTTTCTCTTTAGCTTTCACCTTTTCTGGTGGTAAGCTCCTTCAACATCTCTCTCCACTTTATGTTTTTAATACAATCTCTTTTATCTAATTTATACTTCTTTATATTGGCTCTAACTTTATGGCCCCATTAAAGTTTTGGCCTTCCTCTTTTACGTTTGCCCATCAGCTCTTAACTTTATTTACTATATAGTTCATAGGCCTTCTCATTGTGTGCCCATACCACCTAAGTCTGTTTACCATTAACTTAGTCTTAATGGGCACTACTTTTAAACTACTTAGTATTCTTGTACTGCGCACTTTATCCTTTCTTGTTACCCCAGCAATCATCCTCAGCATTCTCATCTCCATGGTTTGTAGACTTCTCTCGTCTGTTTCTTTGGTTGGCCATGTTTCCGAACTATATAGAATAGTTGGTTGTATTATGGAACTGTAAATTTTTCCCTTTAATTTGTGTGGGATTCTTTTATCAAATAGCACTCCAGATAAAGATCTCCACTTTAGCCACCCTTGATTAATCTTACTCTTTATCTCTTTTTCTATTGTGCCGTTTGTTTGTATAGTGGAGCCCAAATATTTGCAGCTTTCAAGCCGATATCTGCCATTCATTTATATCAATACTCTCTGTTTCATCTCCTCCTATCACCATATACTCCGTCTTTTCTCTATTTACTTTTAATCCGTGCGTTTCTAGGATATTTATCCAACTCACTAGTCTTTCTTTCATTTCATCCTTAGATTCGGCAAGTATCACAATATCATCTGAAAATATCATATTCCACGGGACTGTTTGAGGTATAGACTGTGCTAATACATCTATTACTGTAATGAAGAGAAGTGGGCTGAGAGCCGACCCTTGATGAACTCCTTCGGAATATAAGTAACAATTTACATTCAAGTCTTTAACGCCATCTATTTATTTAAAAATATTTCTAAAATAAAACATTTTATTATTCAGTACATTTGCTCAAAATAGATTGAAGATCGTAAAATTTGAAGATCTTTTATTTTTAAAAAATTTAATTACCGACAATCATTATTGACATATATGGGTAAAAATTTATATTTAAAAAAAAGTTTATATTAAAATTTCAATGAAGATGTAATATAACACAAAGTGACAATTGTCATAATCGTTATTTTTTAACTTATTTGATTTATTGTGTCGCAAATAGGTTAAAATTTATATTGTTAACATGTTAAATTAAAATTTCAATGAAGATGTACCACAGGAAAGTGACAATTGTCATAATCGTTATCTTTGAACTTTTTTGAATTTTTTTTAAATCAAATGGGTAAAAATATATAATATTCATTTATTAAATTAAAATTTCAGTGAAGATATACCAAAGGAAAGTGACAATTGACATAATTATTATTTATGAACTTGATTAAATCAAAGAGCAAAAATCTATATTGTAAAACCTTTTCTTCTAATATTTCAGTGTAGTTGAACAGTAGAAAAAGATTCATGGGGCGAACATTCTCTAATAAATACCTCTTTATTTTCGGAAAACTGATTTTATTTAAAATTAGAATTTCAAAGCGTGTTTTTACAAAGGTTTCTGTTATTTTTTCAAAAAATTAGCGTCTTATTAACCACCTTTTACAATATTTCAAAAAAATTTTTAAAAGATTTTTTAAGTATCTCTATTTCCACAAATAAAAAAATAATTTATTTTTTATACTATCTTAATAATAATATATCCATGTTGACTCATCCCCAATTTTAGAGCGGCGATCAGAAAGTATAATCCGAATAAATAATCGTTCTTATTGTGATAAAATGAGATCTTAATATATTTTTATTTATTGTAATTTTAATTTATAATATAATTCTTTAATATCTTATTGCCGGAGACTGGGCTAGAAAATCAACTATCACATAAATTCATTGAAATAAAATACTTATATAAATATATTATATGTAATTATAATGCAGAAATAATAATGAATCGACATTTTATGGATTCAAACACTTTCTTTTTTGTTGTAAAAACCTTCCAGCAATGTTAAATTCTCGTTCAGAAGAGGTACTATTTGCAGGAATTGCCAATATTTTACTTGCTAATCTTTATAGCTTTAGCAAATCTTTTTCTTGTTGTTTCCACCAAAGTAGTTTTAAATATACAAAATAGTTTTTATGATATCAAATAAGGACATTTTAATATTTAATATTTAATATCCAAAAAGTTCATAATAATCATTTTTTTAAATATTTACTTAAATGATTTTAAATTTTTCCACCCGCCTGCTTAAATTTTTTAACCCGCCTAATCCAGACCTCTAACAGAAACCATCAATTGATGGTTTTTGTAATTTAATAAATATATTAAAAATACCGATAGATATTGATGTCTTGTTTGAGGAGATTATAATTCTTCTTTTTTTATGATTCGCCAGAATATTTAAAGTTAGATGGTCTAAAATCAGAGAAGAAATGGGTGAAATAGTTTCCTCATAACGATAAATCCCCATACTTGGAAAAAACAGGTATATTTTCTCCTTATCTCATTTTAATGGTTGATTTAGCCTGGTATAGACTGCCTGGAGAAAGGAGAGAAATCGGATTGCTCTAACAACATTAGAGGCCGCACTAATGATTAAATAAAATTATAATATGTCATGCCAGCAATTTTATAAATATCTCAATAACGATGGTAAACGTTTAGTTCCATTATTTAAATCTCAAATAAAATATAATTAATATTATTATAACTCTAATTTTCCATATTTTTTCACAGGGATTCGAACCGAACCCGAACCCGGAGAAGTGAACCCGGGTTTTTAGAAAAAAACTCTGAACCCGAACCGAACCTGAACCCCATTTATAAAATTTTCAAAACCCCGAACCGAACCCAAGAATTTTGTTTGAACCCGGGTTCAATCGGGTTCAATGTAAATACAAATATTATATTTTCAAATTTCCAATTAAATGAAGTCTTAATAAATTTTAAACAACTTAATTCATTTATGCCATTTTTAAATTTATACTCGATTCCTATTGGAGTGTTAAAAAATTTTAAACAATTGAATTAATTTACGCCATTTATTTTTAAATTTTTATCTTATTATTCTTAAAGATTATTAATTAGAAGAAAATGGTTAACAAATCAAAGTAAAAATTATTATATTGTTAATTTAAAAAATTCTAAACATCTAACCTAAAAATTGTTAAATGTAGGGCAGTTTTTATGAACTTATTAAAATGATTTTAAAATTTATATATGCTAATCATTTATTTTTGGTTCAGTTTAATTTTTACAAGATATTAATGAAGTGCATATTATAAATGAAATTAAATTTATAAATATCTCTTTTTTAATTCTGAAATCATTGCTATTTAAAAAAATTGTTCTCTTTTTATAGATTTAAGATTATAGGCATTTTACCCTTAATACAATAGAAAAAAAATCAATATGTTCATATTGCAAAGTAAAAATGTCTGGTAATCACTTGTCAAATTTAGAAAGACACCTGGAAAGAAATCACAACAATGAATATTTTCATTATTTAAATAAAAAAACCAAATATCAGGAATTGTTATTGACAAAAAAACCTAAAATTAATATAGAAACCTTTTTCCCAAAAAAGCATATAAGTATAAATATATCATCTAATGATTTGATGAGTTTTATACTAGAACTTGTTACTGTAAATGGCCGGCCTTTATCAATTATTGAAAATTCGGGATTTCAAAGAATTATAAATCCACTCCTATCTGGGCTCAATTTAGTTATAAACAAAGAAAATTTATCCAGAACTATTAATAAAACAGCCCAATCAATTAGAGACAAAATATCGAGAGAGGTAGAAGGAAAATTATTAAGTTTAAAAGTTGATGCAGTTCAACGACTAGATAGGTCAATTCTTGGTGTAAATATTCAATTTATATCAAAGTCCATTATAAATTTGAGGACTCTTGGAATTGTAGAGCTGAAAGAGAGATGTACAGGAGAATATATTAAAAACTTTACTAAAATTTAAAATTAATACAAAAATATACACAATTACTTCTGATAATGGTTGTAATTTTTTAAGAGCTATAAAGCTCCTGCAACCTGAAACTGATTATGATATAAGGAATGAATCAGCAGATGAGGAAAATATGGATGTAAATGTATATAAATATGATATTGATGATATACAAAATACTTTTTTATCAACTATTATATCCTATCCGATTTATAGTGTACGGTGTGCAGCTCACACACTTCAGCTGGCACTTCAAGATGCTATAAAATTATCACCTATTGTGGAAACCATTGCAAAGGCTAGGAGCCTAAATTTAAAATTAAGACATCCCACTTACCAAAAGTTATTAAAAAATATGAAACTCCCT
The DNA here is from genome assembly GCF_954871325.1 of Gordionus sp. m RMFG-2023. Classification (NCBI taxonomy): domain Eukaryota; kingdom Metazoa; phylum Nematomorpha; class Gordioida; order Chordodea; family Parachordodidae; genus Gordionus; species Gordionus sp. m RMFG-2023. The sequence continues at coordinate 19,050,457 of NC_088778.1, forward strand.
AAGCCTGTGTTAGATTGCCACAGATGGCATTCAACCCATGATATGTTAGAAAGGCTGATTTTACTAAAACCCAATATCGAAGATTTTTTTACAGAGCAATCTGGTTATTTATTGACTGAAGATTGGAAAGAGATAATAACGATTGTTGAAATTTTAAAACCGCTAAAAATCGCAACCAAACAATTCCAATCTGAACAGTTAACACTGACAGATTTTTATGCAGCATGGTTAAGATGCTGCATCGAACTGGAAAAAAATCCAAACCATTTTGCTCAATTACTATATTCTTGTCTTAAGAACAGAGAAGAAAGGTTTATAAAGAACGAAATTCTCTTAGCTGCCATATACCTGGACCCAAGATACAAGGTTAAAATTAAAAGCTTAGTAAATTAATTATTTTAGATTTATATTAAAATTGTTATTTTATGAAATATTTAAATATAAACAATATAAATCCTTAAATATTACAGGTATTACTTAGTGATGATGATAAGATTTGTGCGAAAAAACATCTTGTCAATTTATGGAGACGAATTAAAAGCTTAACAACGCCGATTTTATCTGATGATATTAGTTCCGATGAAGTTATTGAACAAGAAGATGATTTAGAGAAATTGATACAACTTAAAGAAAGGCAGGAGAAAATACTTAAAAGAGGGCCAACGATTGCTGAGAAAAGTATTGGAACAATAATTACTGGATTTAGCGATTATAAAAGATTAGATAAGAAGGAAAATATTTTGCATTTTTGGGAGTCTGCTAAGCTGGAACACCCTGAATTATATATTTTATCTAAAATCTTATTTGCTGTTCCTGCAACCCAAGTTAATTTTTCATATTTTCACATATAAATACATTTAACATAGGTTAGCGTTGAAAGATCTTTTTCACATTTGAAATTCATTCTTTCACCACATAGATCGAGGATGAGTGAACAACTCTTGGAAGATATTATGCTAATACGTCTAAATAAAATTTTTAATTGATACATGACTATATGCTTTGTATTTTTAACTATATTTGCCTATAAATAAAATAAAAAATTAATTTTTTATATCAAATTTATGTCTAGTTTTTTATTATGATTTAAATATAGAATTTTTTTTATCAACTCAAAAATTCTTGAACCCGAACCGAACCCGAACCAAACCTGGGTTCAAAAATATTTCCCTGAACCGAACCCGAACCGAACCCGGGCAAAAATTTTGTCGGGTTCGCATCCCTGTTTTTTCAATATTTTATAAAATCTTATTTATACATTCGCATAAAATAAATATATTTTAATAAATCAAGATGTTAATAAGTAAAAATATGTAACTATTTTATTTTGAAAAATAGTTATCGACTTTGTATTTATATAAAGTAATTATAAAAAATAACAGGCGGATAACTAAGTCAATTCAAAATCCCGGGCGAAACCCGGCACTTTAAATTTTTTTTAGCAATTTTTATATTTCTACTGCAATTTTAAAATTTTGACCTGGCAATCCTGGACTGGACTACACATTAATATTGTAATTTAAATATTTGGCCAGCTACTAGTTGTATTTGGTGATAAAACCTACCTGAATAACTAACAATGAAATTTATACCTTGTGTTTTTTTTATCGAGATTAAAGGAAATTACATTATCATTGTACAAAATAACTTTGTTTAATATTATCTGTACCAAATTAATTTTCAATTCCTTATCGTCGAAATTTTAAATTATTTTGGAAACTAGGTTATGTAGATTTCTTAATATTAATCTATAAAAGAGTAATATTTGCATGTGTATTTATTATATAAAATTGAATATAGCGAAGTAATATTGGAAAATAGCTCGTTTTGAGCCTATTTTTAAAAACGATCAAGTCAATAATTCAGGTAGAAAAATAATTATTAAGCCTCAGATTCCGATAATAGATGTCTAAATATTAGTACCATATATAAGAAAAATGGCTCGCGTAATATTCTTCTTAATTAAATAGTGAGTTTAAAAAAATCGGCTCAAATATAACCGTTTACCACTTTATTTAATGAAATTTAGGTGAAGGGATACTAATTATAAAATGACCATAATTAAAGCACAAAATTAAATTGTTAAATATATAGGATGTAAGACTTTACCCAAACTCTTGAAGTACTGAAAAAAAATGAAAATTAGTTTTATTTTACGCACATATACTTGTTTTAAGTACTGAAATTTTTAAAATGACTGTGGTCTTCATAGTCCCACCTTACCTTTGATGAAAGATAAATTTGTTTTTTTAATCATGTTTTTGAGAATTTTATATAAATATAATGTTGTTAAACGGCTCGATTTTCAAAAAAGGCTAAATTTAATAAAGAAAAATATTAAATATATTTGAAAGAAAATAATTTCACTTTGGTTCGGGGATTTAAGTATTTTTAATTATTATTATCACCTATATTTCGACATTTCGCTGATAGATGTCCAAACTTTTGTGCCACCTATGACTACAATCTTAAGGCTTACATAATAATTATTAAGACTTAACATGCCGAGATAATCTATTTGCTAAGAGTGGTTTTAATTGTAGAATACAAAAATAATGCCTCTTAAAATTTTGGAAAATCCGAAGTTAATTCTATTAAAAAACTAATATATTTATAAATTTTGAAGTATTATAAATAACTTTTAGAAAAAAAAATCATTAGTACTATTTTAAAAAATAAATAAATAAAAATAATTTTGTGTAAATCTAATACAAAAAATTAAGGATTTTTGTTTTGTGCAATTTTTATATATGATGCTTGTATAAAAGATGGTAGGTAAGTACGAATAATATTTTTATTTAAATATATAAAAATGTAATTATTTTTTTGAAAGGAAGAAAAAGTTAAATAAAACGAAAAATAAATAATTTTTTTTCTTCTTTCAACAAGGTAGGGAAGGGGAGGTAAAAAAAGAAATAATATATAAATATATTTTAACGTCTGACTTAGTATTGTTAAAAGTCAATTTCTCCCGACTTCGACTCAAAACTCGACTCATTTTTACAACTTGAGTCGTGAACTCAACATGTTAACTTGAATTTTAAGAAACTCGATTAAATTATAAATTCAATGAAGATGTTGGAAATATGGCAATTATTATAATCGGTATTTTTAAACATATTAGATTTTTTTAAAGCTAATGGGCAAAAATATGTATTTTTTAACATGTTAAATTATAATTTCAATTAGGATGTACCATATAAAAGCGACAATAGTCACAATCATTATTTTTAAAGTTTTTTTTACAATTTTTTGACGTAAATGGGCAAAAATATAAGTTGTTACATGTTAAAATAAAATTTCAGTGAAGATGTACCATAGATATAAGTTAAAATTGTTATAATCGTTGTTTATAGTTTTTTGAATTTTTTGTTGTAAATGGGTAAAAATATAGATTGTAATCATGCTTAATTAAAATTTCATGAAGATCTACCATTGAAAATTGACAATTGTCATAATCGTCTTTATAAAGTTTTTTGATTTTTTTTTGTAATGGGTAAAAATATAGATTGTAAACAAGCTAAATTAAAATTTCATGAAGATCTACCATTGAAAAGTGACAATTGTCATAATCGTACTTTTTAAAGTTTTTTGAATTTTTTTGACCAAAATGCGTTAAAATAAGTATTGTTAACATATTTAAATAAAACTTCAGTGAAGATGTACCCTAGATAAGTGACAATTGTTAAAATCATTATTTTTATAGTTTTTTGTATTTTTTTAACGCAAATGAGTATAAATATTAAACATGTTAAATTATAATTTTATGAAGATGTACCATAAAAAGTCACAATTGTCATAATAGTTATTTTATAACTTTAAAAAATTTTTTTTGACGTAAATGGGCTAAAATATGTATTGCTAACATGTTAAAATAAAATTTCAGTGAAAATGCACCTTATATAAGGGACAATTGTCATAATCGTTATTTTTAAAGTTTTTTGAATTTTTTTGACGCAAATGGGTAAAAATATAGATTGTAAATATGTTAAATTAAAATTTCATGAAGATGTACCATAGAAAAGTGATAATTGTCATAATCGTTATTTTATAACTTTTTGAATTTTTTTGACGTAAATGGGCTAAAATAAGTATTGCAAACATGTTTAAATAAAATTTCAGAGAAGATGTACCCTAGATAAGTGACAATTGTCATAATCGTTATTTTTAAACTTTTTTGAATTTTTTTGACGCAAATGGGTAAAAAAATAGATTGTAAACATGTTAAATTAAAATTTCATGAGGATGCACCATAGAAAGGTGACAATTGTCATAATTGTTATTTTTAAAATTATTTGAATTTTTTAGACGCAAATGGGCAAAAACATAAATTGCTTACATGTTAAAATAAAATTTCAGTGAAGATGTACCATAGATAAGTTATAATTGTCATAATCGTTGTTAATAAGGTTTTATTTTTGTTGCAAATGAGTTAAAATATTGAGTAAACGTGTTAAATTAAAATTTCATGAAGATATACCATTGAAAAGTGACAATTTTTTTAATCGTTATTTTTTAAGTTCTTTGATGTAAATGGGTTAAAATATAGATTGTTAGCCATTTTAACCATAATAAAATCTTAACATTAAATATAGGATGTTGATTGTATCATATTACTAAATAATATTCATATGGTTTTAAGTTCTTTCTATAAAAATCCTACCCTGAATTCAGACTCAGCACTATTTTGCCACGAGTATACAAAAATATTTGCTAACTGTGAATGCAAGGTTATACATTTTTATAAGATAGAATTAAAATTTATTAATTAAAGGAATAAGATTGTGAATCCATATCTTAAAAGTTTAGAATTTAACATAGATTACAACTATTTTTAATAATCACTTTGCATATTATTATCAAATTTTAAGCAAAATAAAAGGAACAACGATCATGAGAATGAAAATATCTTGTTTGGACTGAAATTTTATTTTAACATGTTAACAATTTATATCTTTGTCCAATTGCGTCAAACAATTCAAAAACTTTAAAAATAACGATTATGACTATTGTCACTTATCTAGGGTACATCTTCACTGAAATATTATTTTAACATGTTAGCAATTTATATTTTAGTCCATTTATTTCAAAAAAATTTAAAAACTTTTAAAAATAACGATTATGACAATTATCACTTTTATATGGTACATCTTCATGAAATTTTAATTTGACATTTATACAATCTATATTTTTACCCTTTTGTATCAAAAAATTTCAAAAAACTTTAAAAACAACGATTATGACAATTGTCACTTATCTATGGTACATCTTCATTGATATTTTATTTTAACATGTTAGCAATTTCTATTTTGCCCATTTGCTTAAAAAACTTTAAAAATAACGATTATGACAATTGTCACTTATCTAGGGTACATCTTCACTGAAGTTTTATTTAAAAATGTTAGCAATATTTTTTGCCCATTTGCGTCAAAAAAATTCAAAAAACTTTAAAAATGATTTTGAATTGTCACTTTTCTTGGGTACATCTTCACACTGAAGTTTTATTTAAACATGTTATCAATACTTATTTTGGCCCATATACGTCAAAAAAAGTTTAAAAATAACGATTATTACAATTGTCACTTTACTGTGGTACATCTTCATGATTTTAATTTTACAAGTTTACAATCTATATTTTTACCCATTTGCATCAAAAAAATTCAAAAAACTTTAAAAATAAGGATTATGACAATTGTCATTTAGGGTATATCTTCACTGAAGTTTTATTAATAAACAATACTAATTTTAACCGATTTACGTCAAAAAAATTTAAAAAACTTTAAAAATAACAATTATGATAATTGTCACTTTTATATTGTGCATCTTAATTAAAATTTTATTTAACATGTTAATTTTACCGTAAAAAAATCTAATATGTTTAAAAATACCGATTATGATAATTGTCATTTTTCCAAGGAACATCTTCAATAACGAATATAAAAATTGTCAGATTAAATTATTATCCTTAAAAATATCATATACATAAATAAGTTAAATAAAAATATTTTTATAAAATATTATTTAGAAAACCCACCTCTTTTAATATACTTAAAAAATAGATAATTTTACAAAAATGATAAAAAAAACTATAAAAGATTTCACCTAAAAGATTGTTTATTTATAATAAAATTCACAAAAGAATTCGTCAAAAAAGATTTAAAATTTTTATCAAAATATGTTTAAAAATCTTTTTGAACTTCAAAAAATATTTTTTACTTAAAATCTTGGGCGTGAAAATCGCTAATAAATTGTAACAAAAATAATATTAGAATAGTAGCATATCATTTTTTTTATTAAAAAAATATCAAATAAAAGAAATCCATTTTTCATTTCATAATATAATAATATAAATTTTAAAAAAATATATATCATATACTACGGTATGACTAAATACTGCATTGCTAAACTGCATTGCTAAAATGTATTGCTAAAAAGCAATTGATCACAATCAATCAAAATTTGATTATATAAATAATTTTTAAAAAAATTTTTTCAAAAACATTTTTTTTATTTTACATATATCAATTTTTAATTAAGTAAAAAATTGATATTAAATATCAAATAATTTAAAATTCTATTTTTACATATTTTTGGAAAGAAAAATATTTACTAGCTTATTACAACTTAAATTTTATTTTTCAATTACAAAATTTAACAAATATATAGCCATAAGAGTGCGTTAAATGCATAAATACGAAAATATATTCTTAGGAAACCAGAATAAATATTGTTTTTAAAATGTCTGATTTCCTGCCATAATTAATTTGGTAAACTGAGGCCGTGCTAGGCCCTTCTAATTGTCTTAATTTAAACTATATATCTACAATTTTAAAGTAAAGACGATTGATATAAACAATTATCAATATAATACAATTGGTTACAATTTGGTAAACTAAAATATGGCGGAGTTTACATTGTATATAAATCATGGCTTATTACAAAATGGTCGGAAATTTTTTAGGGTTCCCTGGTGAGTTAAAAAGGATTTAAGTTTTATAAAAATTAATTTTATAACCTTGTGTTGGCATTTATATGCATAGGACTTTATTTTTGCTCACCCGAGAAGGGTATCCTTAATAAGTTTCCGACCCTAAGACAAGGGAAGTCTATCGAATTTACAATGCATAGCAAATAGATCTATCGATATATAGGGGCTTATCGGCGCTTATAAAATTAAGTATTTGGGTTTGGTGGACTATTACCCCCTATATTGTGTTTTATTTACAAAAATATGTGTACTATATCAATTTATGATTGCTATATAATGTATTAGTGCCAAAGGCTATCAAGCATTAATGAGTATGTTATTGCGGGGGAGGTAAGACACGTTCCTCCGAGTCAGGGGAGAATTCCTCATTGTCTAAGAGTTCGTCCGATCCGACTGTTTTATTGTCATCGGTTAGATTTAACATTTCGTCGAACTAAACAAAAATGAACTTTTCAATTAATATTATTATCAAATTTGATCGAATATTTAGTTAGTGGTGGGTTTTTAGAACGGCTTTCGGTCAATCATGATATTTTTAAATATTTTTTAGGATAATGCTTAATACCTTAAACCAAAAATAAAGAATTTTCCTTGGATAACGCCAGCAATGCAGTATTTAGTCATTGGTCCGGTTTCAAATCGGTTATCTGTCAAATCACGATATTTTTAAAATATTTTTTGGGATAATGATTTACACGTATTTATAAATAAATAAACCCAAATGATCATTTTCCAGATAATATTAATACCAAATTAGGTCGATCGAATATTTTGTAAGTGGTCGGGTCTGAGCTCGTCATTCGGACAAATCATAATATATTTAAAAAATATTTCAGGATAATGATTAACACTTTATTGTTCATGTATAAACCAAAAATGAAGAATTTTCCATGAATAAAGCCAGCAATGCAGTATTTCGGTTTCAAATCGGTTATCGGTCAAATCACGATATTTTAAAAATATATTTTGGGATAATGTTATACACGTATTTATAAATCAAAAATGAACATTTTCCAAATAATATAACTACCAAGTTTGGTCGATCGAATATTTAGTAAGTGTCGGTTTTGAGCTCGCCATTCGGTCAAATCATAATATTTTTAAATAATTATTTAGGATAATGCTTAACACGTTGTTGTTTACGTATAAACCAAAAATGAAGAATTTTCCATGGATAACGCCAGCAATGCAGTATTTAGTCATTGGCCCGGTTTCAAATCGGTTATCTGTCAAATCACGATATTTTTAAAATATTTTCTCGGATAATGATTTACACGTATTTATAGATAAATAAACCAAAAATGATCATTTTCCAAATTATATTAATACGAAATTTGGTCGATCGAATATTTAATAAGTGGTCGGTTTTGAGCTCGGCATTCGGTCAAATCATAATATTTGCAAAATAATTTTTAGGATAATGTTTAACACCTAAATATACACGTATAAACTTAAAATGAAGAGATTTTGATCAATAAAGTTAGAAATATGTTCCATACAAATTTTCATCTATTTTTCGATTCTAAACCTACTCATTAATTAAATGTCAAAGAAACCTATATTTTTTAATTTTTTTTAGGTTTTTCACATGTATTTACACCCAAATACAAAAAAAGCGCTATCCAATAATTATTCTGGTTTCCTAAGCATATATTTTCATATATATGCATTTAACGCCCTCATTTGTTAAATTTTGTAATCGAAAAATAAAATTTAAGTTGTAATAAGTTAGTAATTATATTTTTTTTCCAATAATATTAAGTAAAAATAGAATTGTAAATTATTTGATATTTAATATCAATTTTTTACTTAATTAAAAATTGATTTATGTACATTAAAAAAAATGTTTATGAAAATTATTTTAAAAAAAAAATTATATAATTAAAATTTGATTGATTATGATTAATTGCTTTTAAGCAATGCATTTTAGCAATGCAGTTTAGCAATGCAGTATTTAATCATACCCCATATAATATTTGTTGATAAATAAAATATTAACATTAAATATAAATAAAATAAAATAAATTATTTTAATAAAAATAATAGCCCTCGTTATATTTCGCAAAATAGTTTTCGTTATATTGTCTTCGCGATTTATGTTTCGCGATATTGACTTCGATATAAAATTTTTGCGATAAACATTTCGCTTTAATGTATTCGCTTTAAAGGTTTCGCGATAACAGTTTCGCTATATTGTTTTCGCGGAAAAATATTCGCTAATGTGGATTCGCGATAAAAGTTTCGCTATAAAATTCATTCGCGATAAACGACATTCGTGATAAAAGTTTCGCTGAATTGACATGGAACCAAATCTTTGTGCTAATTATTTTTAATGCTAAAGTTTTTATCTTTATCGGACTTTTTATCGTAATTCACATAACTTATATTATCAATATCTGATTTATTATTAATGCTATCTAATTTACTTCCTATCTCCACCATTTCATTTAAGGTTAAATTAATATTTTTACTTAATTTATATTTTATTTTATCGTTTAAGGTAGACGTTCTTAACTTTTCTTTTATCCTACTATCATCTTAAAAATGACATTTTTTATTTAATTTAGATACTCTAACGTACCATTCTAAAAATTTTCATTAGAATTTTGGCATGCTAAGTTAAATTTGTTAATTGAAATATTTTTATCCTGTATTGGTAAAAGGTATCCTAATTTCTTAATCACTATATTAAGATCTAAAATCTCAGTATTTGAACAATTAGATTTAATATTGTCAAACACAACATCAGATAAATTAGAAAGTATTTATTTTAACGGAGTCCGGTGATGTGCTGGTCGAAAAGTAGTCAAGTACCCTTTCTATGTAAACCTCAGTCAGTGGTCCAATAACCTTCGGAAACTTATAAGGTGTGTAATTAGGTAATTTTATATCTATTTATTATTATCTTTTATAAATATTACATTAACATAATATATCTTAAACAAAAATGTTAATGTATTTTTTCGTAATATAAAAATGATGATGTTCAAATCTTCACAAATGTGCATCTTATTTGCACGAATTCTGAATCATGGTATTCAAAAAACTTGCCATTTAAGGCCTTATAGTAACGTAACATCTCCTTCAAGTTATAAAACTCGAAGAAGATGTCTCCATGAACGGGTCCTCTCGTATATTGTACATCACAATTATCGGTAAGCTCCCACACCGAGACCGCGGATGGAATATTAGTTATTTTAAATGAATAAATCAAAATTTTATATAAATGTTGTTAAAAGTTTTTACCTTTATATAGGAATTATGTCGCACCATTGGTATATTATATCCTAAAATAATAGAAATGTGTAATAATATCATAAATATACTCGTATTAATTATTCAACTCAAAACTGTTTTAGAGAGAAGGAAATAATAGCTTTCCTAAAAACACATTGAAAAAGAGAAGGGAAAATAGATATATAATAAGATTACATCCATCATGTGATGTATAATAAGTTGTTTAATTATGAACATAAAGAATTGAATGCAAATTGTAATTTATATTTATTATCAAAAGCATTGATTAGTAAAGTTTATTAAAATATTAACTAATATATTCTGTAACTATCAAATATGTCTGTAAAAGTGGTTACCTAATATTTTGTAAACAATTCTATATATTAGAGGATTATCAACTATATGAATACTTACTTTTTTATAAAGAAATTTCTTATACTTGTTTGGACTATTTTTATGAAGATGGTAATTAAATTTAAAAATGAATAATAAGTTGATTAGAGATTTTGAACTTGACTAATTACAATAAATTTGCTAATTTTCAATTAATAATTATATTTATTTAGATGTGGGGTTATAAAATAATTAAATAATTAAAATCAATTAAGCGTCAACTGTTAATGTTAAATTGATATTTAGACATTATGAGTGATATTGATATTCCATTTTTAAAATGGAAATTGATTGCAAGCCGACATAGTGAAAATATAATTTATATGTATAAATCTAAATTAATAAATGAAATAGCACTCATTTAATAAAAACTTAGATAGTCTTATTAATTTTTAAATAATCAAATCAAATCTATATTTACGTTCAGGGAGCTATGAAAAAAATAAATTCTCAGAAAATTTTTTCGCTTCAAGAGGCTATTGAAATTTTTCAAGGGGTTTGAGCCCCCCCCCCCTTTCCCCCACTCCTAGTGAGGAAATAATATTTCGAATTGCAAAAGGAATTGATCTTCTCAGTGGAAAAATTACAAAAATTTTTTGCCCTCCCTCTATATCCACAACGGTTACAGACAATAGTGTCAAATTTTTACTTTGTTTGAAAAAAATACATATTTAATATAAATAAGGCGTGGGCTAACATTGTATTAAATGCTTCTTCTATAAATATTAATATCAAAAATAAGAATAAATATGTGATTATATTTTAATAATTTACTTATCTATGCATTATTGTTCTAATTTATTTAATTTAAAAAGGTTATATTATTACCAAACGATTAATTTAATTAATTCAGCAATTATAATTGTTGTATATGCAAATTCGAATGTTAATTTTGAAAAGTGATTATTCATAAATAAATGGTAGACGAAGATAATATTTTTGGGGTAATTTGTCTATGTAAATAATCTTAAATTGAACATAATATTTTTCTATAAATTTTATATATATATTCAAATATGCAAATTTTATATATTTAATTCTTCGAAAATTGTTTAATTTTTATATATATATATATATATGTGTATAAAGTATTTGATTTAGATGGCCTCCTATGTTAGAGTGGGTAACAAAATAATGAAGATAGAGATCCGAGAGGTTGACGGTTCAGAAGAGTCCAACAGATGGGTAGAAGCCGCTAGGAACGAAGCCAAACAAAGATATGGAGATGGGCTACAAGAGACGCCAACGAGAGGGGTTCACAGGATAGCACCATATAACACAAGAAGGAGAGTGGAATGTTGGGCTTGTGGGGGAGGACACAAGTTACGATATTGTCCCAGTGTAGAGTTGACAGCGAACAATAATACGAATTTACCGATGCGAAATATGGTTGAATCAGCGAACACTTCGGGGGCAAGGGAGATCTAAAGGAAGGAGGTGTTGTATATGCAAATTCGAATGTTAATTTTGAAAAGTGATTATTCATAAATAAATGGTAGACGAAGATAATATTTTTGGGGTAATTTGTCTATGTAAATAATCTTAAATTGAACATAATATTTTTCTATAAATTTTATATATATATTCAAATATGCAAATTTTATATATTTAATTCTTCGAAAATTGTTTAATTTTTTTATATATATATATATACATTGTTAATTCAAAAAAGTTTAGTTTTGAATAATTTTGGATTCTGCGAAATTTATGTTATTATTTTTAACGAACGATATTTGGAAATAAAATTAATAAAATCAAAGGAAAGAGTTAATAAAGAAAAGGTAAACATACAATTTGATAAATTATAATTATTAAGCGAAATGACATATATATTTTAGGTACTCAAGGGTAAGTAATTAAACATCATTATTATTAGAATTAATCTTTTATTTAATTTTAGAAAGATTTAACAAACCTATAATTCTTAAATTGCTCTCCCAATACTGATTAAACACCCTGAGTAAGTTCGGAATTATAACAATTCTATTTTATAATGGGTTAAGTTCTAATTAGATGTTTTTGACAAATACATTTTGTCAGGTCTACGTGAAAATAATGGTAAGAAAAAAAATTCAAAATTAAATTATATCATGAAAAATGTTGGTCATAACGTGCCAAATTCTAATATTCTAACAATTTGAAAATCTTTAGACTTATTTTCTGAAATATACAATAATCCCTATATTCGAATGCATATATTATTGCAGTTAATTTAATTATCCATTCATATTGGCGATAAGCTTTATCATTATTATCCTTATGCAACATCATTTATCATCAATTTATTTGAATCTACTATATCATAATATAATTTATATATAGGGCATGAGCTGGTATTTGGAGAATTATCTAGATTTGGTAGATATTTTACTATCTGTCAGTGATAAAGTAGGAAAAAGAAAGTTTTGTGAAAGCCAAAGGCGTATAATTTTGAGAATTATAAAGTTTTGCTGTCAGTGGCTGACATTTAATATATATAAAATATTATTTTATTATTTTTTATTATATTATATATATAAAATAATATTTTATTATTTAAAGGTCATTCCTCGTGAATCGATCATCTACCGGCCGACCCCTTTTAAATTTGTTAAATTTATGGAATTATTTAGATAGGTTACATAAATTAGAAAGCCATTTATTTTAGTTCGCTAGCACACCTGGTTCCATGGATAAGAGGCTCAATGGTGCAAAAAAGAGCCATTTTAGAATCTGTAAAATATAAAATATTTATATCTCAAAAACTAATTATAGTAAAAAGGTACATAATATATAAAGTTATAAGTAATCATAAAACAATAAACATTGGCAAGGGAGTTTGTTTTCGAAATTTTTTTTATCTTTTTATTTTAACACCTTTGTTAAAAATATATATACTATGTCATAACCTTGGCGAAGCTTTCGAGACTTTCAATTTATCAAAAATTGGAAAAAATAGATGGCCCTATAGGAAATTACAAATTTCAGGTTAAAATTTTGTTATTACCTATAACAGTATATTTTCACTTTTTATATTAAAAAATTTCCAATTTCTTTTAAATATACCAAAAACTGAGGGGCAGTGTGGATACATGCCCATTAGACTGAAATCAAATTTACGATATTAACTATCTTAAATTTAATTTTTTATTAATATTATAGAAATATAGATAGATAATCATATTCTATCCATAATTTAAAATTTGAAGTCTGTTGAATTTGTATAAAATTTAGCCTCAATTTTATTCTGAGAAATTAGATGATACGTATGAAATATTTGCGTTTCAGGTATTGCACGCGCTTTATTGAATCTCTCTTCTAAAATTATTAGCTCTTTCTCATATTCGTTTTTCATAATGTAAGAGAAATCTATTTAAAAAAAAATTATAAAATATATTAATAAATAAATCTTATACCTTTAATATTTTCCTTACAATAGGCAAAAAAGTCTTTAGGACAAGTTATTTGTTCGAGGCTCAGACTCAGGAATTTGGTCTTGGGGGGGGGGCTTTATCATTCATTTACTTACTTATCTTAATAATTCATGAAATTTTTAAGAATTTTAAAAGGGATCGGCCGAAAATGTTTGATCGATTTGACATGGAATGGCAGAAATAAAATATTATTTTATTATTAGATATAAAAATGATGAATAAAAAAGTCAATAAGCGTATATTAGATTACAAAAATATAATATTATTATCCACTGGATCGGATTTCTAGTGATATATAAAAATATTTATTGTATAACAGCATGATTCACTTTAGTCGTTTTAATTTAACATAAAATACGGCAATTCGTAGTTTATTCATTTTAACTTTATATTATAAATCATCCTATTTCGCAACATTTTATCATAATATCATTAATTTGCGCAATTCGTAGTTTAGTCATTGCAATTCGCAATTTACCTGGCAATTCGTAGTTTTTAGCAATTCGTATTTTAGACTATATCATAAACAATGACATCTATTTGAATCGGTTATTAGGAGATTTATAAAGATAAATTTGGTGGAGTTTTCTAGTAAATCATGGTTAAATTATGAAATAAATAAGGAGAGTGGAGATAATCAGCTAATAAAATCCAACAGTCTAAAATAAAGTAATATAAATAGTGCACCAATAATGATAAATGATTATATTTATAATTACGAATATATTTCTTTTTGTTTTGAATTATTTTGATATTGTAAATAAAAGTATAATATATGTATTGTTAATAGTTTTAAAAAAATCCTCGAGACCCATTTAGTTAAATTGGTTTAACTGAATATCTTAAATTGAAATATATAGTTAAAATTATAAATTATGGAATATCTTCAAATTATTTTTTTAAAAATATTTATTATCTTATCCGTTAGCCGAATGTTTTTAATTATTTTAAGCAGCTATTTACAGGCCTCCAAAACTTGCTTGATATTATTTTTTAATAATATATAGAAGTCTACAGGAGAATAGTAATATATTTTATTTAAATGAATGATAAACATAATTTCAAAAATAAAATATTACAATGCCATAAACGGGTTACAACAACGAGTATTATAATTGGCTACTGATTAGATGTAAGTTCGTTGTCTTGGTAATTATAAGCTATATCACATGGATTCTTTCATATTTATAAATATAATTTTTTAATATAAGTAGATGATCCTTACAGCGCTCGTACATTTAACATTTCAACTAGCGTTTAAAAATGCTAATAATATATTCCTAGCAATGGTTTTCAGCTGTATATTGTTCAAAAGAAAAACCACCATTCTTAACCAAAAATCATAAAGGTTTAGATTAAACATTTTTATATAAAAGAATTTTAGCTGGCAGGGTCCTATCTATGCTAAATTAAAATTATAATTCAGAAGAACATCGCAAAAAAACAATTTATTAGCTTAAATACTTTTTAAATCTCACATCTTGAGAATTAATATTTAATTATATTAATTGTAAAAATATTTAGCTGTGATTAAATGTCAAATGCAAAGTATATTTCACAAATAATATTTTTTAATAATTTGAGATAATTTATCAGGTTTATAGATATTATTTTATAATAAAGGAGAAATAAGGTGATTTTATTTACAAAACCTTCATTTCTATAGAAAACTATTTAAATTTACTAATTTAATATTTATAAAATAAAATTGAGATAGAATTTTTACATTTATGATTATAATTTTTTAATATGTTAGTAGAACTATGGATATCCTGAGCTTGCAACAAGAAAAAAAATTGCTATCGTAATATTCCTTTTTTATTTATAAAATATGCTATAAAATATATTAATTTATATATGCTGTATTTAACATTTAGCGACAAAGAAGTCCCCTATCAAAAATCACAAGGAAATCCAAACAGATATCAATAATGTTTGTAAATTTATAAATTAAATTATTTATATAACTCATTTTTATTTTAAGTAAATTTATAATGTGCATTCATAACATAAAAAACAAAAAATCGGATGAAAATTATTAATGCATCTTTATTTTGTAAATTTATGAACTAAATAAATTATTTATAATAAATATATATATTGAAATTAAATAAAATTAGTCAATAATTATAATTTTTTCTAAATATATATTTACATTTTTTTGATTCATATATTATGAAATTGTAAAATAAAATATCTCTTTAATATGTTATGTTATTTTTAATAATCTAAATTTTTTTCAATATATAGAGAGGATTATGTCTATAAACGCTAATAATTGCAATAAATTTTATAAATAAAATAGGAAAATGTTTAAATTTTGTATTAAGGCAGAGATAGTATGAATGTAGGGTAATATAGTTAATAAAATCTTATATTTTTGACCAATTAAAACGATTAGCTATCATCATTATTTTCTATCAAAATCTAAATGTAATGTTAATTAAGGCAATTCGCAGTTTAGTCATTTTAATTTAAGATTAATACCGCAATTCGTAGTTTAGTCATTTTAATTTAACATAATATACGGTAATTCGCAGTTTTGTAATTTAAATTTAACATATATTGTATTTAATTTGACAAAAATTAAGGCAATTCGTATTTTAGTAATTATAATTTAACATTAACGCATTTCGAATAATTTAACGTTATATATTACAATTCGCAGTTTACCCATTATAATTTTACATCATATACTGTTTAGACAATTTAATATAATATTAAATATGGCAATTCATAGTTTAATCATTTTAATTAAACATTAAATCGGCAATTCGTAGTTTAGTCATTTTATTTTAACATTAAAACGGCAATTCGTAGTTTAGTCACTTTATTTTAACCATTAAACACTGCAATTCGTAGTTTAGTCATTTTAATTTAACATAAAATAAGGCAATTCGTAATTTAGTCATTTTATTTTAACAATAAATATGGCAATTTGTAGTTTAGTCATTTTAATCATACAAAAAATACGGTAATTCGTAGTTAAGTGATGACAATTTATTATTAATTACCGCAATTCGTAGTTTAGTAATTTTATTTAACATTAAATATGACAATTCGCAGTTGGGTATTTAACATAAATTCGGCAATTCGTAGTTTAGTCACTATATTTTAACATTAAATACGGCATTCGTAGTTTAAATTTAACATTAAATACGGCAATTCGCAATTTAGTCATTATAATTTAAGAATAGATACGGCAATTCGCTGTTTAGTAATTATATTATAACATTAATTATCGCAATAGGTAGTTTACTCATTATAATTCAATCATTAATTACCTAAATTCGTAGTTTAGTCAATATATTTTAACATTATATAGTGCAATTCGCACTTTTTAGTCATATTATTTTACTCATTACGGCAATTCGTAGTTTAGTCATTTTAATTTAACAGTAATTACCGCAATTCATACTTTATTTTAACATTAAAACGGCAATTCGTAGTTTAGCCATTTTATTTTAACATTAAATGCGGCAATTTGTAGTTTAGTCATTTTAATTAAGATTAGATAGGGCAATTCGTAATTTAGTCATTTTATTTTAACAATAAATATGGCAATTTGTAGTTTATTTTAACATTTAAACGGCAATTCGTAATTTAGTCACTTTATTTTAAGATTAGATACGGCAATTTGTAGTTTAGTCATTTTAATTTAACATTAAATAAGGCAATTCGTAATTTAGTCATTTTATTTTAACAATAAATATGGCAATTTGTAGTTTAGTCATTTTAATCAAACATAAAATACGGCAATTCGTAGTTAAGTCATGACAATTTATTATTAATTACAGCAATTCGTAGTTTAGTAATTTTATTTAACATTAAATATGACAATTAGCAGTTGGGTATTCAACATAAATTCGGTAATTCGTAGTTTAGTCACTTTATTTTAACATTAAATACGAAATTCGTAGTTTAAATCTAACATTAAATACGGCAATTTGCAATTTAGTCATTATAATTTAAGATTAGATACGGCAATTCGCTGTTTAGTAATTATATTATAACATTAATTATCACAATTGGTAGTTTACTCATTCTAATTCAATCATTAATTACCTAAATTCGTAGTTTAGTCAATATATTTTAACATTATATAGTGCAATTCGCACTTTTTAGTCATATTATTTTACTCATTACGGCAATTCGTAGTTTAGTCATTTTAATTTAACAGTAATTACCGCAATTCGTAGTTTATTTTAACAATAAAACGGCAATTCGTAGTTTAGTCACTTTTTAACATTAAATAGGGCAATTCGCAGTTTAGTCATTTTAATTTAAGATTAGATAGGGCAATTCGCAGTTTAGTCATTTTAATTTTACATAAAATACGGCAATTCGTAGTTTAGTCACTTTATTTTAACATTCGATACGGCAATTCGCAGTTTGTAATTTTAATTTAAGATTTGATGCTGCAATTCGCAGTTTAGTCATTTTAATTTTACATAAAATACTGCAATTCGTAGTTTAGTCACTTTATTTAAGATTAGATACGGCAAATCGTAGTTTAGTCACTTTATTTAAACATTAAATACAGTAATTCGCAGTTTAGTCATTTTAATTTATGATTAGATACGGCAATTCGTAGTTTAGTCACTTTATTTTAAGATTAGATACGGCAATTCGTAGTTTAGTCACTTTATTATAATATTAAATACGGCAATTCGCAGTTTAGTCATTTTAATTTAAGATAAGATAGGGCAATTCGCAGTTTAGTCATTTTAATTTAACATAAAATACGGCAATTCGTAGTTTAGTCACTATATTTTAACATTAAATACAGCAATTCGCAGTTTAGTCATTTTAATTTATGATTAGATACGGCAATTCGTAGTTTAGTCACTTTATTTTAACATTAGATACGGCAATTCGTAGTTTAGTCACTTTATTATAATACGGCAATTCGTAGTTTAGTCATGGTAGTTTAGTCACTATATTTTAACATTAAATACAGCAATTCGCAGTTTAGTCATTTTAATTTATGATTAGATACGCCAATTCGTAGTTTAGTCACTTTATTTTAACATTAGATACGGCAATTCGTAGTTTAGTCACTTTATTATAATATTAAATACGGCAATTCGTAGTTTAGTCATGGTAGTTTAGTCACTATATTTTAACATTAAATACAGCAATTCGCAGTTTAGTCATTTTAATTTATGATTAGATACGGCAATTCGTAGTTTAGTCACTTTATTTTAAGATTAGATACGGCAATTCGTAGTTTAGTCACTTTATTATAATATTAAATACGGCAATTCGTAGTTTAGTCACTTAATTTTGGCATTAAATACGGCAATTCGCAGTTTAGTCATTTTAATTTAACATAAAATACGGCAATTGGTAGTTTAGTCACTATATTTTAACATTAAATACAGCAATTCGCAGTTTAGTCATTTTAATTTATGATTAGATACGGCAATTCGTAGTTTAGTCACTTTATTTTAACATTAGATACGGCAATTCGTAGTTTAGTCACTATATTTTAACATTAAATACAGCAATTCGCAGTTTAGTCATTTTAATTTATGATTAGATACGGCAATTCATAGTTTAGTCACTTTATTTTAACATTAGATACGGCAATTCGTAGTTTAGTCACTTTATTATAATATTAAATACGGCAATTCGTAGTTTAGTCATGGTAGTTTAGTCACTATATTTTAACATTAAATACAGCAATTCGCAGTTATATCATTTTAATTTATGATTAGATACGGCAATTCGTAGTTTAGTCACTTTATTTTAACATTAGATACGGCAATTCGTAGTTTAGTCACTTTATTATAATATTAAATACGGCAATTCGTAGTTTAGTCACTTTATTAACATTAAATACGGCAATTCGCAATTTAGTCATTTTAATTTAACATAAAATACGGCAATTCGTAGTTTAGTCACTTTATTTTAATATTAAATACGGCAATTCGTAGTTTAGTCTCTTTATTTTAAGATTAGATACGGCAATTCGTAGTTTAGTCACTTTATTTTAAGATTAGATACGGCAATTCGTAGTTTAGTCACTTTATTTTAAGATTAGATACGGCAATTCGTAGTTTAGTCATTTTATTTTAACATTAAATACGGCAATTCGCAGTTTAGTCATTTTAATTTAACATAAAATACGGCAATTCGTAGTTTATTCTATTTAATTTAACATTATATACGGCAATTCGTAGTTTAGTCATCCAATCTTCCATAATTTTATCTAAATTTAACATTAATTTACGCAATTCGTAGTTTAGACATGGCAATTCGCAATTTACCTGGCAATTCGTAGTTTATAGCAATTCGTATTTTAGTCATGGCCGACATAGGGATAGCAATTTCATTAAGGTATGATGCAGAACTATTTTATATTTTTGCCTTTTAATATTTTACATTTGTCTGTGTCAATTTTAAAATTGACTCAGAATATTATTTTTTTTAACCATATATATTGTTTGACATATAGTAGATCCTTATTTTCCAGCACCTTTTAATGTTACGATCTTTAATATGTATTCATGAATTTCATATAATGATAGGTAAATCAGATATTTCCCCTTTATTTGATTATAATTTTGAAAAATTTTCCCAATTAATATATACATATTTAGACAGATTTAATTCTTATAAACCCCTTACTATTTTTCAGGATCCAAGAAAAAAATTAATTATTCTGAGTTTTTCTGGGCATGGTAAATATTTTTCACAATTAATTTGGACTTGGAAATAGTTTGCTAAACATTTTTCAAAAAATTTTTAAATTTTAAATATGGGCTAGAAATTGGCCTGAAAAATTTTGAAGACATGGCCAGGCCTGATCATAAACCAAGGCCTATGCAAAACTTTTTATATATTTTATTTCAGTTCTCAACTACCATTAATATATACATATATTAGACAGATTTAATTCTTATAAACCCCTTACTATTTTTCAGGATCCAAGGAAAAAATTAATTATTCTGAGTTTTCCTGGGCATGGTAAATATTTTTCACAATTAATTTGGACTTGGACATAGCTTGCTAAACATTTTTCAAAAAATTTTTTAATTTTAAATATGGGCTAGAAATTGGCCTGAAAATTTTTGAAGACATGGTCAGGCCTGATCTTTTATATATTTTATTTCAGTTCTCAACTACCACAATTATTATGGTCTTTGGCAGGTTTGAGAAAATTTTCCTAAGTGCGTGGATCTGGCTTGGGAATTTTTATAATATTTTTCATAGGTGTAATATTTAACACAAAATATTTATATGGCCCTCAGGTAAAAGCTAATTTAAATATTATTTTTATTCAAAAAAATAGTATTCACTCTTAGTCTAAATTGGTTAGCTTTGGTCTGAAGTAGGGGTGAGATGGGTTAAGATAGAATAAAAAAATAGATATGGTTTTTAGAGATTTACCTATATTCAGGTATGGGAAAAAATTTTGAAAATTACTATGGGATGGCCAGGCTTGAGAAAAATTTTTATAAAATTATTATGAGTTGGACTGGGCTTGGAAAATATTTTTATAAATTATATTGGGCTGAGCTTGGGGAAAATTATAATGAGCGTGGACGTTTAATAATTTTATTATTAACTATGGGTTAGACATTGGTCTAAAACAAGTTATTTTGCAGGCCTGAGCTCGGCCTGCTCAAAAGGCTCATGAAAATCTGATTTTTATTGTATTTTTAAATTCATTATGATTATTTAAATGTTTTAATTCAGTTCTCAACTACCAAAATTATTATCATCTTTCATTGGGCTTGGATGAATTTTTTAAATTATTATGACTTTGTACTTTACCTGGGAATTTTTTTTAATATTAATTTTTAGGTATAAATGATCAGTAAATTTAACATATTTATTATCAAGTAAAAGCTTTAAATTTATTCTTACTCAAACCATAGTATTTAGTCTTAGTTTTAATGGATTGAACCTGGCCTGAAGGGGGGAGGGGGTAAAAAGAATAAAATTGGACATTATTTTCAAATAACAGGTAACATCTAGCATAAATATAAGAAGAAAATTCTCATTCCCCGTCATTTCTGACGGGCAATCTACTAGTATTATATATTTGTTTAACCATTAGCTCGGCCTCTAATGTTGTTAAAGCAATACGATTTCTCTCCTTTCTCCAGGCAGTCCTCATCAGGCTAAAAATGAGCTCCGATGAGGCATTAGAATGAGGTAAGGAGAAAACATACTAGCAAATTTTTTCCAAGCATGGGGATTTATCGTTATTACGAAAAAATTCCACCCATTTCTCCTCTGCTTTTAGACCATCTAACTTTAATTATTTTGGCGAATCATAAAAAATAGAGAGAATTATATTCTCCTCAAATAAGACATCAATGTCTTTCGGTATTTTTAATATATTTATTAAATTATAAAAACCATCAATTAATGGTTTCTGTTCCAAGGTGATAATATTTATACATTTGTAAATAGAGTTATTAAACAATTTTGATTGTAAATATTCTAAAATTGTCTTAATAAAAATATCTGCTTCATTTAAAAAATGTATTAATTAGTGTATTATTTGAACATTTTAATATAATATTTTTAGCAATAGCGCCATAAAATTTATTATCAATTTTTAACTGTAGAGATGAACAGAGCTGTAGCATGATTTTGTGAATTTTTTTTAATAAAGAATATTCTGATTGCAACTGAATATTAACTGCATGAAGTAGATTTCATACATGTGAAATGAATCTCAAATATGCTTCTGCCATTTCATACTCAAAAAAATTTTTCAAAATATTAGGACAGCTTTTAAAATCTCTTTAAGAAGTTTTTTTAAGTTTGTAAAATTTTTAAATCCTATCGATGGCAGGTATTAATGACAATCATCTGATAGGTATATAACGCAACATTCACACCTTTCCTAGTCAGACCCCTTCACCAACTTTTTTAATTTATTAACTCTTTTAGTTGATGAACTAAATTCGTTAAAACATTCATCACAATTATTTCGACATCCACAGATAGTACATTCATTACCTTCTTGCAAGAATTATGTAGTATATACAGCCAATTGGTATTAATTCATTATTATGCTGCCTCAATTCGGTAAATTTGGTTTTTGCCAAAATTTACAGAGACATTATCAGCACAGAAAGCTGACATGCATATCATTGATAACCATGAATCAGCTATATTTACCATCATGTGGCTAGCAACATTATTGGATTTTTCACTATCCGAGGAAAAAATTTTAACAGTTTTTTTGAAATGTTTTTATTCTTGTTGAAATAGCGAAGGGGGAAATGTTTTAATATTTCCCTTATTAGATGCATCTGTTAGAATTGCATATGGATGCCCATCTTTCAAATCGTCTAGAATTGACTTATTGGATTCAGGTACTAACACTAGTAATAGCCTTTCTCATTTTTGTTCTGCCACAAATATGCACTTATATTGGAGTCGTTAAATATCATGAGAGATTCGACCCACATTGTGATGATATAGCTCTGTGAATGTTGAACTACATGATAGATGTAGACGATTTCCGCAAATGTAGTTGCATCTGTATTATTTATTATTTTTGAGAATATTTTTGTATTGCAATCAATGTAGATATACTCCCCTGTACTGACTTATATGAATGAAAGATTTATTATTGGATAAAAATAAAACAGGATAGAAAGAAATTTACAAACTAGACATGTTTTTCGAATAAATATTTAAAATTTATTTTAAAAATATAAAAATAATCAATTAATGTTTCAAATTATTATTTATATATTAAAAACGTTAAAATACTAAAAAAAAAAAATTGCGAGAGAGATTAAAAAATTGCGGTAGATTTTTGCGGGAGATTTCCAATTGCGGTATGCGGAAGAGAGATGTCTGCGTATAAACTAAAAAATTGCGGGAGTCTCCCGCTGATGGGGGAGGGCATGGCAACCCTGATCACATATCTTATTTATATCAGAATAAATTTTTAAAGCTTTTATATCTCATATTTATATAATAAGTTTTGACCTTTTATAAATAAATTTTACAAAGAGAATAAAAAATTTTTTAAATGTCAAATAAGTTAATAATTTTTATAATAGTGTCAATATCACTATATTTATTATATTTAATCTTTACACGTAGTCAAAAATGTCAATTTCCTTAACTAAGTGAGTGATTTTTATAAGGAGTAAAACATATCAGTATAAAATGTCAATATCATTAAATAAGTGTCAGTCAAAAATGTCAATATCATTAAATAAGTGAGTAATTTTTATAAGGAGTAAAACATGTCAGTCAAAAATGTCAATATCATTAAATAAGTTAGTAATTTTTTATAAGGAGTAAAACATGTCAGTCAAAAATGTCAATATCACTAAATTTATTATATTTAATTTTTACAAGTCAGCCAAAAAGGTCAATATCACTAAATTTATTATATTTAATTATAACAAATCAGTCAAAAATGTCAATATCACTAAAAAATATATTATTAAATTTATGCACGTCAATCGTAAATGTCAATATCACTAAATAAATAAGTAATTTTTATACGGAGTAAAGTAGTAAGTTGCACCGGTACGAGTGTTTTATTTTAAAAAAAAATTTCGGGCTCGCCCAGGTGTATTTTAAAAAGCCTGCAGTTCTCTGATAACATACCTAAGAAGTTCACTTCTGAAAGTGGATTGAATGGTTTGGATCTTTTAAATATTTATAGGCATTTGACGCCAAGCAAGGATGAGTAATTGAAAAATTAGCTCAATCCCAACGAAGATTGGATTTTACATTGTAAATACAATAATACAAAATACAATTATTCCTAAGTAACTTTTTGTGTATTAATATTTATATTTCCAACATTAAATTTTTTTACTTTATATATAAATTTTAAAGGCTCAAAAAATTCAAATTTCTAATTTGTCATTTAAGTGATTCATATGGTGGTTATATTCAATTTATATTTTTTAATTCACATTTATTTTATAGTTTTTTATGTGCCGGTTTATATTTATAATTTTTTTATAATTCATATAATTTAAAATTGTGTATAAGAAATAGTTATTAGTCCTAATAAATTTATGTTTGATATTTATAAATAACAATAATATTTCTTAAAAAAATTTATTACCCCCCCCCCCCCCCCTTTCAAATCAAATTCCTTCGTATGCGCCTGTCTGAATTAATATAATCGCTTTGCACTATGAATGAAAATCACTGCGATCGATTCGCAATCGCTATCGCTCTTCATTATGATAAATTTAGCGAATTACCTAATTATAAAAAAATCAGCTGGATTCATATCGTACAATGGTAAATGATAAGAATAACGATGAAAAAAAGTCTACATTAAGCCTGGAAAGTAACAAAGAATGGAATAATAAATGCCCAATATGTTTAGGTTAGAATGATACACTATATATTTATTTTGTTTGATTAGGACAGCGAAATAATAATTCCTTTACTGAAAGCTGCTTTCATGAATTTTGTTTCATTTGTTTATCAGAATGGGCTAAAGTCAAAGCAGAATGCCCTATGTGCAAAAAACCATTTACCAAAATTATGTATAATATTAGGACTATATCAGATTTTGATACATTAGAAATAGCCTCACTCAAGTAAAATTTATGACTATGCAATATTATATTATTTTACTGTAAATGTTTTTATATATCAATCAATATACGTGTATTGTGAAACATTAGGAATCAGTTAGTTTGGCCAACTTTATCTTGAACCTTATTTTATTATGATATTTATTACTATAATACAATAAATTTGATATAAACAATAATAATGCTAAATAATAGTCAATTTAATTGAACTTATAGAAAATTTGATATTATAATTCTTATTCTTTTTACTACTAATTTTTTTACAAATCCAAACTATGGCCTGCCATGTTGTTTTAATAGAAAGATATGCACAATATTTAAAACCTGCCACTAATTCTTAACGGACAATGACCTTGCAATGACAATTTAAATTATAAATAGTATCAGTATAGGCAAATAGCCTAAAAATTATTATTTTAATTTATACATTTAAGAAAGAAAGAAAATAAAGTGATAATTAAATTCTTTCGTAAAAAATATGTCCATTCAATTGATATCTAATAGTGTGCTTGGTCTTAAAATAAAAATTATGCCAGGCATTGGCCTAAAAATTGGTGGTTGGAAAAAGGGAATTTATATTTTTAAAAAAAAGAAATTATTTCTGATTTTTGCTCTTCTTTTTGATCCAATTTTAATTCTCTTTTTTTTATTATTATGCTGATTTGTTTTTATCACCTTTATTCCTATAACTTATATAAGCTTAAAATTCATTCCAAAGTGTTTAGATATTAATAATTAACCTACAATTATAGTTTTCAAGTTATGTATCACTAATAATAAAACATAATATGGTCTTTTTGCTCTTTTTTTGAAAGTGACTACCTTGCAAATGACCTTTTTATATATTGAACTTTTTGAATTTATTTGAAATTGTTATAGTTTACCAGTTGCATCATCAATTGAACAGCGTTTTCGATATAGAACTACTGGGATTAATAGCAATACTAGAAATAATAACAATGCTAGAAATAGACAAAATCGATCACAGCAAAATAATTTACAAACTCCAAATAGATATTTGCAATCACTATTATCAGATAACTTTCGCAGAGTGATATATGAAATTGATTCATGGAGCATCATAACTGATTTACAGGGTCAGCATTTTGATTACATTTTATTAACATATATTTTTTGAAATGCTATGTAATTTTAATACAATTTAAAATTGCAACATTAAAAAATATTAAAATCATAATTTTCATCCATAAATTCTAAATTTCTAGTGTTGTTAAAGTAACTAGTTACATTGTTGCTAAAAAATAACTGTAGCTAATTATATTTTTTGAAATGTAACTGCCAAAAGTAACTAGTTGCTTCTAAAAATATGTGTGTATAAATCTAAATAATATATTGAAATAATTAATTTTATTTTTAATATGTGAATTGATCATTTATTAAAAGAATTATTAAAATTATAATTAATATACTATAACTTTATAAAAATCCTTTGATTACCTTATTTGAGTCTCTCACCATTGGCTAGATCCACATTTATTCAACTTATCAAAGATCGGATATATGAATTTTTAGATGTTATTCCATCTATATATCTCAAACTCGAATTGGACAACCATGAGCTCAGCTGTGATCTATGTATCAGGCTCAACATTCCCTTTTCATTATTATATAAATGCAGCAAATGTCATACTGATGATAACAATATTGCACTGCATCCTTTACATTGCAATTATAATCCTGGTCGGCAAACTTGACACTTGAAGTACAATAAAATCATATCTCTTGCACTTAGGTCAGCTGGTTTTCCTACCTCAATGGAGCCTTCTGGCCTATTTTTCGATAGTAGGCGTCCTGATGGGGTCACACGTATCCCATGGTCTCAAGGAAAGTTTATAATATGGGATTTCTTTTGTCCGGACACTAACTCCCCCTCCAATTTTAATAAAGACGCTCTGAACAGAGCTCAAAATTTTAAGATTGGCAAATACAGCGCTGATTCCTCAAATTACATATTCATACCCAGCATTTGCTCCACCTTAACTACATATGGTGATTTGGTTAAAAACTTTTTAAAGATGTTGGCCGCCTAATCAGAAAAAATTCTGGAGAGCCTCGCGAAGGTTTTTATTTAAGGCAGAGGACCACAATAGCCATTCTTAAGGCTAATTATGTTTGATTTATTAATTCGATCTCTCCTGATGATTAGATGAAGGAGGTTTTGAATAATTTTGCTGCTTTCGCTTTTATTTATTTTGTTTTTACATTATTTTATGGTCTATGCCTCAATATTGTCCTTTGTTATTATGATTTTTTTTTCGTAATCGTTTACTAATTATTATATTTTTCATTTTATAAACTATACAATTATAAATTAATTACAAGATTTAAATAAAGATTTATGATACTTATTAAAGGAAGAAAAATAAATAAATAATATATTTAGGTTTGGTCGGCGGGGCTCAATGACCCATGTATAGATATACATTTGGATCGACAAATTTATTGATATTTTTTGTCATAGGTAGAAGTCTTCTTTTGGATCACCTGTGATTAAACGTAACCTTTACCCTATTATTTGGAATAATTTTAGAGCTTGGGGTCCAAAGGTATCTGAGACTATTCGAACAAACAAAAAATTATTAAGGTAGTTATATTTATATTTTGTATTTCAGCTTTAGTGATGGAGTTAACTGTAAAAGATCTGGCGATCTACACATGTATAATCTCAAGCGAGGGGTAAAACTTGGTTCCAATGGACTATCTTTGTGCTAAATTAATTTTAAATAAATTTAAAATTTTGTTTAAATGTCTGATTGTGTTCGCAAAGGATATGTCTAAATAGATTTTCTTTTCTTAAATTGTTGCATTGCTGGTTTTTATAATTTTGTAACCAAAAAAGAAATTAATATTTTTTTATATTATATTTCCTTACAAATTTGGCACAATATTTTCCATATTTTTTCCCTCAAGTTGCTGGCAATATTTTTACTCTGGAATTTCATAAGTTATAAATGTATTTTTTTTTAAATTTTACTAAATTAGAGAATAAAACTTAGTATAAGGAAAGACAAAGACTTAGATTATTTTGGAGTTAAATAATTTTTGTATAAAATGCGAAATTAGTCATCATTACAAGACAAAGACTATGAAAGAAAAACAAAATATTATGCAGATATCAAATATCATTTCCTTCAACAAATGCTAATTTAATTTTTTTGAAAATTGGGAAATTATCTAGGGTGTTTTTGTCATGATCCTCTTGTTCAGGAATTTTTTGCCTTCCAAAATGGTAAATTCTATGATCTAAAATGTTTTCCAAATTATACAATAGGATGCATGCATATATAATTAAATAAAAAATAAATTATCTAATACCCTTCCTCTAATATTCTTATCACAATTTTCTTGACAAAAAAGCTCCAATATTATAGAGTTTTATTTGAATTAACATTAAAATATATATATTTGCTATAAGTTTAAAATAAATATTTGCAATAACTGTATATATAAATATCATATTTGCAAATATTTGAGTGAAAAAATCATTAATTCTTAATACATAACCTAAAATCTATTTTTAGAATTAATTGACTATTTTAAAATTTATACGCACCAGAAAGTAACTCATAATGTAACTGAAATGTAACTAGTTATATTTTTATCAATGTAACTAGTAACTATAACTAGTTATGTTTTTATCAATGTAACTCAAAAGTAACTTTAACAACACTATAAATTTCTATTAATTTAAAAAAATAACTGCCATAAATTTGATTTTCATAATTAACTTTGCAAATTGAGAGCATCTTAAATACGAGATAATTTTTATAAAGAATCATTACTAATTAAGTTATAATAGTCAAGTATAAAATACAATTTTTATTATTTATTGGTGAAGAATATAAAATGCATATAATAAGAATGAATATTTACAATAATTAATAAAATATATAATAACGAGTTAATTATAACAATCATGCATTTTAATATTACTTTTACCCCATTCATAGCATAGACAGGGAGGGGAGACTAGTATTTTTAATGGAAGTTTAAATATTAATTTGCAAAAGAGTACTTAAAATCAAATCATTATTTTTTAAGATAATCAATTTTTCAAATAATTAACTGAATAAACTTTCAACTGGAGCTGATGTAGTTATTGCAGTATTAAGCTTTTAAAAAATTTCCTTAATGGAAGAATAATAATTAAGTATTTCTAATGTATTACGACAGCATTTATAATTTAAAACCTCCAACTCAATGTTATTTTAATACTCAGTAACGGGTCATTCCATGTCAAATGAGCAAAAAAACTCAAGATTTTCGGCCGACCCCTTTCAATTTCGATAAAAAGTTGTAGACTGGTTATATATGTTCCCATTAGATTATAAACAAAATTTTAGTGTATTAGCAACTATATTATCGGAGATAATCGGGGTTAAAGGTCCAAAAACGTCTTTTTTTGCTTTACTAATGTTAAATAATTAGTTTTTAATTTAAAACTAAATATGATCAAATATTGAATCTAATATCAATAGCTAAGTTAATAATTGATAATTATGGCGAAAACATAAAAATAAATTTTTTTAAAAATATGAGTCATCTTATGGTCAGTTGAAAATTTGAAATTAATATTTCGAAATGTATATGATCTCCGATTTTTATTTTTTTAAGAAATATTATCCGTTTACTATTTTTTTAATTATTTCTTCAACAATCATGGCTGGATATTTATTTAAAGAAATATTGCGATTTTTATACTTTAAAAAAATAGACGCTATATATAATAGTTATAATATGTTAAAATTCATTTTTCTTATTGATTAAAAATATTTTAATGTATAATATATCATAAAATTCTATTATATAACTTTGTAAACCTTATTCCCCTGAGATATTCGCAGGATAAAATTTTTTAATAATTTTGTTAATATTTCAATGTAAATTAAAAATAATTAAAAAATCCGACTAGCACACGAACAAAAAAGCAGGATTAAATTAAAGGAGTGCAGGAAAATTATTCATTAATTACCAGGCCTACCCCCAACCCTCCACCCCCCCCCCCCCCAGACTAAGTCATACCCATCAAGACCAAGAATGTTATGAAATTGTCATTATCTTAAATTATTAAACTAACCAGAGATAAAGAAAATTTCGAAGATTTTGTAAAATTTTTTAAGCAATAAAAATAACAAAATTATAGTTCTGATGAAATAAGCCGACTCATGCCAGGAATAAAAGTGTATCTGTAAAAGGCGAGAAAGAATCAGTTCAAAGACTTATTTTAAATAATCTTATAGAAATATTCAAGATGTTTAAGGAAGAATACGCAAATATATCAATTGGATTCTCTAAATTTGCCGAACTTAGACCAAAAAACTGTATTTTAGTTGGAGCTAGTGGCACACACACTGTTTGTGTCTGCGCCATTCATCAGAATGTGAAATTAATGACAAATGTAGTAGCTGAAATTACAGCAGGAGAAGATTACTGTATAAATTTTATAACTATCTTTTGGCACAAATTATTTGTAATCCATCTCAGCCAAAATGTTATTTAACAAATTGTGATCAATGCCCTGGTATAGAATCTCTTAAAGGCCAATTATACCAATTGTTTCAGAGAAATCGTATAGAATATGTCACGTTTAAACAATGGATCACGGTGTATAGAGCAAATCTTGAAACTATAATAAAGTCCATTGATGATTTCATCGAATATCTATTAGAAAAAGTTCAAATTTTACTGCGTCACTCGTTTATAGCACAAAGTTTATTTTTGAAGAATTCCAAAGAAAATTTAAAAGATGGGGAATTTTTAACAATTCTAGATTATTCTGAGAATTATTCCTTCATTTTACAAGATGAAATTCAGGAATTTCATTGGAACAACGTGCAGGCCACTATACATCCATTTGTAGGATATTATAAATCTGGAGAAGAATTAAAAAATATAAATTTTGTTATTTTATCCGAATCATTAAGCCATAATACTGTGCAGTTCATTTTTATCAAAAAGAATTTATAATTTCTTAACAGCCAAATTTAATTCTAAACCAGAAAAAATGATATATTTTTCAGATGAAGCCGCGTTTCAATACAAGAATCGCAAAAATTTTCTGAACATATTCCTTCATAAATACGATTTTAATATTCCTGTCGAATGGCATTTCTTTGCCACTGCTCACGACAAAAATGCATGTGACGGTATCGGAGGAACTGTCAAAAGATTAGTTGACAGAGCTAGTCTTCAAAGGCCAAATAAAAATCAAATCCTAACCCCATTAGAATTATATAATTATGCTAAAGAAAAAATTAATGGAATTCAATTTGAATATGTATCAATCAAGAATATATCGAAGAGGAATTAGCCTTTCGTAAAAGATTTAATTCTGCACTGCTTATATATGGTACCCAAAAAATTCACGGGGTTATTCCTATTGATCAAAATAGACTAAAAACCAAAATATATTCTAATTCCAAAAAATACAATATAAAACAAGTTTCGTTTTTAAATGAGAAAATTATATTTTAAAATATTAATGGATATATAGCATGTGTATATGATGATAAATGGTGGTTAGGATATATAATCGATAAAAATGATACAAATGAAGAAGTAAAAATCCGATTTTTACACCCTTGTGGACCTTCAGCCTCATAAATCACATATTCTCTCGCTGGGCAATCCTTCTACTCCCACTAGTCGAACATATATATTATCTCCGGAAGAAATCTCACAAGCTAGCCAGGCCTTGTATTCCTTTAGATAAAGTAATATTTAATTAATTTATAAACTATCTTAATTAGGCAAAATTTGTGAGATTTTAAAAATTTATGATCTGAATTACTATAAATATATATAATGCATATTGTAATCGATTTAGTATGATATATATATACATTAAAATATT
Source organism: Gordionus sp. m RMFG-2023 (assembly GCF_954871325.1). Lineage (NCBI taxonomy): Eukaryota > Metazoa > Nematomorpha > Gordioida > Chordodea > Parachordodidae > Gordionus > Gordionus sp. m RMFG-2023. The sequence goes on from NC_088778.1 coordinate 19,082,914, forward strand.
TTTAATCAATAAAAAAAATGAATTTTAACATATTAAAACTATTATATATAGCGCCATCTATTTTTTTAAAGTATAAAAATCGCAATATTTTTTAAAATAAATATCCAGCCATGCTATTTGTTGAAGAAATTATTAAAAAAATAGTAACGGATAATATTTTTTAAAAAATTAAAAATCGGAGATCATATACATTTCGAAATATTAATTTCAAGTTTTCAACTGACCATAAGATGACCCATAGTTTATCAAAAATTAATTTTGATGTTTTCACCATAATCATCAATTATTAACTTAGCTATTGATATTAGATTTAATATTTGATCATATTTAGTTTTAAATTAAAAACTAATTATTTAATATCAGTAAAAGGCAAAAAAGACGTTTTTTAGACCTTTAACCCCGAATATCTCCGCTAATATAATTGCTAATGCTCTAAAATTTTGTTTATAATCTAATGGGAACATATATAACCAGCCTACGATTTTTTATCGAAATCGAAAGGGGTCGGCCGAAAAGTGATTGATTTGACATGGAATGACCCTAACATTGTTTCACAAAAAAATATTATCCTTATTTTCTTTAGATGTTAAATCTATTGGTATTATAATTTGAACATAATTATATACTACTGGTACTACATTGAGGGCTTCTTTTAATACTATATTTTGAAAGTATTTTTCTTATCATCTGACTTAATTTCTTAAAATATGGATGTGATAATGATGCCAAAAAGCCTCTATATTCATCATCATAGAAAAAAAATCCCAAATCTTTTGCCCATACCATCTTAATTTAACCACAAATAGTATGGGCACTAATTATTTTTAAAATGTACTACTCGCCCTTGTAGTTTTTTGAATGCAATTGCTACAGGACTTAAAACCCTACAATATTCCTTGATATAAACAATATCCATTTCTTTAAAAATGAAACAATCAATTGTTTTCAAAATATGATTTCTATTTTAATATTGAAGTTATACTATTGTATATGATATTCCATCTGGTTATGCATTTAACTTTCAACTTATTGTCACCTGTTATCTCCCCCCTTATCTTTTCAGATGATTTGGGCCTTTCATATGTATTCCATAATTTTGTACATTTTCCCATTACTCCATAGTGAATCCTTCCAAGATTCCTTGAGTTTGATATTACAGAAAAGACTATCTTTGGTGGTTTGCCTTATAATATTATTTTGTTTATTTTATCTAAAGATAAACATGTAAAAAAATATGGTACTAACCAACATTAATTTCTAATACATCATCCTCCTCCTCAAAATCATCGTCAAGTTCATTTTACACTATATTCAATAAATGACTTGACAAAATTGAAAGCATTATCCATAGAAGTAGAAATTAGTTTATCAGAAATCCCACACTCTATAGACCTCTTCCAATAATTGTGCAATTATATCAAATGAATGTGTTTAAGGGTTTTTTGTGTAATCATAAAAACAATAAAAAATAATTTAAAAAACAATATATTAATCAATGAGCTGTTATTCCCATAAAACTACAGGTTTTTTTTTGTAGACTACAAATTTGCCATTCTGCAAAATATGATTGAGCAAATACTTTTTAAAGTGTCTACTTGATTCTCAAAATGTTCCTCTTTTCTTCTTTGCAAAACCTCCTTGAATATTTTTTAAATGATTCAACATTATATAGAATGTCTAGAATACCATATCAATATTTATCTATATATAAATTATATAACTTTCCATCATTTTAATATTTAGACTTTTCAAATGGGCTCAAGGGGTGTAAATTCTTGACAATATAGGCATGTATCAACTTATCAATTTTATTTGATGTAATTGGTTTTATTTTACTAATGGCATTAAATAAAGCTGATATACTGAGTTGGATCATTTTTTTATGGTAGTGGAGTTTGCTGGTTTTCTTCTTGGCTCATTTAGATATAAATATTGATTATGAATGCTTTAATCGCATCTCTAATTAGAAAAAAAAATTATATTATAACATAAAATTTATATAAAAAATATACTTTAATATATCTAACAAAATTTTTAGATGAGTCTGTTGAACCTTTTATCATTTTTTTGTTTGTACAGGGTTGACATTCAGCCTGTACATTGTCTTTCTTGACTTAAATTATTTAAAAAAAATTCCTTCTAAAATTTCAAGATTAGGATTTGATTCTGGGGAACTTATTTTCGTAATTTCACATTCCCTATCTTCTTCTTCACTACCATGTGTGCTAATCATCTTACAAATTAAAAATATTACATAAAATTGTAATGATATTCTCTTAATACTTATTATTTTGGTGTTTTTTATCTATCTATCTTAATGTGAATTGTAGATTTTCCAGCTGATTTTGGTTGTTAATATATTTAAAGTATGGCTAAAAAAATAAGGAAATTAATACAAGATTCAACAAAGAAAATCGGTTATATTGTGTGTTATATAATTTTTTTAAACATGATTTAAAAGTATCTATACCTGTATCTTTTGTCAAGAAAATGAAAAAGATATAATATTCTTTTCAGAATCTTAGATACAGATACTAGTATCTTATTAAATTTCAAAAAGATACTGAGTACAAGTTACAAAAGGATCGTGTATGTGGGCCATACTATGCCGAATCGTTCAAAAAGGTTATATTTTCGGCCGACCCTTATTAAAATTGTTAAAAATTTTTGGAATTGTTTAGATTGGTAAAAAAAATGAGAAAGCCTTTTATTTTAGCTCGCTAGCTTATCTAGGTCTCGAGATATATGGGCTCATAGGTGCAAAAAAGAGCCACTTTGGAATCTGTAAAATTTTTAAATACTTATATCTCAAAAATTATTTATAGAAAAAAAATATAATATATCATATTGTTCTCGAGTTATATTCCTTAAATGTGCGAAAAATAGTGACTTTCGAATCTATAAAATTTTTGAAAAGCTTATATCTTAATTAGCGTCAATTTGGGTCTTTAACTTCCGGTTTACCTATATTAATTCACCCATGTTTTTAAGCAATAAAGAGAGTTGGTTTTCGGAAATTTTTTTTGTCTTTTATTTTGACACTTATAAATATATATGCGATTTTTGCAATAAATGACGCTATCAGCTACTCCGAAATATGCACTTTTACCAAAAATTAAATTTTTATTTGCATAAAATAAATGGCGCTATACAAAACTACAAATTATGGTTAAAAGCTTGTTCCTAATAATATTTTTTTATATTTAAATATTTTTAATTTCTGGGACATCTATGTTAAATCGATCAAAACGCCCACCTTTTAAAGTTTTTAAAAATTGCTGGAATTATTAAGATCGGTAAAAGAAGTAAGAAAACCGTTTACTTTAGCTCGCTAGTATACCTGGTTCCGAGACACAGAGCCTCAAAGGTGCGGACCTTTAAAATTTTATGCTTATATCTCAAAAACTTTTTAAGACATGAATTCTATATGAATTTAAATGTAGGAGAATATATTGTTCAGGAGAATTGCTGAAATTATGCCTACTGGAATAAAGGACAAGTTACCATCCATTTGTGATTAAAAGACACTTAAAAATTTAAGTTACGTAATTATATCTGAATCTCTCATTCATAATACAACTGCCATTCATTTATTCCATAAATATTTAATCCGATACTTAAAGATTAAAGTCGACCAAAAAAATAATTCTACTTTTCAGATGGAGCAGCATCACAATATAAGAATCGCAAAATTATAATCAATCTTTGTCACCATGTAGATGATTTCGAAATAAATATGTTACATTTCTGGGCCACATCTAAAGGCAGGCATGTGATGGAGTCAGAGGTATGGTCAGGCGTTGTGGCCAGGGCTGGTTTATAAAGACCTATTTCAGAACAAATATTGTCATAGAGTTTTTTGCCTATTCTAAGGAAAATATCAAAGGCATAATATTTCTAATTTATTAATATATTAATTTATTATGGAATAGATTTCTCCTATATTATTGAAAACGAATATGAGAAAGAGCTTAATAATTTTAGAAGAGAGATTCAATAAAGCGCTTACAATATTAGGAACGCAAATTTATTTTTCTTAACCAACTCCCTTTATTGCTTAAAAATACGGAGAGCAATATAGATAAACCGGAAATCAGAGATTCACGCCAAATCTCATAGACCTTTTGAGATTTTTGTATCTACAATTTGATATATTAAATTTATTCTACTATAAAGAATTTTGAGATATAAGCATTTAAATTCCTCTGATTCGTTTCGCATTTTTGAAGCCATGTATCATGGGAACTATGTGTGCTACCTAGCTAAAATTAACGGATTTCTCATTTTTATCTATCTAAATAATTCTTGAAAATTTTAACATTTTAAAAGGGGTCGGCCAAATCGTGATCGATTTGACAGGGAATGTCCCATCTTAGATACAAGTATTCGTGATACAGCCCTGGAAGTAGTATATATTCCAGGCCAATTTTGAGATATCTTAAAATATAGACTTCAATTTTTGCAAAATTTCCCTTATTTTTTAAATCAATAATTTTTCTAAGCAATTTTCAATTGCGTTTTGTTCTTTATCGTAAATGGTAGGAAAAGAAGTTACTAAATTTTTTTCAATTTTATCTTAGATTTTAGTATTTAAATCATTAAAATATGGAAAAATTTATACTGTACATTTATTTGACTTGAATCCTTCAGAATTATAAAAAATTTTTTTGATTTTGATTAGAATTTTAGAATTATCTTTTATTAAGCTTTTAATTACCCTGGTATATTTTTAATCGTAAAGTATGCCAATAATGCTGACCAAATCTTTAATATTCGAATCAAACCTATAGGTATCAAAAATAAAATCTTATATAATTCCGTTTTTATCTAAAACATAAAAAATCAAAGAAAGTTCGACCAATTTATTGCCTAGAAATGAAAGATATAGAGACACATCACCTTTATTTTTTAGAAGTAACCCTGCATGTCTTCATCGTCTTTACCCATGGCTTTATCGTGAACTTAACGCTTTAAATAATCTTCATTTTCGCCCTGACCTTTACATAAATGATAATATAACTGGCCTAAACTTACAAACGAATATTCTAAACAATGAAAATATTATTGTCCCACACAACATTATTTCAAATATTCACTCTTCACCGATAAATGTTAACCACGTAGTTGATTTAATCCTATACAATGTTCGAATTTACTCGATCACTAGCAATGAATTTCGAAGTACCCTTGCAAATTATATAAATTCTAGATTTGTTGACCATTTTGTGCACGAATTTAATGCATTCGCCCGAAGTCCTATTGAGAACTATGGTGATTACGATGTCTCTGCTTTTTATCATATTCCTTTACATGGCCCGCGCCATAATTCCCTCACATATTATCACGGTATTGATAATATCAATAGTGGTCGATCTTTTCAACCCACTCAACCACAAGGAAATGTGCTCAATAGCGCAATACATATTGATTGCGCACATACTATTACAAACTCTTCCAATATTATATCGAACACCACGATTATCAATAATATTTCTGAAATTAGAAATCGGAATGATTTTCAACCTAGACCCGTTCCAACAACTATTGCACCAATAACTTCTGAAAATAAGTTTTTCCCGATTTTTAATATCACGAAGCTTAAAAAGAGACATGGTAAACAAGAAACATTAAAGGAACATCAATCAAATAAATATTTATCAAACTGTAATCACGCATACCTCCAAAAAAGAGAGCCAAAAAAGTTCCATAAAAAACCCTTTTCTAAGGCTGGTTCATCATTTTGTGAAATCGTTCAAACCCTTCCTCCTATAAAAGATAGGAATCACCAAGTATTCCCATTATTTTCATCTAGTTCTTCATCCATATACGAATCCGAAGATAATTTACCACTAGCGGATATCAGGCATCGTATAAATCTATCAAAATTGGATATTTTTCACAATTCGCCCGAATCATTGGAAAATGATCAGCCTACAACGAGTAAACAATATTTGAAAAAAACTAAAGACGAAAAGGTAAAAAGACAGAAAAGTAAGCAAAATATATTTACTCTTGACACTTCTGACAATCACAACTTGAATAATTCGCCAAAAAAATTACCAAATAATAGTGTTAATAATAGTAATTATAAAGATATATTGTCGAATGAATTTAAATCAAATTTGCCACAAACTTTAAACCAAAACAATACAAATAGATCTAAAACGGAGCTTACAGCTAAACGCTCATATAACCAGGACGAGTTCTTGAATGATAGGTAAGTATAATTATATTCATTTCATTTTTATAAAACAAATTTATTAATTTTATATTCAGTTACATTTAACAATACAAATTAATTTTTTTAACCTTTAAAAAAATCTTGAATTTTATGATTAAAAAAAATTTGTGAATATTTTTTTCAAACTCTGCTTCTAGCCCATCAGGCCCATACATAATTTATTTAAAATGCTCACATATTTCTAAAATATTACACCTTTTTCACTTCTCCTTTTTTTTACTGGTATCACTTTTTAAAACTTTGGAGAAAATTTTAAACCGAAATTTATATTTATCCACGTATTGCTGGAAATTAGCCCGATTGCCTTGTAAATAAGGGAGGAATTGACTTAATATCACATACTTTGTTGCCGCTTAAACTGAAGGCAACTCTAGGTCATAGACTTGGCTGCGAACTTGACCCCATAATCTTATGAACTATAACCTATTAATTAACGTTAATTTAAGGCTTGGATTTAACATTAAAAGTCAAGATCGCATGGTCACTTTTTAATTAAGTTTATATTTAGTAGATCAACAGACCATGGATTAAGACATAACGGCTTGATAACTATTCCTTGGGCCATGGGAAGATATTTAATTTGGAACTATATTTCATCCTTTCCAATCAGCATCAATAGCAACCAGCTTACCTTAGCACAGAGACCAAAAAAATTAATTAATAGACATAACTTGGCAATTTTAAATTTTTTTCAATAGCAACTTTCCCTAAGGAACAGTTCACACCCATACCTTCGATTTTTTATGGTTTATAAAATTTAATTAAATCATAAATCATTTATCTTTCCTGCCATCTATTCACTCAAATATAATAACTTATATATTACATTAAATTTCCATTCTATTTCTAAATAATTTTGAATTACGTTCTTCAAAGTTATCCATAACTATAAATCATTTTGACCCATCTTAGGGCATATCTGATGAAACAAAAAAATAAGTTATTTTGAGCTAGCCTAGGACTATGAAACTCACCAGATAGGTTTATTGTTGAGTTGCATAAGTTTCAACATGAGGTTTGTTTAATTCCTTGGGGTTATATTAGAGTTGTTTCGATATTTAAATTGTTATCGTTAATAGATAATTATTTTATTTTTATACATTTTGAGTAAATTATTTGCATTTATAAATATGGAAATTGATTTGATACTACTTAATATATTTGGGTAATGGCTAAGTGTAGGCTAATTCGTCTCAATCTTCAGATGCCTGCATAGGAAAATCAGTTAACATTAAGGCGTTTTAATTTATATTAGTTTATTCCAAATTTTAATTGCTATCTTTTTAAAACTGAGACCAAAGTGATATTTTTCGGCTAAAAACTTGATTTGGCCGATTGGCTAAAAATATAGTAATTACCCAATTATACTCCTTAATACTGCAAAAATTTATTTGATTTATGTTTATTTTATAAATTGATATGTATAGACAGAAAAGTAATAGCAAAATAAAATTTCATAAAGTCTCCACATTTATTGCAATGTATATAAGTAAAAATTATAGTGTGAACAAATTGCAAAATTTTTTTGTAAATGCTATTTTACTTAACAGCGTTTTAGGAATAATAACGTTAATGCAAGCACTATTATAATTAAAGATATAAGAATTTATATATTTCGCTTTTCATATTCTTGAAATAGTTAAATATAAGAAACCTGCAGAGGTAGACATTTTAGCCCGAAGGAAAATTTATTATCAAGTTAACTTATTTTTGTTTTAACGGAAATGCATAAACATTTTTTATAATTTCTTAAAGAGGATTTTAAGGGCTCCAAAATGATATATAATTTATACATTTGGATTAGGTATTTATCGCATAATTTGAAATTCTTAAAACTGAGATCACATCTGAATTGGAATTGGGAGAGCCTGTAACTCCGGATCCATTAGAACTAGACCATTAAAACTGTGATGATTATTTAAGTTGAACTGTATATAACCATGATACCAATTAGCATTTTTGGTCGATTTGTAATGGAATGACTTAATTTTTTTTTACTTTTCGAAAAATGAGACATCTTTATCTTACTCATTATTTATTTTCAAAAACGAAACGCGTTTCAAAAAAAACAAAGATGTACCGATGCTAAAATTTAGCTAATATTAGTGTTAATAACCCTTTAAAGGTTTTTTGGGTTTTAAAATTTTTCTAATATTTATTGAAAACATGATTTTTCAATCTCCTTTTGCTGATTTTCAATAAATTGATTTTGATAGCAATATCAATCTGAATAAGATGAGCCATTTTAAGGTAATGTACCTTATTTTTATACTGATTGGCCCGATCATTCATTTATAAATCGAATATAGATGGTTATACATTTACGGATAGAACAATATCTTATTATCTGATAAAAGTGTAAAGATTTAGATAGTATGTATGAGTCCCTACTATAATGATTAAACTATAAAATACAGTTAAGAAATAAATGAGTATTAAGATATACAAAATATTTCACCAGTTATAGGTAAAACCGTTTTTTTCGCTACCAAAAACAAGTAATTATTTACTTTTTCTGGGAAGTAAATAGGAACATAAAGGTTTTGCTCAATTTTATACATAAAATAAAATAAAGTAACGCTCAATTTTAAAAATATATTAAAGAGGAAAAGGAACAATAGATTTATATAAATGTTAGTTGCAACTTATATTATGCGTATGCAAAGCCATAACTACTGGAGAAAGGTTTGGGGGCTAGGTTTCCATATAAATTTCTGCCCCCCCCCCCAATAAAATCTTTGGAAATTTTAATGCGTTTTATGCTATTGAAAATATGTTTTTATTTAAAATGGGCAAATATTATATATTAATCATCTAGGACAATTAATTTGTTTAATTTTAAAAATAAAACAACCACCCTTTCTTTCAAATGAAAATTAATTAATACTGCCCTATACATATGTTTATTTTTTGAAATTACTTCCCTTATAGGTCAATTATTTATGTCTGATTTTGATTTTAGCTTCCACCATGATTATAATTGACTAAACATTTTAATTAAAAGCATGTCAACGTGTCAATCGCCGGATACCCATGTGTCCTCTATTCAAGAAGTTTACAGATCTCCCATTTTTGAAATGTCAGTTTCTTTAAATAAATTACCCTTAGTTAACGCGGAAGATAGGACTCTAGATTGGGCACATGATTATACCAAATGGTGGATCGATAAGAATAAAGAAATAAAAAATACCGACTCAGATTGGAGCTCTGTCGAACAATTCGTTATTGATAATATTTATTACCACAAGGAAGAATCAACTTTTCATAATTTAGTTTTGATTGATGAATAAAATTCCCATTCGTGATTATAAATATTAATTGTATTATTTATATAAAGGTATGAAGAAGCTTTGAGTCACATTCATTATTGAATTAATCACATCTGTAATAAACAAATAATTGGAATAAAATAAACATATTACTAAAATAATATGATGTTTAATTCTTACTTAAAACTGACTATACGTTATTTAAAACTTCAATTTAGGTTGTCAAATTCGATTGACGATCACTAAAAAATTATAATTTCATTTAAATTTAGCAAAACCTTATTTATTTGCTATTATAAAATAATTGAATTTATATTTGATAATAGGAAAGATAAAAAAAAAGGACACTATATTTATTTCTGGTGTTATTCGTGTAATGGCAGAGGTGTTTTTTATAGAGGTATTTTTAAGATTGCCAAGGTGCATGCATCTAACTGTGATGAGGATAAAATAAATAGCAAGACTCCTCAAAATAATCATGGTATCAAAATTTTTAACCTTCATTTAAAATTTTTTCTGCAAAAGTTTTGTACATTTATTACTATAACCGAAATACAAATAATAGTCCTGCAGCATTGCCTGAAGTGAGTGGTAAAAGGTAGCTTTAATAAGTTTCAAACAGATTGGACTCAAAAAGTTACAAACTAATGCTAGGTTTAAAATCAAAAATAATGGTGCAAAATTACATATTTATTTATTGCTTATATTTTTGATTTTCCTTTGATACAATTTACAAAAACAGTTATTTAAAATAAAATTTTAGTGATACAAATCCTGACTAAAACTAATTCAAAAATAATAGTATTTTTAATCTTTCAAGTTAAACATTTTCAAACTTCTATAATTGGAAACTTAAATGAAGGTTTTTTCAGCAATTGAGGCCGAATCAACTTCATCAGGTTATATTTAAAATTATAAGTCAGTTGGGACGGGCAGAGCCATTTAAATTTTTTATCTCATTTTTTGGCCTAGCTTTGTTCATGATTATTTTTGCCTTATTTATATATTTTTTCAATATTTTTCATGAACATAAATTTGCCTAATTATCATCATTATAAGCAGCTCTTGGCTTATCCCTAAAAAATATTTTGCACAATATGTCCAGCCTAGCCCAAAAATATTTTTACCATTAGACAATTATCTGCTATTTTATTCATAGTGTCTGGCGACATAAAATTGTGTACCAGGGGATAGAGTTTTAATCTTCATGGTAAATGATGGATTATCAACCAAGGACATTGGCTGAACTGTATCAATTATAAAATCAGCAATTACTTTATCAGCCAATTTCTGAGAAATATTAGCATTTGTATTATTAATTAATTTGGTTTGAATTGAATTAGTCTTTTTGGATGTAGTCGTCTATACCAAAATTAGTTAGATGTTTCTCCATTTCCTTAAAACTATTGGCATAAATAAATACTATTAGAATGTAAAAATGACAATTTACCTTTAGGCGTTTCTTGAGGTTATAGCTACTGTAGACAAGGGGGGTTTGGGGTTGAAACCCTCCCCCCCCCCATAATCTCCAGAAATTTTTTTTTTATTTAAATTTTTTTTTATATTGTGAATAATTTCATTTAAAAAACGGTTGCAATTTAGAAATAAAATAATATATACTATATTATCAAAATGAAATATATTTAAAAAAAACAAATAAGAATTTTTAATTTTAAATGATCATATGATTTAAAAATATATATTAAAAATTATATGAACTAAAATATTTACCATCTCAATTCTTGTGAGATATCAGATGCTTTAAAAGCCATCTATGAATCAAAAGATATCAATATCTAATGTATTGAATAAAATAAAATTGATATTGTTGCAACCAACAGAGCAAGAATAATTATAATAATGGATGCAATCATTTGGTTAGGGAGGCAGGGCTTATCATTAAGAGCTCATAGAATATCTGCTGGCCCCTTAACACTACATACTCTTCTCATAATGAAGGGAATTTCAAGGAATTGTTAAACTTTTATGCAATAGTAATGATAACTATATAAAGCTTTTTGAAAGCTCTGCAAAAAATGCCATCTACCTTAGTCCAAATATTCAAAATGAAATAATAGCCATATGTAAAGGGTTCATAATGAAAGAAATTTCTTTAAAAGTGAAAGCATCATTATGTTTTAATGTTTTGGCGGATGAGACTTCGGATGTTGGTAACATAGAGCAATTATCCATAGCAGTAAGGTTTATTGATATGGAATCAGGTGATTTCAAAATGAGGAACTCTTTGTTCAATTTATTGACTTACATAACATTAAATCAAAGACGATCCTTTAAGACCTAGATTTAAATTTTAATCTAATGAGTGGCCAAGGATATGATGGAGCTCCCTCGATGAGTGGTCAAGTTAAAGGGGTGAAGTCAAGAATTAGACAGTATAGCACAGCTCTATAATTTCACTGTAGTTCACATTGCCTAAATTTGATGATATATGAGGCATGCGAAATTCGAAACTACGTAAAAATATTTTAATTTATTAGATTTTATTATGTATTATAGATATCATTTTATAATTCTAATATATTTATTAAAATTTAGAAACAATATCGTCGGTTTGTGACTTTTTCACACTACCCAAGAAGAAGCAGCTTTTTATCCGAACTTGATGATATTAATTCAATTAACAAAAAAAACTAAAAGGATTTTGTCCAACTAGATTTATTGAAAGACTACAATCAGTAAGACATTTCATCAAATTATATGAAATTATTTTTGCAGCGCTCGAATCCCATATCAAGCAAAGATAAAGATTCCGTAGATGCTGAAAATCTTTAGATAGCTATTACGAAGCCACAATTTTTAATATCAATTCAATGTGTATATTTTATTTAATTATACATATGATTTTAGCAAAATGCTACAAAAAATTGATTTGGATTTAAGTGAGGTTATGAATAGGGCAAAGGATATTGTTGAAATATTAATAAATATCAGAGATAATGTAGAGGAAAATTTCATGAAATATACGAGAAAGTAAAGGAGATCGCTAATATGATTGGGTTTGAAATTTTTAAACCTAGAGTAGTTTCTAGACAGTCCAATCGCTTAAATATTGATGTATCTACGATTGAGGATTTTTATAAAATAAATATTTTTATTCCCCTTATTGATACATTTTTATTTCAATTAAAAGAAAGATATATTAGTCACAATTTTATTTTAAAAAGCTTTTATTTTCTTCTGCCCGTTGAGAAACGCGAGAAGATATTAAGAAAATCTCAGAGATTTATTCTGATGATTTATCAGGTCGTATGATAAGTTATTTTGTGATATCGATGGTATAAAAATCTTGATAGAACAGAATATTCTTTGAGACCAAAAAATGCTTTGGTCTATTTTTAATAAAAGTATTGCATTCATTTGCAATAAGAATTATTTATATCTTGATTCATTTGTATTAATTATAATTGTTAAATTATATTTTTTTAAATACAGTACAAGAATTACTTATATTTTATTGAATTATATTTTTTAAAAATATAGTTATTATATTTTTTTAAATATAGTTATTTGCAATAAATTTCTAATATAATCTGTATAAAATCTCTACATTTTAAAATTTATTTTATTGTATATTATCATTAAAATAAATGCATAGTTAAATAAAGGTCGATGTTACTTATACTAAAGTATTTTAATAATAAATAAAATCTATAATGAAATTCTCTAAAATTTAATTAAAAAAATTATTTTAAACATTCTATAAGACATATTGAGTGATCATAAAAAATGGAAAGTTGGGGGAGGGGGCCAATTTTTTTTCTTCAAAATATAGCAGGCATGTATGCAGCCCCACTGGATGGATTAATTTACAATTGACTAAACATTGATAAAATTTTTAAAATAATGCTTCCAGCCGCTTATTAATCATAAATTTGGCCAAATGTTACTAATATTTTTTTCATTTATGCTGTTTACTATAGTGATTAGACACTAATAAACCACATAATATTGGCAAAATTTAAAACACCCCCATGACGAATCCTGGCTACGCCACTGGCTACTGGATTGATTTGAGGAAAAACTTATTTTACATTTTAAACAAATAAATTTGAAGGCAGTTTTGGTTTTTATATTTATTTAAAAATTTTTTTCAAATCTAGGGAATGGGAAATTTGTATTATAGCTATTAAGAACATTTTCTTCCCCGGTATCATCCATTTCATTAATATCATTGTCTGAATCACTTTCAACCATTTGGACATCCATAGGAGATGACATTTTAAATTATTAACACGTGATTTAGGTTTATAATATAAATTACAAATTGAATATATATTTCAATTTCAAAATATAATAATAGATTATAAAAATTATAATTAATTATGATATTATATTTAAATTTTCATGTTTATACTTACCTTCATTATATTTTTTAAAAGTAGCTAAGTAGCACGCTACTGAGCTACTTTCAAAAAAAGGAGCGCGCTCAAAATTTAAATAATTACAAAAAAAGTACCAGCAATTAACTATAGCTACCAAAAAAGATCGCTACTTTAACAACTTTGCGAGAAGGTAGAGCATAGTGCAAAATATAGGTTTATAAAGGATCTTATCTGAATGATGAAGAATTTTTTATTGATCCTTTTTAAAACTATCAGCCTGCATTTAGTTTGAAATTAATAATCACCAATAATTTTTGATCCCATTATTACTTTTAACTCAGTCTGGTATGCCATTTTTGACATATAATTCGTATGTTCTTCTGCTAATCTTCTGCCATGAAAATTAGGATGCAAACATTATTTGTTTCAACACAATTTAACATATCACTGATTTTAATGGGATTAATCTTGTACATTTAATATTATTTTTTAAATAATCATATGATCATTTCTTATCAAGTTATTATAAAAATCCTTATCCATATTTTTTCTCAAATTAACATCGAAATATTTGCAAAAGTTGAAAACACATAAAAGGAAGCATTCATTATTTATTATTATTGTTGTTAAATTGAAATTTTCAAGCATTCCAAGTTTGAGTAAAAATTAACATCAGAATGATTATATATCATTTAATACATCTGATTGATGTGATTTAAATCTAAGTCTCGTTTCTGTTTGAAATGTTTATATGTTTTGATAATGACCTAATTATCAATAACATTTTGAAAAACCATATCATTAAGTAAACCTTTTTCACTTTTTATTCAAATTGGATTTAACCAAAAATTTGTTTAATTTTCGTTAATCAACTTTCACATTTTGATTTATATTTACTTTAACCTTGTGGCAAAACTATTTACAATTTTGAAACTTAGCATCTTTAATTAAAATAAATACTTTTTTTTGTAAAACTATTTAGACTTAATTTTATTACTATTTATTTTATTATTTAATATAAATTGTATATATATTAGTGATTTTTTCATTTTTATAATCAAAATAAAATTTCATTCTTTTACTTTCATATTTTTCAAAATAAATTGTAGCTACACTTGCGTTTTACATTATGGTTGCAGGGGAAAAGCTACTTATTAAATTATTTATAAAAACAATTATTAAAAATTAACGCATTAAACATTGTTAGACATTATCCATGATAACGAGTTACTTAAATATCAAGGATATTGAAATATGCATAAATAAATTCCTTATAATCTACAATAACAGTATATTCAGAATCATATGAGAACTATCCGAGACAACAATTTCAAGGACCGTTTTAATGACAACAGATTTAATAATCAAAATAATTGTCACACTCCTAAACATAACTATTATGAGAGAAATGATGACAAATATATGGGAAAATACACACACCTTATTATACCAACAAAGAGACTAGAATTTATTCTAGACACGACTGCAACAACATATTTAATTACAACAATTACAGATATAATAATAACTAATGACCATTTAATGATTTCAGGTACGATAAAAATAACAGACAGTCATAAATTTTAAAGATTATAATTGTTCAAGCTCGTATCAACAACAGAACGATCTTATGAATAGAAAACAGCTGACTAAATATCATACCATATTCGAATAAAATCGACACAATTATACAGGAAATTGTTGACAATAAAGTTATAACTAATTATAAGAAGGATTGAATTTATTAAATATAAATGTTAATAACATAGAAAAGGATATCCAAAATAATAAAAAGGATGCGTATATGGTCAGTATCAAAATTAATAACGTTACTACTATGTTACAGATGATCCCAGATACAAGATATACTATTTTACGGAAAATATGATAAAGAAAACAGGTATAAATAATATAATGAAGTCCAATACAATTGTCAGGTTATGACGGTAAATCAATACAAGTGATAGGTATAGCCAGAGTTGTTAAGGACTGGCGCTCCAGGAGCGCTGCTACACTTTTTCAAAAACACCTAGAGCTCCGCCACTCCAAAATCAGGAACGGTTACTAACTTCGGGCTGGAGTGGAGAAACGCCGCTCCATCGCTCTTTTAAATTTAATGTATTAATTAAAAAAAAATTTAAATATTAATAAATCTATTTATTTGTTAATTCAAGTTCACAAAAATGAAATTTTATTTTATTTAAATTTTTGCAATATTAAATGTTGAGCATAGTTTTATATTGGTTTTTCATCTAGTCAGTTAAACATTAAACATCAAGTTATTCTTTCTTTTTATATTGATTTGGAAAATCTTTTAAGTTATAGTAATAATATTTTAAAGATATATGCAAATATCATTATCCATTAAGCATTCAAATAAAATTGTGAATGGATGAAAAAATTCACAAAATATGGAACTAAAATGCAAATTAATTAATTTTTAAGATTCGGTTTCCATGAAATTGATCATTAGGAAGATAATATATTGAACAAATATTTTTTAAAGAATGATCAAAATTATTATTTTTGATCAATTTCCTGAATTAAAAAATATTTTTATAAAATACAATCCCCTGTTTCCCTCTAGTGCTCCTGTTTATTATTTCAATCTATTAGCCAATTTTTATTTCATTATGTAAAGTTTCCATATATATGTTTAATAATTGTTCTAATCGGGCCATTTTGTACTATTCAAAGGGGGACAATGCATTAAAACTAGATAGATGATTATAATCATCTTGTATAAATCTCTCTAAAAAAATTATCAACAAAGTAATCAATAATTTCATACTAATTCTATTTTAAAGAAAGTCTTTTTCGCAATCAAATTAATTTGGTTTCGACTAAAAAATCTTGGAAATTTATAGGCGTTTTATGTACGCTTGATGATTTGTGGGGAGTGAGATTAAATTTTGTTAAAAGTTTTTCAGCCTTTATTCTAATCAAATCAATATAATTATTGCTTCTTATATTTTTTAAATATATTGATAGTGGAATACAATTTTTACATCCAGATAAGTACCTAATGACTGTAGTAGTGGATCTATTGTTATTAATATCTCATAAATTATAATGGCTAATATAATGTAATTTATATTAACGTATTAGATAAAAGACCAGAGGCTTTGACAGAATCATGAGTACCTCTGAATTAAAAGTTCTATTAGAAAAGTAAACTAATACTTCACCAATAGCCTCAAAATTAACATAAATGATGCGAGATGTTTCTAAATGACCAGTTTACCTCTGGTCTAAAAGTCTCTTAAGTATGGCCTGCATATTTACAGGATACGTTGAACCGCCTAAAAAATTATGCAATGCATTAAATAAATTAAAAAAATTAGAAATGATAACAATATTATACCAATTTTGAACCACAAGATGCAACATGTGGTTGTTGCAATGTATAAAAGGAACTTTTTTATTAATTTTTTTTTGAAATAGGGTTTGCACTCTTCCATTTCGGCCAGACATAACGTTTGCAGTCTGGTTTATCATAATTAATATTTAACTCATTAAGTTGCTTTAAATGCAATTAGTAATGCTTTCAGCAGAAAGACACTGTAAACTAATAATCCCTATTAAATTTTCTTGGACTTCTCTAGAAAAAATTTATATAATTATTCTCATGTTTTCAAAACTTGATGCATCTTTTGTCATATCAGCCTTAAGACAAAATAAAAGGCATCTCACTTTTATTATATATATATCTGAAATATAATCAAGCATCATATCTACCATAATAGATATTACTTCATTTTAAATCGGGTGATATATATTGTGTATTTTTGTATATATATTTCGTAATTTTATTTAATTCAGGATCTTTTTAGATGGTGTATGAAAAAATTGCTATAAATAGTCCAGAAAGTATAAATTATGTTTTCTACATTTGCAGCATCCGTAATTTTTGTTGAACCAGTCCCAGGGAAAGATAGCTTCTTATGTTAAGAAATATCATGAAATCTTGATTTAAGATCCTAAAGATTACGGTTAATTTGTTGGCTTATAAAAATTTTTTTATCTCAGTATTTTCTTTATAATGCACAAATATTCACCGCTGTTTTAAATAACTGGTTATATCGGGCTTAGATAATATTATTTTAGTCTAAGATCTTAATCGGACCATTTTTAATCAGCCCAAATCGAGCTGTTTAGCAACACTGCACAATAATTACCAAATTTTATAAAAATTTAATAAGAAACTTTTTTATTTTAATTATTTAAGGATCGGTATCAATCTGTTTCCTTATATTTGATATATATATATATCAAGTCTTGAGTAACCACTTGATTAACTTCAGAAAATCCCGGTTTTTTATGATTTGCACCCAGACCTATATCAGAGACCTTCAAAAGATAATAATATTGTGATTGAACCATAATAAATAAAATAATTATTGAAATAAGTACAATTTAAACGTTATAATTAAGCGCCTATATAATGTTATACACAAACACAAGAAAATGATAAAATATGAATGAATGATGATTTATTATTGGATAAAAATAAAACAGGATAGGAAGAAATTTACAAACAATACATGTTTTTTGAATAGATATTTAAAATTTATTTTAAAAATATAAAAATAATCAATTACAAAAAAATTTTTTAAATTTGGGGGGCCGGAAAAATTTATGGGGGCCATATTTTGGGCCCGAAGATTTTTTCTGGAGGCCAAGTTTGGGGGTTAAAAAATTTTTTTGGGAGGGGGTCTGCCCCCCCCCATGGCTACGGCCCTGTATAGGTCTCAAATAAAAGTTAATTTAAATATATTTTTAATTAAAAAATAGTATTCACTTAGTATTAATAGGTTAACTTGGCCTGCTTTAAGGGGGGGGGGGTAAAAAGTATAAAAAATATGGTTCTTAAATAATAACATATCGCAAGAGAACGAATAAAAATCTCATTCCCCGTCATTTTTGACGGGTTATCCTAGTATTAATAAAATGAGATAAAACAGGAATAATCAGGTTCCTTTTTTAGATTGTCATCTTTTAATGGAATTGCAGGAAATTATTCACAACTATAACCCATTCTCCACTCCCATAAGGTTTTAAATCCAGTTTAATTTTTACCAAAATCTAATTAAATCTGTTTGTATAACCGCTAATGCTGACATAAACTTTTTACCAAACCTAAATTAAAGGTCGTTTAATTTATTTCACCTCCTATATTTTAATTTAGAGTATAAGTGTATAAAATAATAATTTTAACTAACTTAAACTAAATTAAAACTATCTGATGAATACTACAGCAATATAAGATTTGCAATCTAATTTTTAAATAGTTTAAAATTTTCAAAAGGGGGTATATCATTAAATTAATTTTCTGGCATCCCCTCTTTTTATACTCTGGCATATTTTCCAAAATTTTAAATGGTATTATAAAAAATTCTATCTGCTCAATATAAAATTTGAAATCTAATTTATAAATAGTTTGAAAAAATGGGGTATATCATTAAATTATTTTTCTGGCATCTCCTTCCTTTATACTCTGGCATATTTTCCATTTAAAAATTAAAAATATATATAAAAATTAAAAATATATATTTTTAAATGGCATTTATAAAAAATTCTAACTGCTGAATACTATCAGCAGTATAGTTTAAAATTTTCAAAGGGGGGTAATGCTTCTGCTCAATAAATAAGCTATAAATAAACACTCATTTATTTTATGGCGATAATACATTAAAATTTTTTAATAAACCTACTCTACCACATACCTATATTGTATTTTAATTTTTTTCAAAACTTTGATATTTCATGCTTCATCTCTATTTGGTACTCACCACTATTTATGATGATGGCTATCTCTCCGTGCCATTTTTGATTCTTATGATACACTCTCCACGGCCGAAGACCGGGCTAGGAGCTACGCCCTATATACTGAAAATGCATAAATGTTTATTTATCTTTATGCGTACAATATTTTTTTAATGTTTTTCTTATACTTATATTTTAGATTACATCAATTTTAGCTTTACAAACATCTGATGATATTCCAACAATTGCTTAGAGTGAAATCTAACATTGTATCATCAACAGGTTCAGTGTATTATTTTATAAATTTTTTATTTTAGATAACTGTCCCCATCTTATTTCCTCTTTATAATTGTACAAATATTGATATATCTGCCATTAATAATAAATAAATACAAAATAAACATTCAGAAGATCAGTGGCGTCGCTAAAGGGGGGGGGCGCAGGGGCTCGAGCCCCCTAAAAAATTTGAATAGCCCCCTGAAGCAAAAAGTTTTTTTTAATGGCTCCTTAATATCTCCTTGAGCTAAAAATATATTTTTTAATTGCCCTCTGAATAATTTCTTTTATAATTCTATTAAGTAATATATAGATTTAATTTTATTAAATAAATTAATAAGACTATCTTAATTTTTATTAAATGAATACTATTTTAATTATTAGATTAGATTATAACATATAAAATACTATGTCAGCTTGCAATCAAATTCTATGTTAAAAAAATAACAATATCACTCACTAAATATTAATTTAGCTTTAACAGTTGAAGCTTAATAGACTTTTATTATTTAAAATATTATATAACCCTAATAAATATAATCATTTGAAAATTAATAATTTAAAATTTTAGCCGAGTTCAAGATCACTAATCAACTATATTATTGATTTTTAAATTTAATTAACATGTCTCTTCCTAAAATTATTTTCAAGGTCCAAATCCAAATAAGTATAAGAGATTTATTTATAAAAAGTAAGTAGACATATAGTTTATAATCCTCTATTATATATAATTTTTTATAAAATATTAGGTAAAATGCCACTTTTACAGACGTATCTGAGTTATATAATATATTACAGTTAATATTTTTAAAATTTTACTAATAAATGCTTTTGATAATAAATATAAGTAACAATTTGCTTACAAATATTTAACGCCATCTATTTATTTAAAATATAATTAAAATTAAACGTATTATTATTCATCCCACAATAGATGTAATAAATTAGATATCTTTTCTTCTCTTTTTTACGTGTTTTTAGAAAAGCTATATTTTTCTTCTTCGAAAAATAGATTTGAGTTAAATCTTTAATACAAATATATTTTTGATATTATTATAAACTAGAAACTACTATTATTTTAAGAAATTATATACCAACAAGAAGAGGGTGCGACAATAATATATAAAATCTTAATTGCTTTCATGATATCACTCTGGTTCTTATTTTGTAGTTATAAAATGTTTCATTTCTAATATAGGTATTAATATTTTTGTTTTATCAATTTATCTAACAGAATAAATTGTGATGGGTTACCATCGTGAGTGTCATGGATAGGACTGAAAATTAACCAGCATCTATTATTTGTGTGGCCAGCGTCTACATGAGCGGGAGGGGTAAGAACAGTTTGCATCCTATTTTTTTGAGGGGGTATGGGGTAAGCTGCTTTAATGGGGGTAGGATAAATTTTTTGGGGGGTTGTCTATTAAACTTTGAGATGAAATAGGACAAAATTTATTGCTGTAAAAATTAATACTTTTATTATAGTATTATTATAATGCAATTCATCGACCAAATCTATATATTGCAAACAATCATACACATTGTTTCCCAAATAAACTCATTTAGATATTTCAGCAAGCTCATAATGCCATAATAATAAATTCATTGTAAATAATGGAGATTTTAATTGAATTTATTATCTAAAAAAAAATTCTTTATATTCATAAAATATCGATAATAACTGATTTGTATAATATGAAATCAATATTCAAATTGGATCAAACAGAATTCAATAATTATGTTGAACAAAAAAAAACAAGTTGAATAAATTAAAAATTTTTAAATTATTATTTATTGTTATAGATATAAAACGTAAATATTTTTCCCAGTGCTAAATGCAATAATTAACCACCTAAATGATCGATTTAATTATGATTGTTTAAATTTTTTATCACAAATATTCATTTTTACTCTCGCTGGAATTATGGATAATGAAAAAATAAAGGATGGCAAATATCCGAAATTTGTAATACTTATCATTGGATGTCCAAAACATTGTTAATGAATATAATGATTTTCGCTCTTTATATTTGGAGTCTCAATCAATCATTTTTTGCGAAGATCTTTTGAAAGTTAAAAAGAATGACGCGTTATATATCGATGAAAGTAATTTATTGATATTTTATTTGTAATAGGTATTGCAAACGATCAAACTACCGAGGAAAATATCAACAGCGAAATCACGACCAAAATAAAAAAAATGGATAAAATATTCTTTTATATTACCATACCGACTTTTAAATCAATTAAATTCTTATTCTAATTTAAATTTTGTATAAATATTTATTAACCCTTCCTACAACTTCCTGTTCAGCCGAAAGAGCCATGAGTAAAGTAAAAATAAACAAAACTCGAATGCGGAATAAATTTTTGGACCCATTTTTAGAAAATTTACTGTTAATATCCTGCGAAATTGATGTTTTTGAAAAATTTACAATTGATTAATGATATTATAACACAATTTACATTAACATCTATAAGGTTATCCAAATTATTAATAAAATAAGTAATGTATCTTTTTCACAGCGAATATATACGCTTTTAAAAAATGTAAATTTAATTTAACATTTTATAATTTCAATGCAAAATATACTATATTTAATTTTATTCTAATATTTTATATAATAACTCTATTTACAATACATGTTTTTAATTAATTAAAAGGTAATATAGGTATGTGGAATCAAGCTAAATATACATTATTAAAATTACTCGTCTTATATTTTTTACAATATTTTAGATCTAGAAATATTAATATGTTATCTCATTTAATTCACTTATATATATTTTATGAAAATAAAGTGAATATCAACCAAATTATGAAAAGATTTCATTATTTAAATATAAGTTGATTATCACCTACAAATTTTTAAATTTTTTTCCATAAATAGGCTTGAAAGATTGTAAATAGAATTATGTTGTAAGGTTATAAATGGTGCCTTATTATAAGATTTTTTAAATAAAATCACTATAACATCGTAGGTCTGTAAATTTCGCGGCCGAAGCCCGCGGGATTTTTTTTAGGTGGGTATGGGTAGATTTTGGAGGGGGTTAGCCTCCATCAAATTTTCTGCCATGTAGACGCTGTGTGTGGCTATGTAATTTAAGATTATTACTACAGCTGCTGAGAGCATATGATCGCACATTTTAGATAAGCAATAGGTCAACTGTGTAGTCGTTTATATAACATTAAAAATGGAAGATAATCTTTTAGAAGTTTAATATCATACAATAATTTTCTCGATTACTTATCTAGCTTGCATCATGTCATCTAAGAGGAAGCTCTAACCATCATATAGTTTTATGATTTGGATTGGTCGTTTATATTCTCTTCTTCAAGAATTGTAGATTTGGTAAGGTCTATAAATTTTTTCTTATTAGTCCATTCCATAAAACATTGTCTAAAATGGTAATAGGGAGTTATATTAGTTTCATGACCTTTTGTCAATGTAAGTTGCTAAGAATTATATTATATTATGTAGTTTTCAAAAAATATTATCAATTGAGGCATATATGAATTAATTAACCTTTTTTATCATTTATTATTCTTTAGACGCAAAATCATTTTATATCAACAATCGAAAATATTTTATACTGTAATAAATAGATTTTCTATTAAAAAATATTATTTTTAGAAATGTCTTGTATTATTTTTATATGCTAGTTTATTTTGCATGTAAAATATAATAAATGACATTCAGAATAATTATTTAGAGTTAGTAAATTTAAAAAAAGTATAATATATTAAAATAAAACCCGGCCGAAGGCCGGCAAAAGCGGGCCGAAGTCCCGCAAATTGGAAGGTATGGGAGGCGAAGCCCCCCATAAAAATTTTTTAGTTGAGCCCCCTGAGATTGTAAAGGCTAGCGACGCCCTTACAGAAGATTATGATAGGCATGATAACCCCAACTAGACAAAATATATTTTTTTTAATGATAGTCTCCCAACTACTAGAGATATGCATCTAATATTGACCCCTCTACAGGTTCAGCAGAGTATTTTATTGTTCGTTTAACTTCAATAATAATGTTTATTTATATTTTTGCCTTTTATTTTTCTAGGCTAGCCCAACCTTAATCCCTCACTTTTCTACATGATGAATCTATTATTAAAGATAAGCGAAGAAAAAACTGACGATTCAACAAAGCCTTACCCGTTCTAAGTTATTGATAGCCAGGATAATACGAAGCTACACTGTTAACTCCCATGCAGGTTTATTTTGTTTTTTTTATTTAATATTTTATATAGTCTAGACCGAATAATTGGAAAAGATTGAAACTGAAAAAATTATTTTATGTTGTTTTGTGACAACTAGCATTGTCACAAAACAATATATTTTTTCTTTAAAAATAAATCCCATTCCTTTAAGATGTTTCCAAAGGTTGGAGTGGTAGGTAACCCATCGGTAGTACAGTCCAGTTTAATCACAATTAAATATGTTGCATCGAGCATAACCATCAACCAGAGAAAGGAGTGATTTCTTGTTCTAATCATTAGCAAGTACTAGTAAAATCTGCACTCCCTCTTTCATTGCAGATTATGTGAAAATTAATATTATGCCTTTTCCTAAATATTTGTAGCCAACTGGCAGTAGGAATACCTAGAAAGTAAAAAATAATAGATATTTATCAACCAGAGAAAGGAATGTTTTCTTGCTCTAATCATTAGCAAGTACTAGTAAAATCTGCACTCCCTCTTTCATTACAGATTATGTGAAAATTAATATTAGCCTTCTCCTAAATATTTGTAGCCAACTGGTAGTAGGAATACCTAGAAAGTAAAAAATAATAGATATTTATAAAAATTTAGAACTACCTTCATAAAATGTTTTGCTGTAAATTCTAACCTTTTCCAGCGACCATTCAGGCACAATTTTTGCTTCTCATGTGTGCAAACCAAACTACTATTGATTCTCTTAGTTGCTGTTATTTATTTGTAAGGCATGGGCTAATATGATTTTTTTTTGTTTGATTCAATTAGGTAGACTGTAGAGCTGTGGCAATTTAAACTTTTGCTAAGTGCTCTTTTGTATATTTATCTAATTTATCAATAAATTCAGTCTTTTGTTTGAGTGTCAATGTTTTAAATTTATTTTAAAAATATAACAATTAAAGCATAAATAATAATTAGTTACCATAATTCCAATTGTAATTCAAGAATAGTTTTTTAAATATTTAGACTAAACTCCAATTCAAAAATCTTCGATTCACACTTAACTGATAAAAATGACGTTGTTGACATATATATGGGACTTAAAATTTTCCGCATTTAACCGATTTTTCTCAATTACCCGATTTGCATTTAAATATATATTGTAACATTATGGCATTGTAGATTTTAACAAAATGACGCATGCATTTAAAAGTATTCACTTGAGCAATATACAATTAAGTGGTTTTGACTGTATATGTTTATTTTATATTTACCCAGTTTCCTCCAAATGATATTTCTATTACCACTTCCACAATCCCTATGCTACCTCTACCATGCTCGACATCAGAGACCTTCATGGGCCTTAATTTTTTGACCAAGCCCGACCCAGCCCATATCTAATGTTAAAAAAAATTCCCAAGCCCATGATAAGTTTCAAAAATTTCCCAAACCCGGACCAAGCCCAGATCCAAAAATTTAATTTTTTTTTATTTAAAGAAAATAAACAATATTTAAATATATTTAGGAAATTATTTTGTTTACAATACTGAAATTTATTATTATTAGAAGAAAAAAGGGCAATATTTCTTTAAATTAGCAACTATTTTAAATAATTTAAATTTAATAATTTTAGGCCCAAGCCCATTAATTTTTAAATTTAGGCCCGGCCCAGGCCCGCTAGAAAATATAATATTAGGTCCATACCCGGTCCATCTGCGGGCCACGCGCCGGCCCGCCCCATAAAGGTCTCGTTTGACATATATTTGATGACCACCACTCACCTATGTTAGATATCGGAAACTTCACAGAAATATAGGACTTCTTCAATGCTAAAATGGAATGGTAAAATATTATCGAAAAGCTCAAATAAAAAATTCAATTTTTGCATGGATGGGAGATTTTTATCAAAATTTTCCCCTTCTCCAAATTTAATACGTTTATTTACCGGGGAGCATTGTTTATCAGCCTACTTTTAACAAATATATGAGTATTTAATTCTGAATATCATTCACGTTACTAGGAGTTAACATAAATAATACTTTATCCAATTCTCGCTCCGGTAATTACACCTTTCAAATTAATTGACAGGTCCACCATCGCATGGTTCCTACCTACCAACATTAAGGGACACACCTAAATTTGGCCAAATATATATATTATGATAGTAAAAATGAGATACAAAACAAGCATAATCAAGTTCCTTTTTTAGATCGTCATTTTTTAATAGAATTGCTGGAAATTATTTATAGCTATGTCTCCTTTGCTTCTCAATTTATAGTAGCTTCTATGATCACTAATACAAGCATATCTTTATACCCAAAATCTAACTCTAAGCTTTGATAAACGTTATCGCAATAATCCTACCTCATCTTATTCTGGTGATGGCAGTGATCCTATAGCCCATAGAGATATTATCCTAAAAACTATAACTGGTCCATTAAGACGTATTAACGAGCTCTCTCCATACAATCTCTCTTCATACGATCTCTTGCGATATCGTACTTCTTTTCCCAGAGGCGATATTGAATATCACCCATCTATTGATTATAGAAACTCAAAATAAATAAGTTACCTACAGAGAGTACTATGCCTATCGCTTTATGGTCAGGCAGGATGATCAAAATATTATTTTAAGATCCAATAGTCTTTCGCACCAATTTACTTGGACAGTTATGCCAAACAGGAATCGCTTCGTTTAAATTTTATACGTAATAATCAGTCCAAACTACACGCAGAACTCTCTCAAGGCATTCATGATATTATTTAAGAGAGGGATATCAATGCTGACACTCTTGACATAAGAATCATTTTATGTTCTTCTTTTACCAGTGGCCCAAGGCATATGCATCAGCTTTATCGGGACGCAATGGCTATTGTACGCTGCTTTGGTAAGCCTTCATTATTCATATTATTCATTACTTTAACCTGCAACCCTAAATGGGATGAAATTATGCGTGAATTATTTCCTCATCAGATCCCAAACGACCGCCCTTTAGTTTGTCTCTTTTTTCATCAAAAACTTGACCTGAATGGGTGAAAAGAAGAATAAAATTTTCATTCCCATAATTTTTGACGGGCTATCTACTAGTATAAATCAACCCACGAAAGTTGAATTGATGAAAATTAAGCTAAAACATAAGTTAAATACAATTTGAATAAAAAGTGAAAAAGGTTTACTTAACCTTCTTCTCTCTCAAAAATGCCGTTCACATAATTTTATATTAAATCATCATTTATCATTACAGTGTTGTTTGCATTGTAATCATCAAATATTCTTCTACTCCTCCAATATCGTTAGTTTACTAAATGGGTTAGGGAATCATTATTCTCCATAAAGTATAGGCATCTTAGTTCCTGGTCTTAATGTATTCATTAATTCATTATTGGTTTTATTTATGTCTATATTTCTATCAACATTTACCCTTTTGTGAAATGTGATTATAGGCAATATGTTTTTTTCAGGTGTTCTAAATCTTTATTTTAGTTGGTTCAAATGTCTTCTTAATACTCCATTTTTAGTGTCAATTTGAAATAAGGGATTACTTTCTACATTTATAACGATGCCTTCGTCCCATTTATTGTCTACAAACACTTTATATCAAATTTTATCCCCAACATTCATTGTTCTATTAATAGGTAAAGTCATTAAGGTCCTGTCATTATGTTAGGTAGGTTGCGATAGTTGTTGAATAAAAAATTTTCGAGAGCATTATCTAAATCTATATTATCCTGTTCGGAATTTAAAAGTTCTCACCATCCGTCAACCTGGCCATTAGATTGCTTATGGTATGCTTTATACCATGATCGCAGCTAAATTTTTTAAATAATGAACTGATAACCAAATAGGCTGATTGTCTTGATAAATTTTTTTATAGTAATTTCCCTAGTTATAGATTTGACTGGTGTAATTATGGGAATATCAATTAATAACCAATATCTGCTGAAAAATGGTCCAGCATAATCAATGTTTAATTTCTCAAATGACTTTGAGGTTGTTACCCAAGTATGTTGCATGTTAACTGGATTGTCTGCAGAAACATTGCAGGATCAAAATTCTTTAACTTCTGTGTCGATGCCGATATGTATCCCTGGCCATCACAATAATACTATTAAAAATATTATAACTATATAAACTAGTGTTGTAAACATTAACTCAAAAACGCGTTACTCGTTACTATTTACGTTAAAAAAAAAGAACATTACCGTCTCGCTACCTTGTGAAAGCATTACTAGTGATTAAAAAAAAATTACACGTGTCGTACTTAAAAAAATACTAAATATTGTATATAAATTTTCTTTTCAATTATTTTTTACTCATATAAAATAAAAATAAAATTACGCAAAGAGAATATATTATAAGATATTTTAGTAACAATTTTTATTTTTAACAATTAATGATTTTCAAAATTTTAATCAGATAAACAAAAGCGCTTAGTGTTCAACACAGCTTTGGTTATGTTAACACGTTCAAATAGTGAAGAGGATATAGTTATAAATAAAAAATTTAATTGAGGGAATTTATTAAAAATATTTGAATTACTTTATTTTCAAAAAATATTATTGGATAGTTTTTTTTATCTTTATCAGAATTTAATCTGAATTCATATTTTTTTATGTTTTTTTTAGTTTTAAGCTTCTGAGTTCCTAAGGTTAAAATATTTTAGGGCATAATCCAAACTTACAAAGTATATACTTAGTGTCCTTAATTTCTTTATTGGTGTAAAAAATGTTTTATGGGGCCAGAGCAGAATTTAATCATCTTCATCTGAAGGACTCAGCTTAAATGTCATATACTTCCAAAAGAGTGTCAAAAAATAATTAACTGTTTTTTCGGAGGAGGAATTACTTTTCAGAGGGTATTTTGCTTCATAGCACTCAGAAAGTATAGGAACCACTCCACGTACTTGTGCGCACAATAGTCCGAAAAGTGTTATTTAAATGTCTAATAAGCTGAGATAAAAAGAGTTGGGCAAAGCAAAAGCCTATACCTGAGGACTGCAATTTAATTTAATTATTATAAGGGTAGGAGGTGGCTGATTTTAAATTTACAATAAATAAATATAAAAACAGAAGTTTAGACCAGGGATGTGAGCCCTTCGACAAAAAAAAAGGGTCCGGGTCCTGTAATAAATTTAAAAAGGACCCGGGTCCAGGGTTCGGGTTCAGGGAACATAAAAATAATGACTCAAGACTTTTTTTTCATTCATTTTTTTATTTTTATTATACTTCAATATATACACATTCATAATTCAAAATGAAATAATTTATATTTTAAATATTTTATTCAATCGAACAATCATGATATCTTCCTTCAGATTACCTCATAAATTGGACAATATATATTTCAACGAAGAAAATCCTCGTTCTACGCTTACCTAAAATAGAGTCAATTTTATAATACATAAATTATTGTACTTTTGTCGCTGGCACAGCCATGACGATTCTAGACAAGGTATATAATTCTGGATATATAGAAGAATTTTCTTCCCAGAATTTTAAAATATTTCCATCTTTATTTATTCTCTTTACTTCGGAGAACTTTTCTAAAAAAGATACAATAGGTATTTTTTGCTCCTTTCTATCTAACGATAATTTGATTTTTTTCTCTCTATCTAATAGTAAAATTTCCAGATCATCAATATTGCTTTCATTATCATTGTTCTCGCTACAATCAGTAGATATTGTAGTAGCCTCCAATATATTGTTAATAATAGAGTTTTGGGTATGCCATAAATCCTCAAGATGGTCTATAGCCATTTGTTTTTGTTCAATACTTAATAAAACTTGATATCGAGGGTCTAAATATATTGAAGCATATACAACACTATTTTGTAAATATTGTTGCTCTCTAATTTTCATATTTTCTAATATTTCATATGAAAAAAAATTTGTAAATCTTTCTAACTCTAATCGACATCTTATCCATATGACATAAAAATCCGATAAACATAACTGTTCTGCTTGCAATCTTAATATAGTTATTTTTAAAGGAACCAACACACTAGTAATGTCTTTTATTTGATTCCAATCATCTTCCGATAAAATGACTTCAAATGCTCCTATAATAAAATCATTACAGAAATCTTTCAAACTTATTAATCGCTCTAGCATCATACAAATAGAGGACCAACGTGTTGTGCAATCTAATATTGCCATTTGCCTTTTCATCGATTTTAATATTCTTACAATTGTGGGAGTTCTTAAATATTTTACAACATCCCTTGCTTTATCAATTATAGTTTTAAATTGATTATTTTTTAAGGAATCATTAATAGCCAATTGTAACGTATGGGCTGCACATCTGATACAGTATATTTTTGTGGAGAAATCTTTTATTATTTCCTGTAAATCAATTTGACTTATTTCCTCATAATTATCATCATCTCATCATCTATATCATCCATTTCTTCCAGTGAACATTCATTTAATAATTTGATTTAGCACCGTTGTCTGTAGTAATTGTATAAACGTTTCTAATAGGAATATTAAATTTATTTAATGTTTCTAGTATCATTCTTTTTATATTTTCAGAAGTTGAACTCTCCTTAATCTCCTTCATAGCTAAGTTTCTTAATATTATATTACCTCCTTTTATATACTGTATATTTATTCCTAGAATATTTCTCCCTAATCTTTGGGCTGAATCAATTTTTAATGAAATTAATTTGTTTTTGTTTCATTTATTATTTTTGCTTGTATTTTTTTCGATTCATTAACCACTAAGTCCTTAATTTTAAAGCGATTAATTGATGTTCCAATTGCTTTACTAATAGGGTCAATAATTTTTTTTTAAACCCGAATCCTCAATAATATACAAAGGTCTTCCATTTACTGTAACAAGTTCAACTAAAGCATTCATAAATATCTCTTCACACATTTGAATATGAATGCTTTTTTTTAAGCAAAATTTTTCAATATTATTTTCATTCTTCTTTAAAATACTGACTGTAGGCTTTTTAACAATGTCTTCTTCCAAAAATTTGGTTTTTCTATTTAAATATTCCTTAAAGATTATAGAATGATGTCTTTTTAAATGTCTTTCCAGGTTAGTATTGTGTGAACCTTTTATCATTATGTGGCAGGTTTTGCACTCAGAATCCCCTTTAGTTGTATTATAATACTCTGACAAAATATCTTTTACTTTCATACTAAAAAAACAATTTAATTTGTTTAAAACTTAAAAGTATAGACACATAGAAATATTTTTTTTATTAAGGCTGCATCCAAAATCTTAAAAATATAAATAAATTTTGAAGAAAAAAATTACATAATCTATTTTTAATGTAAAAATAAAATAGTGTTCAATTTCATTTTTCATATTTATAAAAATTTCACAAATTCAAATTTTTATAAAAAATTAGTAAGTACAATTTTTCTTAATGCTGTTAATTTTTTTTAAATGTACTACCCATAGACTTTTATATTAATATATTTTAGTGTCAAGATAATTAAGAAAAGCATAAGAGTGCACAACCTTTGGTGCAAAAATGACTTAAAAATTAGATATTCTAAAGAAAATAGGAAAATTTGGGAGGAAAAAGAAAAAACAAAACTTGGATTATGATCTAATGAAAAAGAAATTTTAACTGTAAAGGCTAAATTTAATAAATTATAATCTGGTAAAAATAAAAAATTATAATTTAAAAGATGCTGGAAAATTATATTATTTCTATCACAATTTTATTTAACTCAAATATAATAATTTTTTATATATATTTTATGGAAAGATTATCTTTCAAAATAGGATTATTGGTTTTCCCAACTGTTTATAAAATATTGATATAATTATTTACAACATAGTATATATTAATTAAGTATATAAAAAATCGAAATATAACTATTATCAAATAATAGGTTCTTAATAACTGAAAGGTAATATAAAATAATAAATACAATTAAATATTTATAATCATATCAAGCATTTTGAATATTTTAATTTTTTAAAGCTTAAATGTGTCCAAAGTGTTTTGTTATTAATTTGTGAAAATTTTAAGATTTTTTCAAAACATTTTGGATGCAGCATAAATAAAAAAAAATGATATATTTACAATTTTGATTAATTTAAATTTAATTCTCAAAAAATCATATCGCACAATAATCACTTAATAAAATTTTATAAAACAAGTAAACAAAGTTATTATATAAGATATAATTATAAAATATTATTACTTGCAGTAAAAAAAAATTCCAAATATTTAACTTTCAAATCAAAATACTCAAAGTATTCCTAATAAGAGCAAATAAATTATCACAATTAAAATATTATTACTTACACTATAAAATAATTTATGGTATATCTCTAAATAAAATGAAATGAAGTCCAGGAAGAAAAACGAAAGAAAAACGCTAATATATAATAAATGATTCCACGAAAAAATTATTTTTACATTTTTTTTTAAAAAAAAATTTTTATGTTAGAAATTTTTTTATAATACCCTGAAACCTTGAACCCTCCACTTTTTAAAAGGGTCCGGGTCCGGGTTCGGGTTCAGCCAAAATATGAGGGCTCCCGGGTTCACATCCCTGGTTTAGACCTAAAAAAATAAAATAGATGAGTTACAAAATATATAGAATAATAGGTGAATATCGCCCAGTTTATAGAGGTCTTTCTTATGCTGATGGAAAAAGAAATTAAATTCTGTGTCTACTTATCAAAGTTAACAGGTGAAATAATGGGATAAAATATTAATACACAAGAAAGGAATATTAAAATTAATTTTAAGTTTTTGAGAAAATATATTTAAATACTTTGCAATTCATAAAACTTATAAATTTTTCAAAAATTTTGTAAGAGGGGGGGGGGTATTCCCCTTTTGACCCCACTATCATAATCATAAGATATTTGATGGCTATTTAAATATATTGTTAAATAATTTATAGTAGTTCTCTAATCCTATAATTTTGGGCAATATATTTTACCCTAAAAGATAATAGATTATATAAAGATTGATATATTGCATAAAAAATGAGAGTTTTTTAGAATGCATTTCATAATTGAAAAATAATGCTTAAATCGGAAAATATCAAAAAAAGGATAATAATCGCCATGGCAAATCTTTTTCAATATATTAATAATATTAGCCGCACTTTTTCTTGATTAGTTATTTGCAAATACCAAAAAATAGAACTACGGATATTGGAAAAAAAATTTGGTACAAAACTTTTGGAGTAAATAAATGGGATGAAAGCGTTAACGTAAAGAAGTAACATGCTATATCAAATTGACACGAAAAATGGCTAGAAACCATCTTAGATCAAGTAGTCTTCCAATTTTAATCAATTAAATTCCCAATTCAGACGCTATTTGATCCAACGCTTTTGATTTTTGTTAGACTGGCTATATAAACTATATATTGTGTTAATAAAAGCTTTAAAGTGATTAACAGCTGTATCACATTTAATTTCATTAGACACTTATTTTAAAAAGTGTAAACAATGTCGTATGAACGTTAGATATATATTTCGCACGTTGCTACACCTTCTTCTGAGCTATACCTTCCTCACAGTCATGACATTACCGCAATTGATAATAAAAGAAATCCAATTATTTTGCAATTTTTTTACGAACAATCCATTCTACAATGATTCTAATTTTAACAGGTCTAGAAATACAAAAATAGATTTATCAAAAGAGGACCACAATACGGATTTTATATAAATAGCCAAGATTGATTTATTTGACATGGTTATATAAAAATCTACTAGGATGTGGATAGAAAATATATTGATAATATTATTTAAAATAATTTTATATAAAATATCTTGCGTAACAACCCATCAGGGATGCCCTTCAAAAATTACTGGTATTTTAGAATTGTGCTTTATTCCAAAGTAGACGCGATGCTAAAACACCTATAATGGAAGTGCATCACCTCGTTTCGGTATAGATTAGGACAGATAACCTTTTCATCAAACTGCTTCCACCAGCAAAGATCCAAAGGGTTTCGCCATAGGAAAAGAAGCGATACCTATGGTAGACCTCACGAAAGAGTCCACCGAATTTATTTTATCGGAGGAAGAAATAAAGAGTCTCAATATCATGGCGGAAGTCAATAAAAATAAGCTAGAACTGCCAAACACTTCTTGAACGTCATTTGTCTAGTGGAACGTATGTCAAGTTATCAATTAAAGCGGCGCGATGTCTACGAATATCCATCGCTAAAAATTTACATCAAAGAAATGAGTGTTTCATCTTCCATTGTATATCTGAGGAACGTAGCTGCCAAGCACAAACCTACGCAAAATTCGTTGCCTGGGGATGGGAACAAATCAAGTATGAATCCCAAAATAATTTATGCAAATTTGTTGGGGGATTGCCACCGAGAGCGGGGCAACAGATTTTTCAAGTTGTCCTAACTACCGGCGGTGGATGTAAGTTTGAAACGAGCGGACGAGACAAACTCGTTGCCACCGATGAAGAGACAGCCAGCGTGCCCGCCACAACTTCCAAGGGTGGTTTCCCAAAATGGGGAGGGAGACTCACAAACCGTAAGTGAATTTATTCAGATGTTACCTCCTTCCGCGTTGGATTTAGGGATTGCAGAGGCCCTGGCGCCTTGGGCCAATATCTGCATCTCGGCCTTAGACAGAAAACAAATTTGTCAATGGATTCGGGATGTTAGGCCCAGAAGTTTTTGCACGGAGGGGTACCAGAGGAAATTGACCCCCCTGACGGAGACGATATCGATAGGGAACCAAATGATGCCTCCTCAGTAGATCTATATAGTACCGAACAACTCGACCACGACAGAGAACCCATCATCATGGTGAATATATTTCCGAATAGAATTTCCCCGTACCGGAGTGCCTCCACCTGCGCCGACGGTCGACACCGCCACCATCGGTCGTTTTCATAAATTACTTAGGTTAATGGGCATTGACATTACGGACGGAAGAGAACTGAACCTTGCAGCAAGACTTGATCTATCATCAGTTTCCCTCAGACCTCATCCTTTGCAGTCGCCATTCACCAGGAAAGTCGCGCTTAGAGGATTCTGCCCCAAGTAGGACAATCAAGCCATTGCAGGGGCGTCGCTAGCCTTTACGATCTCAGGGGGCTCAACTAAAAAAATTTTATGGGGGGCTTCGCCTTCCATACCCCCTAATTTGCGGGCCTTCGGCCCGCTTTTGCCCGGCTGGGTTATATATTAATATATTTTTAAAAATTATAAAATATCTTATAAACAAATTAATTTACTTATTTTCTTTCCTTCTGTATCTACATTATTTATAATCATGTCATTCACAATACTTTCTTCATTATTTAATAAATCTAAATAAGGTTAATTTTAAAATGTATTTCATCAAATGTAATTTGTTGTAATAAAACTTCTTTATCCAATATACCTTTATATTTACTGCTATCAAGAATCTGGCTTGTTGTAGTATCCTCTTCAGAATCCATGCCTAAAATTTTATATTTAATTATATTTAAAAAATTAATACCTTCAGAGATATCTATACATTGGATCTCACATATATCTTCAGATTGAGCCACACATATTGCTTCAATTATTTTATAAATAAAATATCTTATATATAAATTAATTTACCCATTTTCTTTCCTTCTGTACCTACATTATTTACAATGATGTCATTCACAATACTTTCTTCATTATTTAATAAATCTAAATAAGATTAATTTTAAAATGTATTTCTTCAAATGTAATTTGTTGCAATAAAACTTCTTTATCCAATATACCTTTATATTTACTGCTACCAAGAATCTGGCTTGTTGTAGTATCATCTTCAGATTCTATGTCTATATAAAATTTTATATTTAATTTAATTATATTTAAAAAATTAGTACATTCAGAGTTATCTGTACATTGGATCTCACATATATCTTCAGATTGAGCCACACATAGTACTTCTATTATTTTATAAATAAAATATCTTATATAATTAATTTTTTACCTTTTTTTTCTTTCTGTACTTACATTATTTACAATCATGTCATTCACAATACTTTCTTCATTATTCAATGAATCTAAATAAGATTAATTTTAAAATGTATTTCTTTTCAGTGTATTTATTTTTGTAAATATAATATATAAAAAGTAATATTCCATA
The DNA here is from genome assembly GCF_954871325.1 of Gordionus sp. m RMFG-2023. Taxonomy (NCBI): domain Eukaryota; kingdom Metazoa; phylum Nematomorpha; class Gordioida; order Chordodea; family Parachordodidae; genus Gordionus; species Gordionus sp. m RMFG-2023. The sequence goes on from NC_088778.1 coordinate 19,119,033, forward strand.
TTATAGTGTCCATTTTTCAAAAATATATACAAATAAGCAAACTATTCTAAATTTATTTAGCATTTTTATTAAAATATAGTTTATTATTAAGTTAGGATAAACAAATAAATATATAATTATCAAATTATGAAAGAATGATTGAGTAAACAATTTAGCCAATATTATCTTTATTAATGTAAAAAGAATAATAGTGTATGATTTTTTAAGATATTGACTATTTATATAGAAAATATTTACTATGTTTTATTTAGTTAATATTTTGACATCACCTTATGTGATTATAATAGAAAAATTTCCATTTCTAGTGTCCTGCTCCTGAAAGGTGAAAATATATTGTAAAGCAATTTTTGCTTAACTTGAAAACTAAAGAAATCAATATTGTTTAATACTCTGGTGAAAAATGACTTAAATAGAAATTCTATAGAAATTAGGCAAATTTGGGAGGAAATAGGAAAAACATATAACTTCAATTATGATCAAGTGAAAAAGAAACCTTCCATTAAAATAGATAATTAACTAATAAATTTTTATTTTTTAAAACTTAAATGTCCAAAGTGTTTTGTTATTAATTTGTGAAAATTTTAAGGATTTTTTGAAAACATTTTGGACACAGACTTATATATAAATTTATTTACCTATTTTCTTTCTTTTAACATTTTTGTTTTCAATATTTATATCTTTTAAAACTACAATTAATCGTCTTTCAACTAAATCAAAGTTTGAATTTTAAAAACTGTATAAAATATACTTTGTTCATCACCAGCTTTATTATTGAATCCTCTTCTTTGGTCCTCAAGATTATTGCTACTTTTATCTTTAGTTTTTTACATAAAGTCTTTAATGCTTAAATTTTTAAATCGCAAAGTCATTTTATTTAAATAGTGATTTTAAACTCGGCTTACAATATTAAATTTGTTAATTTTCAATTAATAAATCTTTATATTTATTTAATTAGGTATATAATAATTTAATTAATAAAAATCAATTAAACTTCAACTGTTAATGCTAAATTGATATTTAAACATTATGCATGGTATTGATATTTTATTTTTAACAAAGAATTTGATTGCAAGCTGACATAGTGAAAATATAATTTATATGTATTAATCTAATCTAATAAAAATTAGATAGTCTTATTAATTTTTAAATAATAAAATTAAATCTATATATTACTTAATAGAATTATAATAAACAAGGGACAATAAAAAAAAGTTCTTTTTAGTTTAAGGGGATATTAAGGAACCATTAAAAAAAAAAATTTTTTTTTGCTTCAGGGGGTTATTCAAATTTTTCAGGTGGCTTGAGCCCCTGCGCTCCCCACCTAGTGACGCCACTGAGCCATTGCAGATCATGGAGGATATTTTAAAAACCGGTTTATTAGATTAGCCTCTAAATATATGCCGTTCGTCAATCAGCTGGTTGAAAGTGGGGTCATAGAAGCACCCCTATTTCTCATTCCCAAACAAGACAGATCGCCGAGAGTAATATCGGACTTTTCTAACATCTCCAAAAACTTTACAAGTATCCGTAAACTAAAAATCACTCCCATGATAGCGTCCATGTTTGCCAGCGCCAGGAAAGCAACCGATTTGAAATCAGCTTTTTATTCGGTACTGTTAGCGCAGAGTGGGAGGCGAAGATTCTTTTGATTTGAAACGGCATCTTCGAAATTTCGATACAAGACTTTGCCAATGGGAGCAGGATTCTCCCCATATGCATTATAAAACATCGGGTTAGATTTATGTAATAAATTAGTCAAAAAGGCGAACTTCTCAGTCTACCTTGACGACGTAATAATATTTCACCCGGTTGATCATTTAGTCTTCGAGGATACCATGTCGTTTTTGAACCTAGCGGCGGCGTGGGGATTGACAGTCAACCATTCTAAATCGATAACAATCCCTACAGGCCAAATATGTTATCTAGGAATAAGCAATGACTTCGAATCGAAAACAGCAATGGTATACGCAGAGAATAAGAAAAAACTCAAATTCAGCCAGCTGATCTTATACAAACATACTCTACAAGCATACTCTACAAGCATACTCTACAAGCATACTCTACAAGCAATGGCTTTCGAAAATACAGCATAAGAAGTATTGGGAATAATCAATCACTATACCTTTTCAATCACAGGCCTCTCTAGAGTCATTACACTTTACTAACATACGATGCTCAGCGTGAAGCCCCCGACCCAATCGATTACATTAGAGCGTAACCTAAAGCAGTGGCAGCAATCGCTGAACTTATGGAACCCTTTCCCTTCATCTTCACAGTAAACGCGATCATACACATAGATGCGTCAGATATTCATCTGGTATAAGCGGACGGCGTAGAGGAAAGATCATCCTTCTACCTACGAGGAGGCGAAGCTTTCCTTGGAAATACCCGAATTCCCTACCCCTCACATAAACAGAAAGAACTACTGGTCATATGGATAGGATGTAAATCTGAAATCAATAAGTATGGGACGGTACCCTCGACTGTAACAGACAGCCAAGTTGCTTACGTCATTGTCAAGAAGGGAGGTTCGACCGGCCTTTGTGACTAAAATAATGCTATCCATCAGATTCCGAAAATACGTCTACTTGGCTGGCAATCTAACTTGGATCGCCTAGGAGAAAAACCTAATACATCTTATAAATCCCCTTATAGACCCAAGTCAATAGACGCCCATGGCGAGGGAGCTAGTCACCTATAAGTCCTACCCTCTCTAATGGCGGAAGAACTTTTACGAGGAGGCAAACACAACCCCGATCGGGAGAAATAAGGTCCTATGCCTATAAATAGGCGTCGCAAGATTATAATATTTACTTTTATCAAATTTTATAATAAATAATCTTGCGTAACAACCCATCGGGGATACCCCTCAAAAAATTTTCCGTAACACAATCAGCCATGATACTTTATAATTGTAAATAACGCCATATTATTATTTACTCAATTATATATATTATTAACAACAGTGATAATTGTTTATAACGCGTTTTTATTGTGAACTTATAGATAAATAATAACTAATAAAACTAAGATTATATAAATTTTAGGTCCTTTATGCAGAAAATGAAGAAATATTACAAAAAGCCCATGAAAAAATAAACATTCTAAATTGGAAATATTATTCAAATTTGTTTGAAAGGAAGCTAGAATAGGCTACTATATATAGGAGTAATATTATAACAAGAAATAATAATTTAAAATTATGCTGAAGCAACCATACTAATATTAAAGGATATAATATTATCAAGATGAAAAAAACACCTTTCAAACAGTTGAAGATCCCAAAAATCTATTATAAGGGACATTTTATACACTAACCTAGCAGATATAGCTGCAACCAAAATCGATAATAAAATATTCATAGTTAAAGTTTTAGATTATGAGTATTTTGTTGATAGAAGTCTTGGCTTTTGTGATTTTTTTAAAGGGAAAAATAGTTTCTTATGCAAACAACAAGTTAAGTTCATAATTATTCATTACAGATATATTTATGGTTAATTATGAAATCAGCATGCCGCTATCACCTCCTATTACAGTTTTTGATAGTACAAAATTGGCGATTGGTTATGAATGTCCTGAAGAATTATTTTTTTCCAATTATAAAGTTATGGAGGTCACCTTTGATCAATTGATAGATGTTATTGATGAAAATTTAATTATTCATCATACAACCAAACAAAATAATATAGTTGTTGATAAATCTATGGTTCCATGATATTGATATTTCTATTTTAGATAATTTTTTAAAATTGTGTATTGGGAATACCAAATATAATTTAAAAAAAATATATGTTTATGATTAATAAAATAATACTAACCAAGCAGCTAAGTTTTTAGTAGCACAACCTAAATTCTATAAGAAAGATTAAAAAATTGGTGTACAACCAATTTCAATCTGACGAAAATTCCTATCAACAACTAAAAATAAGGAATTGGTCATAAAATTAATTTTTACAAAAAAAGACCTAGATCTATACTATTTAATATAAAAAATAATTTACCCAATGCTACAAAACATTAATTAAAAATTATATTTCTTTTAAATATATATATTTCTTTTAAATACTTTTAAATATATATATTTCTTTTAAATATATATATTTCTTTTAATATTTTAGTGTTTTATCATTTTTTAAAAAATTATACCAATACCAATATCAATATTATCAAAATAAAATTTTAAAAAATAAAAAAAATAACAATGGCAATATTTTGAAGTTTTGGAAGAAGGAAAGTTTATTTCCTTTTTCGAGAAAATTAGAGAGTAAAATTTTGTCTGGTAAATTCGGCTTCTAGTGAAAGGTTATTTTCTGTATCCAATCGCCTATTAGAGGAAAGGCGTACACAATTGAAATAAAAAAAAATAGACATTCTTCTTTTTCTAAGTAAAAATTTGGATTTATAATGTGTAGTTATTTTTTGTTATTATGGATTAATGGAATTAAAGAAGTAAATAGAATAAATTCAAATAAGTGTAAAAAATTATAGCATTAAAGTTTTGAGAAATTAAAAACACCGTGAATTTTCGGGCGTGAAACAAAATATTTCGTGAGCGGGCGGGTCGGGTCGAAATATTTTTAGTGGTAAGCGGGCGTGAAAATTTTTATTGCCACATTTATTTTTTTACATTTAATTTATATTAAAACCATTTTTTCGAGTATTTAATGATTTAAAGCATAAAAGTAATACATATTAAATATCTCTAAAAAATAAAATTTTCTGGTGCCAGCCAGGTGGCAAAAAAATATAATTTAATTGTTTTTTTAAAAAAAAGATTCCGAATCCCCTTAAATATTTTTTTAAAATTTTTTTATTTTTGTTATAAATATCTGAACCATAACCGTAACCGAACCTATATTATGATTATTTTTTGAAGGAGTAAAAAGAACCTTTATAAAAAACGGTTAAACCGGATCAGTTTTTATATTTTAGAAATGGAAATAATTTGAATATCCAGAATTATATAAACGTGCTCTTATAGTACTGGAGGTTCCCGCAACACAAGTTTCTGTAGAAAGGGCTTTTTCGGGGCTAAAATTTGTGTTATCGTCACAACAAACAAAAAGGAATCCATTTATACTTGAAAATATATTACTTATAAGTTCAAATAATATGTTTAGAGTTATTTTGAATCTTATATATTTTTTTTATATATAATTCATAGATGCTTATAATAAAAATTAATTAGAAGATGATGTTGCTTCAATAAAAAAAAATTTCTAACCGTAATGAATTCTTACTAACCTTTATAATTAGCTAAACCGAACCGAACCTTTATAAATTCTTCTCAAGAACCATAACCAAAAGGTAACCATTATAATTATTTATATACTGAACCTTAACCAAACTGAACCGTTATAAAGGGTCCCTGTTTAAATGTTCAACGGAATGCCATATTGCATTGAATAATTGTTGCAATAATTCGGATTTTTTATAAATATATTTTTTAAACAAAAAAGTCTAACCTTATCCCTTTTCATTCATTATATGCCTTAATTTTATACTATTTACTTTTTTTTTAAATTCTCTTTTTAAATCCCTTATTTTGACCTTTTAATTAAATGGTGCCAGCTGCAAAAAAAGAGAAAAAAAAGTAATATATTTTAATATTTTTTTAAACAAAAATGTCTTAACCTCATCCCTTTTCATTTATTATATGCCTTAATTTTATACTATTTACTTTTTTTTAAATTCTCTTTTTAAATCCCTTATTTTGGCCTTTTAATTATATGGTGCCAACCGCAAAAAAGAGAAGAAAAAGTAATATATTTTAATATTTTTTAAAACAAAAATGTCTTAACCTCAACCCTTTTCATTTATTATGCCTTAATTTATACTATTTACTTTTTTTTAAATTCTTTTTTTAAATCCCTAATTTTGGCCTTTTAATTATATGGTGCCAGCCGCAAAAAAGAGAAGAAAAAGTAATTATATTATTTTATTTTTTTTTCATGGGGATTTGGAATAATTTTAGATCCCGAGTAAAACGTGGGGATTCCGAATCCCACATGATTCCATATCCCAATACGACATATATACATTTATTTACCTATTTTTTATGGCAAAATTTATTATGTAGGCAAAATTTTACTTTTATCATGGTGAATTCCATATCAAATCAACAAAAAAAAGTCGATTTTCAACCCGACCTCCTTCAATTTTTCTTAAATTTTGTATACTGGTAGTATATATTATTACTAAGAAAAAAATGAAATTTTACCTTCCAACACTGTTTATACCCGCTAAGATATGGCCGTTTAAAGCGCGGAAAAATGATACATTTTTGACAAAATGCACCTCATTTATTTTCAAATATCTCAAGTAATAATTAAGTTAGAAAAATAATTTAAATTTTATTTTGAAGATTAATAAAAGTTCTTTAAAATGACATAAAAATAAATATGATGGACATTTTATTAATATCGAAAAGCGGATGTGTAAAACCGGAAATAGCCATAGAAAAAAAAGTCAAAATTTTTTTCTGTAGATAGATATCACACCTTTATATTTGTACAAAATCCTAGATTGGGATGAACATGGGTTTAGGAGTTATCACTCTTTATATGGCTAAAATTGAACAAATTTAACATTAATATAATCATATTTTAATTTAATGAATAGTTATGAAATAATGGGTTTTGCAAACCCATAAACTGCGAATGCTAAGGTAAACTGCGAATGCTTACGTAAATTTTTTTATATATTATCTTTTATTTGTAGTGAGATGCATTTTCTATGATATAAATAACTTATAAAAAATTAAATTTTTAGATATATTCAATAATAAAGAAATATAAATTAATAGTTGGATTATCTTTTATCTCATAATAAATCGTTTAAATCTTTTAATATAATTATATTAAAGATATTAATAATTAAATTTTAAATTACAATAATATTAAATCCGCAAGATGGCGTATTATTATTTTATAAAAAATTTTGAAATTATTTTTTGTTTTATTATATTCTAATATTGTATTATTACTTAAAAAGTAAGCTAAATTCCATATATTATCTATCATTCGAAAAATTGCAAGAACAAATATAGGTTTTTATAAATTACATATGATCACATTTTAATGGTTAAAATAAGATAAATTAATTTTTTATAATAATTTTTGCATACTTTCTATTGATATTTTTCCTAAATAGCCAATTTGTTTTTATTGCCATTAATACAATAAATGAATAAGATATCACAGAAAAATTTTATCGAACATATAATGTTTGTAGATTATTTACACCTAGCATAAAAATGTATAGATTTACCATTTTTATGGGAAAAATATAATTTAGATAAGGGATTCCGGATATTTTAAATGACATTATATTTTATTTGTAAAATGATATATTGATTTTTAGTAAAGAATGTAGAGGGGGGAGGGTTAGGTGTATTTGTTCGAATTTTCAGTTGATTTCTAAAGACTTTGATTTGCTATAAATGATTAATTTATATTTATAATTAGAATCATATTTATATAAATATTTCACATGATGCCATTCATTCATTTACCTTTTTTTACCTCAATAACAATAGATTTTTTTTTAGTCGTCATATATCTTAATATATTCAATCAGAAATGGATAATCACGTAACAAAATATTTATATTACATGGGTAGGTCCTTAAGAATCTAGATACAGATGTGAAAAAATTAATCTTAGATACAGATACTAATATTTTTTTTAAAATATCAAAATAAAATTAGAATAGTTTATAAAATATAGTTTTTATTATTTATTTGTGAAGAACATAACATATTCATTTAGTAAGAATGAATATTTACAATAATTAATAAAATATTTAATGATGAGTTAATATATCAGGCATTTTAATAACAGTAATAGCCCCATTCTTATAGATAGGGAAGGGAGACTATTATTTTTAATGGGAGTTGAAATATTAATTTGTAAAAGAGTATTTAAAATAGATTTATTATTTTATAAGATAATCAAAATTTTCAAATAATTTAGTATTAGCCCTTTGCCATTTTGGCATACATAGCATTTTACCAAGACTAAATAGCCTTTCAATTGAAGCTGATGAAGATATTACAGTATTATATTTATAAAAAAAATTCCTTAATGGAAAGATAATAATTAAGCATTTATAATGTATTTCAACTTTCTCATAATATAATTTATAACCTCCAGTTCAATGTTATTTGTATTATTGAACTCAGAAACACTTAAAGACCCATTTCATGGTCATTTAAACAATCAAATTATATTACTATAATGATTAACTTCACAAAACAAAATTTAAGAAAAAGAAATACATGGACGCTTAACCCACCAACAATTCTCATTAGATATTAGCCTACGTTAAAACCCCAAGTTATTATATCTATAATATTTAGATAAATCAAGATAAATAATATTTTAATTATTTTATTTAAATAGTAACTTGGTATTATTGAATATCATTTGACACAAAATAATATTTTATATAGTAATATTAACAATATACTTTATCGGCATGATTTTGTTTTAAATATTGCCTTCCACCATGCGTATTATGATAATTCAGCTTATTAAAATGAATCTTTAATGTTTTCGGAATAAATTCTGATATATAAATTTTTAAATGATTATATTTTTTTATAATAGTATTTTATAATAATACACGCCAACTTGCGGATTTAATATTATTGAAATTTAAAATTTAATTATTAATATCTTTAATATAATTATATTAAAAGATTTAAACGATTTATTATGAGATAAAAGATAATTCAACTATTAATGTATATTTCTTTATTATTGAATATATCTAAAAATTTAATTTTTTATAAGTTATTTATATCATAGGAAAATGGATCTCACTACAAATAAAAGATAATATATTTATTACCTAAGCAATCGCAGCTTTTACTTTAGCATTCGCATTTTACCTTAGCATTCGCATTTTACCTTAGCATTTGCAGTTTAGTCAGTTAATTTAAAAATTAAGTCTAAATGATAGGCCCTTACTTTTTTTTTATCTTTATAAAAAAATTTTGAGAAGTGGCTGGTAATCAGTGTTGTTAAAATAGCGCGCTACTTTTTAAAAAAAATAGCGATAGCAGTAGCTCGCTACTTTCAATTTTACATAATAAATACATCTAAAAATTATTAAAATATATTTTTTATAAAATCTAAAATTATAATCCTTTTATTTAATTTAATTTTGAAATTTAAATTTATATTTAAAAATATACATTATTGTTATATATTAGATAAAAACAGTTGTTAAATAGCAATCTGTATTTAATTTATATTTTGCGCATTCATTAAATTATATATTTTTAAAATTCCGTTATTGGTATGTCCTAGCTTTTATCTTATTTTATATTTCATTTTACATTTTATATTAAGCATTATAAATCTTGTTATGTGTGAGATTGTTGAAGATATTGAAATTTCTTTGGAAAATGAGCAAAATATAGATGATTTCCCAAAATTCAAGAAATATTTTAACCTTGAAGAAAAAATTAATAGTGGATATCGGTTTCGGTGCAAGATGTGCCGCAAAATTATCTCTTCAAATCATACGAGCAGCTTTAATTTGAAAAAACATTAAAATGTAATATATTAAACAAATTTAATATCAATGTGTAGGCTAATCTTTAATTTTTAAAATAAATTAAAATCAAAAACCAATCATTTTTTTTATATATTCATAAATTTTATCTAAATTATTTAAAACATTTTAAAATAGTTATTTCAATCATTTTTATGTACTTATCTCCTACATAATTTTTATTCTAGGTATTTTATAATTTTAGACTGTGCACACTTCAAATTATAAAGAAATTGAAAAATATCTCAAAAGTTGGTAATGGAAGAAGATAAACCCACTTCCAAATCAAATTTAATACAAACAAAATTAACCAATTTGGATTCATCAACACCTGGTGTATCACAAAAATTGGCTGACAAAGTCATTATGAACTTTATAATAGATACAGTTCAACCATTATCCTTGGTGGATAATGATTCTTTTATAAAGATGATAAACACTTTTTCTCCACGGACCAAGATATTTTGCCGGCAGACATTGATGGCAAGAATTTTGGAGAGCTTTAAGGAAATGAAAGAATCTTTGATATTAAATCTATCAGATGTCTCCTACGTCTGTACAACGGCAGATTGATGGACTCACAATAGAAGGTAAAAATGTTTATTTTCTGATTTATAATATGTCATATTTTTAGAGCTTATTTAGGAGTAACTGCACATTGGATTGATCCTAAAAATCTTAAACGAAAATCTGTAGCGTTAGCTAAAGAATATAATTGACTGTCAAACTTATGACATTCTAGCCAATATTATTGCAGAAATCCATAGGTCTTACAAAATTCAAAACAAGGTTTGTAAGATGATTATGGATAATGGGTCTAATTCAGGTTTTAAATTTATTATAATTTTTTTATAATATGATATAAATAATATAGAGTATTTGGGGAAGATAATAATATTAACAATACTAGTTATATTCCTGACAAAAATATTGAAGATGGAGAACAAGTAGAGGATGATGAAATGGAGTTTGTGATAATTGATGTTCATGACATCCTCGGTTTTAAATTATTTTATATTTAATTTTTCACCAATATAAAATAAATTTATAATATTTAGGATCTTCAATAAAGTCTTCTATGTTACCTACCATCATCGTTGTTCCTGCCACAACCTAAATTTAGTTGCGACAGTGGATGCTGAAGAAGCATTATTAAATGAGGATTATTTTCTAAATGCCAAGCTCTTTGGAATAAACAAAATAAGTCATCAAAGACGTCTGATATTTTCAAAAAAAAATTAGGACGTTATTTATTGACACCAAACACTACAAGATGGAATAGTGTTTACAATGCTATGAAACTTTTAGCATTGTTTCTAGATGAGAAAAAAATGGAAATGAATTATATATTGGATCAAATGGGAATACAGTATTTTAATGTGGAGGAGCATACTTTTATTAAAGAATATACTGAAGTATTTTTAATTAACCTCTAGATGCTTTTTTTAAATCTAAAAATACTAATTTAAATATTTTTGATGATTTTTTTCATATAAAAAGTTTGTTTATTAAATTTAATACTGCGTTGCCCTCAAGTGCTAGTGCTGAACGATTATTTAGTATGGCAAAGCTTATACTTTCTGATTGTCGCTCTAGACTTGGGGATGACAGTACCGAAATGTTATTATTATTAAAGTGCAATAATAAATAAATTATATATATATATATGTAACAAATTATAGTCATGTTTTTATATCAATATTTTATTTGTGGAAATAAAGTTATGTAAAAAAAAATATTAAAAAAAAAATCAAAGTCGCGTAAAAAGTAGCTTTAGCTACTTTTTTAAAAAAAGTAGCTAATAGCGCGCTACTCATTTGAAAACGATAGCGGTAGCGATAGCGGTAGCGATAGCGCGCTACTTTTAAAAGTAGCGTTTAACAACACTGCTGGTAATGAGCTGTTTAAAACTTAAGTTAAATTTTATCTCGAAATTAAAATTACTTGACAAAATTATTTTAAATATTTTATTTAGCATAAAATAATCTACCAAAATTGAAATTCAACAATAAATTTTCCCCCATATATTCAAAATTAAAATTAAGGCTTAATATATTATTTGACGAGAATTCTATAGATTATAAAACATTCAAACAATGATAGCCGTTGATTGAACTACCCTCGAAACACTGACAAAATCCGCTGACGAATTTGTAGATTATTTAATTAAATAATTGACAATTTAATTCCTCATTTGTTTATAGCTTCACGATAATCATTAATTCGAAACTTTTTAAAATTCAATTTAAATGTTAGCGAATTCTTAGTTATTGCAGGCTTTTCAGAAAATTATGCATTTGTAGTGGAGAACCATGCACAAGGATTAAATCAGACCAATAATCAAGCCACTACTCTTATAATTTATTACTGTGAGAACAACATAATAAAACATGTAAATTTAGTGGTTATATCAGATTGTTTAAAGCACAATTTATTTTAAAAATTGATCGTATTCTTGAAGGAAGGATTTAATAGAGTGGCTAAAATTTATTATTTTTCTGATGGAGCAGTAACCAATATAAAAATAAAAGATTTCATTAATCTCTACAATCATGAAAATAATTTTGGGATAAAGGCTGAGTGACATTTTTTGAAACCGCACAAGGTAAAAATCCATGCGACATTTTGGGGGCCGTTACTAAACGGTTAGCAGCTCGAGCAAGCTTGCAACTTCCATATGAAAATCACAAATTGACAACAATAGATTTATTTAACTATACAAGAAATAATATCAAAGGAGTAAATTGAAAGTCATCTTGAAAGCAGATTTTTGAGAGCAAAAAGAATATCTGGAACACAAAATTCCAAGCTTTTATTCCCCTAGACGAAAACTAAAGTCATAATTTATTAAAATTCCTTGGATGATTATAATATATGATATATTTTAATTATAAATTTTTGATTATTATATGTAATACCAAATAAAGTTATAAATATGTTTAGAATTATTTTCAAGTAACTTCTAGACAAAATTTAACTAAAGTGTTAAACAAAGCTGATTATTCCAGCCACTTCTCAAAAATTTAGATAAAGATGAAAAAAAGAAAGGGCCTATTATTTAGACTAAATTAACATTATTTCATAACTATTCATTAAATTAAAATATGATGATATTAATGTTAGATTTGTTCAATTTTAGCCATATAAAGAGTGATAACTCCTAAACCCATGTTCATCCCAATCTAGGATTTTGTACAAATATAAAGCAGTGTAATATCTATCTAAAGAAAAAAAATTTAAAAAAAAATACCTTTTTTTTTCTATGGCCATTTCCGGTTTTACACATCCGGTTTTTGATATTAATAAAATGTCCATAATATTTATTTTTATGTCATTTTAAAGAACTTTTATTAAGCTACAAAATAAAATTTAAATTATTTTTCTAACTTAATTAATACTCGAGATATTTGAAAATAAATGAAGTGCATTTTGTCAAAAATGTACCATTTTTCCACGCTTTAAACGGCCATATCTCAGCGGGTAAACAGTGTTGGAAGGTAAAATTTTATTTTTTTCTTAGTTATAGTATATACTATATACTACCAGTATACAAAATTTAAGAAAAATTGAAGGGGGTCGGGTTGAAACCTTGATTGATTTGATATGAAATTCACCATATATATAATAATATTGTGAAGAGAAAAATAAATAGATATGCAATAACAATATTTAATGTCTTATGTTTATTAATGCCTGGTTTTAATGAAGGAGTTTTGGTCTTAATTGTATATCTAATTATTTTTGTTAAAAATTTAAAGATCAATTATATCATTTAATATTTTTCTAAAGTTGGAAAAATGTAATTAAAAATTATAATCAACTCTAAGCTGCCTTGATGAATCTGTATTCTGAAAACGATGATTAGGTTGGGATATAATTGTAATATTGTAAAGATTAATTGCATAAATATTATTTTCTTTGTTGGGTGAAATATGGTGATACTGAGACTGACGTTTCCACTTGAAAAGATCATTCTGAATAAATTGGTTTAATTCAGACATATTTTTAAAAAACTTGATAATTAAAATTAAATAGCAAATATTTTATTCTTTGTGTATGTACTTTATAGGTTTTAAAAAACGGCATACGATCCAAGTAATCTTTAATCTTTGTTTTTTGTCCATAGAGTGAAACAAAACTTGTTTTTCACAATTTATCAAGTTAAATTTATTTATATAAAATATTTATAAAAAATTACTTATATGAACGATCATATGAAATATTGCATATTTTAAATGCATAAATGTAGACAAAGAAAACTTCGGGGTCCACAGGCCCAATCTTTTAAACCCGGCCCAAAATTTAAAAAAAAAATTTGTCTGACCCGGCTTTGAACGAAATTTATTTTAAATTTCCCCCAAAAAGCCCAACCCGAAATATAATAAAAATTATTTGTCTACCCGGCCCGTTTTTATTTTAATATAGAAATATAAAATATTGGCGCCTTGTTTCTTGTAAGAATTTTAAAATATATCAATTTATTCCTCAAAATTGAGTGAAAAATTTAAGCCCGACCTGACCCAATTTTTTTTCAAAATATTAGGCTCTATCCAGTCTGAGCCTAAAATTATTTTTCAAAATTAGTCTGGGACGGACCTGACAGAGAAAATTTAAATATTATAGATTAATGCAAAAAATATTGTTTAGAAATTTACACTTAAACCGGAAACATATCTACAAAAAAATGTATGCAATCTTTTGTGTTTGAGCATTTAAAAAAAATATATATCTATTTGGTGTCAACTTATTTTATATGGTTTTTTCCTTTTTAAAGAAGAAAACGTTCTTTAATTTTTGCAAGTGCTAAAGGATATAGTGGTCCTAATATAAAATAACCTTTCATTTATTTAACTTAAAATCATACAAAAGGGTGATATCATTAAAAACTTTGATTTAGCCGATTTTTAAATAGCTGCTAAATAAATAAGCCTCAAGATTGCGGTATAGGTTGACTGAAAGGTATGGCCTTCTTTTGGCAAAATTTTGAGCTTAGCCGCTTTTCGGTGAAAACGAGGTAACCTTAATATATGGGAAGTGAACTATATTATAATTCATAAAGATTTGCTTTGACTTGGAGTGAACAATCAAATAATATTAAAATTTCTCATCAATGTTTCAAATAATATATAAAATTCCTCATCAATGTTTGACATAACATCTTTTAGCTCTAATATACATTATACGATTATCATGATGTCAACTATGTCTAAAAAATAACGAAACCAGCCCGTACCAAGTTTTAGGTTATATAAAAAAAAATAATTACGGTTCGCTGTGTCGAGCATTATATTTTTAAAAAAATTTCAGGCCTGGCCGGGTAGGGTTTAAATAATTTAATATGATATCATTATATTTTGTCAAATAAATTGATATATTTAAAAATTCTTATAAGAAATAAGGCACTAATATAATATTTTTTATTTAACATTAAAAAATTAATTAAATTTTTCTATATTTGAAAATTCGGTTTGAGCGGAAAAATAATTGTCATTTCAGGTCGGGTATTTCGAGACAAATAAAAAAAAATTCTTTCGGGATTGGACCGGGTGAAACAAACTTTTTTAAAAAAAATTTCGGGTCGGGGGGGGGGAATTACTCCCGATGCAGATCACTAATGTCAATTAAACCAATATCATTTTTTTGAAAAATTGCATAAAATACTCTAATAATTAAATATGTTGAATGTTGGTTGATACATTCTAATGCAAAGAAAAATTGGATAGGCATAAATAGAGACAAAACATCTCATGTAAACATAGCAAGCCTTAAATTCAAAAAACCCTATGAGATAGAAATATTGAGCATTCATTCTAATTGATTTTTTGAAAATCTTTTGGTAAAACTCGTTATTCTATCTGATAAATAATATCACGAAATACCCCAATGTTAGATTTGATTTGGCGTTCATTCATATGGAAATTTTAGATGGAATATAAGATATAAATTAAATTAATCCATTTTTTAAAAAAAATAATTCATCAT
This sequence comes from Gordionus sp. m RMFG-2023, assembly GCF_954871325.1. NCBI lineage: Eukaryota > Metazoa > Nematomorpha > Gordioida > Chordodea > Parachordodidae > Gordionus > Gordionus sp. m RMFG-2023. Next base: position 19,134,576 of record NC_088778.1, read on the forward strand.
ATAAGTGCATAGCAATTAACTTGAGCTGGCTAATTCTGTAAACATGCTTATAGTAGGTTATTTTTATACTTAGATTTTTAGTCACAAAAAATTTCTTGAATGTTATCTTGAATAAATTAAAACAAAATCTCATAGGCATTATAATAAAAATGGAATGTTATTATAAAAGAAAAATATAATTAAATAAAAACAATGAGCCATTAATTTTTAATTTTAGATTTTTTTATTACAAACAAACAAAAATGAAAATATTTAACCTTTTTTGTTATAAAATTAAGATATAGCTAGTAGAAAATTTACAATATGAAGGAAAAAATTTGTGATAATTATTCGATAGCAGAATTAGGATCAAGGGGGTAACACTGTAAGATATTACTCTTAATTTTGTTTTAAATTTAGTACATTTTACAAATGTTTATTTTTTAAAAATATAACTTATAAAATTACATGATATATTCAAAAAATAGTTAAGGTCAATATTTTAAAAAATGATCAGATTTCAGGTAAATTACATTTAAAAGATAGTACTTATATTTCAATGCAAAATCACAATAGGACCTCGCATAAAAAAATATTATATGATAGAAAAATATTCAAAACGTGTCGTAAATTTAAAAGTTTTTGATAATTTTAATTTTTCTGAATGTGTTGTTTGATGAATAAAAAGGTTAAATATTCTCAAAATGTATCGCTTTTTCTTTCCAAAATATCTCGTAATATTGTGCCAGATTATTCTTGATAAATTTTGAGAGAAGCTAGTTCAAAATGCCAAGAATTTATAATATAGATTAATCTTTGAGTTATTATTTTGCTTTTTGAATGGTTTTATTTTAATGATCAGGAAAATTATTAGATACAAGACATTTTGTTTACAATAAATACTTTAATTCTTTGCATTCGCAATTGAATTTTTTCATTCGAAATTTGTTGAATATAACTATTTAGCAGCAATGTGCTTAATGTCAGTGCAGTTAATATTTCACTTAAATCGGTGTTATTTTAGTATATAAACTAAAAATAACTTAAAATTTTATGAATAAATTTTGTCTGAAATTATATGATATACTGGAAATAATTTTTAGCAAATCAGAACTTCAAATTTAATAATGTATTCAACAAATTATTTTACTATTTTTTTACTTTAAACCCTTTATTTAGAGATTTTTTAAAATGAAAATCTCATATGTTTCAGCTTAGGTAAAATACCTACTTTATAAATTTCATACAATTCAATAATATATTACCTGATTATGCACATTGCTGATAACATGTATCATATAACTTTTTATTATAAATTTATATTATATAGCTTTTTTAGTTAAATATTGTCTTTTTTCAAATACATAGTATCTTTTTTCAAACATATAATGTCCCCTTTTAAACATTGTTCCTTTTCAATGCTAAATAAACAAGAGGAAGACACTATTTATAAAAAAAGTCAATGTGTTTGAAAAAGGACACTATTTAACTAAAAAAACATATAATTCAATAAGAAATTTGTTAGCCAAAGGTTGTATCCATATCTGTAGATTTTTATTATATATAATATTTATGGTATCTCTGAATTTAGTGAACAAATGTTAAGAAATTATATACCGATATATTTCTATATGTGATTAATGCCTATTTTAATTTGTATATACATTTATAATAAATAAGCTTACACGAAGCGAGCCAAAGAGGTTTGGGGCATCTGTTAAATAAGTCCCACGGAGCCCTAGTCCTGCCATTCTTTTTATACTATATAATTCTATATTACATTGAAGCAGGAGTTAATTTTTTAAATAAATAATTTTATAAAATATTATTTTGGATAAATCATTCTAGGTTTAATGAACAGATTTATAAAAATAAACTCAATGTTTTATATTAATATTTGAAATCATTTTTAATGTATTAGTAAAGTTTAAAAAATACATGAATTGATTTTATAAACCAAACCCATTACATAAATATATTCTATATCACTGATACATATACGTGCTCCTATATTAACATTGTTTTAATGAAATTAGGATAGCCTTCATTTTTATTAATCATAATTAGAATTACTACTATTTTTGATATATATACTTTGTAACTTTTAAACATTGCCAAGGTCATCATAACTTAACTTTTGTAACTCCATTGCCATTTTCGTAATTATAATTTTATTTTGTATTTAGGATATTATATAATAATACATATGTTTATTATACACCAAAAATAAAAATTTTCTATGGATAATGGAATGAGAAATAAACAAGTTTTTTTAAATTTGAATATTTTATTACAATCTGTATTTTATACTCTATCTAAAAAGAAAAATATGATAAGAATTAACAATTAAGGAAAACTTATTGATATATATTAGGATAGGTTCAATGATTCATAACAACTTAATAGCGAAAAATTCCTATGAAAGTTTCAGGAATATTGGCATAAATATTTAATGATTAAATATAACAGTATTATGCTGGTATTCTTGTGATTTAATAGATGAAACTAACATTATAAAAGAAAAGTTATAATTAATTTTATAGAAAACCACGAACTATTTTTGGCTCAAAAAAACAAGTTTTCTATTTAGGCGGTCTTTCAAAATTTGTGGATTCAAAATTATGTAAAACAAATGTATAATTTAATATTTTCTTTATAATTTTTCTAAAAATAGCATGGCATATGAGTATGATGATATCCTTTGAATATTAATATCTATTATAAATTTAGTGTAAATTGGTACCGATTTTTGTCGGAATTTTTTAAATTTTCGAGATGTTTCAGTCATTTTTGATGAAATTATTATGCTATTTATACTAAATATATTTTATTTAAACTATATTTGAAAATAATTTTAAATTCAAGAGTAATTCATCTCAAATTTTTTTGCCGATTTTTGGGTGATTATTGATACTAATAACCTTAATCTGTTAATTACCAAGATTTTTCTATCTGCATTCGACATAGAAGAGAAATGCTCTCGTTTTATTTATTAAAGTCTGATTTTTATGCTAAGATGTTTTAAAAATTTATATGTTAAAGGATAAAATGGCCATTTGTAGATAAAACGATTAGAGTATTTATCTTCCTTATTTTGGTGTCAGAAAGTGCAAATCAAATTTATTGTAATGGAATTAACAATATTAATATATTTATTTATAATCAAAATTAGCCTTTAAATAATAAAAATTTCTAAATTATTACATTCAAACATCCACGTCTTCCACTAAGGACATATTTAGCTCAGTAATGGCTAAGGTGTTATATTTTTTCTATTTATATCAATATTCAAAATGTTAATCGAATCATCATTTGAATAAAAAACATTATTAAGGGAAATACTTTTGGCGAAGATTTTGCCCCAATGAAAGTATCTGTTTTATTTGTACAAACATTTGAATAAGCATCCATGTGATTGATCCTGCAGGTTTTCCAAATGGGTAATTAACCTTTTTTTATACTAACAGATTTTGTGCCAGATTGATACAAAGTCAATTAAGCATAAATTTTGGATTAATTATTGCTGCTAATATGCTACTGTCCTTACACAGTAAATATAAATTTTAAGAAATGATAATTAACATAATTATAAGGAGCTCAGGAAAAGTCAAAAGGTTCACATTTATGTCTGCCACTTCAATAACCCTATGTGTATTTTCTTCAGGATCTATAATTGAATTAGTAAATAACTGAATATAATTTATTTAATTTTTAATTGAATAAATAAAACTTGTAGGTTGTAAATCAAATTCGTAAATGTTGTCTTGATTAAGTATATGAGAAAAATTTAAAATATTGCGGATAATGCTAAAATAGAATGGAGGTGGATTTTCTTTTAAAAATAATATTTTATTAAATAATTTTTTTTATTTTTGTTATATACATTTTAAATAAAAAAAATAAATTTTTAAAAAGATCGAAGGTTCGATATTTAACGAAATGATCTCCATCATGATCCTCAATTTAAGAGAAAATCATATATCCGGGTATATATAAAAAAAACTAGTATTAAATTAATAAGATAGTGTTCCCATAAAAAAAAAATCCAAGATGTGATAAACATCGAATTTTTCAAAATAAATTTCTTGTTTATTAAAAACATTTACTTTATTATTAAAAACCATTTTTTAGAATTTATACCCCGTCCCCTGAAATTAGCTATAAATTTTTCGCCTAAATTTAGGAATTAGTTTTATTCAAATTTGTCTGTCCAAGATGATGTATACTAGAATTAGTAATCAATTTGCTTAAATATCATCAAACCCCAAATTCGGAGAGAAAATTCCAGCAAGCTAGGACGGGGTAAAAAAAAAAATTTAAACTTCGATCATATTTCTAACTATGAAAATCGACTTAATTGTAAAATTTCTTTTAATATTGGATGCTATGTCATTCGCGTGTGAATTCAATGATGAATCTATATATATAATCACCGCAATCAAGAAATGAACGTTTTCGTAAAATCTTAATGTTAATTTTTATTTTTCCTATCATCTTAATGTTAATTTTTATTTTTTCTATCAACTTTCCTATCCGCTTAATGCTAAATAAATCGATGAAGACTATATATCTCTAATGTTAAATTTTAATAAAATTTTTTGTACATCACGGGATTCGAAACAATGACTTCACGATTTAAAGGCAAACCTTCTTCCACTCAGCCACCATCTATATTATATTTTATAATATAATCTTTCTTATATATGTTATTTTGCTATTAACATATTTTTTAATTAATTTATATAATTTAGATCTTATTGTGTTATTTTAAAAAGAATACTAACCTCACCTCAAATTATGGTAAGAATGAATATTATTAAATTTAAAATAACAATAAATTATATTTAGCCAATTGAAAAATAAACATTTATCTCATATTAATTTTAGCATAAGTATTTATATAAGTGATCTGCATCGGGCCTAATTTTTCAAGCCCGGCCCCGCCCGAAATTTTTTTTAAAAAAATTTTGCCGACCCGGCCCGAACCCGAAATTTATTTTAAAAAAAATGGCCGGCCCGGAATTTAAATATAGAAATTAATTTTTATAATTACTTAAAATAAAAGACATATGTTATATAGCGTTTAGTTTCGATAAATGAAATCAAAAATTTTATTTTACATAAAAAATTCAACATAAAATTGATAAATTTAGATATATTTAATAAAATTTCCAAGGTCCGACCCGATCCGGCCCGAAATTTTTTTAAAAATATTAGGCCCGGCCCGAACCCGATTATTTTAAATAGAATTAGGCCCGAGCCTAACTTTGCATATATCTAATTTATATTCAATCAAAGTAAAATTTATTAATTTTCATATTTAAAATTCAAAAATCTTAAAGCATCTCTATTTTTAATTTTACCCAATATGATTCCTATCACAAATTTAAATTTGATATTTCTAATACATGCTCACGGGTTACATTGCAACAATTTTACCACTTTTTCTCCTAAATTTTAATATAAAGCATATTTAGTACCTGTAAAAATAATATTTTTATTTTAGATATTCTTTTTTTCAAACAATTACAACATATATATATTTTTTTTTATACAAAAATTAGAATATAAAAAAACTAACTTACAAAAAGTTAACAATCAAGGCGAAATAAAATAAAAAGTACATATTAAAAGAACTAGTTAAATAAGTATTTTTTCAAAAGTTAACTTACAAAATAATCAAGGCGAAATAAAATAAAAAGTACATATTAAATGAACTAGTTACAAAATAAAATTAAGAATAATCATTATTCAACATTCTCCTTCTTCTAAAAAATCTTCCCATAAAATCTTTTAAGCTGGCATAGAAAGTTAGTCTTTCCAAAAGTTTATCATTTTAGTTATCAAGTTGTTTCATAAGTCATCGTAATCGTTGGCTTGTCCCAATCGTTGGTTTGTTTAAATCGAGTTTGCACGTTGGTTTGTTTTCGTAAGCTTGATATCCTTATCGTAAGTTGTCTTCATATATCATGATTTTATCATGTAGCTTGCTTGTAGTACTAAGTCATTATTATTATCAATTTTCAAAATTGTTATTATCATCAGTCAGTCACGAATAATTAGAAATTATAATTCATCAAGTTGGATATAAGAATACAAGAAGAATGATAAATCAATAATATTGTTATATAATATTTTTAGCGTTTTAATAAGCGTTTTAGAATTTAATTTACTTTATGCGTTTTAATATTTAATTTATTTTTATATTTTAAGTTATGTAATCTTTTAAATAAGCATGTTTTTGTTTAATTCGCATTGGTCTAGAAATCGGTGTTACATTATTTTTATCAGTAGTTTTTATATTTTGTCCACACTTCCCTCCTTAATAGAGTCCTTAGAATTAGAGTCATAATTAATAAGTGTGTTAAAACAATTTCTTATTATGAATTGATCTAAGTGTCTCCTCAAAATACCGTTATTTGTCTTAATTTGGAACATCATGTCACTTTCTTTGTGTGTGACCATGCCTTTACACCATTTGTCATCACCTTGTACTTTGTACCAAACAAAATCTCATACGTTAAAGGTTCTATTTCGTGGTAAAGTAACGTTGATTTTGTTTTCTCTTCCAACGGTTTTAATAAGTCCCATTTAAATCTAATATCTCGATTGAACATTCTCTTGGAAGGTGTAACTCCTGTAGTGTCATTATACGTGTTTCTGTAATTAAATAAAAATTTGTCAAGTGCAATATATAAGTCAATTTTGATATTCCTTTTCATATATGTTATGAACGTTCTCACCATGCGTTCTACCTGGCCATTGGATTGCTGGTGATATGCGGACGTGAGCACATGTTTGATACCATAATCATTGCAAAATTTTCCAAAATCATTACTTGTGAAGTTAGTGCCGTTTTCAGTAACTATAGTTTAAGGAATTCCATATAGCGAAATAGTTTTGCAAATTTCTTTTAAAGTAATATCGGTCGTAATATTTTTAACAAGAACAATAATTGGAAATTTGCTAAAGGCATCGACCTTTATCAACCAAATTCTTGTGAAAAACGGACCCGCATAATCTATGTTTATCCTTGCAAATGGTTTGGTTGCCGAAACCCAAGGTTTTTGTATCTTTTTAGGATTGTCATGATATATGTTACAATCATCACAACTTTTTACTTCCACGTCTATGTCATTATTTATACCAGACCACCACATGTAATCTTTGGCTAAGGATTTGATTTTTCCTGCTCCCAAGTGACCTTCATCTAATTACGGTTGTACATTTTTTATCATAGAAGATGGAATTATGATTTTGTTGCTTTTGTAAAGACAATCCTTAATTAATTATACTTAATTCCAATTCAATGTTTTTATATATATTGTTCTTTATAGGCACGTTGTCCTTAATAACATTGATGACTTGTTTTAATTCAATATTTTTGAAAGTTTCATCACTTATTTTATTAAAATTGATAGATAAATCCCCAAAGTCATTTATTATTGTGATATTTTCAACAACTTCATCGTGACATTCTTATGGTAATCTCGTGAGACAATCAGGGACAACATTATATTTACCGGATTTATACTTTATATTAAAATCATATCCTCCTAAGGTTATATTCCACTTCTGTAGTCTAAGGACATAGTACTATTTTCCTTAAGACCTTTGGTAAAAATGTGAACAAGAGGTTTATGGTCAGTAATAATTTTAAATTTTGTGCCGATTAAGTATTCCTGGAACCTCTTTATAGAACGTAATAGCGAGTGCCTCACGCTCAATATTGGTATAGTTCGTTTCGGATTTTAATAAAGTTCTCGACGCAAAACCTATTGGCTTTTCTTTGCCCTCTTTTTCAGTATGGAACAATACAGCTCCTAAACCACATTTAGATGCTTCAGTGGCAATTCCTATAGGTAATTCAGGGTAAATATAGGTCAAGGCAGGAGGAATAATCAACTTCTTAAGATCATTAAAACTTCTAGAGTGTTCTAAGTTTCAAGCCCATTTTTATTTGTTGATGATTTTATATAGAGGATAAGCTATTTCTGCAAAATTGTTCAAAAAATTTTCTATAGTAGCCAGCTATTCCCAGAAATGTTGATAATTCAGCAGCTGATTTTGGTTCTGGCATTTTAATTATTGCTTCAATTTTGTCGTGATTAGCATGAATGCCCTTGGCGTCAATATCATGACCCAGAAACAGGGTTGCCATGCCTCCCCCAATCAGGAGACTCCCGTAATTTTTTAGTTTACACGCAGACATCTCTCTCCCGCAAAACTACCGCAATTGGAAATCTCCCGCAAAAATCTACCGCAATTTTTTAATTTCTCCTGCAATTTTTTTAAAAAGTATTTCAACGTTTTTAATATATAAATAATGATTTTGATAGACATTAATTGATTATTTTTATATATTTAAAATAAATTTTAAATATTTATTCGAAAAACATGTCTAGTTTGTAAATTTCTTTCTATCCTTTTTTATTTTTATATATTTAAAATAAATTTTAAATTTCTTTGCTGTTTTATTTTTATCCAATAATAAATCAGTATCATTTCATTCATATAAGTCAGTACAGGGGAGTATATTAACATCGATTGCAATACAAAAATATTCTCAAAAATAATAAATAATACAGATGCAACTACATCGGAAATCGTATACATCTATCATGTAGTTTAACATTCACAGAGCTATATCATCACAATGTGGGTCAAATCTTTTAACGACTCCATAAGTGCAAACCTTACTTGTGGCAGAACAAAAATGAGCAAGGCTATCACAAGTGTTTTAGTACCTGGATCCTAGAGGTCAATTGATTTGAAAGATGGGCATCCATATGCAATTCTAATAGATGCATCTAATAAGGGAAATATTAAAACATTTCCCTCGATCCTTCGCTATTTCAACAAGAATAATAACATTTCAATAAAACTATTAAAAAATTTTCCTCGGATAGTGAAAAATCCAACGATGTAGCTAGTCACATAATGGTAAATATAGCTGCAGGGTTATCAATGATTTGCATTTCAGCTTTCTGCGCTGATAATGCCTCTGTAACTTTTGGCAAAAACCAAAGTTACTGAATTAAGGCAGCACAATAATGAATTAATATTAACTGGCTGTATATGCCATATACTACATAATTCTTGCAAGAAGGCAATGAATGTACTATCTGTGGATGTCGAAATAATTGTGATGAAATGTTTTAATGAATTTAAAGAGTTGGTGAAGTGGTCTGACTTGTGGTGTGTGTTGTTGCGATATATACCTATCAGGTGGTTATCATTAATACCTGCCATCGATTGAATTTTAAAATTTTACAAACCCTTAAAAAAATACTTATTAAATAGAGATTTTAAAAGCTGTCCTAAAATTTTGATTTGGGATTCGTTGCACATGTAGGAAATCTACTTTATGCAGTTAATATTCAGTTGCAATCAGAATATTCTTTATTAAAAAAGATTCACAAATTCATGCTACAGCTCTGTTCATCTCTACAGTTAAAAATTGATAATAAATTTTATGGCGCTATTGCTAAAAATATTATTATAAATTGTTCAAATAATACTCTAATTAATACATTTTTATATGAAGCAGATATATTTTTTAAGACAATTTTAGAATATTTACAATCAAAATTTGATTTTAATAACTCTATTTACAAATGTATAAATATTATGACCTTGGAACAGAAATCATCAATTGATGGTTTTTAATAATAAATATATTAAAAATACCGAAAGACATTGATTTCTTGTTTGAGGAGATTGTAATTCTCTCTATTTTTTATGATTCGCCAAAATACTTAGTTAGATGGTCTAAAAGCAGAGGAGAAATGGGTAGAATTTTTTCGTAATAACGATAAATCCCCATGCTTGGAAAAAATATGCGAGTATGTCTTCTCCTTACCTCATTATAATGCCTCACCCGAGCGCATTTTTAGCCTGATAAGGACTACCTGGAAAAAGGAGAGAAATCGGATTGCTTTAACAACATTAGAGGCCGAGCTAATGGTTAAACAAATATATAATATGTCATGCCAGGAATTTAATAAATATCTCAATAACGACGGTAAACATTTGGTTCTATTATTTAAATCTCAAATAAAATATAATTAAGTTTTAGCAATGGCTCCATAAAATTTATTGTCAATTTTTAATTGTAAAGATGAACACATTTGCAGCATAATTTTGTGAATCTTTGTTAAGATTCTTCTGATTGCAACCACATTAACAGCATGTAATAGATTTCCTACATGTAAAATCATTCCTAAATATACCTCTGCCATTCATTATTGAAAAAAATTTTCAAAATGTTAGGACAGCTTTTATAATCTTTATTTAAGAAATATATTTTTTAATAGTTTATAAAATTTTAAAATTCTATCGATGGCGGGTATTAGGAACATATCGCAACCAACATTGTGCTGACTCAATTCTGTAAATACACTCTGTTTTTACCAAATTCACTGAGGCAGATCAGAAAGCTGACATGCAATTTATTGATAATCTCGAATCTGCTATATTTACCATTATATGGTTAGCTATGTCTTTGGATTTTTCACTAAACGACCTTAATTTTGTTGAAATAGCGGAGAATCAAGGGAAATATTTTAATATTTCCCTTATTAGATGCATCTGTTAGAATTGCATATGGATGCCCATCTTTCAAATCGTCAGAAATTGACCTCTTGGATTTAGGTCCTAAAACATTGATGATAGCCTTGCTCATTTTGTTCTACAAGTATAGTTTTCATTTATATTAGAGTCGTTAAATATTATGGGGAAAAGATTCTACCAACAGTGATAATAAGTATCTCTTTGAATGTTGCACTACAAGATAAGTGATTAAAATTGCCGCAATTATAGTTACATCTGTATTATTTCTTATTTTTAGAGTACCTTATTATGTATTTAAACGTGATACGTGATAATTAAGTACCTATCCCTATAATGTTATACATACAAACATACGATAGATTTCCAATTGCGGTCGTTTTGAGGGACATTCAATAAAATATATTTTTAATTGTAAAATTAAAATCTTTTTTTTTAATAAAATTTTATCTTGTTTACATTCTTTTTATATCTAAAAAAGATCGTTGGTTTTTTTTTATAAATTAATATATTCTAATAAATCAAGACGTATTTTATTTTTTTAAATAATTACCGACTTTGTATTTATATAAACTAATTATAAAAATAATAGGCGGATAATTAAGTCAATTCAAAGTCCCGGCCGAAGGCCGGCACTTTGCGGGCCTTCGGCCTGCAATTTTTTTTTTTTAGCAATTTTTATATTTCTACCGCAATTTTTATATTTATCCCGCATAATACCAAATTTCTCCCGCAATTTGAAAATTTTGACCTGGCAACCCTGCCCAGGAACCTCACTTTATTTTTAAAGAACACAGTTGAAGTTAGGTACTAGCCCAAATGATGACATTCTATCAAACATTTTGTAAAGAATTGTGAAAAAAATAAAGGTTAAAAATTACTTAAAGAAATTGAAAAGGTTAAAAATGTATGTAAAAATTACAATATAAGTAGAAAAAATCATAAAGAATATTGTATGTATAATAAAAAAAACGTAAAGAATTGTTAAAAAAAATGGACCTAAATTTATAAATTATTTTTAAAAAGACAATAGAATTATCAAAAATGAGAAGAAAAAATAAATTGAAAGAAGATATAGTAAAAAAAATAAAGTAAAGAAATCGCATTGGCATCGCTAGGGGGCTGGAAAATTTGAATAGCCCCTTGAAGTAAAAATTTTTTTTTTAATGGATTCTTAACCACTTGAATTAAAAATAAATTTTTTTTGATTGCCCCCTGTAAGATTTATATAATTCTATCAAGTAATATATCCATTTAATTTTATTATTTAAAAATTAATAAGACTATCTAAATATTTATTAAATGTATACTATTTTAAATATTAGATTAAATTAATACATATAAACTATATTTTCACTATGTCAGCTAGCAATCAAATTTTGTGTTAAAAATAGAATATCAATATCACTCACTAAATATTAATTTAGCATTAACAGTTGAAACCTAATTGACTATTATTATTTAAAATATTTTATAACCCTAATTAAATAAAGATCATTTATTAATTGAAAACGAAAAAATTTAATATTGTAATTTGCAGAGTTCAAAATGACTAAGCCACTGTATACAGAGTTGTACATTTGCTCAAAATAAATTGTGGTAAAATTTGAAGATCTTTTATTTTTTATTAATTTTGTGTAACGATCTTCAAAGTAGCTCTTTGAAGATCGCTGCGATCAACGATCTTCAAAAATCTTCATGATATTTATTTTTTTACCCCTTTATTAAAAGCCCAGATGTTTTTCAATTTTATTAATATAATATTTCTTTAATGTTTTATACCTCTCCTCCTGCCTTGATGAAAATTAAAAAACATCTGGGCTTTTAATAAAGGGGTAAAAAAATAAATATCATGAAGATCTTTGAAGATCGTTACACAAAATTTTTAAAAAATAAAAGATCTTCAAATTTTACGATCTTCAAAGATCTTGCTCAAATTTTTGAGCTAGATCTCGCTCAAAAATCTTCAAAGAAGATCTTTTGTACAACTCTGACTGTATATTTATTTTTAAATTTTATTATCATACCTATTCCTAAAAATATTTTCAAGGTCCAATAAGTATAATAAAAAGTAAGTAAGTAGACATATAGTTTATAATTCTCTATTATATACAGTTATTTATAAAATATTAGATAAAATTCCACTTTTATAGACGTATTTGATAGATAATGAATTTTACTAATAAATGCTTTTGAAAATTTGCTTTCAAGTATTTAACGCCATCTATTTAGTTATAAATAATTTTAAAAATAAACATTTTATTATTCATCCTACAATAGATGTAATAAATTTGATTTCTTTTCTTTTTTACGTTAGAAAAGCATTTTTTTCTTTTTTCAAAACAGTTATGAGTTAAATTTTTAATACAAGTATATTTTTATATTATTACAAACTACATTTATTTTAAGATACGATATACCAAATAGAGGTGGTGCGACAATATTATATAGAATCTTAATTGTTTCATCATATCATTCTGGTCCTTCTTTTATAGGTATAAAATGTTTCATTTCTAATATGGCATCCTTGCCGTGTAAATAACTCAAGGCTTCAATATATTTGCACAATTATTTCTTCCAAAGATTTTTAGTGTTTTTATTTTATCAATTTATCCAACATAATAAATTCTGATACTAGTTTACATCGTGAGTGTCATGGCTATTACTGCAAATTAACCATCATCTATATTTGTGTTGCTTTGTAATTTTAGATTATTACTACAACGGCTGAGAGCATATGATTGCATATTTTAGATAAACAATAATGGTCAACTGTGTAGTCGTTTATATATTATATATTATTTAAAATGGATGATAATCTTTTAGAAATTTAATATCTCACAATAATTTTCTCGATTACTTATCTAACTACCATCATGTTATCTAAAAGGAAGCTCTAACCACTTAATAGTTTTATGATTTGATTGGTCGTTTATACTCTCTTCTTAAAGAATTGTTGATTTGGTTTAGGCCTAAATATTTTTCCTTATTAGTCCATTCTAAAATGTGTAAAATGGTAACAGAGTTATATTAGTTTGATAACCTTTTGTCAATGTAGGTTGCTAAGATTTATATTATTGCATTATGTGGTTTTAAAAACTATTATCAATTGAGACATATGTATGAATTAATTTATCTTTTTTATCACTTGTAATTCTTTAGACGCAAATTTTTTTATATCAGCAATCGAAAATATTTTATACTGTAATAAATAGATTTTGTATTAAAAAATTTTATTTTTAGAAATGTCTCGTATTGTTTTAATTATTTATATGCCAGTTTATTTTGTATGCATAATATATAAATGAGAAAATTAAAATTCAGAATAATTATTTTTTTAGTTGAGCCCCCTGAGATTGTAAAGGCTAGCGACGCTCCTGAGAAATCGCAAAAAGTTAGAAATAAATTGTGAAAAGATACAGTAAGAAAAATAACGTAAAGAAATCGCAAAAAGTTAGAAATAAAATAAGAAGGAATAACATAAATAAATAAAAATTTAAGAAAAATTGACAAGAAATTGTAAAAAATTACGATTTTCCTTTTTTGAATGGGAATTTTCTTTTTTAATTGACATTTTTCCTTTCCTTTTGGGAATTTTACTTTTCGATTGACACTTCTCTTATTTTAATTGAACCTTTCATTTTTTGTTTGACACTTTTAAATTTTTGATTGAACCTTTTCCTTTTTTGATTGACACTTTTCCTTTTTTGATTGAACCTTTTCCTTATTTGTTTGACACTTTTCCTTTTTGATCGAACTTTTTCCTAAACCTTTGGGACTTATTGACACTTTTCTTTTTTGAATGGACTTTTTCTTTTTTGAATGGGAAACCCTGTTCATTCAGATAGTCCCAATAGTTAGTGTATTTTAATATTATTATGTAATTTACATTTTTTAAAGTTAATTTTGAATAGTTTTCCTTTGAATATACTGAGTTATTTTAGGAATAGATAAATCGTCATTCTGCCATTGTGACGTCTTATTTGAGAATTATGAGATATACTTATTGCAATATACTTTTACATTTAACATTTAACATTGTCAAGTTTTTTTATTTTTATACTGAAAAACATTTTCAAAATTTTCATATATTTTGCTCCTACCTAAATGGGGCATACCATTCTTTATGTGAGCTTTTAAAAAAATTATATCCATGAATTTTTTTATTATATTTTAAATTTTATAAAAAAATTATAATTTAAATTTTATAAAAAATGATAATTTAAATTTTAGAAAAAATTATAATTTTTTTAATTTTATACCCAAAATAAGTGATATATGTCATATGTCACCTAGTTTCCAATAAATAAAATTAAATATTTTTAACGCCTTGTTTTTTAGAAAAGATTTAAAAAGTTGAATGATATTATACCCAAAATAAAAGTTACATGTTATATGGCGTCTAGTTTCTACAAATAAAATTAAATATTTTTATTTTACGAAAAAAATATTGGCTCCAATTGATTTGCTATATTTTAAAAATTTTCCAAGACCCGACCCGACTCGGCCCGATTTTTTAAAAAAAAATATTAGGCCCGAACCAGCCCGAACTCGAATTTCGGTTGGATTTTATGAGAAACAATCAAATAGCTACATTTGTAGATCGGTGTAGTAGAGGATTTAGGAATATTAAAATAGTTTTTGATTAAAAAAAAGAATTCATGTGCAGGAAGGTAATTAAATAATATGATTAATTTAGACAAATAGTTAAGGGATTTGTTTAAAAAGATTCGATAACTTTTTCTCTCCCTATGGGTGAACCGAGATGTGTCATCTCACACCTATTAAAGACATGGTAGATAGTGTCTAATGGAATGGAGTAGGATTTAGGAAACATATTTAGCACTTAATGTGATTGAGTGAGGGTCCTGCAATATGTGATAGTTTCTCGGTTATTGGTGGGATAGACATGATTGTGGAAAGGTTTCCCGCAACAATGTCATCATTGAGACCAGGAATTTAAGGTGAGATTGGAGTTGAATTAAATTTCCTGAATTATTTTGTGGATACCAATCCAAAAGCGGGCAGGGTCTAGGAGGTCCCCTTATTAATAATCCTCTTGAAATTTGATAACATTATTATTGTATTTTGAAAAGGTTGGATTTGAATACCTGTGAAATATTTCCAATGAGTATTTAGTATTACATAATAAAGGAACAAGTGTTGTCGTTTTATAGTATTCCATATTTTATAATAAATACATATTTAGAACATGAATTAATTATTTTAATATTATAATATAAAATATTATTAATAACTTTAATAAAATGATAATTTAAGTCGCCATATATTTAATATTCTAAAATTACTATCCATTATTTTTTGAAGCCAATATTATTTAAAAATCGAATAATGATTTCAGGTCAATTGTATTCACCAAAGCCTTATAATTTGCCGCGGGCAGGGCTAAGTGCATTCGAACCAGATAGGTAACCTTTGCAAAGAATTATTTAGGATTTTCATGCTCTAAACTTAGAGAGAGAGCAGGATCAGTATGCAAATATCTAACATACTACTTCCAATTGGTGAGATTAAGCACATGATCTAAGGCAGTTTTACACCTCACACGCATTTTTATCCTGAATGATACTAGGGGTTTTGGCAAAAATTGATTTTATTAATGCGTTTATTTACATAATAATATTCGTAAAATATTCATCTCGCAATTCGAAAAACATTTTCTTTATCAACTATATTTAATCCTCTCATAAACCTCCTATTTAACTTTTGGTTCTTATCGAATATCCTCCAATATAAATATTTAAGAAGATATATTTTGTATTAGACTTATTTAAAAATGAATATGAATCTAATATGCGAAATGGAATCTTGTAATTAATTTTTTTACCGGGCAAGATTTTTTATAAAAATATTAACATGCCAGTTGGATCGAGCCTTGTTGATTTTTAAACCACATATGATGATTTAGTGGAAAACTTCTTTATGGAATTGGTCATCAAATTAAAAATAACTCTGAAAAGCCCCGCTAAAAGGCTTTTACTTAAGACAAAGTATCACTATTACAATCTTCAAGGTGAATTATATTTATTTCATAAATTTGATCGCTGCAGGCAACATACTCTTTTTTACCTCTTATAATTCACTAATGTTTTAATTCTTATATTTAGTTGATATACACTATATGTATATATATTTATTATCTACATTTATCACTATGAATTTATAATATTTTTGGAGTGAATTTTAAAAATTACTTTTAAATATAATATAATAGTCGTTAAAACTTTATCAGATAATTCATATCATATAGTAGTGTTAAATAATTAATATTTTATTTGAGATTTATAATCAATATCATTTGGAGAAATATGGATCGCGATGCTATCATTATTTTGTATATTTAAAAATTGATCTTGAATTTTAATATCGGCCTTAAATACGGGATCGCTGTAAGAAGCAAGCTTCACCTTCGATTCAATTAAATTTAAAGTAGATAATTTAGAAAAGCTCTGACACCATAGATTGATTGCACCATCAACATTTTGAAATGAATTATTTATGAAAGTGTTAGGAAAATTATCAAATAAAGGTAATTTTTGTTTACATTGATTTGAATAAAACGATGAATAAGATACTATATTAGAATTAATCCCCATATCTGGAATAAAAAGCTTGGGAGTTCTCTCTCTATCTCTGGGCTGTAGAGTTTTAAGGAAGGAATAATTACTAGTTTTGCTTATATTATCTAATTTAGAACCTATTTCATCAGAATTTTTACCTTCTAGTGCATGGTAGACCATACTTTTAAACAATAAATCCATACATTGCTTATTTTGAAATAAATGACTTTGTGAATACACATGAATAAATAGATTTCCAGGTTCTATTAATGTATAACGTACGCATTTCAATATTGACAAACAAAATTTTTGTCTAACTTTAAAATCATAATTTAACCATTTCGAAGCTCCAACAAAGACATCTAACTCTGAATCCATCTTTAATTCATCATATGATAAATATGAAATCATTTTATTTAAAGGTAATAGATTAAATTCTTGAAGTTTTCGAATATCTATGTATTTATCACACATGTAACATATTATATATCGTTGTATATCTTCATTAAATTTATCTAAATTTAAAAAACAATTGATAATATTAGATGTTTGCATCAAATATACTTTTTTTTAAGAAAATCTTTATTAATTTGATTTTATATTTGCAACAACAATCAGATGTTAATATAATATATTATATACATAGATAATGATAATAATCCTATCTGATATCAAGAGGCCTATTTGGAGGGTGGTGGGGGTGGTAAAAAATTAATGTGGATATCAACGTTATTATACAATATTTGTAAAATCATTAAATCAACTTATTTCTTTCCAGCCAATAACATTCCAACACACGCTAAATTTAAAAAAATATCCATTAACTTTTAAAAATATGATATGCCCCCCTTCCCCAACAAATACAAATTACACTGGGTGGTAAACAAATTTAAATAAATAATTTAAAATCTACAATCTTCCTTTTTCTTAATGGTTCCTCATTAAATATTTGCCTACTAATTACAGTCCATAACCATCATTTTAATGGATCACATCAGTCTGCCAGGTATCATATATGTAATCGTTATCTATACTTGAGTTCCTATTTCGTAGCATCTTGGGCATTCATTGTGTATCATTATTTTAGCATCATTTGAACCTCAAATAACAGCGTGTGACCTTATCCCTATATATACAGGGTTGCCATGTCTCCCTCCATCAGTGGGAGTCTCCCACAATTAGTTTACCCACATACATCTCACTCCCGCAAAACTCCCACAAAACTCCCACAATTAAAAATCTCCCACAAAAAGCTCCCACAATTTTTTAATTTCTCCCACAATTTTTTTTTTATCATTTTAATGTTTTTAATATATAAATAATAATTTTGAGAGACAGTATTTGATTATTTTTATATTTTTAAAATAAATTTTAAATATTTATTCGAAAAATATGTCTAGTTCTTTTATTTTATTTTTCCGTTCTAAAATATATTTTTTATAAAATTCTCCAATTCTCCACTCGACATTTTCAAAATTTTCGTGTTAGAAAGAATAGAAGTTAGAACAGTATGTATAATTATTATAAATATATTTTAAATTACTTAATATATTTTATATCGTTATCTAGAATTGCAGTGCTCCACTAGTTTCACATGTAGGAAATCTACTTCATGTAGTTAATATTCAGTTGCAATCAGAAGATTCTTTATTGATAAAGATTCACAAAATCATGCTACAGCTCTGTTCATCTCTACAGTTAAAAATAGATAATAAATTTTATGGCGCTATTCCTAAAAATATCATATTAAAATGTTCAAATTATACTATAATTAACGTATTTTTAAATGAAGCAAATATTTTTATTAAGACAATTTTGGAATATTTACAATCAAGATTTGATTTTAATAACTCTATTTACAAGTGTATAAATATTATGACCTTGGAACAGAAACCATCATTTGATGGTTTTTGTAATTTAATAAATATATTAAAATTACCGATAGACATTGAAGCCTTGTTTGAAGAGATTGTAATTTTTTCCATTTTTTATGATTCGCCAGAATACTTAAAGTTAGATGGTCTAAAAGCAGAGGAGAAATGGGTGGAATTTTTTCGTAATAACGATAAATCCCCATGCTTGGAAAAAATTTGCTAGTATGTTTTCTCCTTACCTCATTCTAATGCCTCATCGGAGCGCATTTTTAGCCTGATGAGGACTGCCTGGAGAAAGGAGAGAAATCGAATTGCTTTAACAACATTAGAGGCCGAGTTAATGGTTAAACAAAATTATAAAATGTCATGCCAGGAATTTTATAAATATCTTAATAATGACGGTAAACGTTTAGTTCCATTATTTAAATCTCAAATAAAATATAATTAACTATAACTATTTGACTTTCTATATTTTATAAAATCTTATTTATAAATTTGCATAAAATCAAATAAATTAATTTTTTACATTGTAAAATTAATATTTTGAATATTTTGGCAAATCATAAAAATAAAGAAGCATTACAATCTCCTCAAACATGACATCATATTAAATCTTATTAATAATTATCCGATAATAGTAATAATATTCTTACTTTGGTATTTCTGCAGCATAATTTAGTGAACCTTTATTAAATTATATTCTTCTGATTGCAACTGCATATTAACAGCATATAGTAGATTTCCTATATGTAAAATTCCTAAATATACTTCTGCCATTTATTTTTGAAATTTTTTTTCAAATATTAGGACAGCTTTTATAATCTATTTATTTTTTAAAGGTTTGTAAAATTTTAAAATTCTACGATGGCGCGTATTAGGAGGAACCTGTCAACCAACATTATGCTGACTCAATTCTGTAAATACACTCTGGTTTTTGCCAAATTCACTAAGGAATTATCAGATCAGAAAGCTGCCATGCAATTCATTGATAATGCCAAATCTGCCATATTTACCATTATATATGGTTAGCTATGTCTTTGGATATTTCATATCTGGAGAAAAATTTTTAAATAGTTTTATTGAAATGACATTAATTTTGTTGAAATAGGGGAGGATCAAGGGAAATGTTTTGATATCTCCTTATTAGATGCATCTTTTAGAATTGCATATGTTTGCACATCTTTCAAATCGTCAAGAATTGACCTTCTGGATTTATATCCTAAAACATTGATGATAGCCTTGCTCATTTGTGTTCTACAAAGTATACTTTTCATTTATATTAGTCGTTAAATATTATGGGGAAAGATTCTACCAACATTGTGATGTTAAGTAGCTCTCTCAGCGTCTACATGAGCGGAGGTGGGCGGGGGGGGGGGGGGTAGGAACAGTTTGCATCCTAATATCTATAAAGGGGAGGGGATAGGGGGTAGGCATTTTGGGGGGTAGGCTATAATAATCTACAAAATTTTCCATTACATTTTTAAATTATCTATGGATAACATTTTGTTATATTAGGGGGGTAGATATATATTTTTGAGGGGGGTTTGCATCCAGTGAATATACTGTCATGTAGACGCTGAGCTCTCTGAATGTTGTACTGCATGATAGGTATTTACCATTTCCGCAACTGTAGTTGCATCTGTATTATTTCTTATTTTTGAAGAATATTTTTGTTTTGCAATAGATGTTGATAGACTGCCCTGTACTGATTTATGCTTTGAAGATTTTCGATGCCTCAAAATATCATATTCCTTTCCCCCATTGTATTAACTAAATACTGTAGAACAACTTCCCCGCACTGATTATTATTATTTTTTACATTGTAAATTTAAAATTGTTTGTTTTTTTATAAATCTTATTTATACATTAGCATAAAATATATTTTTTTACATTGTAAATTACATTTTTATAAAATTTTATCTTGTTTACATTCTTTTGTATTTAAAAAAGATCGTTGGTTATTATTTTTAAAGAAAATTAATATATTATAATAAATCAATATGTTATTTTAATAATAAAGATAGTATTTAAGAAATTTTGTGTCGTACTATAATTACCTATTTTGAAAATTAGTTGCGTATTTTATTTTGGGAAATAGTTACCTATTTTATTTTGAAAAAGAGTTGGATATTTTATTTTGAAAAATAGTTGGCTATTTTATTATAAATAGTTGTCTATTTTATTTTGAAAAATAATTACCTATTTTATTTTGGAAAATAGATTCGATTTTATATTTATAAAAAATAATAAGCGGATAACTAAGTCAATTCTAAATCCCAGCCGCAGGTCCGGCCATTGTGGGCCTTCGGCCCGCGAATTTTTTTTTTTAGCAATTTTCATATTTCTCCCACAATTTTTATATTACTCCCACAAAATACCGAATTTCTCCCATAATTTGAAAATTTTGAACTGGCAACCCTGTATATATATTTTTTTTAAAATCCCGTGCTTAAATCCGCGTTTATTTATTTTTACAATCCACTCTACCATAAGATTTAACAGAATTATTTTCATTTTTATTTTTAAAGTCCATCCTTCCATAGGATTCGATAAAATTATTTTCATTATTAATCCAACCTTCCATAGGATTCAAAAAAATTTTTTATATTATTATTTTATACCGAAATTCAGGTTGCCCAATCTAATTTTGCATTTTCACTATCATATAATCAATACTGACATTGAATAGAAATATGTCCAACCGTTCTACATTTAAAACAACTTATTAAATCAATACGATTTTCCATGACAATTGTCAATGCTTGATTTTTCAGATTACTTCTTTAATATTTGTGCAAAACCACCTCCATTATTTTAAACACAACATTTGACCGACTTTTATCAGATATTGTAGGCGACATGTAACGGTTAAAACATTTTCCTGTCAATCATGACCTGCAAGTTAATGATTGTTTCCAAATTTTATACTTCGATTTCCCTTTATTCTCCTTCCTAATAGATACGTTAAAATCCAGGCAAGTAAAACTACCACTGCCCCTATGATATTTTTCGTTAAATCATCATATTTGGAGATTTTACGAGAAATTGATTATAAAAAAAATCTCAACTATTGTTACCAGCAATTAATATTGTTGCCAATGATAAAATACAAAAATGAGTTAGTATATTTAATTTGTTTTTGCCTTTTTTAATCCTTTATATTCTTTGCAGAAATTTTATTACTTTTTAGATATCTTATATTCTTTTTGTTTTTGGTGACGACACCATTTTTGCGATTCTTTAATAACACTTTTTCAATTTTATTTAAAATTACTTTTGCAATTTATTAAAAATATTTTTAAATTACATAAAAAAATTAATAATTATTTCTATATAAAATAATCCAAAAACATTAATGTCCATTTCATGATATACAATTTAAAATTATCTCTCGTCTTATACATACATAATTCATAAAAAACTAATTGTCTTTCATTTTCTTTGAAAGACAAAACTAAAAGTAGGGTTTGGCTAATTGCAAATGCTAAGGTAAACTGCAAATGCCAAGGTAAACTAAATGCTTAGGTAAAAATTTTTGATATATATTCTATTAATTGGAGTAAGATTCATTTTCTCATGATATGTATAGCTTATAAAAATTATATTATTAGATATAATCAATAAATAATTAATAGATATTAATAGTTGTATTTCCTTTTATCTCATAATAAATAGTTTAAATCCTTTAAATTAAAAATAATTATAATTACATATTAAATTTCATTAATATTAAATCCGCAAGTTGGCGTATTATTATTTTAAGAAAAAAAATTACAAATTTTCTTTGTTTTAGTATATTTTAAAATCATATTATATTATTATTTAAAAAGGTGTTTGACGTGTTTCACATGTTTGACTAAACTGAAATGCCAAGGTAAATTGCAAATGCTTAGGTAAATTTTTTTGACATATTTTCTATTAATTGGAGTGAGTTTGTTTTCTTATGATATGAATATCATATAAAAATTATATTATTAGATTTCACATAATCAATAATAAATGAATAGACAGTGTATTTTCTTTTATCTCATAATAAAAGTTTAAATCTATTAATATAATTATCTTAAAAAAAGTAATATAATAACATTTTAAATTACAATAATAAAAAATCCGCCAGTTGTCGTATTATTATTTAATTTTTTTAAATAATAATACGCCAACTTGCGGATTTAATATTAATGAAATTTAAAACGTATATAATTATTTTTAATTTAATTATACCAAAGGATTAATCTCTTTATTATGAGATAAAAGGAAATACAACTATTAAAGTCTATTCATTTATTATTGAATATATCTAACAATATAAGTTATTTATAGAATAAGAAAATGAACCTCGCTCCAATTAAGAGAGAATATTACAAAAATTTTTACCTAAGCATTTGCAGTTTACCTTAGCATTTGTAGTTTAGTCAAACCGCTAAAAGTAGTCAATAACTTTCAAATAAATGATAAATTTTAAAAAAAATATTCATTAACTTCGAAGAATATGAGGTTAATGATGCTTACTACCAAGTGAATGTATGGAAATATTCTAAATACCAACCTAATTTGCTAAATACCGACCAAAATTTATTAAAATGTAATAAGATCATTATTATTTAATATATTAATACGGAATCACGTGGTCGAGTCCGGCCTCCTATATATTATCCCCCCAAGGATGGAACCACCAAGTTAGAATAAGAAAAAAACATGATCATTCCCGGGATTCGAACCCGGGACCATGGGATAAGTAAACCAAGCTATTGATTTTTTTTATATAAATTTTTATATATTAATATGAAAATTGTTATATAAACCTGATTTTTTAGTTTGATAAGAAAATGTAAAATTTTAAAATATATTATATAAAATTAAATTATTAATTTAAAATAAAATAAATAATCTCGTAACAATCATTTATTTTAGAAAACTTTACTTATCATAATTTGAGGTGGGGTTAGTTCTTTTTAATATAACACAATAAGATCTAAATTATATAAATTAATCGAAAAATATGTTAATAACAAATTAATAACATATATTAAAAAGATTATATTACAAAATTTAATATAGAAGGTTGCTGAGTGGGAAGAACGTTTTTAAAACGTTAAGTCATGGGTTCGAATCCCGTGATGTTTAAAAAATTTTCTTAAAAAAATTAACATTAAGATGATAGGAAAGTTGATAGGAAAAATCAAAATTAACATTAAGAATATACGAAAACGTTCATTTCTTGATTACGGTGTTATATATATAGAAAATTTAACTTGGTGTTTATAAGGAACCATTTTGCCAACTAAATACTCATAATCTAAAACATTGACTTTAAATATTTTATTATTGATTTTTTTTGCAGTCACCTGCTAGGTTAGTGTTATTCAAAATATCACTTAAAATAGAATTTTGGGATCTTCAGATGTTTGAAAAATCAAAAATTTTGTGTTTAAGCTAATCTTCATAATATTAGACAAGAAAATCAATAAATGAATAGGTGTTTCTTGCTTGTGTGTTAGTTTTAGAGGCATTAGCTTTGTAAACTATATCTGATGGTAAAGTTTACTCATTTAATCTCATAGTGTTTAAAAAGCTTTAAATATTTTTCTTTTGTCTATAAATAATTATAATATATCAGAGACCTGCAGAGGTACCATTTGTACGGCTTGTCCTGACCCGGATTTTTTTTTCAAAATTTTTTAGGTTTTTTACAGAACCGGCTCGGATTTTTTTTTAAAAAAAATTTTTAGTCCTTGGCATAGATTTTTTTTAAAATATATAATTCAAAATATTTGGTTTTAAAGTAGAGTATTTTTTAAAAATATTTTTAGACCCGGCCCGGGTATATTTAAAAAAAATTAAAATATTAAGTCAGTCTGCAGGTCTCTGATATATATAAATACAAAAATTATTTCATCATTTACAGCTGCCTTAATGAATCTGCATTCTGAATCGATGATTATTGTTAAGAGTAATTGTAATTTTGCAAAGATTAATTGCCTTTATAATAAAAATGATAAAAGCTAGGCATTTTGAATTTCTATAACAAGTATTTTCTTTGTTGAGTGAACTATGGTGACATATTCATTTTTTGAAAAGATAAATATGAATAAATTAAGTTGTATTAATGCAGGCATATTTTTAAAGAACATGATGAATTAGAATTTAATAGCAAATACATTCATTATGTTATTATGTGTATACTTTTTGGGTTCTGTAAAATGACATAAACTCAAGCATTCTTGTTTTTGTCGACAGATTGAAAGAAAACTTTATACTTCTACAGGACTTAATATATTTGTTATTATGTTAATTAAGTCCTTTTTGGAGGGCACTTATGGGTTGAAATAGCAAATCGAAGGCGAAAAGTATAAAACAAAATGAATTGATTCCAAGTGAGAAAAAAGAGATTAAGATTGATGACGATAAGGGGATGTCTTAAAAGAATGATGATTTGCAAAGAATATATTTAGGAAAAAACCAATGCCAAAATATTTAGAGTGGGAGGTAGTTAAAAACAGTGTATACAATTAATACACCACTATTTTGTTTATAAAATATTTTATGATTAATTAATGATCATAATCAGGGTTGCCATGTCTTCCCCCATCAGTGGGAAACTCCCGCAATTTTTTAGTTTACACGCAGACATCTCTCTCCCGCAAAACTACCGCAACTGGAAATCTCCCGCTAAAATCTACTGCAATTTTTTAATTTCTCGCAATTTATTTTTTTAGTATTTTAACATTTTTAATATATAAATAATAATTTTGAGAGACATTAATTGATGATTTTTATATTTTTAATAATTTTAAATATTTATTCGAAAAACATGTCTAGTTTGTAAATTTCTTTCAATTCTGTTTTATTTTTATCCAATAATAAATCAACATCATTTCATTCATATAAGTCAGTACAGGGGAGTATATCAACATCGATTGCAATACAAAAATATTCTCAAATAATAAATAATACAGATGCAACTACATTTGCGGAAATCGTATACAATCATCTAGTTCAACATTCACAGAGCTATATCATCACAATGTGGGTCGTATCTTTTTCTCATGATATTTAACGACTTCAATATATGTGCAAACCTTTCTTGAGCCAGAACAAAAATGAGCAAGGCTATCACAAGTGTTTTAGTACCTGAATCCTAGAGGTCAATTCTAGGCGATTTAAAAGATGGGCATCCATTTTCAATTCTAACAGATGCATCTAATAAGGGAAATATTAAAACATTTCCCTTGATCTTTCGCTATTTCAACAAGAATAAGAACATTTCCATAAAACTGTTAAAAAATTTTCCTCGGATAGTGAAAAATCCAACGATGTCGTTAGCCACATATGGTAAATATAGCTGATTCAGGGTTACCAATGATTTGCATGTCAGCTTTCTGCGTTGATAATTCCTCTGTTTTGGCAAAAACCAAAGTTACCGAATTGAGGCAGCACAATAATGAATTAATATCAATTGGCTGTATATGCCATATACTACATAATTCTTGTTAGAAGTCAATAAATTTACTATCTGTGGGTGTCTAAATAATTGTGATGAAATGTTTTAACGAATTTAGTTCATCAACTAAAAGAGTTAATGAATTTAAAAAGTTGGAAAAAGTGGTCTGACTTGAAATGGTGTGAGTTGTTGCGATATATACCTATCAGGTGGTTGTCATTAATACCTGCCATCGATAGAATTTTAAAATTTTACAAACCCTTAAAAAAATACTTTTCTTAAATAAAGATTTTAAAAGCTGTCCTAAAATTTTTAAAAATTTTTACAAGTATGAAATGGCAGAAGCATATTTGGGATTCGTTTCACATGTAGGAAATCTACTTCATGCAGTTAATATTCAGTTGCAATCAGAATATTCTTTAATAAAAAGATTCATAAAATCATGCTACAGCTCTGTTCATCTCTACAGTTAAAAATTGATAATAAATTTTAAGGCGCTATTGCTAAAAATATTATATTAAAATGTTCAAATAATACTCTAATTAATACATTTTAAATGAATATTTTTATTAAGACAATTTTAGAATATTTATAATCAAAAGTTGATTTTAATAACTCTATTTACAAATGTATAAATATTATGACCTTGGAACAGAAATCATCAATTGATGGTTTTTAATAATAAATATATTAAAAATACCGAAAGACATTGATTTCTTGTTTGAGGAGATTGTAATTCTCTCTATTTTTTATGATTCGCCAAAATACTTAAAGTTAGATGGTCTAAAAGCAGAAGAGAAATGGGTAGAATTTTTTCGTAATAACGATAAATCCCCATGCTTGGAAAAAATATGCGAGTATGTCTTCTCATTACCTCATTCTAATGCCTCATCCGAGCGCATTTTTAGCCTGATGAGGATTGCCTGGAAAAAGGAGAGAAATCGGATTGCTTTAACAACATTAGAGGCCGAGCTAATGATTAAACAAATATATAATATGTCATGCCAGGAATTTTATAAATATCTCAATTAGAGATCTGAAAAGTTAGGCCCGCACCCGACCCGAGTCCGGCCGGGCTCGGGCCATATTATATTTAAAATAATTGGGTTCGGGGCGGGCCTAATATTTTTTAAAAAAATTGGGCCGGGTCAGGTCGGAACTTGAAATTTTTTTTAAATTTATCAATTTTATATTGAATTTTTTATGTAAAATAAAAATTTTTGATTTTATTTATTGAAACTAAACGCCATATAACATATGTCTTTTATTTTGAGTAATTATAAAAGTTAACTTCTAAATTTAAATAAATTCGGGTCGGGCCGGTTAATTATCTTAAAAAAATTTCGGGTTCGGGCCGGGCCGGCAAAACTTTTAAAAAAAATTTTGGGCCGGGTCGGCATAACCATTTTAAAGCCGGGCTTAAAAAATTAGGCCCGATGCAGATCACTAATCTCAATATCGACGGTAAACATTTAGTTCTATAATTTAAATCTCAAATAAAATATAATTAAGTTTTAGCAATGTCGCCATAAAATTTATTGTCTTTTTTCTGTAAAGATGAACACATCTGAAGCATAATTTTGTGAATCTTTGTTAAGATTCTTCTGATTGCAACTACACATTAACAGCTAGTAGTAGATTTCCTACATGTGAAATCATTCCTAAATATACCTCTGCCATTCATTATTGAAAAAAACTTTCAAAATATTAGGAGTTTTTATAATCTTTATTTAAGAAATATTTTTTTAAAAGTTTATAAAATTTTAAAATTCCGGCGGGTGTTAGGAACATATCGCAACCAACATTGTGCTGACTCAATTCTGTAAATACACTCTGTTTTTACCAAATTCACTGAGGCATTATCAGATCAGAAAGCTGACATGCAATTTATTGTTAATCTCGAATCTGCTATATTTATATATGGTTTCAAATCGTCAGGTCCTAAAACATTGATAGCCTTGCTCATTTTTGTTCTACAAGTATAGTTTTCATTTATATTAGAGTCGTTAAATATTATGGGAAAAAGATTCTACCAACATTATGATGATAAGTATCTGTGTGAATGTTGTACTACAAGATAAGTGATTACAATTGCCGCAACTGTAGTTTCATCTGTATTATTTCTTATTTTTGGAGTACCTTATTATGTATTTAAAGTGATACGTGATAATTAATCGCCTATCCCTATAATGTTATACACACATGGTAGATTTCCAAAAAAATATTTTTAATTGTAAAATTAAAATTGTTTTTTTTATAAAATTTTATCTTGTTTACATTCTTTTATATTTAAAAAAGATTATTGGTTTTTTTTATAAATTAATATATTTTAATAAATCAAGATGTTATTTATTTTGAAAAATAGTTACCGACTTTGTATTTATATAAACTAAATAAAAAATAATAGGCGGATAATTAAGTCAATTCAAAGACGCTTCCAATGACTTCATCGTACTAACATTCTGGGGTTATGATAACATGTCGGTGTCTTTTACCGAAGCAGCGCTGCTCTTAAGTATACAAGAAAGGCGGATTCAGATTCCCCCGCAATCGAGATCGTCGTTACTCAGATTTTTATAAGACTTGACTTCCCTAATTTCACGGCCATATTGCAAAATATCCAATGGATGCCCACAGATGACATACCTGCCGACGAATCATCAAGACATTGAACCGGCGACCGCGCCCAATGCCACCCAAATGATTAAAACCAATGCCTCACTATTCGGATCGGAAACCATCCATACTCTCATTGATCTCAGGAATGTCGGAACCATCATCCACAATCTGGGTCCTCGAGCAATTCTCATTCCACTCGTTAGAGGACTTATCACCTTAAATTTAAATTAAGTACGGACAATCCAGCCGACGAACTTGGATCTTATATATTTCCGCTTCTACCCACGAATAACGCCAACGAAACTAGCATTATCAACAACATTAGTGACCAAGCCAACTTAGAGATATCCCTCTTCGGTTTAGAAACAATAGAACCCCCCCCCCCTCCCCTTTTATATCTGGCCTGCTCATAGAAATAATAACAACCTGACGATTGGATGAAGTCTCAATCAATTCCACATATCTCCTATGAAATATCCAAGGATACTCAAGCCGAAAAATTTCAACAATTATTAATTAGAACACAACGCCCCCACGCTTATAATAGATATATATTGCGATTAACAAATTACCTTCATTGTTTTTGCTTTTTTTGATTAATATATTACTATTCGTAATTATTATTCACCATTACTTCATATTATATTATATAAAAAATCTTCAGCTTAGATTAAAATATAACGATAAGTACAAGTCAAAAAGGCCGATATACTTGGCTAAATTAAATAATATATAATTTTTCTAGATAGACATTTGTAATTCAAAATTAATATTACATTTTTCGAATATATTTTTTTAAAAATGTTAAGATCTATCAAAAAACAAAGGACTAGACTTTTATAAGAGTAACATAATAGGCTTTCGAGCTTTATTATTGGCTTCGCAAATCGAAAAAATTTAATAGGGCAGTCCATGATTTCTGAGATACAAATTTGACCTTTAAATATTTATTACTCTCAAAAAAATTTACTATCACTAAATAATGGCAAAAATAGGATGTTTGTCACTTTTATAGATTTTGTTTTGGTGTACCGACTCTTTTTAAAATAATTTTGTTAATAAATTTTACATTTTGATTTCGGCTATTAAACTTCTTAAGCACTTGTTATCAACCGAGCACTAAAAAATGATATAAGTAAAAAATGATATAAGTTTCATCTTTAATGCAAATTTGACAGGTCTAAATTTGACTTTGAAATATTTATTGTTGATAACTCACTTTCCTTTAATTTTTTTGACATTCCGTTGAATATAGAGAATCAATTAATGGGCTACACATTGGCATAATTTTCGGTAATTGATACTCACTTTATAAAAATATTTCCGGTAACTTTGCGTTTTTAAAAAGGTTATAACTCGGTTACGCTTAGTGATATCGATATCCGGTTTAAAGATTATTAATGTACACATTGAATACTACATAATTGCCAAGTTTCAGATTACAATCTTTTATATTTTCGGTTTTGGCAAAGTTTTAACACTTTCTTATTTTGCTCATAACCCAGTAACGGTTCATTCCGCTGCTTTCCGGTTAGAAGATCAATTAACGGGCTACACAATGGTATAGGTTTCGGTAATTTACCTCAAATCGTTCCGTCAGCTTCAAAATTTCACATTTTCCTTATAACTCATTAACCTTTAATTCCGCTGATGTCTAGTTTGAAGATCAATTAAGACTCTAAATATTGTCATAGGTTTTATTAATTGATCCTCAGATCGTTCCGCCAACTTCACAGATTTGTATCTAAAAACAGATACCTCTATCTAGATACAGATACATTTTGGTATATGGATTAGAGATCTGCAAAAATAGGCACGGCTACTACCCGGCCCGGTCCGAACGGGCTATGGGCCGAGCCTCTTTTTTTAAAAAATTTATGGGCCCGGTTGGGCCTTGAAAATTTTTTAAATACTAAATTTAAAAATTTTATGTTGAATTTTATAAGTAAAAATATGGGATTTTATTTATAGAAACTAGACGCCATATGACATATATCTTTTATTTTGAAAGAATTCATTTCTATATTTAAATAAATTCGGGCCGGTCTGGCAAAACATTTTTTAAAAAAAATTGGGTTTGGGCCAAGCTTGAAAAATTAGGTCCGATGCTGATAACTAATCTAGATATAGTATCCACTAGATACTTTAACAACTCCAATTATAATTAAAAAAATGAGGCTCTCGTATTTATTAAAAAAAATCTAATATGTTATAATTTTATATATTAAATACAATTATTATTCATACCAACATAAAATGGATATATTATCAAATATATGTTTTTTATTATAGTCTCAATTAGAAATAAAAAAAATTAAATTAAATGCATAATTTGATTTTTTGCATAAATATTGATTTCTTAATTACATTTGGTTTAAAGGGGGGAGGGGGAAATATCAATATAAATATCGGATCGATTTTGAAGCAATATTTGATCGGTGAAAAATATATGGATCGGCACATAAGCAATTAAATTACACTACAGTATTGGGCTGGGAACCAACATTTAAATCCCAAGATTAACAAAATATTGACTTTGGTTCAAAGTAATATATAGAGTTTTTATATCATTTCTTGTTTTATTATTGCTATTGGTTTGACTATAATTGTTAATAAATTTAAAGAATAAAAAATAGTGATTTTAAAAAACTTATAAATAATATATATATTTGAAATAGTGGCGTAGTCAGGATTTATCTAATAACAAAATTTTACAGAGAATTTCATTATAGATTTTTTTATTGTTCAAATACTATATATAACATCCCATTTTTTAACCAGCTGTGTTGAGCACTAAGCGCTCTTGTTTGTCTGATCAAAATTTTGAAATCAATTGTTGCTAAAAATAAATAAAAAATTGTTACATAAAGATGTTATCTTATAATATATTATTTTTGCATAATTTTATTTATATTATAATTAAATATATGAATATTTTTTTATAAAACGATCTTATATATTCTTTTTGTATAGTTTTATCTTATTATATATTGTAGGAAAAAAATAAATATTATTTTTGTATATATTTAATTTTTTTAAGTAACGGTCGGTAACGCGCTTCTTTTTTGTAGTAACGTTTACAGCACAATAATATTGTTAAAAATAATTCATATCGTCTGGAAGTTACAATAACTTATTTTTGAAAATATTTTATTAATAAAAATCATCACGAATAAATCATTATATTCTAATACAAAAAATATGGGTAAAAATTTACAATATATAATAGAAAGAAATATTATAAATATTCTTACCTAAGGCGTTAAAAATAAAAATTGAAGCTAAATATGAATATTAGTCATATAATATAGACTGACTAACAATGTATATTACAAAAAATAATTTACATAAAAGTGGTCTTTACATTATAATAAACCAAAAATATTCTTTAAATATTATCAGGATATTGTATAAGCATTAAAATTTTATAAAATAAAAATAAACATGAATGATAATTTTCATTATTTTACAAAATGTTGCTAAATTTAAATGGTAACAATTTTACAAATGATACAATATAAATTTAAAAAAATAATATAATCACTATATAATAAATACAAATGATATAACGCATTATTCGCATAAATAAATTTATTTTATGTAGTCTTCTAGCGAATTGTTTAAAAATAATATCAAAATATATACATTTTAAATGCAAATATTTTAAAAAATGTAAGCAAAGAATTAAAAATCGTAATATCATGAATAAAATAGAGGAAGGTTTATTTAATGAATCCTTAGCACCGAAATATAGATTATAAACAAATCAATATTATTTAAGAGCCTTACATATTGAGTGATTTAAGTTAGATAACGAAATTAATTTAACCATCATAAATATCATTAATTATTTTAAACCAAAATCATTATTTAAAAATTCATTAATTAGAAAATAATTATTTTAAAACTATCAAAATAAAATAATATGAAAAACAATTTAAAGCTATTACATGATTTATTATGTGATTATTTTAAAATATATCCATTTTAAATTATTTAGTAATTAAATTGTTGAAAAATTTAAGTTAATAAACTGAATTCATATGTATATGATAATTAGACTAAATTGATGGAAGAAGGTGACAATGATAAATTATTAGAACAACAATCATCATGTTCAAGGGAAGTCAAGGGGGTAGATGCATGAGCAGCAGCTAAGCAAAATTTATCGAGTTTAGTTAGAACGTGTTTTCCGTAGGTAAATTTGCGAAGCGAAATAGCATGGGGCCTAATCCGATGAAGCAAAAGTTTTTTTTGATTGCAATCTGACAACTCAAGGACTTTCTGAATAACATAATTTGCAAATTGGTCTTTTATCATTATCAATAGGGCGCAGTTGCTCCTAATATAAGCAAAATATTATATATTTTAAATTATAAAACAAGGTGTAGCTACTATATTTCTTATACAACGATTTAGTTTCGTTCCGGTTATTTTGGGACAAATTTATCTGTTTAGCAATTCATGTCGGCGATTTTTTTTATAAGTTTTGGATTTTTTATAATTATGATTATTTAAAACGACATTAAACAATTCGAAAATATCTATTAACGGTTCAGTTCTTTCCTTTTATTATTTTATTTTAATGGTTGATTACTATTTCAAGGTTCAGTACGATACCCTGTCAAAATAATAAATATTTTATATATGTAATAAAAATTAATAAATACCCTTCGCCTGTATTGCATATTTCCTCAATAAGCATCATTTTTTCCACCCTCGAAGAATGAATAATACATTTTTCTATAACATTACTATATAAATAAATAATTATAGACAAAACATTATCTTCTAATTTTTTAAATATTTAACCTAGCAAATTTATGTTGGCTCAGAGGAACTATTTTACCACGCAATGATTGTATAATTTTGCTTTTATCGTCAAGCTGTCCATGTTCAAGAACATGTTGTATTACATAATTACCATATTGATCTTGAACCAATTTTTCAATGTTCTCGTGCATTTCCTCCAGTATTAATTTAACCTGACTAGAGGAACAATGTTCTAAGATTCGTTGAATAACTCGACAACCATATGGATGAATTGATAGCAGGTATACCTAGTTTTTTTTAAAATTATTCAATGTATGATGAATAACGTACGTACATCTCTATAATAAAAAATATTATTAATAATAAAATATTGATATAAGATATTTTTAAAATTTTCATAAAGACAGTGGTGTAGACGAATGACAGAAAATCCACGTAAAAAAATATATCCTAAAAATATAATTTATTTTTTTTAGAAAATTAAATAGGAAAAATTATTATCCATAAATATATTCCCAGAAAAAAATTCCTCAAATGAAAATATTCCCAAATAAATAATAAAAAGTAGTAAAGTTAAACCTAAATTTTAAAATGTTATAATTTATATTTTTATCCCCGGAAAAAAATTCCCCAAACGAAAATATTCCTAAACAAACAATAAAAAATAGTAAAGTTAAACCTAATTTTTAAAATGTTATAATTTATATTTTTGGTCGGACCTCTCCACGCTTAAGACATGATATCAGAATT
Organism: Gordionus sp. m RMFG-2023; assembly: GCF_954871325.1. Lineage (NCBI taxonomy): Eukaryota > Metazoa > Nematomorpha > Gordioida > Chordodea > Parachordodidae > Gordionus > Gordionus sp. m RMFG-2023. The sequence continues at coordinate 19,169,162 of NC_088778.1, forward strand.
ATTTGGCTTGATACCTGGTTACTTTTTTTGACTGGCGAAATTGATTGAGAATTAATAAGTAAAGAACTAAATATTAAAGCATAACACATATTTAGTCTGGCATAATGCAAATTTTGACATTTTTTCCCCAACAGAATAAACAATAAAATGTACTAAGCGCGACTTAATGGTTCGGTATAAGGTTTCAGAATTAATAAGTCCAAACGCTTGCTCACTATACGCTTAAAGTGCAACGTCTTGTTTTTAATTCGCTTTATTTTTGTGGTTCAGAAAATTCATCGAAAAATTAATATATACTAATGTGACATTAAATATTTTCACAAACCAGATATTTAACTTTTCTATATTTTCCATTCTAGCATGTTAATTTTTTCTTATTTTGCCAATAACCTTTTTCTTTAAATTGTCTTCCAAACCATACCCATTTTCCACAGAAATTTATGAGAGGTAAAATTTTTATTGAAAATATCAGTAAAAATCTATAATTTCGTTATAATTTTATTTTTAGAAATATCTCATAAGATATTACAAAAATTAAAGTGGGACATCTGATATCCCATTGTGCATATAAATAATTTATGATTTTTTATTCATAAAATGGTTTAAAACAATTTCATCACGAACAGAAAATAACTAATCTGAGCGATATCCATTATTAACAGCTAAGCAATGTGTATACCTTCTTCTTTGAACTGATTTTATAGATAAATGGGGCGGCATATTTCCTAACCCCCCAAGGAAACTCTTTTTATTACTTTTGGTAAGCTTTCCATATAAAATACCATTTCTGCCAGCATACCAGATATTAATTCCCTACTAAAGTCTTCCATAGTCATACAAGGCTAATCAAATATGAGTTTACTATGGCTACAAAATAATTTAATACAATTTTGATAAAATTATAATACCTGCATCAATGAAATAGTCGATTTTGTTACTTTTTCTCAGACCTGTAGACCAGACCCTAAGACCGGGTACACGGGCCGTATTTTATTTTTTTTTAAATATACCCGGACCGGGCCTAAAAAAAATTTTAAATACCCGCGTTGGGTCGAAAATACTTTTTTTTAAAAATACCGGGGCCCGTATATTATAAAAAATATTTTAGAAAAATCAGGGACGGCAGAAAATATAAAATCCGGGCCGAGCCGAAAAATTTCGTATGATTTTATTGATGAAAAACCGCGCAATTCATATTTTCGATCTTTCTCTTTCCTTTCAAACTCCATGACATTACATCAACAGGGTTACAATAATTGAGATGAGCAGAAATCATCTATCCATCAATTTAATGGAAAGATGCCATCTTCGTTTATCATCCAATCAACCATTTTTTTAATCTCATTTCAAAGTCGGTGTCGAATACGTGTATTGAAAAAGAAAAGTTAATTATAATTTTAAAGATAAATATAAAATTTGACAGGATATTTGAAATGTTTAAATTGTAAGCAAATTTTCCGTTTAATTAATTTATTTTATTTTAGAATGATTTGATTAACTATATATTTTAATAATTTAATTTGGCATCTTCAATCTTGGTTCATAATAAACATTACTTGTTTAAGCATTGGTGCCGAAACCGTATGTACTATAGGCCTAAAACTTCAGTCTAATTAACTCAGCAAAGAAATTCTAAAAAAGGGGAGGGGGATTTATGAAATGACCATCGACCTTAAGACAAAGAATAAGATCAATTAAGATAAATTGTTACAATATCCAGGCAAATGGTCGTAGAAGAAACGGAAGAGCATATTTTAGTAGCTATAGTAGAAGTAACGCATGTTCAAAAGAGTATAGAATTAGTCGTTTAGTTACAAGAGATCGTTTTAGCTAAAAGAAATTTGTCACAAAACATCGTAATAACTAAAAGAAATTTGCTACAAGAGATCGTTATCGTTACAAGAAATCTATTGTTATAAGAGGTCGTTAAGATACAGGTAGTAGTTATCGTATAAGAAATCTTTGTTACAAGAAATTGTTATCGTTACAAGAGATTACCGTTTCATAGAGGTTTGATCGTAGACAATGTGACAAAAGAAGTATTTAGTAGTGGCCTTCGCAAAAGATGGGGATAACTCAATGTTTTAGAATCAGTCAAACGTATAGCTAGCTATCAGGGATTCAAACCGAAACGAATATTAGTTCGGTTCAGATAAAAATAACGGTTCCAGGTTCAGGTTCGGTAAAAATAATAATATCGGATCGGTTCGAACCTCGAAAAACCGGTTATAACACTTTTGTATTCAAACCTACATTCGAATTATGTATAGGGAAGAATATATATTTTATTTCATCATTAAAATAAAAAATACATACATAAAACCTTAATTTTTATTAAGTGTACATAAAATAATATTTAACTAGGAGATAGTATAAATTTAATTGTTGAAACATCTTTCCGCACTAAATTAGGTAGCTGGCACTATGATATCAGAGAATTTTCATAATTCTGGGTATCAATTACTCTGATCTCTCCAATAGTTTAAAATATTCATATTTTTTATTTAACCTTTCTTTAGATAAATTAACTAAAATATTTCTAATATTCTCCGATTTTTGTAACAGATTTTGTTTGTTACCATCTTTTCTTAAAAGAAGACTTTCTACCAAATCATTTTAAGTATATTAACCGGCATTGATTCACCTTCACTAAAATCCACCACTCTTAAAACAAAGTTTAATTCCATGTTATGCCATATTTTAATAATATGCTCTCTGCCTTGGTTTTTTTCTTAAGTCAAAAGCACTTTGTATCTATATAATAAAAGTTAAAAATATCATTAAGAAAATCTTATTATTTTTAATAAATAGATAGAAAAATATGTAATGTAAAATAAATTAATAATTAATGTAAATAAAATTATTATTTAAATTAATTACAAGATATAATATAATATTTTTAAAACATACCTTAAATCTAGATATAGGCATGATAAAAAGGCATTGTTGTTTCATTTTAAAATTTAGAGCATCTATTATTGAACCAGCAAAGGGTGAAGTATAAATAGAAATTTCTAATTTAACCTTTAGCAATATGCCATAAAAATCCCATAAAGTTAGCTGCTCAAGTTGTAAGTTCTTGGTAGCTACTTTAAATTTTAGGATGTTTATTAACCCTATAAATGCTTCCCATTCCAAAGCTGTAAAATAAGGTTCACTGTATGCTGCTTGAATGGTCTGCAATTAAAGGTGATCAACTCAGTAAAAGCATCGATTATTATTTTTTTTATTTAGTTTTAATGATATTGCTTGTTCTTTTAATGTTTCTTCTATTGTTTGTTGGCTTGATGACATCTTTTATTTAATTTTATTAGGCTATTGTGATATTTTGTTAATTTTATCGAATTCTAGAGGGTGGTTTCGTTTTATGTGACGCTCAAGATTTGTTCGACCTTTCGTATTTATTTGACAATCAGTAATATTATATTGCTGTGCCATTTATAATATAATTTTTCTCTAGGATAATTTATAAGTTTAAAATATTTAAAAAATGTTGTAAAATGGCAATATAGTAAATTTATAGAAATTATGACTGACACTTATCAATCAAATGTAATAATCTTTATAACAATTCGAATATAATTAAAATTTTTGCAATATACTAGTAACTATTAACTTTAACATACATATTATTTTATAAGTATAAAATAATAAGGCTTGAACCAGTTCAGAGGCATTAAAGCAGTTCGGTTCAGGTTCGGCTAGAAAAAATACCGGGTTTTAGCGGTTTAATGGTTCGGTTTGGATCCCTGATAGCTATCCTGTATGGGGAGTTCAGAATGGATTTAGGCCTATTAAAGGAAGGTGTGTCGAATACGTATATTGAAAAAAAAGTTAATTATAATTTTAATATAAAATTTGTAAGGATAATTGAAATGTTTATAAATTGTAAGCAAATTATATGACATTTATAAAAAACTAGGTAATAACCGTCAAGAATAACGGGGTTAAGGGGTAATTAGTTGTGTACATATACTTTATTTTATAAAAACATTAAAATTTAGAAAAGAGGTAAATTTGTGAATCACACTTCATAAGATATTCTTAATCCCGTCTTTCCTGATGAGCAAAATAAAAAATATATAAAGAATACCAGAGCTCCCGTTAGTCAGCATTGCTGAGCCCGTCAAAAATGACGGGGAATGAGAATTTTCTACTCTTATGATAGTTGTTACCTGTTATTTGAAAATAATAGTGCTGTAAACATTTCCAAAAAAATCGAACGCGTTCACTTTCACTTTCAAAAAAAAAGAACATGTTCATGAACGTGTTCACGTTCGTTCAAAATTTTATGATTTTTTTTTAAAAATTTAATTAATATAAATAAATGTCTCAGTTTTTAACATAATATATTAGCCATATTAAAATATAACATAGTTTTATTTTGATAATATAATTATAAATTCAATATAATAGAGCGAATAAAAAGATAGTTTTATTTATAAAAAAATTTCTTAAAATTTTAATAACGATTGTTTTCAAAATTTTTATCTGATAGACAGGAACACTTGGGGCAGATGAGGGGATTGCGGTATTATACTCAATAAGCAGCTCTTAACGTGGAGAATTAACTTTACTTACTCGTCAAAAAAAAGGATATCTCGAAATTAACAGTTTTTGCATCATTTCTAAGGTTTTCAAAGCATTTTTTAAATAATGCTATAAGTTTATTTTTTATATGTTCGTTCTATGGAAGTTTTAACCATGGCCATTGAAGCTTAAAGAACATATTGATCTTTATATATATGTTCAAATCTTTAAAAAATAAAATATATGTAATTAATTTTAATACTTTTTATTAATCCCATTAGTTGATCATAATTTAGTCCACTAATTTTTTAATTTTAAAATAACTATCGTTATTGTTGGGGTCAAATAATTTAATGATTTTACTTAGTTATATTATATAAAATAATTAATATTACAATCAAATGTCTTTTTAAATTGGAATTTGAAGATTTTGAAACTGATATATTACTTTTTGGGCACATTTTATATTTGGTAAGTATTGAATTAGTTTCTTCAATATAGGATGTTACTGTAAAATATTTATCAAATTTGGGCCTTGGTAATGTTAATTCATCTGATTTTGAATTTTCAGAATCAGATAATGATGATGAAATAATAATATCCATGCTTATGGTAATCTATTAAATTAAAATAACAATAATATTCAAATTAATATATTATAATAATGGTGTTTTAAAAAAAATGAAATGTGAAAATAAAAAATAGTTGATATAAGACTTTTTTCTTAAAAAAATCGGATTAATATTAAATTTTTCAAATTATGATGATTTAGAAATGTTTCTAAGGTTCAAGGATAAAAATGAAAACAGCAAAACTTACAAAAAGAATGAATTCTATGAACTACAAAAAAAAATTCGAGCCGTCTAGATAAATCAAAAAATTTGCTAGAATATTGAGAATCCAATAAAAATTCGATCCTATATGAATTGGTCCAAATCATATTAGCAACTCCATATAGTCAGTAAGTGCTGAACGTTGTTTTTCGACACTCAAATTTACTAACATCACAATGAACCAATATAAATGATAATCTATTAGAAAATATTGCTTCGATGTAATTAAAATGTGTAGATTTAAAAAATATATTTAGATATTTTTCTAGGAACGTTCCGGACGGAACAATTGTTTATGCCCGAAACTGGAACGGGACGCAAAAATGTCCTTGTTATATGTCTCTGATTATAACTAAGAAAAAGAAAATTTTAGCCTCCACCTCCAAAAGCGGAACAGCGGCTGAGATACAGGTCTCTAAAAGTCGATCACAATGGTAAACCTTTAAAGTTATATATTGTTTAAAAAATCAAAATACCAAAAACCGTAATGATAATAAAATAAAATCGGCATTTTATTTTCTCTCAAATTTTATATATATAGAATAGGACTAATAATAAATGTGCAAAATTTCAAGTTGGGCCAGGAGTAGGGAAGCATAGATATTTTTATCGGATCGGGCCGATATTTCACTCATTTTAAAATATCGATTATCGGCCAATATTATAAAATTTTCTGATCCGCTCCGATATATAGTGGCGTCTTTAACAAATATAAAATGTTATAAATTTTTTAAAAAAGTTTTATCGAAAATCATTTATTTTTATAAATAAAATCGAAATCTATTTTTATGTATATTTTTTTAATAATAATAATTAATTATGCCAAATTGTTATTTTTTTGCGCATTCTGTTTATAAAAGTGTGCGATAATCTCTTCAGAATCTGTTTTTAGCGAAGCTGGTGATATTGACAGTTACCTTCGTCACAGTCTGACCTCTGGTAAATTGGAAATTTTGGTATTTCTAAAAAGAAATCTTCGATATATTAATGTTAAATATTTATTTCAAATTTTATATTTGTTTATTACTTATTATGTATATAATTTAAAAAAGTGATTTAACAATAAAAATATTTTATATACTTTTAGAATTGCAATTGAATTGAATATAAACTATAACTGATCATTGTGATATATTTGAATGACATAAGTTATGGTATAGTTAAATTATAGATGTTATACTAATAAAAAGTATATTAAAAAATTAAAACCATTGATATCTTTACAGAATACAAAATTAGATATGATATCGGATAGGTAATCCGCCGATAATTTAATATCGAGGATTATCGGATCGGATCGGCCTCCAAAAATTGGTTGGCATTTTAATCATTAGTCAATTGTAAAAATTCGTAATAAATATTTGATAAATCAGATATTAAGCGAAAATATTTTAAATATTTTATGTATTTAAAGATTGAATCAGGGTGGAGGACTATTGTTATTTATGTAATATATACTTCGTTCCTAAAATTTGCATTTATATACGTTGTGAAGGTCTAAGAAAGATACTTCCTCTGGGAATGTTTTTCAAGATGATATTATAGATATCATTGAAAAATTTTATAATTCCGATGAAAATAGTGGTAAAATGCCTGGATAAAACTATTTTAATTCAATAAAGGTTAAAGGAGAGAAGTGCCAATTGTAGAAGACTCATTATGCAATCTTAGGGAACAATATTCTAATTTTAAAAGAAAAACATGGTGACATAAAAGTGGGCTTAATTTACTTTATAAGAAATCATTTTTTATTTAAAAATATATATTAAAATAACACAAATTTAAACATTAAATAATTGTACCGAATTATTGTGATAGCAATGTTTTGTTTTAGTTTATAAAAAGGAGAGATATGTTTTTTTTAGTAAAATGTATTTTAGCTGAGGACCAGGAACCCTTGCTATGTGCATTATTCATCAAAATTTCAAATTGATGTTGAACGGCGGAAGATTTTCCCAATTAATGTTTAATGATATTATCAGGATTAAATATATTGCTCAATCTCTCTGTAATCCTGCAACTCCTGATTGCTACTTTAGAAAATGGAAATTTTGCGCGGGTTTCCACAATATAAGAGAAAAGTATGAGATATCATTTGACAATAGTGCAACTGATTATATCACTTTCAAACAATGGTTATCTGTAGATAGAACGACTCTTGAAATATATTTTTCGAAAAATTTAATTTCAATTCATCAAATAATTAACCATAGTCCCCCCCATAATACTTTTTCATAGCTTAAATAACTATTCATTTAAAAAAATTAATTTCAATTCATCAATTTATTAACAATAGCCCCCCCCCCCCGCCCCCACAATACTTTTTCATAGCTTAAATAAATATTCATTTAAATATTAATCATAAAATATTTGCTATCTTTTGATTTATATCACAATTATTGATAATATCAGAGACCTGCAGAGATTCCATTTGCACGGCACGGCCCGGATTTTTTTTTAAAAAAATTTTCCGCAACCAGAGGCATGGTTTTATATTTTCAGGCAGGACCCTGATCATATTGCACTTATTTTTAATTTTTATAGATCAATTTAAAATGTTAGGTTTTAAATTATATGGCCTCGGCCCGGGTAGTTTTCCCCAATATAGATATTTATTTTTAAAAAAAAATTTAGGCTCAACCTGGGTATATTCAAAAAAATTAAAATAAATATATATTAAGAATATTTTCAATATACTAATGATTAAAATACCAAATTTCCTAAACCTGCACTCGACCCAACTTGAAATTTTGCATATTTATTAAGTAATCCTATAGGTATTCAATAAAAAAAATGACAATTTTATTTTATGATCATTTACGGTTTTTGGCATTTAAATTTTTTTAACATACATCATTTTAAAGGCCTATTATTAATATATATATAAAGAAATCTAAACGAGCTTTTAGCTTAATTGTATCTAAAGATATTTATAATTAGAGAGTGCATTTTGCCCAAAATGCCCAATTTTTTCGAAATTTAGAGGCCCGTATCTTTGCCGCTGTTTAAAGTTGAAGGCTAAAATTTATTTTGATCTTAATTTTAATATATACAAAATCTTTATAAAAATTTTTAAAAAATCTGAAGGAGTCGGGTTGAAAATTATGTTTTTTGTTAAGTAATTAAAATATAACTTTACCAAATCGGAAATATGAATTTTAAAATATCAAAAATCTCAATATGGCGATTTTAATGAGTTTAAAATGTTAAATAACATCATTTATAATTTTTTAAACTAAAACTAATGACTAAAATTCATATTTTATTGGAAAGAAGCAATATATAAAGATCATTTCTTGGTTGTAATAAATTAGAAATTATATTTATAATTGAATGATTTTACATATATTTCTTAATGTTGATTGAAATAATTAAAATATATATGTATGTTTATAATGTAATATATTATGAATTACTTTATCGTTAATTATATATGATGATTTTATATGTATGTTTATTATAATATAATATCTGGTTAAGGTTTAGCTACTTTATATATCTTTTTCCGTGATTGATTATGATTGATGTTATGTATTATGAATAAAACAAGAATCAATATAACAATTTATTAAATTGGTAACCAATTTCGTACATTTTAAATAATGATAATAAGTTGTTTTATTAAAATTAACCTCCTAACCTTTATGAATATTTTCTAGCTATATATAGGCCAGAGATTGCGGCCCGGCCCGGCCAGGGCCGTATTTTAAATTTTTTTAATATACCCGGGCCGGGCCTAAAAATTTTTTTTTAAAATATATCCGGGCAGGGCCGGGGCTTAATATTTTTTATAAAAATTTTTACATTATGAGTTAATGGTTATAAGATTTTATTATATTATAGTTATGATTAATATAATATTGGGTGATGGTTAACACTACCTAAAACCCACAGATCGATCTAATTATTAATTTCCTGAAAATTTATTCAAAGTATTAATATATATTTTTTATAATTCATATCTAAATTTTTACAAAATATTTTACCAAAACAAATCAAATAAAGGAATACTTAAATAAGCCCCAATATTCAAGTATTATTAATATATTTTTTTATAATTCATATCTAAATTTTTAGAATATATTTTACCAAAACAATCAAATAAAGGAATATCACTTCTTGAAGTTTGTAATACCTTTCAAAGCGAAAAAGGAGAAATAAAATTGATTTTACTTAATATAAAGCATTTTTTAATTGAAAAATTTGTTTTACACAAGTATCATTTTATTTCTCTTTTTCTCTGTCCCAAATTCAAGCAATTACGTATGATGTCAGGGACAGATCGCAAGATGACGGAAAACTATATAAAAGATAATATTAAATTACAAGAGGCTCAGGAAGTAAATGAAATACCATCGACCAGTCAAATTACGACTGTTTTTAAACAAACTGAATCGTTTTATTACAAATGGGGCGATGGTAATTCTGGTAATATGTCAATACCCGATGATGAATATTATAATTACATAAATAAAAAAATAGATGAAACATTTAAGGTGGATAATTTGTTAGAGTGGTGGGCGGCTCATCAAAGCGAATTTTTTAGCAAAATTGGCAAAACGGGTATTGGCAATTCCTGCTTCAAGTGCAAGCTGTGAGCCGAATTTTTCCACTACTGGGAGAATTCTTGAAGGAAGAAGAAGTAATCTTCAACCTGATAGTATGCTTCTCTTTCTTCATGATAATTTGTGAATTTTTAATCTTTCTTGAGTATAGGGTTTCGTCAATCATGCTGGTTTTTTACTTTACAAACTGTCAAATATTTATTGCATTTATTATATTTACCTTGAGTCATGAAAGTTTTTAATCCAACATTTTTCATTATTTTTTTTTACAATATTATATAATACAATTATCTTCTTTTGTTAAAAATTTATATTATAAAATAAATTATATTAATATTGTGCAATTAGATTATATTTTCAAAATACTATTTATTATACATGCATTTTCTTAAATAGCGATTTATTTTTATTTTATAAATTGGGGACCCCAATGAAGAATTTCTTCGCCAGCAGATTTCCCTGGAAATTTGCCGGTCTAATTTTTTAAGTATTCACTCTTCTCTTGGATGATATATATCCCCCTCTTTTTTAAAATATATATTTTTTTTATAGTCCTTTAATTTCTTCATAGATTATATATATATTATATATTTATTTTTTTTATATTTAATTTTTAATATATCCATTTTAATATATATTTTTTAATCCTCTGTAATTTAATGATTATGAATAAATAATAAAGTTTAAAAAAATATATATATATATATTATATTCTCAAAATATTTCCCATTTTTATAAATTAAATATTAGTTTTATTTTTTATAAATGCAATATAAAATATAGTATATGCTCAAAATATTATTACCATTTTTATGAATATTAGTTTTATTTTTATAAATGCAATATAAAATATAGTATATGCTAAAAATATCCATTTTTATAAATAACAGTTTTATAATTTTTATAAATTCAATATAATATTCTCAAAATATTAGCTTTTTACATGTATTTTTTAAATAATAAGCGATAATACTAGCTGAAAAATATGGTAAAATACCTCATAGGTGAATTTTTGTATATACCAGGTCGAATATAATTTTAAAAAATTCCGAGGCGGGCCTAAAAAATATAAAACCAAATGGTGCCTCTGCAGGTCTCTGATAGGCTAAGGGAACCAGGCAAAAATTTATTAATCCCCCCCCCCCAGGAAAATTCAATTAAGCAGGAATGTGAACTCAAACTCTCTAACAAACCCTTTTATTTTTGAACACATTAATTTACAAAACACTGTATATTTCGCATTTTATCATTGTTATTATATCAAAATACAAATTTAAAAAGTAGTTTATTTTATGTGCCAAAATGTAATTTTTTAAATCGATAGCCATTAAATATAAATCAAAGCTATATAATGTTTTTATAATATATTATTACTTTTTAAAAAAAATTAATAAATAATAAATATTTATATGATAATATGATTATTATGACGAAAATGTCAATTGGCAACATTGGAATTTTCTAGTGTTGTTAAAGAACGAAGTTCCTAACGAACTTTGAACTAGAGGTGGGCGCGGGCCGTGAAATTACGCGTGACCCATCGTGTCACGGTGGGCACGGCGTGAGTGTGAATAAATTTTAAATTATTAGGCGTGACGGGTTTTCCCAAAAATTAGGGCGTAAACATAAATTTCCCGTGAATCACGTTACTTTTTTTAATTTAGTTCTTTTTTCAAAAAGAAAATTTTTTGAAAACAAAAAATATTCCGGCATTTTATAAACAACATCTGGTGTCACGCTTCTAGTTTTATTTTCTTTATATGTTTAGGTGTTTTGTCGCGAGATTTTTTACTTATTTATTCTCAAGCACTTAAGGTAGGCTTAATTCTAGATCCTAATTTTAAAAGCCTTAAGTTTTTAATAGACGAAGAAAAGGAAGATATTTCAAAACAATCTGAAAATGGGAAATGATATAAAATTAGATATGCATAAGTCAATGCCAATTGTCATTTATAACTTTCCTAATATCCTTCATTCATAAAAAAACCATATATTCTAAATGAAACATATTTTTAGATGATTCTGATGAAGCGTCAACATCTACCGATGAAAGCTTGTGAATTTAAAAGATTCATCCCATAAAACAAATAACAATGGCAATATTTTGAAGTTTTGGAAGCAGGAAAATTTATTTCCTTTTTTGAGAAAATTAGAAGGTAAAATTTTGTCAGCCCTGGCAAATTCCATTTCTAGTGAAAGGTCATTTTCTGTAGCCAATCGCCTATTAGAGAAAAGGCGTACACAATTGAAATAAAAAAATTAGACATTCTTCTTTTTCTAAGTAAAAATTTGGATTTATAATATGTATTTATTTTTTGTTATTATGGAATTAAAGAAATTAGAATAAATTCAAAAAATTGTAAAAAATATAGCATTAAAATTTTGAAAAAGTTAAAAACACCGTGAATTTTCGGGCGTGCATCAAAATAGTGCCTTTCGTGAGCGGGAGAGTCGGGTCAAAATTTTTTTAGTGATAAGCGTGAATATTTTTTATTGCCACCGTGAGCGGGCGGTGAATAAAAAATTAGGCCCGCGCTCACCTCTATTTTGAACGTGAACGCGTTCCTTTTTTTTGACGAATGGGTTCGAATTTAACGTTCGTTCAATTTTAAAAACACTATATTTTTATTTTTATTTATTTTAAAAATTAATTTTTTATGAAAAAAAGTCTATTTTTTTAATCAGCTGTTTTTACTTTTTCATTTTTCATATTTTAAGTTTTTAAGAACCATTAAGTTTATTAATTTTAATATATTACTTATATTTTAATAATTTAATAGGTTAGCGTAAGCATGGATATTATATAATTTCATCATCATCAGATTATGAATTCAATATCAGATGAATTAAAATTACCATGGCCCAAATATGAAAAATATTTTATTGTTAGTTCCTATATTGAAGGAACTAATTCAATACTCACCAAATGCAAAATGTGCCAAATCATCAAGTTCAAATTTGAAACGACATTTGAGTAATATTAATTATTTTATATAATATAAGTATAACTAAGTAGCCAGTTAATAATCTATTTTATTAATTATTATAAGTAAAAATTATTAAATTATATATATACATATACAATAGAATTTATTTTTAATTTTTTGAATTCTAATTATTATTATTTTTATGAAGGATTTTATATTTTATACAATAAAATTTATTTTTAATTTTTTGAATTCTAATTATTATTATTTTTATGAAGGATTTTATATTTTTATTTATTTAAAATAAAATATAATGATTATTGAATTAAAAGAATCTACAAATTTTATAATATAAATATTAAAATTGAATAATAAGAAGAATGAATATTTATAATAATTAATAAAATATTTAATTAGTTAATTATAATAATCAGGCATTTTAATATTAGTATTAGTTCATTCTTAGCATAGATAGGGAAGGGAGACTGATATTAATACAAATTTCCTGTAAAAAAATAAGATATATATACTGTGATATGTAAAATTTTAAACATGAATATTAAAAAGAATATGTATCTTTTGTCAAGAAAATGAAAAAGATTTCTTTCAAAATAAAGGATATTAGATACAGATATTAGTATCTTATTAAAAATGTCAAAAAGATACTGAGTACAAGATACAAAAGGATCTTGTACCTTAGAAAAAGTTTTCGTGGTACCGCCCAACTCTGATTTTAGATATATATTTTATAAGTCATTACTTTGCTATTACCAATTTGATAATATATATCTGTAGCATAATTTATCAAAAAATTCCTTTATTTTTACAGAGTTCTCATTATATTATGCTGCAAGAAATTAATGAATATTTAACAAATTATAGTGATAAAAATAATAAAAAATTAAAAGTTGAGAAATTTAAATAACAGACCCTTTTAAATTTTAAAAAAAAAATGTATCAAAAGTGATTCAGTCACAAGTAGATGATGCAATTCTCAATTTCGTGATAAAAAATTAAAAGTTGAGAAATTTAAATAACAGACCCTTCCTTTTAAATTTAAAAAAAAAATGCATCAAAAGTGATTCAGTCACAAGTAGATGATGCAATTCTCAATTTCGTGATAGAAGAACTAGAGCCATTTTTTAATATAGTTGAAAAACCTGCCTTTTTAAAAATGATAAACACTTTACAACCAAATAAAAAAGTTATGTCACTCACGCTGAAACATTGTAGCAAAAATATCTAAAGATTATAACATCATGATAGATAAAATAAAAACTTGCTTAACCAAACAAACAATTCTTTGTTTCACAGCAGATTCATGGTCATCATACCATCGGTATTTTTTTACAGAATACTTTTAATTTATCAATTTGTTAAAATATATTATTAGTTCATTTATAGGAATGACTGTCCACTGATTGGATGGAGTCACTTTAGAAAAAAAATCGGTATGTTTGGCTTGCCAACGACTAACTAGCAAACATACATTTGATTATTTAGCAGAAACAATTTCAAACCTTCTCAAGAAATTTAAAATACATAATAAGGTAAGATTATGTGTCACCGATAATGCAAGATATTTCTTAAAAGTCTTTAGGTATAAATAAATAGTTGAAAAAATATCTGAAGATGAGGAAGATGAATTTTATCATTATCATTAAATGAGATATTTGAAAATCAAAATAGAGAGGAAAACTTTATTTATCTGCCCAAACATCACGATGAAAAAGCATTAGAAAATATATCTTTTAAAAACATATTAAAAAGTGAATTTGATAAGTGCAAAAATTTAGGGAATAAACAAAATCAATCAACATCATTTGCTGCTGATTTAAAGAATAATTTATCAAGGTTGCTTATAAGGCCTGTTGTTACAAGATGGAATTCATATTATAATTCTTTGAAATTTATAGACTCATTAGTAAATGAAAATTCTAATTTGTTTGACAAAATATGTGACATGGGAGGATTAGATAAAATATTTTTGGAAGATTACTGCACCGAAGTCCTAATAAATTTTTTTAGAATAAATATTATAATAAATTTTAAAAAAGATCATGGAACCTATTGCAACTGCGCTCAATATTTTAGAAAGTGAGGAAAAAATGCATTTGGGCCATTTGACGCGAACTATAACGATAGTTATTTTAAAGTTAAAAAAAATTAGTGGCCTAAAATATGGTCAGCCATTGATATACGCAATATTAAATGGGATTAATAAAAGGTATTAACCCTATTCAGATTAATTACATTATATATTTTTTTAAAAATTTGAACATATATTTGAAGATCAAAATGTTTTATCATCAATTATACATCCAATATTCAAGCTTCAATGGCCCTGGATAAAACTCCCGCAGAACGAACAGATAGAGAATAGACTTATAGCGTTATTGAAAAAAGGCATTGAAAATCCTAAAAATAATAATGAAAGAAGTGCTAATTCCTAGATATCCTTCTTTTTTGACGAAGAAGTGGAGGACAGATTGGAGGATGATTACTTATCACAATTTTTTGAAGCAAAGGACAAAACATTAAATGTTTTTAATAAATTCCTCTTTAAAAGAATTGTTTATTTAAGTAAAATACTGCAATCCCCTCATCTATCCCTGTAGAGCGCGTTTTTAGTATAGCTAATTCTGTATTAGCCAAGCGTTCTTGCCTATCAGATTAAAATTTTGAAACACAATTGTTATTAAAAATTAATAAGAAAAATTTTTTATAAATAAAAATATCGTTATTCGCTATATTATATTGTATTTATAATTATATTATCAAAATAAAACTATTATTTTTTAATATGGCTTTGTGTTACAAAATATAATACATTTATTGATATTAAATTAAATTTTAAAAAAATTCATCATAAAATTTTGAACGCTTCATGAACGCGAACGGGTTCGATTTTTTTAGAAATGTTTACAGCACTTTTCTCATGTTTTCCCATAATATAAATTTTATGAAATATTAACATATCATCATTTATAATGGGCAAGGTGGATCTCCGGGATGTGTTGATTGAACTCTACAGAATTTATATATTAAGTGAAAACGTTTTTATATGTGTTTATCTTCCATTTATTAGATTACAGTGTAGTGAATTCATGGTTGCTCTCTAAACACCAAATTAAACGAAAGCTAAAAGATAGAAGGAAATTGAATAGTTTCACCCAATCATAGATTTTGGTCATTGACATTGGCGGTTAGTAATCAAAGATGTAAGAAATGTACAAATAGTTATTCCAGATTCGAATGTATAAAAGGTAAAATAGCTATGTTAACACATTTGTTTTATCTATTATCATTTAAAATAATATTGTCAGATTTGTACGAAAATCTTAAAGAGAATATTTTGGAAGATGTTATGTTACGATTGTTTGAAAAATACATTTAAAATTAAAATATAACTTCTTGCCAGTAAATTATGTTTATGAAATATATGGAGTAGAATAAATAAATGAGAAACAAATTGTGTTATTTTATTAATATTAAGTTATAATTTCTTTATGTCCTCCAAACCCCGAACACTTTTTTATCTCTGAACCCGAGTACTTTTTTTTTGTAGAAGAGTTCACATCAATGGAATTAAGTACTGAACATTGATATAATTTTCAGAATAAATGCTTTCGGTCGTTTTTAATCATAAGGTTGGCAAAATTTTGTTATTACTAATAATTTTTTCCTTTTATATTGCCAAGTGGCAACCCTAGTGAAGCACTCATAGGTACATAAATCATAAAATATTGGCATAGATTTTAGAATTGGTGCTTTTATTTTTCAGCCAACTTTAAAAGAGATTATATAAAAATATTACATATTTTAAAAGGCAAAATAAAAATAAGGTCGGGAAAATCTATAAAACGAATCATATTTTTAAAAAGCGCCCTCCCCCTTAATAAATCCTGGCTACGCCACTGCATAAAGACACGATTTTTCAATTTCGTATACCATTTAAGTAACGTATGAATTTAAACCTGTCCTCTAAAAGAGTCAATAATAAACTGCAGTGAAATAGGATTGATGCATTCGATACATTTTTGGACAACATGATTTCCGTTTTGATCCTTAACGCATTTAAGAACATGACCATTCAATTCTGCCACAATTTCATTCTTAATTAAATAAATATGATTATTTATTTTATTATTTTATAAAAAATTTGGAAAAGGACTCATTTAGCCCGAAATTATAAATTTCAATATAATTATTTCAAGTTTACTTTTAATGAATAAAAAAATAATTGTTAAAAATTTTATTTTATAGGTAAATAGTTAAAAAGAATGGTTAATTCTTGTAGAATGATGATTTACCTGATCTTCGGGGGGTATCGACTCTAGAGCTTTTTGAATAACTCTGCAACCATACATCTGAAGAGCCAATGGTAAAACGTGACCTTAATTAGGGTTGACAAAAATCATAATTTTTAAATCAAATTTAAGAAAATATATAACTTTATAGTGTATGCCTTGGAAAAATTTATTAAATTAATATATTTTACTTGAAATTTTTAATTTCACTAAAAATTCATTTATCCTATATAAGCACATTTATGTTAATTTACTTTAAATAAAGTTTGATTTTAATTTAACTTATATTTTTATATAAACTGTTAATCTTATTAGTATCAGAATATTCAATAATAAAAGCAAATGGAAATGATTATAGATTCTCTATATATCCCTAAATCATAATATTATTAAAATAAATTTTAGTGTGTAGTTTATTTAAAAAAATAAAAAACCATTTTTAGTAATTAAATATAGCAATTAAAACATAAATGTAAAATTTATTAAAGTGTTCTTCGATTTAATCATGAAAACCCTACCTTTTATCTTTTGTGCCAATGAATGTTTTTGATCAATCGTGCCAAACTCAAAAAATTTTTGAATCACGTAGTTGCCAAACACATCGGTCATAAGGTTATAAGCCTGACCAAGAATTTCATTAAAAACCATCATAGATTCAGCAGCAATAGCTCTTTCTAATTTTTGCTGGATAAATCTTAATTAAAGATAAGTTTTTGTATAATTAGTAGATTTTTATTATTTCCTTTAAATATAAAATTATTAGAGCAAACCTGGAACCGTGTTGGTCTTGGGAAAATTCAACAATATGACTCGCAAGATCCTTTAATTGTAAATTAGCGAAACGATTATTCCTAAAATCTTCCAACAACTTGCTCCTAGGATTTATTAAATTCTCTCGCGAATGTGTCTCACTAATATTTACAAAAACTTACAAGTAAAAATAATTTAAATTAACCTTTTAGATTGGCGAACCCATAATGGCATATTCCCAGAATTTGTTTTGTTATTAAGAGCTTTAAATTTATTATCAGGGTCTAAATTATTCGGAATAAATCGTCCTCCCTTGTTCAAAGAATCTAGTATATGTAATGATTAAAGAGAAAAAATAATGATTAGGAAGATCATAAATTATAGCAAGAATAAAATTTCAAAATATCAAATTTGAATATTAAGATTTACTGTTATTAAAGGGGTAGTTTAAAAGGATATTAGAATTTAAACCGGTCTGATGAACATTGTCATTAAAGTAAGTGGAGTTAAAATGATTATTTCCAGGATAAAAATTCGGTTGTGGTTGATTGTTAGTGATGACTGCATTAGAGTTATTATTGGCATTGGACAGACTAGGATGAGGGGGTATGGGTGAAGATCCCAAGTTAAGCATGTTCATCATGCCTCCTATCATGTTAAGCTGCTGCTGTTTGTTTATGGAGTTGGCCGAGGAGAGAGAAGATTGTTGATGTAATTGAGCCGCGGCTGCCAATTGCATCATCATCAACTGCTGTTGTTGTGCCGTCATATTGTTGTTATGATGTTGTTGGAAATAAGCAGCAGCCATGGCTGCCATGTTAATGATTTGATTGGCATCGTTAGTGCCAGAGTTGCTCATAAATTGATGGTAAGCGTAAGCAGCAGCCGCTGCTGCAGCGCTGGAAGTATTATTGCCCAGTGAATCACAAGCGTTGCTATCGTTTTCCTCAACTTTTTCATCTGAGGTTCCGTGATTTTGGCGTAAATCTTCATTCTCAGTGACATCATTTTCTTTCGTTTATTTTTATAAGTAAATTATGTAAGTTACTAGTCATAATTGTTTTATGCGGTTACACATATCGGCGCGAACAATTCTGTACGCAAAATTCGATGCAGCGAAAATTCGGCACATAACCACTAAAAAATTAAAATTTTGATATATATAAATAAATGCAGTACAAAATAAAAAATCAGTGGTGAGGAACGACATTTTGTTGGCGTTGAAGTCAAAATTAAAAAAAAAATATTTAACCATTCCATATTCCAGGTTTATAAGGTGCACCTGAGAATTTATGTTAAACTAAAATTTTTAATATTTATTAATGAATATAATTCTAACCTTAGCCATCTCATATATACTGCCTTGAGTCCATGTAGGCCATATCCCAGACCTAATTTGATATGGGTAAAATTAAATGACCCATCACCTAGTTTTGGTAAAATATATCTAATCCTAGCCAACATCATCATCAGGCTTAGCCCATTATGTATCCAAAAAAATTAAAATTAATCATTTCAATTTTTTTAAAATAAAGTTTTTATTTAAGAAAAAAATAAAATTTAGGGTTTTCAATTTTAAAAAAAAATACTTTGAATAAAATGTGTCGAAAATTTGCTGTACCAAAATGTCGCGCGCCGAAATGTTGTGATACCGTCTCATGCATTGTAAAAATATTTTCAAAATTAAATTACGTGCCAAGGTGGTATTGAAACAAGGCTGATTTGAGGTCGGAATTTGGATCTGATTGCTTGTGTATGATGGTGAAATCATTTGATATTGCGCTGCAAATAGGTTTGAAATATTTTCTCCTAATAAGAAAGAAATATCAAGATAAGACATATATTTCAGGACAGAAAAAAGTAATAAAAGATCATTACACTTAATTAGTTTATGATTCTTATTCAAAACCTTAAGTTTAAATGGCAAAAAATGATATATCAAATATGATAAATTCACCTGCCCCCATTAGAGCAGCTGCTTGTTGAAAAGCTGATAACTGATTTAAGGAAGTGTTAAGAGACTCTGATGAGACTTTCGTATCTAAATTAGGATTTAATAAGGGTAAAGGCATTGATGATGTATTATTATCAAAGTTAACATTGTTAGAATTATTATTACAGTTATTAGAAATAATGTTATATTGATTATTAGGACTGGTATATTTGTCATTAGAATTCTGTATATATAAACAAGGATTTGAGGATAGAGCATTATATATCAATTGCTGCATATGAGGATATTGTTGATTATTTGCATTTGAATTGTTATTTCCAGCTATGTTGTTAGGGAAAGGTTGTTGTTGCTGATTGCCATTATTTTGGGAAGAAAATTGTTGTTGAAAATAATTCTGTAGAAAGGCAGGAGAGTAAAAATTCCATGGTTGAAATCCAAATACTTGTTGGTGAGTTATTAATCCAGCTATAATACATATAATTTTACATCTGTTAATCATAATATGAATATAAATCAATCATACTATATTTTGTTAGTGTTGTTAAATGGCTCGATTTGAGCAGATTTTTAAAAACCGCTAACTAAATATTTTAGCCAGAAAAATATTGTCTAAGCCTCGAGATTTTGTTAATAGATGTCCAGAGCAAAATCTTTAGGCTTGCATAATATTTTTCCTGGATAAAATATTGAGTTAGCCATTTTTAAAAATCGGCTCAATGATTCAACACTATATTTTGTAAAAAAAATATATTCCAAACTAGTTTTATTTTGGTCATCGAACTTATTAATTATTTGGGTTGAAACTATAAAACGTCCTACCCCACAAATAATTTAGAAATAACTTTGATGTAAAAAAACTGACATATTATTCGTTAAGTTTTTCAATAAAAATGGGCAGTATTCATTGCGTTGGATAATATATAATTGAAATGTGTTGTTTAAAATTTATTATTGATATGATAATTAATTATTTTTTAATGATTTAGTAATTATATTTGATCAGTATTAATGAAATAAAGATTTTTTTGGTCATATTAAGGATATCGCGCGATTAACTGTATTATTCCATGAAAAACTGATATCACTAACTGACAATAATATCAGATTTTTATGTTTTAAGAAAAATGTTTTTTACAATAATTTTTTATTAACAAAAATTATAATTTAATTTCATAGATATGAATGTAACTCGGGCTAGAGGTTTGCAACAAGCGGGTTTTAAACTCTCGCCAGCAAATTTTTTAAAGAACGGGAGGGTAAAAATTTAAATAATGGGCGGGCGAGTTTAAAAATTTTCAATTAAAGGTTAAATTATAAATGATGTTTGAAATAGCGTATCAAAATAAAACTACAATAGATGGGGGAATGAGGTTGTTACAGAGGAGAACACCTTACTTAATGGCATAAAATATCTAAATCTCAAAGTAACGAGTTTGATTTGTATAATTTAGGAAGATTTTAGGCTACTTAGTTTAGTTTACGATTTATAAACAATTAATTTAAATTGCTTTTTTTTTATTATTAGTGGTTTCACTTTTTATTTAATTATCTCATTTAAGTGCGGATATTCTACTTTGGTGGAAACAAGAAAAATTTATCAAAGCTATCAAGATTAGCTAGAAAAATATTGGCAATTCTAGCAACTAGTGCTTCTTCTGAATGAGAAATTAGCATTGCATAAAAGCTTTTATAACAAAGAAGAACTTGTTTGAATCCAGAAAATGTGGATTTATTATTATTTTTGCATTATAATGACAAATATTTTTCATAAATATTATATTAAATCATGAATTCCTTATCTATAATCTAAATTGAATATTTTTTATGCTTAATAGTAATTTCCTAAATTTTATAGAGCGATGAAATTAGATGCTAAAAAGAATGAGCATATTAAAATTTTGCAAATTTATCTTGATTTCAGAAAATACTAAGATTCGACAGGATATTAAAAACCGGATACATTATCATTAAAGTAGGATACCGATAATTAACATCAGATTAGCCGATACTTGGAAATACAATTTTTAGCCCATAAGTTATTAATTTATAAATAAATGTCTGCTAATTTTTTCCCCCTATTTTTAAAATAAATTAACTATAAATATAAATAAATAAGTTAAAAATGATAATAGAATTATAATAAATATCCTACATTATTTTTTTTGTATCGGTTTTGGTTAAAAATGTGGGATGGGGTGCATCTATGTTATAAAAAAGGGGAATTAATGGATTACTTTTTTGTAAAATATATAATAATAATAAAGGACTGCACCTATATTATACATCGGCATAGGACCGGCGCGGATATTAAATTTTAATATTCGGGGCCTTAAAATAACCAATACCGATTTTATAAAGCAAAATATTTTTATAAATATATTTTTTTATTTTATTTTTATGCTAATTTAACTAATTTTCCCTTTCTCAAATTTTTTATAACAGCCATAAATTTAATATTTTTTACATCTCCTTTAAAGATAGAATAAGTAAGGTATTAGTGTTATTAAAGGGCTCCATTGCCGATTTTTAAAAACGGCTAATAATATTTTATACAGAAAATGTATGCCAGCCTGAAGATTTTGTTCATAGATGGCACAAAAATTTGGAACATCTATTGGAAATCTCGAGACCTAGGCAATATTTTTTGGCTAAAACATTGATAGCTATTTTAAAATCGGCTTAAATCGAGCCGTTTAAAAATACTATAAAATATTAATAAATTAATAAAAAAGGAAAATTACGCAAAATTTTTGTCGAATTTTAATTATTATCTTTGGTAGAACTATGAATTGTAATAATATATTATTTTTAAAACATTTTTCCTATTATGTCATAAATATGAAATTTAAACTTAATTGATAAAAATAATTTTAATTAACGGTGTTAAATTTGACATAGAATGATCCCCATTTAAAAAAATTTACTTCTTAAAAAACTTATTTAAGGCTATGATTTATTTATGTTTTAAAAAACCTCAAAATTTATATACTTTCGTAACTATATAAAATCATGAGATATGGCCAAAATTTGTTATTTTTTTGTAAATTATATAAAATTATTATTAGATTTCAATTTAATTTAAATATCCCATTTTGATTAATATAATTGCCCATTTCTGTTTATAATTTGAAAAATATAAATTAACATTGCTTACTTTTTTCTGGCAAAATTTACAACCTTAAAAACTTTAAGCTGAAATTTATTAATTTCTCTAACTTTAAAAATTAATCACCTTTCGTAAATTCGAAAAAATGATTTAGACCACATTTTATTTTTACAATAAAAACAATTTATTTCTCTTTTTCGTTATAGTTATGAAAGTTTATTAATAGTATTTTTTATATTTATGCCACAACCTAATGATAATAAAAAATATTTTAAATATCTAAAATTAAACTTAGATCACGAAACTTTATTATTCATAATATATGGAATAGAGTTTAAAGAAATGTATATCATATATTTTCATATATAAAATAAAACAACAATTTTATTTTAATAGAGGATATTATTCCATAGTTTAATTCGTTTTTTTTGGAATATATAGGAATCTTAACCGGCAAAATTTTATGATTAATATGCACCAAGAATTAAAATAGTTGCAATTTAATGCATGATAGAATAAATATCTCACTAAAACAAAAAAAAATTAAAATGTATAATAAATATACAATTAATTTGATGGGATTGTTGCTGTGAAGCTATAGCTGCGGCCGTTGCGTATTGATGCTGGGCTAGCCATAATTGTTGTTGCTGTGCTCTTTGATGTTGTTGTAAAAGATACTAAGAGAATAAGGTTAATGAATAGGGTTGAAATATGTAATAAATATTAATTCGATGTACTTGTGATGAATAATCCACTTGCGTATCAACACCTTGAGGAATCATTCCAGCGGCGACAGCCGCCAAAACAGGCGAAATAAAAGAATTCGTAATTATGGGTGGTGGTCCTCCGTTAAACCCGTTAGTATTATTGTTATCGTTATTTATTGATATACTACTTTCGGATTCGTTATTTTTATAAGATAGATTGTTAATCGTTTCACTGTTCTCTTTATCGCGTTTTAAGATTTCGTTATCACAATTGCGTGGTAAAATGTTACTATTCTTAATAACATCTCTCATATTTTGTTTATTATTTATCATTATGGGGGAATACATATTTTGATGCTTGATATTCTGATTAGGAATTTGTTGATCAATGTTATTTGTAGATTCTTCATTAGCTAAAAGTAAGGAGAGGGGAGAAGAAGCTGTTAGACCACTACCAACACTTCTATAACTAATAGGACTGTTTTCATTATTAGATAGCGATAAAGAATTGTGGCCATTGTAATTATTCGAGTTTATAGAATCATTCGTACCATTACTAATATTACTGTTTATTGTATTGTCATGGGTATTCTGTATCGTTAGTAGCTCAGAAGAGGTTGATAAAGTATGGCTAAAATGTATAAGTTTTAAAATAAAAATTATATCAGTATATTATTAAATATATGCTGATAAAATAGTTGTTTGTTCCATTTAATGGCAAAACCATACTCAAAAGATATTTTTATTCCGGGCAGAAATTACTTAAAGGATCAATAGTGGATATAATGATCTGTCCATCTTAAGAAAAGTGTTGCCATTGTTAATATTGTTTTTAAATTGTTTATCCGAATAAAAATAGATATAGAGAAGGAATTTAACGAAATACTAATATTTTTTTATTAATAGTTTTAAACAAGTTAAGATCATAATCCATGTAGGGTGCTTAACAAGCCAAAAAGCATGAGACAAAAAATCCTTCAACCTGTTTTATTAGCAAACGAATATAACATTGAAAAATATTGTAGCTTTAGACCTCGTTTATATTAAATGCCGTCTATTTTTCAAAACGGCCCGAATAAGATTAATAGATTTGGCAAATAGATGTCCGAGATTTTCTGCCAGCTATGAGTAAAATCTTTAGGCTTACATAATGTTATTTTGGTTATAATCCTAATCAGGCCGTTTTTTTAAATCGACTCGAATAGGGCTTTTTAACAAAACTAGTAAGTGTGGAATACCGCGATATCGCTCAAGAACTATAGCATAGCTGGATAATTTTATTATGCATCGCCCCGGCGACAATGCTGTATTTATAGCTTACCAAACAAGTTTTATATTTTAAAAATAAATTCAAAATGATATATATCTTGTAATGTCAAACGGCTCTTTTTGAGCCGATTTTTAAAAATGGCTAACTCAATATTTTAGCCAAAAAAAATTGCCTAAGTCACGAAATTTTGATAATATATGTCTTGGCCTTTGTTCCTTCTATGAACAAAATCTTTAGGCTTGCGTAATATTTTTCTATTGAGTTATTCGTTTTTAAAAATCGGCTTAAAATTAACAACACTTTGTAATAATTTATATCATCTGTATAAATTTGAGATTAAATTTTTTGGTTCGTAAGAAAAATATGATAAATAGCTTAAGTTGCAGCTAAGAGCACTTTTAAAATATAAACATTTAAAAATAAAGTTAAGGGTAGTAGGCTAGTATTACAAACTTTTTGAAAATAGTTTAAAACCGATAGTGCCAATTTTGAAATTGAAAAAAGACTTAGAAAAGTATACGAAATTTTTAAAAGTTGTTTCAAGTTTATAAGGAAAACTTTCTTTAATCCATGAGGGAAAGTGAAAAGTTATAGACAATTTTGTTTTGAACTGGATAAAAAGTGGTATAAAGTATAAATGCTTTGACAAGTTTTTGGCCAGGTTCGGTTCAAAATCGTGAACCAGGTTCAGGAAAAATAGGTTAGGGTTGGGTTTAGCTATTATAAAATTTAAAAAATAGGTCCAGTCCAGCTTCAAGCGGACTGTCAGACAAGTTTGTGGAGGGCTCTGCCTCATATGCTTATATTCATGAGAAATCAATCCTTCGGATGAGCCATAGAATGGGAATATAAAAATTTAATCTTCTTCACAAAGAATAAAATTTTTCTTTTCGATGAATATATATAACTCAGAGATATGCAAAAGTAACATTTGCATGGCCCGACCAGGGTTTTTTCAACTTTTATATTTTCAGATCCTTTTAAAAAATAATTTACAGGCTCGGCCCGGAATTTTTAAAATATATTTTTTTTATTTTTAATTTTTATAGCTAATAACGATTTAAAATATTTGGTTTTATATACGGGGTTAAGGTATTTTTTTTAAAAAAAATACAGGCCCGGCTGGGTATATTTAAAAAAAATTAAAATACGCCTCGGTCGTATATCTTATCGATTTTGTAGGCATTCACAATTTTTCAAGATTAAGATTCATTTGAATAAATACAAATGGATCAACAAGATATTTATTTTTATAACTTCAATATTCTGTATTACAACTTTAAATTATTTCGTCATTTTTTACATTTGGATATGTTGTTATATTGAACTTTAAAGGGATTAAAAGCGTTTCCAATATTAGATACAATAAATAGCTTATATGGTTATATGCAAGTTATTTCATAATTTTTTACCACAATTATGCAGAGCAAATGCATTCTATAGGGTTACGATTCTATCTTTATATTTAGGCTATGCAGAAAATTTACATTACCATTATCATTACAATAAGAGACAATACGGTCAAAGACGTGTATCGAAAGGGAAGAAAAGTTATTGTATAATTAAAAACAATTTGCATATCAAATAAAGGCTAATTAAAAGGTTTAAATTGCAATTATATTAAATGAAAATTATATGAAATTATTGTTGATATTATGTAAATTTTAGTGATTAAAGTTAGTATAAATAGTGAGATCGAAAAGGTAAAATTAAGAAAGAAAAATGTTTTATAATTTTTACTTAATAGTTTTAGTTTTTATACTTTTATAATTTTTAGTTTTTTTATATTATTCTATAACGATTATTAAGTAACTGTCCATTTTAATAAATTAATTTGCTATCTTCATTTAATAATTATTAATTAAATTTGGAGCGGGAATGATCTCTCATTCAAAACGTCGAATTTTATAAATACTAATATTTGAAAGCCCCAGAATTCTAATATTTTGATTTCATTAATTTTCAGGAACGCGACGGTTCCATTTAGAGTGGAATTAATGGCATCACCTCTCATAAATATTTTTTTTAAATCGGTATTTAAAAATATTCTTTGTTAGAAATAATTTTAAAATCTCAACTAAAAGAGATTTTTTTAATTTAATGAAATAAAGATTAAAACTAAAGGCTAGAGAGATATGGGTTGGGGTTAATTAAAGATTTGAAATATGGCTAGGGTTAAGACATTAAAAATTGGTTTTAATAAAATTTAATCATTTTTATAAATAATCAAATATAATAAGGCATGTGATATTAAATAAACGAATATAAAAAAATCAGCTATTGTTAACAGCAATCCTTGAGTGAACCATTATCATGCATTTCGAAATAAAACGTATCAACGCTATAATTATTATTGATAAATACTTAAAAGCTACAGTGTCTGGATCAATTGATGAACCAGTGTTTGGTTTCGGTTAAAAGTGGTCATGAATACGTAAGTTGAATTCATAATTTGTATAAATATTTAAAATGTCTTATCAATATGATATTAGCATTTGTAAATTTATAATTTTGTATATTTAATAAAATGATAACCTTGGAAATAAATTAAGTGACTATTAATTAAAAGCAGTCGAGCATCCGCAAATTTTTTATATAATCGGACTATAAAGTCCTGTCCTGGACCGTTCTTTTCCGAGAACACCGGTTATGTCCATTTGGAGGAAAACCCGGACCGTAACCTTCACTAATTGCAATTAGACTTGCATCAATATATCAGAAAAGAAATATGTATTCATAATTATTAAATAAAATATACTAACCTAAAAGATCTATCGTGGTTGTGTAAATTTCCCGAATAGGAGCTTACATTTACTATACCATTAGAAATTTTTTCAAAGGGTGATTGCCTAGAAGAAAGCGCTAAATCCTATAGTTTTTATATATGAAAATAAATAAATAAATATTAAAGCACTTGATTAGCCGCAACGTTACCAAGTACATACTCAACCATACTGATATCTAAGCCACTATTTTCAGCATTTTGTGATTTGGGATCAAAACTACCATTTATCATATAAGTTGATAAATTTTCTCCATCTAAAATATAGTAAATGAAAAATTATCTGTCTTACAAAACAAAATACTTCCTTGATTTATTTAAAAAATGCAATATATACCTATAACTCTGTTTGTATTATCTAATGACTTGAGCTGAGAATTCCAAGGTCCTGCTGAATTCCAATGTGAAGTCCCCAAAAATATACCACCCCTAATTTTATTATTCTCCTCAGATCGTTTAAGATGTCCTTCTTGATAAAGTCTACTCTTATGCATAGATTTCATACCTAACCTCTCATTCACTATATTTTCATTGTTCACCGCATCATTTGAATTTTCGCCCCATATTTTTTTAGCAGTTTGGGATATCTTAACAAAAAAATATTCGTAAATATTTAGAATATTCGTTTTTTGGATACTGGCGTGGTACTTTTTTCAATAATAGTTTTAGCGCAAATTTTTTAAAATAGATATAGCGGTGTATCGTTACTTATTTATACTTCGCTACTTACAATTTTATATAATACATATAAAAATTATTAAAATATATTTATAATTAATTCTAGGATCATAATCTTTTTATTTAATTTAATTTTGATATCTATATTTAAAAATATGAATTGTAAATCTAGTTTCCAAAATGATTATAAATTTAAAATGTTGGTAATAGAGATTAATACTGAATATAATGCTTGTACAGATCATATGGACAAAGTAATTTATTTCCCTGGCAAATAAAGATAATATATCCTTTTCCTAAATTTGCAAAATATTTTAATCTCGATAAAAAAAAATAACACTAAATTTTGTTTTAAGATGTACCAGAAGGTTCTATCATCAAACAAGACTACTTTTTATAACAATCTTCTAAATGGGTGGCAAACAAATGAAACCTAATTAAAGCATCATTTCGAACAATTAAAACTTTATTTTTAATAAGTTACCAAAATTTAATATGCCGGGCTTAGCAATTCGTACAAATTTTTGGACAGGTTAATTTGTTCAAAAATATTAAAATGTCGAAACGGGCCAGGCATAACAGATCTCTAATATATATTTTTAAAAAAATATTCTTAGTAAAATTCTAAAATATAAATATTTTTTTAGAATTGTTCTAAGGCTGCGTCCAAAATCTTAAAAATATCTATAATATATATAAAAGCCTTGTCACATTGTGACAGTCACACTTTCGCGATTTATAATATATATTTAAAAAATCGTTAATTTTGAAAATTGGCTGTGGCCCAATCGGCAAGAGCGTCGCTTACAAATCTGGACTTAGGCTCGAATCCCAGCAATGTTTTTTTTATTATTTTTTTTTCTTAATTTAACTTGGTGGTTTCATCTTTGGGGAGATGATAATATCTATCTATCTATAATCTATATCTATAATATATATAGATACCGTGTCAAAATATTTAAAAAATCGTGAATTTTGAAAAGCGTCTGTAGACTAATCGGCACAAATCTGATGACTTTGGGTTCGAATCCCAGAAAAGATCACTTGGTGGTTTAATCCTTGGGGAGTTGATAATATCTTGGAAAATATTTTTATAAATTATTTTGGGCTGGACTTGGGGAAAATTATTCAAAATTATCATCAGCTTAGACGCTTGGGAATTTTTTTACTATTAACTATGGGTCAGACAGTGGCCTAAAAGAAATTTTTTTGCAGGCCTGAGTCTGATCAAAAAATCAAGGCCCATGAAAATCTGATTTTGAATGTATTTATATATTCATTATGATTTTTAAAATATTTTTTTTCAGTTCTCAACTAACAAAATTTTATGATCTTTCATTAGGCTTGGAAAAATTTTGCAAAATTATTATGGCGTACCTTGCTTGGGAATTTTTTTTAATATTAAATATTGGGCATAGGTGATCAGTAATATTTAACAAATGATATTGATATTATTAAGTAAAAACTTTGAATATATTTTGACTCAAACCATAGTATTTACACTTAGTTTTAATGGATTGAACCTGACCTGAAGGGGTAAAAATTGGATATTATTTTTAAATATTAGGTAAAAACTATCATAAAAGTAGGGAAAAAATTCTCATACCCCGTCATTTTTGACGGGCTATCTACTAGTTATTTATAATTATCACCCGATTTGTAACTTCCCAGACAAAAATTTTAAATTATGAGAGAAATATTTTATTATATTTTGCGTAGCCCTATAAATAGGCATACACAATTATATTTTTCGAAATTAAATTGTTTGTAAAATTGTGTACGATCACCCCGACTATCGCATGTAAGGCCAAGCACGGAGAGTAATTCTACAGCTAATCCAATTTAATTCTTAAGACGTCTCACTATAAATCGAACTCCATGTCCGAAAAAGACAGCCAAATCATAGCCGAAATGGCGGATTTGAAGGCGGCCACCTTAAACAATAAAAAGAATATGGACGATAAAGTAACCAATCTAAATCACAAAGTAGATAATATGATTAAAAGAATGACAGGGTTTTTCGACAAGATCGATGATATAGAAACTAAACCTACGCTACCTCCATCTATTGAAGGAAAGCTAGATAAGATAGAAATCCCAGCTAAAACCCCCCTCCTCCCTGTTAGTAGACCTCACCACTGAATTCCTACTATCTGAAGAGAAGTACGGACTCTCAATATCCTAGCGGAAGTCAATAAAAAGAAGCTAATCAGAATAGTGAAGCACTTTCTCAACGTTAAAGATGTGAGGCGCCAAAAGTTTTCGCCGGCGAGGGAGGAAGTAAGGATGGAGCAGACGATGGAGAAGACGAAGTATCCACAGCAAGTGATGACACCATTCATGACCTGTCAGTCGCAGAACAGTTCGATCATAACGGGGAACCGATCATTATGGGGAACAACTTCGCGGATCGCATTACCCTTTACGCAGCTGCCATTCTGCCACCGTCTGCGCCAACGGTGGATAGCAACTCGATCTGGCTGATCCACAGACTGCTTAGGCTCATGGATGTGGATACGACGGATAGCGTATAAATCAACCTTGGGGCAACCTTAGGACTAGCGGCATCAACACTTAAACCCCACCCGGATCAGTCGCCCTTTACCAGGAGAACTGAGGGGTTTTGCCCGAAATTCGACAACCAGGATATAAACGATAATGGAGGTTTCTTCCGTAATCGATTCGTCAGATTGGCGGTGAAGTACATGCCCATTATATCCCAGCTGGTTGACGGAGGTTTTATTGAAAGGATAGACACCCCATTCTGTTCGCCGTTATTCCTTATCCCCAAGCAGGACGGCACCCCGGGTGATATCGTTTCTAGAAATTGTATCAGATACCCATTCAGATTAAGGACTATTCCCATGATAGCGCTGCTTCTAGCCACGGCATCAAAGGCCACCAAGATCGATCTAAAGTAGACCTTCTATTCAATTCCCCTGGCGCAGAGCAGGAGCTTCGACTTTGCTACCGCCGCGGCCAAGTTCAATTCAGATATAAAACTTTGCCGATGGGAGCGGCCTTCTCTCCATAAAAGCAAACTATTCAGTTTATCTGGACAATATCATATTCCACAAGGAAAGCAACATAGTATTCCTCGATATGGCCCCCGTTGGGGTTTGGTGATAAACGACGAATCAGTAGTCATCCCCGGAGAAGATCACATATTTAGTATTAGATATCGACTTCGAGATAAAAATGGCAGCGGTCGACAAAGAAAATCGCGCCATACTCAGATTCTGCCAGCTGATCCTCCAATCCATGATATAGAAAGGAACATTGCGTTGGAAGTGCTAGGTATTCTAAATCATTATATTTACTCTAATACCGGGCGTTCGAAAGTATTTGCTCCATACTATGTCACGATGCTGTGCGAGGAAAAGACACCACCCATCGACTACCTAAAGGCCTACCCCAAGGCAGTCGTGTCCATCGCAGCCTTGATGAAACCTTTTCCCTTTGTGTTCGCGGTGAATGCCATTATCCAAGTAGACGCCTCCCTTACACACATCGGAATAGCAGAGGATAATCAAGCACGACCTCGGTATCCCGGATCTAGCAAACCCGGATATCAATCAGAAGGAGCTACTCGCCATATAAGCAGGATGCAGATAAGCTCTTAACAAATATAAAGACATCCAAGCCATAGTTACCGACAGTCAGGTAGCGTAATTATAAAAAAATCTAAATTATTAAATATGTATATACATAATCATGATTTACCAATAAAATAAATATATTTTATTACAAAATTTTGTCAAATTTAGTCTACTTAATATCGTAATTAAAGATGAATATTGTATTTAATACTATAGCAAATAATCCTCACGAAAATAAGAATACATAAATTTCTTTACTGGAGTATTTTTTTCCCAGTACCAATTTGAACTTCAGCATTTTATCTAGCATTTTTTATGGAGGGTATATGAAATCTTTAAATAATGAATTAGAACCTAGAGAAATTTAGCTCAATATTATATTTTTATAATATATTTTTTTTAAATACTAATTTGTCTATACATTATAATAATCCAAATATAATATACCTATAAAGGTCTTATGTAAATTCTATAAATATGAAAAATAGAGGTTTTTTTCCCGGGATATATTTTCCTGGGAGTTTTTTCCGGGATTCAGTAAAAACAAATTTGGTATTGAATGATATGTAGATAATGGCGATTTAATTGTATAAAAATTTTAATTGAAAGAATATCATGAATTTAAATTGCCTCTAAGCAAAATTAAAATTAAATATTTTTAAAAACAGTTATGAACTGGTTTAACCCGGTTCAAAATATTTATTTTGGTCCGCTCTTTATATATTTCTTTTTAAAGGTTTGATTATGGTTCAAAAAATTATAACAGTTTGTTCTGGTTTCGCGGTTCAAAACTCTGATTTTAATTATTAGTCTCTTAATAAATATTTGATAAATCATTGTAATTATTTAGGATAAAATCTATCAAATATTTTATCTATTTAAATAATATAGATTAAATAAGGTGGGAATGATTAGCATATTTTGGATAAACAAATAAGTTATGAAGGCCTAAGAAATATCTTTCAGAGATAATTTTAATATAACGATGAATGTGATCATTGTGTAATTGAAAAATAAATTTGAAATAACACATTTACGAAATGATTAAATACAGATATTGACGGTTTTGCCAAATTCTTGGACCCAAAAAAGAAAAATTTTCTACGACTGAATCTATGGTATGGATGGCAAAAAAATTGTCAAGGAAATGATTTATTTAGTGCTGTAAAGTTTTTTAAGAAAAGGAACGCCATTCGTTACCTTCATTAGAAGTAATGAGTAACGCTTCTTTTTTTGAGTAACGGAACTAAAACGTTATAAATTTTTTCTTAAAAATATGAAAAAAACATATTTATTGTATTAAAAAATTATTTTTTAAATTTTATGAATAAAAGCCGAGTTTTTAAGTCAGATCAACCACAAAATCCCTTTATTTATTTTAAATTTTCGTTGTTAAATTTTTAGTCAAGATTGTTAATCTTGATCAATCAAGATATGATTATCATTTATTTTATAAAGAATATAATGTCAATTGTACATATTTCTTCAGACGAAGATATCCCATCACAAATTTTCATCAATTCTGGAATAAACATACTTAATGAAAAATGGGAAGATATCTGATAAACCAGTTATAACAAG
Source organism: Gordionus sp. m RMFG-2023 (assembly GCF_954871325.1). Classification (NCBI taxonomy): domain Eukaryota; kingdom Metazoa; phylum Nematomorpha; class Gordioida; order Chordodea; family Parachordodidae; genus Gordionus; species Gordionus sp. m RMFG-2023. Next base: position 19,202,754 of record NC_088778.1, read on the forward strand.
ATGGAACTCTTTTTATAACTCCGTGAAATTAATAGTCTTATGAAGGAAAATAACTTGACGAATCTTGTAATAAATCCGAATTGTAGAGATTTTCAGATAATGACAAGTTTCATATATATTTTGTATGGTTAGTGTTAATTAAAAAATATATGTAATTTTATATGTTATGGAACCTGTTGCTATGGCTCTTTCGATTTTAGAACATTTGTGATATCTACTACGAGTACAAAACATTAAAACTTAAAAAAAATTCCTTTAAATAATTTCAAGTTTTACAAGTCTATTAATGCACCTGAAAGAGTTAAAATATTGTTTACAATTTATATTTATTTTCAGTAGATTCGAACATATCCGTAAAGATGAATATAAACTATCAGTAATAATTTATCCGCTACTTATAGATTAGCCCTAGATAAAATTAGGTCAACCTAAGTAGAAAGCTTAAACCTATTTCCAATTATGAGAAAAAATCTTGACAAAGAAACACTTTTATTCTTTTAAAAAACAAACATACCAGATTACTTTCGGATAAAGATAGAAAAAAAATTTGATGAGGATCTAAATGAAGATTATTTTGAAGATGATCTATTAAGCTTTTTTCAAATAAAGATTTTTTTAATTTTAATAAATTCCCCTAATTAAAATTTTTTTATATTAAATATAATACAACCCTCCCATCCTCAGCGCCAGTTTCGTATGTTTAACACGGCGAAAGATGTGTTGAGCACTCTCTTGTTTATCTAATCAAAATTTTGAAAATCAATTGTTGTTAAAAATAAATAAAATTTATAAAAATATGGTATTTTATGATATTTTTTTTGTATTATATAGGGGAAATTTTTGTATAAAATATTTAATTTTTCAAGTAATGAATAACGCGTTACTTTCTGAATAGCCAGCACGCACGTTCCTTTTTTGATGTAACAAGTAACGCGTTTCTTTTTTGAAGTTACGTGTACAACACTAGTTTTATCCAATCCAAATTATTAAGTCTGGATGTGTTTTACACTATATTATTGGAAAATTTTATAATTCCGATTAAAAGAGTCGTATACCTGGTAAAATTCCGATTCATATCAATAAAGGTCAAAAAAGAGAACCATTGAAGAAAATACTCATTTTATGCAATCATAAGGGACTATTTTAATTTTAAAGAAACTCATATTGATATTTAAGGTCATTTTAAAACCAATCTTAAAATCAAAATTTAAAAATATATCAAAAATGCCTTTTTCTGATGGATTAGTACTAAATGAATAAAATTAATCTAAGTCATCATGAACTTGATTTTGAAATCAAAGCGGGATGACATTTTTTCGTAAAATTCCTAACAAGCATTACCAAAAGGTTAGCACCTTCAGCGTCCATATGAGAATCAAATATTAAACACCATAGATTCATTTAATTTTTATCAGAGACATGGAGCCGTATTTTAATTTTTTTTAAATATACCCAGGCTGGGCCTAAAAAAAAATTTTCCAAAAAAACCCAAGCTGGGCAGTATATTTTAAAATCGAATAATTTAAATAGCCATTTTTGGCTATAAAAATTAATAATAAATCTAGTATATTTTTAAAAAAAATCCAAAGATAAAATCCTGGTTGGGGTTGGGCTGTGCAAATTAGTGATCTGCATCGGGCCTTATTTTTCAGCCTGGCTCGAAATTATTTTAAAAAAGTTTTGCCGGTCCGGCCCGAATCCGAAATTTATTTTAAATAAATTTACCGGCCAGCCCGAATTTATTTAAATATAGAATATAATTTTTATAATTAGTTAAAATAAAAGACATATGTTATATAGAGTTTAGTTTCAATAAATTAAATCAAAATTTTTTATTTTACATAAAAAATTCAATATAAAATTGATAAATTTAGATATATTTAATAAAATTTCTAAGATCCGACCCGACCCAGCCCGATTTTTTTTAAAAATGTTAGGCCCGGCCCGAACACGATTATTTTAAATAGAATTAGGCCCGAGCCCGGCACGAAGCTCGTTCGGGCCGTACCGGACTCGGGCCGGGCCTAACTTTGCAGATCTCTAGTGCAAATGGTACCTCAGTAGTTCTCTGATTTTTATAAAGAAAACATCAGGAACTAATTATGTATATGCAAAAGATAAAAGGCCAAACCCTTTCCGGAATACAAAAGTTTCATGCTTTTATGCCACTTGGAAAATTAAATTAAAGTTAAATTATTTTGATATTATGGAAATTATTGATACAATATATAAAAATTAAATTTTGTCTTCGATAAATTATAATCAAAAATTAATTTGATTTTTATGAGAGAAATTCAATTCATCAAATAAATTAACCCTCAAAAAAAAACTTTTCCAGATCAAAATAAATATTCTTTTAAATATTAAACATAATTTTTACTAATATTACAATTATTATATAAAATATTTATTGATGACCATTTCATATTTTTTAACAATTTATAACACATTATATAATTTCAAAGGCCTACCATTAGTCTATATAAATAAATTTAAATGAATCTTTTAGAGATTATAACATCCAAGGATATTTAAAATTAAAGGGAGTGCATTTTGCCCTAATTCCCATTTTTTCGATATTTAGAGGCCCATATCTCAGCTGCTGTTTGGATGATCAAGTAATATACATTCATTCATTAATCTACATACCTCTGCATTAAATATTGCTTAGATTAAATTTTGTTTGCAAAAAATCTCAAAATTAAATTTTTTTTATTCAGTATAAATGATAATAATTTTTTTTAAAAATGCTCCCTTTAAAACCATTAAGCTTTCTTATAACAGATAATAATGTTATTTAATTAAACATATCAATGAACCTAATATAAAAATATTTATTTACGTCTTAAAAAATAATTGAAAAACAATATGCTATGTAGGCCAAATTTAAATTCTAAAAATAAGATTTAGCTATTTTAGTATGGACTTATAAATAGCATGATAAAAATTGAATGGACTTTATCTCTATAGTTACATGGTGTTCAAATTATCTTAAAAAATATACTCTTATAAAAACTTTAAAAAATACCGCATTTTAAACGAAATTTCTTTCTCCATTTTGGTTTGTTTCAAGTTAAGTATCTAAATTAAAAGGCAAATCTAATATTTAAAATTCACGTGGGGTAACGAATAACCAAACGCATGTCTATCAAGCCATATTTTATTACATAATTGTAAAAAAATTAAAATTTATTTCAATTTTATATATAATAATAAGGGATTGAATTAATTTATAAATCTTGGCTCAAAAATAGTTAATAATTCAAATGTTTTCTAAATCTCCCAAAATAATGCTTGAGAGAAAATATTTTTTCTAAAATGGCGGAAAGGCAAAATATGAAAATGAATTGTCCTATATGCAAAAGTATTGTAATACCCTTTAACTTCTCTAGCTTCTTTCTATAAATGTAATTATTTATTTATAATTTTCGAAAGTCTAGCTAATATCTAAACATGTTATCATTGGTTTATAGAGATTTCTTTTATTAAAAGTCAGGTAAATTTTATTAAAATTAAATATTTTTAAAAAAAATAACTAAAAATAAATTAATAAACAGATATAAGTGGCGAAATAATAGAGTTTTATTCCTCGAGCAAGCTATTACTATTGTCATTCACATAACTCTCTCTCATTGGTTCATTGCAATATTAGTGAACTCTTCTTTTTAATTGTATTTTTTTTCTCATCTAATATTTTTAATTTTTTAAACATTTTGTAATTATATTACTTTTATATAATTAAGCTTATAAGGATTTAATTAATTAAAAATAATTATTTTTGTTTTATTTTAACAAATAATGGGCTATTTTTGGAATGCCAAATTCCAAATAATCATTAAATCCTTGAATCGCGAATATTCCGTAAAAATTGTGCGAATTTTTGAAAAAAAAATCATAACCCGTTAGTTAAAATCTTCAAGCCGAACTACAGAATTAATATTAAAAATTGCTTGGTGTATATTCTTCAATCATAAAAAAATAAAAGAAATGAAACTTTCACTATTAAATAATATATATAATTATTTAGAATTTATTAAAATGGAATGGTAAAATTTTATTTAACATGCATCGCAAAAAGAAAATTTTGGGGAAAAATATAATTTTACTTACCAGTGCTATCGTAGGATCGGCCTGATCAACTGATATCATTTAACGAACGAATAATATTTAAGAAAAATGTTGTAATGTTAAGGCATACTAATGCATTTTGTAATTTATTTAAATAAAGTGTATAATGTAATGTTGAAAATTACAAATCCACATTATTTAAAAATTTGTTAAATATTATTATTATTATAATGAATTTTCCCTACTCTTACTATTTATATAAAAATAGTTTTCTTTAATAAATAATTGATATAAAATGGATAAGAGGGAAAAGAGAAGAGATAATTATGTCATTTATTGTATAAATAAATAAGAATAACAACTAAAATTTTATTAAAATAATAATAACATAATTTTTTATAAATTAAATTATTACTATCAAATTTGACAACCCGATAATCATTAAATAAATTCCTATAGCAGATAGTAGCCTAGTTTCATGTTTAATAGTAAAAAGGGCCATTCTATTCACAGAAATTTTAAAAATAATGATTAAATTGATGGCCTATTTATAATGAAAATGTTGGTAATTAAATTTGGGAAACCGGCAGTGTTGTTAAAATAGCGCGCTACTTTTTTCAGTAGCGGTAGCTTTAGCGGGCTACTTTTTTTAGAAAATAGCGATAGCGGTAGCTCGCTACTAATTTAAAAGCGCTACTTCGCTACTTTCAATTTTACATAATAAATACATCTAAAAATTATTAAAATATATTTTTTATTAAATCTAAAAATGATAATCCTTTTATTTTATTTAATTTTGAAATTTATATTTAAAAATATACATTATAAATCTAGTTAGCATTATAAATCTAGTTATTAAAAATGTGTGAGATTGTTGAAGATAGCGAAATTTCTTTGGAAAATGATAAAAATATAGATTATCCTTTCCCAAAATTCAAAAAATAATTTAATCTTGAAGATAAAATTACTACTGGATATCGGTTTCGATGCAAGATGTGTCGCAAAATTTTATCCTCAAATCATACAAGCAGCTTTAATTTGAAAAAACATTTAAAGCTAAATATATTAAACAAATTTAATATCAATGTGTAGGCTAATCCTTAATTTTTAAAATAAATTTAAATCAAAGACCAATCATTTTTTTTATATATTCAATTTTATCTAAATTATTTAAAACATTTTAAAATAGTTATTTCAATAATTTTTATGTAATATCTCCTACATATTTTTTATTCTAAGTATTACTGTTATAATTTTAGACTGTTCACACCTCAAATTATAAATAGATTAAAAAATATCTCAAAAGTTTTGGGGTAATGGAAGGAGATACATCCACTTCCAAATCAAATTTAATTCAAACAAAATTAAGCAATTTGAATTCACCAACACCAGGTGTATCTCAAAAATTGGCTGACAAAGTCATAATGAACTTTATAATAGTAACTGTTCAACCATTATCCTTGATGGATAATGGTTCTTTTATAAAGATGATAAACACTTTTTCTCCACGTACCAAGATATTTTGCGGGCAGACATTGATGGCAAGAATTTTGGATAGCTTTATAGAAAGAAAGAATCTTTAATATTAAATCTATCAGATGTCTCCTATATCTGTACAACATCAGATTGTTGTACACACAATAGAAGGTATTTATTTTCTGATTTATAATATGATATTCATATTTTTAGAGCTTATTTAGGAGTGACCACACATTGGATTGATCCAAAAAATCTAAAACTGAATCTAAAGGGCAACTTGATAGGCTGATGGTAATGTTAAAAAATGCCATGCCTAACCACGATACTAATACTATAGCAAGATCAAAACCGCAGCCTTCCATAGACGATTTTTTTGAAATAAATAATAATAATATTATTGAACCTCTAGATGCCTTTTTTAAATCTAAAAATAGTCATTTAAATATCTTTGATGATTTTTTTCATATAAAAAGTGTGTTTATTAAATTTAATACTGCGTTACCCTCAAGTGCTTGTGCTGAACGATTATTTAGTATGGCAAAGCTTATACTTTCTGATCGTCGAGTACAAAATGTTATTATTAAAGGGCAATATTAAATAAATTATATGTATATATATGTAACAAATTATAGTCATGTTTTTATACCAATATTTTATTTGTGGAAATAAAGTTATGTAAAAAATATTTTTAAAAAAAACCAAAATAGCGTAAAAAGTAGCTTTAGCTACTTTTTTTTAAATGTAGCTAATAGCGCGCTATTTTTTTTTATAAAATAGTGGTAGCGATAGCGCGCTACTTTTAAAAGTAGCGTTTAACAACACTGGAAACCGGTTACTTTATCAAAATTAGACTATTATAGTGATATTTCAAAACTTGATAATATAATACAAATATTAAAACTATTTAAACAAAGAGTAGACAGAATCAATAATTATATTTAAAATCCTTAATAATATATTCGGTAAATTATAACTACCTCCAAATTTTAAATCTAAATTGTGTTCTTAAACAAAATTAATCTTAAGTTTTATTTAGCATAATCAATTTTTTAATATAAAATACTTTAGTGATAAAAAATACAAATTAAGGAATAATGAAATGTGTTTTCTTTTACTTATATAATATTTGACATATTAACCTAAAATGTAACGATATTTTGAATGTAAATTTTTTTTAAAATATTTTAATCCTCTACGTTTTGTACTTTTTACCTTATATTATAGAATAATTTAGTTTCTAGCGTTTTTAATAACGTAAAATATATAATGCACATTACCATCACGAGAAGTGAAAGTATAAGTGTGTAAAAATATAATTCACATAATAAGGATATTTATTGTATGCATGCAATACATGTTTAACTTGAAACCTGCTAAATATTTTCAAAAAATTATTATTCCTTGATAAATTTATATATACAAAAAATTTGTTTGGGCCGAACTTAAAAATATTTTAATTTGGTACTTAAAACTTCAATTTTGTTTAATAAATTAAAAGATTTTTCCCATAAACACTCTTTTACAATGTTCTAACTAGTAACCTAAATTGATTTTTAATTTTAACCGCTACAAATATGAAATTAGTAAGGAATCTCTTGCTCATGTTGAAAAAATTATTTAAGCTTCTATAATTTTTGTTAGAATTTGACAATTATACCTGGAATTCGGTCTTTAATGAAAAATGATATTCCTGTCCATAAGCCAAAATCTTAATACTGAGAAATTTAAAATTTTATTGTAAATATAAAATAAAATAATATATTCAATAGGATTCAGTAAATTTGCTTTATTACATTTTTAATATATTTTATCAATAATGATTTGTAGGGAATTTACATCAAATATTAAATGATGAATTAACATTATTCGATTATAAACATTTTATTGCGCAAAATTTGGGGTTTCTTATAATGTTCCTCATGTTCTGTAATAAGCAAGATCAATGAAAGATAGATAGATAATCATTAACTTTAAAAGTGAGAATTAACAGATCAGATCGCTCAACTTTAATAATCATGATGTTCAGAATTCATTAAGATGTTATGAATTAGGTTTAAAAATTGATATTTCATTCCCCTTTCATCTTCTTTTCTTTAATAGTTAATCATAGAATTTTATTTCTTAATAGGTTTATATAAGGCGCAAACCAAAAATCGCTAGTAGGTAAAAATGCTGATTCTGAAGGATCAAAAGTAAATAAAAAACCAAATATAAAGATAAAAGTTAGGTTTTTTTATAAAATAGGATCCATTTTTATAAGAGCAGAACAAATTATTCCAGAATTTTTTGGTTCAAGACTTAGGTATAAAAATTAAATTTGCTCATTTAATATAATTAAGAATAAGATAACTAACTACTTGTGGTCTGCTATACCTGGGGTAATCTCTCAAAAAAATATATTGGCCGAGGCTGACAAAATTCCTGGCCTACTTAAGGATTAGAGAATATAAATTATTCTAAAGCCTAATTTTATTAAAATAATATTTGTGGCTTAAAATTTTAATGATGACAAAGGGTATAATTATTAACAGAAAGAATGCATACTTTGTCATGTATTATACTTGATGAATTTTTAATAGAAGTGATAATCCATAAAGTAGAGTGTTTTTAACTACTCTCCAATATTATAGTTGTTTGCCTTATATTTTAAAAAACCGGGCGGCAACTCTAGTAAAAAAATAAAACCGGGCCAGGCAAACTTAGTGAAAAATTGAAAACGGGTCGGGTCTCGCAAAAATAAATCCACAGGACTGGCCTGAGAATTTTGCTTGCAGACCATTGATAACTACAGTCCACATATACAAATTTATAGTAACATAAAAAATATATAAATTTTAAAACCCACTGTTAAAAAATTGATATTGGGAAAAATTAAATATATACTCTCTCTATAATCCTAAATATCTAAAAAAAACTGTTTGAGATAACAAAATTAATTTTTTAAATGCCTAAAAATAATATGAAAACGTAGAATTTTGAATTTTTTTAAAAAAAATCAGGGTGCCTTTTCTGAGATATATCGATTTTCGTCATTCTATTACCGGTTTAAAGCCATTTTTCAAAATATATTATTTTAATATAATTTGAAAGCTAATATTATGAGATGTCTGATCTTTATTCATATTTAATATATTGAAAATAAAAAATGTCCACATCACATCTATGCCTGTAGGCATCAAAACCAAAACTAATGGCAAATTAATACTCTTCAATGGCATATTGCACATACCTAATTTCATTAAATTCAAGGGAGATCGCCATAAATTGTTTTCTCCAATTTGATATAAAATTGCTCTAAATATAGTCTTATTAGTAATAGTCTTTTTTTCAAACACAGTATCCTTTTTCAATGCTAATTAGAAGATAAAACGACATTATGCCTTTGAAATGAGTCAATGTGTATTTGAATAAGTACTATTATGTGACTAAAAAGCTATATATTATTATATTAGCATCATAACTTAGGTACATTACAAATAAGAAAAATCCTTTCTCAACAGGTTTGTTTGATCATTTAAAATAATATTTTTGACCAAGAGGTTTTAACCCTCTAACATTCCCTCTAGATATGCCTATAAATAAGGTCTGATTAAAATGATAAATGCTATTCTTCAACCATAGGGTAAAGGGGGGATTAGTCATTAAAATTAGGGAGTATGGAGTTAAAAAAAGGCTAGTCATAAAAAGAGTGAGTATTTACAAAGAGAATGGGGGGAGTGCCAATTTAGATTTCTTTTGATGCTGATGATTTCCTTCTTTTTTAGGTATGGGGCGGTAATATCTTCATTTGCAGAGAGAGTAATAAACCAACTTCTTATAAATATTTGACTTATATCTTTAAAAAAGGTATATACTACTATATAAACTATTCAATTCATGATTTGATATTGCAGCCTGATATACAAAAATATATCATAAAGAAAATAAGAATAAAAAATAATTTACTTGAATTTTCGTTTCTAGTGCAAGTGCTTGAAACTCATTTTCAAAATCGGGGACGGGTAAATTTCGGGGCTAAAAAATTATGATAAAAATTAAATATTTTTAAGGAATTCTAAAATCCTGGGAAATTCAATTTCTAATCTATTGCAGCTATAAAGAGTTAATTAATATTTAATTAAAATATGGCAAATTTAATTGACTATCAGGGTATAAAAATCATTTGATTTAAATCACGACTCTAATCAAGTCTTTTAAAAATCAAAATCGTTTTTATTAAATTTTAAACTTACTCCTATAATTTTGTTTATTTTAATATAGTATATTATTTTATTTAAATATAAACTAGTTATTAATAAAACACGGGTTTTTAAAATTTTTTTACTAACCAGAAGCCTGAATCCTTTTAAAAAAATTTAACAACCCAATAAATCGGACCGATTCAAGAAAAAAAAAATTGAAAATGGGGTCTACAGAATTAGAAACGAAATCTAATCTAATTAAATTTGTCCGCCAACAGTCCCGTCTCATTAAATTTTTTGGATTATGGAGCAGTCAGAACCGGTCCTGGTCGACCTTTACTAAACCCGAACCGTACCTGATCTTACCTAGGTTAGAATGGTTTAGTTCATTTATATTAAAAATTATTATTTCAGGATTTATAATAGATATACGGTGATCTTGTATATAATTTTTGGACATCTATTCATTTAAAATTTAATTTATATCAAACAAATATTGGATAATGGATTTCAAAAAATCATGCACTTTAATCTGCACTTAGTTGTCTTATAAAAAATGAAATATCACAAAATGGAGATAAGATATCAAGAGAAGTTAATCCTCTTGAAAACCTTAACAGCTTGATATTCTAACTCTTATAACAATTATTAATGAGTATCGGGTTATTCCATATCAAATCAATCACTTTACAACCCCGCCATCTCAGAATTTTGCTAAAATTAGGTATATAAGTTAATGAAGTGTGGTAATTGACGAATCCAAAATATTAGCCATTTCACTCTATTACAACAGGAGATATAAGATCCCAAAGTTGCTCTGCTTGGCCATTTTTCTAGAAAATATAATTTTTTAATAATGGGATAACTTTAATATTAGAGTCACATATATATATATATATATATCATGGATCATTCTGCAGCCCTAAGTAAACTTTTCCAAGTATTTTAAACAAAACTAATTTTAATTTATAAATTTTTTTCTCCAAATTTCAGATATTTTGTAAAGAGTACCAAGAACTGTTCATATAAAAATTTTCAGTGGTAAAAAAAAAGTTAAGTAGGAAAAATGCTTGAAATAAAAATACCGCTAGGTAGCATTAAAGTTTAAAATAGCGTTAAAATTAATTTTTGAAAGTATAAGTCAATCTATATAAAATTTCCGCTAGATAGCGTAAGTAATGCTAAAAACCTCATTTTTGTAAAATCATTAGATGTTTTTATTTATTCGATAATATTTATTGTATTATTAATTCATAGTAAAATTACTTATAATATAGAAGCTTAGTTATATTGATTTCCTTAAATTTAATTTGTATATGGCCATTTCGAATTCTTCACGAGTTAAATTAAAAGTTCGTCCTGTAGTGGTCAAAAGGTTGACAACAGTTAGAATATAATTTTTTGGAAGAAGCATATCAGGTATTTAAGGATAATAAAAGGAATTAGAAAGTCCATTAGGGTGTAAAAATATTACCTTTACCTCATCAGCACTAATAATCGCTAGCATATAGGCCACCGCCATTCATTATCATAAAAGCATGTTACATACCCTTTTATATCTTTGGTTGATATCTCGCCTATTCGATTTTTAATATTTTGTGGTGTGGTTTGAACAGCACTGGAATATTTTTTTGTAATTATTTGTGATAAGCTAACAAAGATAAACTACATGAATTTTTTGAGTTCCAGGAATGGAAAGAGCTTTTGAAAACTGATCCTTTAAAAATTCTTACTCCTCTTGGTATTTTTCATGGGATGTATAAGAAAAATGTATATTTTTTATGTTTTCCTCGGCGAATTTGAAGAAATCGCAAGGGGAATTTATTTGATTTCATAAGGTGTTGTATACTGGCCCGTGCAGCTAAGCGTTTCACAGTTCCTCTTCCATCGCAAGCATATTTCCCATGCGCAGTATCAAAGAAATCTCATTCTGCTGGGGATGATAACACAAATTTATAAAATTTTTCTATATCGGAACAATAATAAATGTATTTAGGCTCCGGTAAAAAGTAATTTTTTAGAAAGTTTATTAATTTTTTATGAAATAAGCAGTTTTATCTTCCAGCGAATCAGATATGGCAACATAACTTTGATTGTAATATATTACAAAGGGATATAGGGTGACCTGGGAAGTGGTCCAGTTAATTTTCAGAAAAATCACATATTACCATATAATGAAATTTAAATCATTAGCCATTTTTTTAAATTACTTGCGCTACCTAGCGAAAATTTTATTTTTGTGCCAAAATGCGATTTTATACAACAAATATTATATTAGGGAATATAAAAAAAGGTAAATTAACTTATATTTTCAAAATAAAATTTTAAGCTATTTAAAATTATTAATGCCATCTAGCGGTATTTTTATTTTAAGCATTTTTCCTACTTAACTTTTTTTTACCACTGAAAATTTTTATATGAACAGTTCTAGGTACTCTTTACAAAATATCTGAAATTTGGAAGAAAAAAAATTCATATTAACATTTAAAAAAATTAATTACAAATTTTTGACCGCACTTAAAAAAAAATATATAAATTAATTTTAGGGCTACAAAATGAGCCATAGTAGATATATATAGTGCATCTAATGGAAATCCCAATTTTAAAAAATCATTTTTTTCGAAAAATGACCAAGCAGAGTCACTTCGAAACCCTATATCTTCGGTTCTAGTAAAATTAAGGGGCTAATATATTGGATTCGTCAATTACAACACTTCATTAACTTATATACCTAATTAGCAAAATCTGAGATAGTCGGGTTGGGTTGTAAAGTGATTGATTTTTTCAACATATTTTTGTACATTGCTATTTGATAGTAACAGAAATGTATTCTTTCTCTTTATAAATATAATTTGACAAAAGAAAGAGGATTGTAAATATTATTTTTTAAATAAGATAAAATTTAAAAAATGTGTATATCATTATATAATTCTAACATTTCCAAAAAATCAAACGTGTTCGTGTTCAACGTTCATTGGTAAAAATCGATGGGTTCATGTTGTTCAAAATTTTCGGAATAATTATTTTTCATTTAATATTTAATCTAATATAAATAAATATCATATATTCTTTAGTCATATTTAAAATCTGGGTCTCTTATGAAGATCAAAAAATTTAGGAAATGAGGGGGGGGGGGGGGCAGGAGGACAAATCCCCCCAAAAAATACAGATGCCGGATATATTTTTCAAAAATATTATTGTTTATATTAATTTATATTTGCTAATATTTATTCCTATCTAATATTAAATATATATTTATATTTATCACATTCATCTATTATTTTATCAATTAATTTCGATTTCAAGTTTTCCTTGGCGTAATATTTACCTATTATTTAAAAAATTCTAGTGGCGTAATATTTATCTACCATTTTCAAATTTCTAGTCAAATAATAATTATTCTGAAACTCCTTGTCCATCAGGGAGAATCAAATTGCAAGCTTGTCCAACGAGATGGAGTCTCCGCATCAAGCAGTAACAGCTTTAATGGAGTTAGAAGATATGATTATTAATGCTATTACTGAAACATCACGATGGCCTGTCCTCAGAAGCAAGAAAATTATTGGATTCAATACTTTTTCCAATTTTTTTTCTCATTAGAATGTATTATTTAATTTTACAACTATTTATATAATACTTTTCAAAAACATGACATTGAATTGATTAAGAAGATGAGAATAGCGGAGTGCATTTTATTAAAACTCAAGGAAATTATGGCTAATGTTGATGAAGAATTTCATATTTTATGTTATTGTTGAGTCAAAAGCAGAACTATACGTGTTTAATATTTGTCTCCCTCGACTTGCAGCAAGCTCATCGTCAAAACATTATTATAGAATCATTAAAAGAGTATTATAAAACAAATGCCCCCTCTTTTAGATACATTATAACCCAAATAAATGAATGGTTTTTAATTCATCATGCAGCACTTACCAATCTCCAAATATTACTTCCACAAATGCCTGTCCAACGTTTTTCAGATGGTGATATAAAAAATAGAATATTTAGATTTTTATCATGGATATTAAAGTATCTTATGATGCCTTATTAGCTGAATATATGGTTGATATAGTCCCAAAAAATGCTATTGATGCTTTGCATCTTAAACACATTTTAGATTATATTTCCAATGTATTAAAATGGTTCTATATATATTAGCAACTCTTCCAGTAGTAAACTAATAAGAGAACATTCTCTTTTTTAAGAGATAACAGAGCCCTGCAGATGTTAAGAGATAACAGAGCCCTGCAGAGGTGCCATTTGCAGGGCACGGCCCGGATTTTTTTTTCAAAATTTTTTTCGACTCGGCCTGGTTTTTTTTAAAAAAAAATTCAGGCCCGGTCCGGTTTATTTTTAAATAAAATTTTATATTTATTTTTGATTTTATAGCTAATAATGGCGATTTCAAATATTTGGTTTTAAAATATTCAGCCGGGCCTGGATATTAAAATATTTTTCAAATTTCGGGCCCAGCCTGGGTATCAGGTCTTTGAAAAATATACCTAAGAAGTACAACTTCTGAAAGTAGATTGAATGGTTTGGATATTTTGAATATTCATACGCATTTGACGCCAAGCAAGGATGAGATAATTGAAAATTATCTCAATCCTAATGAAGATTGGATTTTACATTGTAAATATATAACATACAATTAACAATTATTCCTAACAAACTTTTTGTGTATTAATTTAGATTTACAACATTTAAATTTTTTATACTTTCATAAATTTTAAAGGCTCAAAAAATTCGAATTTCTATTTTGCGTCATTTAAGTGATTCAATGGTGGTTATATTCACTTTATATTTTATAATTCACATTTATTTTATAGTTTTTCATATGCCACAAGTTATAACCGTTTAATATTTTTTAATTCACATTTATTTTATAGTTTTTTATATTACCAGTTTATATATATAATTTTTTTATAATTCACATTAATTTAAAATTGTATATTAGAAATAGTTATAAGTTCTAATAAATTTATGCTTGATATTTTTAAATAACAATAATATTTCTTAAAAAATTTATTATCCCCCCAGACCAAATTCCTGCGGACGCGACTGGGGCATACTCAAAAAAGATTTCTGAGCAAAATAAAAAATATTTTTTAATATTATTTTACGAAAATATCTTCAATTATTTTGACCATAGATTTTTTGCTAAATGAGCGAAAAAATCTATTTAAAGATTTCTGTTAAACCCTGTTTAAAATTAAAAGTTTTAAGTTAATAAATGTTTTTATTATAAAAAAAAATAAGATAACGTAAAAAACGAACGCGTTCGTAAGAAAACGGAACGTCATTCATCATTTCCTTCAAAAAAGGGAACTTCGTTCAGAACGCGTTCGTTTACAACACTATATAATTCTAATAAGTTTGTATGAGAAAAAAAATTTTGAACGAGTTTCTAAATGTTCAAACCTTTTACGTTTTTTGACACTTTTGGACAACTTGTTATAAAATTTTAAAATTATAATAAAATATTTAATTAATGCTTGCACATGTATATATAGTTTATTTAATATTTACAATCATTAATATTTAATTTACTTAATTTATGTTTAAAATATAATTATTATATTAATAATTGGATTCTATAATAGAGCGCAGGCTTTGGAGCAGAGGTGGGCGCCCGTGGAGATATTTTATCGGGGTTTTCAGCCCGAGCCCATAATTATTTTATCTGGCCTGTAAAATATATTTAGTACAAGTTATCCGATCTCGCCGTAATTATTTTTTTTATGAAGGAAAACAACATAATTTCGTTCAATTTGTATGAGTCGAGTTGTGCCTACCTCTACTTTGGAGGATTAAAAATAACATTAATTCTAAAATAGGGGATATATTATTGTTAAAAATTTAATCCACTTTCCTAGTGAGTTAAATCTAATAAATTTTCATTTTTGTTGTTTTATTTACACTAGATACACAAAAATACTGTCCAGCCTAAAACTGATCGTTTTCTATCATAAAATTTTTTAAATCTATTATTGGAAGTGCATTGAATTCCATGTAGACGAGTAAAGTAAGCACGCGACGCCGAACGCATATCAAAGTAACAGACATGGCAAATATTGAAGTAAGAAAATAAATAAATTTTTAAAAGAAACATCCATCTAATAAACTCTACCCAATAATATAATAAACGGTATACAGTCGCTATCCTTGGGATTCTGAGTTGTTTTTTATTAAAAGAAAAAAACGACGAGTATGGAGGACACCTACTGTTTGTTAAGATACTTCTAAAATGAATCTAGATTCTATAGATCTGCAAAGCCCAGCCCATTAAGAATCCTTGCACAAGTGGCCCGGCCCGTTAGAATTTTATCAGGCCTAACGTTAAAGTCTACAAAAAGTATGGAATAAATTAGTAGCGTATTTATTTATCTATGATGTAAAGGTGATAAATAAATATAAATATATGCGATAAGAGATATGAATAAGTAATATTTTGGAAAAATATTTTAGCCGACATCCAAATTTTTTAGTTGGGAGGGGGCGGGGTTACTCAAACGCAGCACACGTGCCTAATATAAGCGTACCAATTGATAAAATATGAAAAGAAATATAAAAAAATGATAAAGCAATTTCAAAATATCAACGTGTAATTAATATTATATTATTTTCCAAATCCCAAAGGTTTATTCAATATCATATCAAGAAAAAAATTTCACTAAAAACTTAGGTAGTTTAGAGGTCGCTTTTAATTATTTATTTTTATGAGTTGATTTTATTTATGCATTTACATATTCTAAATTTTAAGAAAATCTATTACTTTTTTCTTACCAAATATATTGTCCTATTTTCTATCTTTAGATGTACATTAAATTGTTTGTATATTGTTCAAACATTTGATGAATATAAATATTTAAGCGCTATATTATAAATAGATAATATAAAAAAAATTACTGATTTTTAAATTTAATTTTTAAGAATAAACTATATTTGCTATTTTAATTTAAGTATGCTTTGAACAAATGTAAATCTTTATTTCATTCATATTAATATTATATTATATAGCCATAATATCACCCAGAGACCTCAAACAGAATTTCCGATCGCGGGTAAATAAATTTATCGAACGAGAACGGAACAGAAACAGTATATTCCGAATCGTGGATCGTAAAAATCTAGAATTATAATATTAAAATGGATAATTTATATTGTTGATGTATCGACTACTGGTTAGTTATGTAAATTAAGAGAAAAAATTTAACTAATAAATCCATCCGGCGCCACAAATTATTTTATTTCATTCATATTTTTTGACGAAATGTAAGAACTCGTACCCCACCTTCCTTAGGTAATAAGCAATTTTCCCACAGCAGATGCCAATCAGGGTTGGATAGTATCGCGGATATTTTTTATTAAACCTTTCGAAAAGATCTTGTATTCAAGATATAAATTATTTTAAAATATCTATATCTTAATCAACTTGCATTCAAAAAGATGTTGATACATTAAAAAAATTATATGCTAATTTAAATACATTAAAATAATATTATTTTAAAATTAAATGAAAATGCTACACAGGAAAAATATAATTACAAATATAAGATAAGTATACTAAATGGAAATTTTTTTAAGTCATACAACATAAACAAATTTATAAGTGACTCTGCAGAATAGTTAATTAATTACTAGATTTACAACCGTTTAAGCCGATTTCTAGGTGGCTAAAAAATCGACAAAACCAAGTTTTTAGCCAAAAATGATCATTTTGGCCTCGAAGTTTTAAAAATACAGCAGCCCAAATTTGAAAGAAATTAATATATATAAATTAAAACGCCTTAATGTTAAAATATTTTTTCCACGGCACGAGCCTTATTGAGCCGAATTAGCCAACATTTAACCCTTACCTAAACTGCAGGTCATCTTATTTTGTCAAGCATATAAAAAATCGTATTTATAATGATATTTAATATCATTCAATTGCTAAATATAGAGTTTTTTAAAATAAATTTTTATACTAACGATTGATAATGATATGAAATATAAAAAATCATCTAGGCAATTTTTTTATAACGGCCTTATTATTATGGTATGGGGGAGGGGGGGAAGGGTTTCGCTTCGCCTTCTTTTTTGCGGACCTAGGCCAGGTTCCCTTTCATGGCTTATTCCTACTATACATGGTATTTCTTATATTTTGGATAAAAACTTGTATAAAACGATAAGTTAATATTAAAGCTATAATATTTTAAATAAGAAGACTAATATGACCAAAAAATCACATATTTTATTTAAGAATTGCACTATTTTTCTTATTTTCAGTCCCTACAAGGGGAGAGGGGGGTCCTTAGTAACTACTTCTAAAAACTTAGATTTTATTATTTTTAAATATAATTCTTTTATTGTTTTACTACACCCATCCATAACCAAGTCATTTCTGGTTTATGATATCGGACTTGACCTCGTGATTCCAATACATATTAACTTAATAATAAGTGGTGGCAGAGTTGTTAATCGCTACTTTTAAAAGTACGCTATCGCTATTTATCAAAAAAATTAGCGAGCTACCGCTATGGCTATTTGTCAAAAAATGTAGCGCGCTATTAGCTACTATTTTTTAAAAGTAGCTTTGGCTACTTTTTAAGCTACTTTTAAAAAAAAAAAATTTAGAAACAAATTTGTTTTATTTTTTGCTTATAATGTTATTGTATAATAAATATATAAAAATCAACATTTATAAATATTAAAATATAGTTAGTTTTGATTATAAAAAAATTTATGTAATAAAAATAAAATTTATGGTAATTTGTTGCATTTTATAAGTTTTTACCTTATGTTATGTGTCCAACTATCTGCCGTGGTACATATATATATGATATCTCTGATAACTCTATTATTAGAGCATCTTTCATATCTAAAGTTATCTGCTATTTTATTCATTAGTGTCTGGCGACATAAAATTGTTGTACCATGGGGGAGGGAAAGGGGTGGAAGAGTGGGAGATGTAAAAAATATTTTTTTTGATATGGGTATAAAATATAATAATCATCATGGCAAATGATGGATATCAACCAAGGACATTTGCTGAACTGTATCAATTATAAAATCAACAATAACTATCAGCCTAATTCTGAGAAATATTGGCATTTGTAGTATTAATTTATTTGGTTTGAATTGAATTAGTCTTTTTGGATGTAGAGTCGCCTATACCAAAATTATTTAGATGTTTCTCCATTTCCTTAAAACTATTGGCATCAACAGTCTTATAAAATAAACACTATTAATGCAAAAATGACAATTTACTTTTATGTGTTTCTTGTAACTGGATTGATTTGAGGAAATTTTTTTTTACATTTTAAACAAATAAATTTGAAGCCAGTTTTGGTTTTTATATTTATTTTAAAAAATTTTTCAAATCTAAGGAATGGGAAATTTGTATTATATAAGAACATTTTCTTCCCTGGTATCTTCCATTTCATTAATATCATTGTCCGAATCATAACGATCTATTAACACGTGATTTAGGTTTATAATACAAATGAAAATATAAATTACTAATTGAAAATATATTTCAATTTCAAAATTAAATAATAAATCGTAAAAATTATAATTAATTATGATATTGTAATTAAATTTTCATGTTTATACTTACCCTTTGAAAGTAGCTAAGTAGCGCGCTATTTAGCTACTTCGCGCTAAAAAATTAACAAAAAAAGTAGCCGCTATTAGCTATAGCTACCAGAAAAGATAGCAACAACTCTGGTGGGGGGGGGGTATTATTATTATATTTTAATAAATTTTGGACGATGTTTAGCAAATTAGGTTGTTATCCGAGATTATAGAAATCTACCTTTTGATTTTAAAGGTTCTAGACCAAACATTACAATCCAAAAAGGAGATATATATATATATACTTTCATCATTAAATATAATATTTTGTTTTAGCTTTAAAACCAGTGCTTTATGTTGCACTTGATTTGATTACTATGCAGTTTAATGAAAGATTTAATGATGAATCGATGATATTTTTAAATCAAACTTCATTAAAGGGAATGGCGGAAAAGTCAATTGTTAAAGATGAGTTCGCGGATATCTGAGAATTTTACCATTTAAATTCAAGTCAAATTTTTGAAGAAATGTTGAAGTTTAGAAATATTTATACGATTGCTAAAACGGGGGATGTAATTATTACACGTGATCTAGAGGTTAAAGAATCTAAAGATTTGTCAGAATCTGAGAATTGTATTTATTCAATTAAAATATTTTTATTAATACTTTTTTAGCTTCTTCTTCTGATGATGATAATTCTGAGACTTATGATACAGTCTGGAAAAATCCTTCATTTATTTTACCTTATCGTCGTCTACTTTAAAAATTTTCTGCTTTCCCTAATTTAACAATTTTATATAAATATTTATTAACCATTCCTAATACCTCATATACTGCTGAAAGGGTCATAAGTAAAATTAAATTAATTAAAACAAGACTTCGTAATATCATGAAAGATCCATTTTTTAATAATTTAACCATTTTATCAATGGAAATCAATTTATTTAAATAATTAAATAATGATGAAATTATAAATTCTTTCGCTTTCTCTCCCCCTAATTTGTCTAAATTATTAAAAATAATATTTTTAAAATATATATTTTTTACATTTTATTTATATTATATGAAGATTGATGCAATAAAAATTTGAAATTTATTGGTATCAAAAAATAATTAACCATTTTTTCGAATGGGGAGGGGGGTACTAGGGGATATTCTGCTTTCATCGCTCAGAAAGTGTAGGGGCCACTGTCGTAAAACAGCGACCCGGAAAAGGGACAAATATTATTTTTAAAATCTGGGTCCGGCTTAATCTAAAAAAATACAAATTCGGGCCGGTGTAGAATTGTTAAATCACTATCTTCTAAAAACACTAGGTTAGTGATTCTACAATTGTTGCAAAATTACTATCATAGTGATAATGACTGAAATGAAAATTTTACGAATAATCACAAGTTTTAAATTTATTTGTTGGTGTTTTAAGATATTGATAAAGTTGAATAAAAATATATTGTCAATTCCTCAACAAATCATATTTTATATAGTTATGACAAAAGTTTTATTGATGTTTAATATATTGAAAGCGAAATTATTACTAATTTAATTTCTCATATTAAATTATAGACTAATTATGGATAAAGATTATTATTAAAGATTAATAATCATTATAGAAAAGCAAAGAAAGTATGATCAGGGCATGTAAAAAAATTGTGCCAGTTTGTTGATTATTAAAAAAGTAAGACTAGAACCATTGAAGATAACAAAATCACAAAGTAATAGTTTTACATGGGAGTTGCAATGACTGTCAAAGTTAGGCATAAAAAATCAATGGCAAAATTTTAACCAGTTTTGGCAAGTCGGATAATTGACTTGTCAAATTCAGTCAATTAGCCCCACCTATAGAAAATTCTTATATATTATTGATTTTCGGTGGTCCTTACATAATCTTTGTTAAAATTGGCTAAACAAGCTATAATTCTAAAATATGGCATTTTTTGTTTTTAATTAATGTCTGAATTTAACCAATAAAGTAGCTAGTATAAAGGAAAAATTTATTAGTAAGATTTTGGTCAACCTAAACCTCCGAATTCCACAACCATGTCTCCTTATGTCTAATCGGATCTTTTGTCCATCCACGTAACACCTCATTGTTCTCGTCTAGGTTTTTTCACTGTTGTCGTTTATCCCAGATGCTTGTGCTATGCCCACCTCTCTTATCGCCAATGTTTTGTCTAGTACTCTCCTTAATTTCCAAACCTTGGCACACTGACGCCTTTAAAAGTGAGATCTCCTATAACTAGTCAGTGCTGCTCAATACATTCATCTCCCGGTATAATTTCACATTTTTATCTATGCTATTATCACATCTCCTCACTAACAAATAACCCACTGCACTTTTAACACTACCCGACTTGTAAGCCGCCAGCTTCACTGATTCTTTCTTAAACATTGTATTACAAACTATCAAATTCATAGCATCACCAAAATCCAATTCTCTCCCCTTCTGGATTTCTAGTGCCGAAACTAAATCCTCCATGTACTCCCTAATAATCCACATTACTCGCTCCAACATGTCCATTCAGACACGCCAGAATCCCCTCTTCATCTGCCAGTCTCGGTGTCACCTACAATAGTGTCCCAAAATGTATCTTTCTTTACTTCACCTCTTCCATCTGAGGAACATATGCCGAGATATTATTGCATACCCTTCTTCCAAACATCGATAGGTCATGAACTAATTTATACTTTGTCAAATGAAAAACTGTTTCAATAAAATCTAATTTGTTATCAGTGAGCAGGAATAATTCATTTTTAAAACGAATATTATTATGAATATCTTCAAATAAAACTGTTAAACCAAAATTAAAAATTTGTTTTTAACTAAATAAATGGGAGTTCTATTATTTTTAATTTTAGTTATTGATTTGAAAAATTGGATCAAAAAACGATATCTACCTCTAAAATAGTTTGGTACTAGAATGTGAAATTAGCAAATTGCCATAAAACAGTAAAATTTTTAAAATCCAAGCCAAGTTAAAAATTAAATTATAAGGCTAGAAAAATATGAGGGGTTGAGTTTTCCGTAGTAGAAAATGGAGTGGGAATTTCAATGGAATAACAATATTACAAAATGCTAACATCAGTATATTTTATTTGATAGACAGTTAAATATAAGCTTTGCCCTACTCTTTTTATATTAGCCTACGGATTTAAGTAATAGCATAGGACTATTACGAGCATGCGTACATGTGCCTTGCACACAAACGTGTGAAGGGCTCCTCATTTCCTTCTTTATATTAAATATCCAGTTGGATGGATTTGAGGAAAACTTAGTATAGATCTGTTGTATCCACAACTAGAGGGTGAAACGTTTTCATTATGTATCACGTAAATTATAAGGTTGGGCTTATTTTAATTATATTAAAATCAATTAATCATTTGAAACTAGAATCATTCAAAATTCATTTACTGCTCATATTTTACATTTTCTTCAGAAATAATTCAGAAAATAAGGCTAAAATTATTAAAAATAATGAAATTTTAAAAATCCCAAGGCAGGTGGACAGTAAAAATATTTTAAAATTTAAAATCTGGGCCAGGATTAATTTAAAAATTCCCAGAAAGGGCTAGACCAATTTTTTTTTAATATCCAGGTTTGAAAGATATATTTATTAAATCCCAGTCAGGCTTAATATTTAGAGCTCTGCAGGTCCCTAATATAAATAAAGTAAATATTAAAAAAGTATAATATTTTATGATTCAAAATTGGTTATGAGTAGAATATTATAAAAAAAAATTATTTAAACATAATATAAAAATCAAGTATATAATCAAGTATATAAAAATCGAGTATATAAAAATCAAGCATATAAAACTATAAAAATCAAGCATATAATAGTATAAAAATCAAGCACATAATACTATAAAAATCAAGCATATAATAGTATAAAAATCAAGCACATAATACTATAAAAATCAAGCATATAATACTATAAAAATTAAGCATAAAGTCAAAATATAATAATATAAAAATCTTAATAAAAATAGATTAAATAGCATAGTCAAATATTTTTTAGATTGGTTCCCAAAAAAGATCCAGTTATATTTAAAATATCAATTTGCAACTTTTTGCTGTAGGATGAAAAACTCTCTTATTTCTTTAGTAAATAACTAGATTTTTAAAGTTTTAAAAATTTGTATTTTAAGGGAGAAAATTCCAATTTGATGATAATACATTGTAGTGAATATACAGTTTGATATTTTATTTTTGTTTCAGTGGTTAGGAAAGGATTCAAATTTTTGTCTGATGGGAAAGAGGTGACATAAGCGAAGTCCCAAATAGGAGATTTGCCTTCCTCTCAAGGGATTGTGACAATCTTTTCTCAGGCTAGATGACAGATGGGTAGTTCAGGAATGTTTGGGAGAAGCTCTTAGGCTCTGAATTATTCGATTTTGAGGTATGGCCCTGGTGTTGCTCCTGACTATATAAAAAGTTAAGTCTTGAATCATTTTATATTTTATTCATAAGGGGGGACTCAGCACCATCAGCCCAAAAAAAGTCTGGGACATCATGTCCCATCCTAAAGGTTAATATTACTATTACATTTTACCTTCATTACATGAATATCAGCAAATAGGTAAATAACAATATATCAAAATTAGTGCTGTAAAGTAACCTCTAAAAAGTAACTTCGTTACCTTCTTCTAGAGGTGACGAGTAACAGTAACGCGTTTCTTTTTTTTTGAATAACAGTAATGCAAAAAGTTACTTTAAATTTCTTAAAAAAATTGAAAAAAAGGAAACATTTTATTGTACTATTATTTTTTAATATAAATAAACTAAGCCGAGTTTTTAATTCATATTAACCACTATTCCTTCGTTTATATTTTAAATTCTCGTTGTTAAATTTTCAGCCGAATGTTAATCTAATTAATATTCAATCAAAATTCAAATCATTATTATATTTTATAATTTATTTTAAGATTATTATGTCCATGGTAATTACTTCCTCAGATGAAGATAATTTAACCCTTCGCTGGCCCCAATTTGAAACATATTTTATATCAATAAAGAAAATAAGGTTACAAATCTACACTTTGTATATATGTATAAGCCCCAATGCAAATATTTCAATCTCAATGTCCAGCAGTTCAAACTTAAAAAAGCATATGAAGGTAAAAAGAGGAATTAATATATTATTTTTTACTTTAATAGAATATTAAATCATGTGTATTATAAAATAACCATTAAAAGAAGTATTCTTTCATAATATTTTGAACAGCATATCACGAAATTAAAATATAAGCAATTTTAGAGCTGGCAACCAATATTAAAAAACCAAGATGACAAAATATTAGTATAGGTTAAAAATATTATATTGGGTTTAAACAATATCTTTTGTTCCTGTTTTAGTATTACTATTGGTTTATCTTCATATTGCTAATAAATTTAAAGAATATAATAGTGATTTTAAAAAACTTTGTTTAAATAAATTATGAAGCAATATAGTTTTAGAGAACTGAACCTAGATATTTTCTGATTCCTTTTTAAATGATAATTCTGAATTCAAGATAGGAAATTGAAAATTATCATTTTTAATCATAATTTCAATTTTAAATGTTTTACTTTTCCATGACGATAAGCTAGTGAGGGATATGCAATCAGATTTATAAAAGATTTATCTTCCATTATTGAAAAAGCGAAGTTATTTTTAATATTTTAATTAAAATATTATAGACTGTGCATTCCTAAAAAATGAAAGAGAATAATGAACATTTGAATATTAATAAAATATATTGAAGCCAATCAACCACACTCATTGAGATGCAGAATTCATCTACATCAAATATAAAAATAACACAATCAGTTTTTGATGATTTAGTTTTTAATTTTATTGAAGAATTACAACCATTTTCAAATGTAGAAAGCACTGCTTTTATTAATATCAAAAAATTACAGCCAACTAAAAATGTGATGTCTAGGTATACCCTAGTATTAAAATTAAGAAATTAATGGATTTATTGTGTAGTACAACTGTGGATTCTTGGTCAGTTTATCATCGGTATATAAAAAATATATATTATAAATTGATAATATTGTCCTTATTTAGGGATGACGTTACACTGGCTACACCCAGACATTCTTGAGAGGGTTTCAGCCTGCTTAGTTTGTAAAAGACTAAACCAAAAGTACACATTTGATTAACTAGCAAAAACAATCTGAAATTTTTACCATGTTACAAAATAAAGTGACCAAATGCATTATCGACAATGCTAGAAATTATATAAAAGCTTTCAAGTAAAAAAAATTATAATATATTTATTATAAATTTAATAGAGTATATGAACAAGGAGAGAAATCAGATGATGAAATAGTTCTTCAGCTATTATTTGATCTATTTCAAAATCAAAATACTAAGATAGTATTGTATACTTATCTAAGCATCATTCCTGTTCAGCATACAATTTAAGTCACATTGCAAGTATTGACATTAAAAAGGCAAGTAACGATGTCTATTTTAAAGCCATTTCAAAAATTACATTTTCTAAGTGTAAGCTATTGTGGATTTAACATGAAAAACCTTCAAACTATGCAGTCATTTTTAAGGAAAAAATGGGAAGATAACTGATTAAACCAGTTAGTTATAACAAGATGGAACTCTTTTTATAACTCCGTGAAATTTATAGTCTTATTAAGGAGAATTGCCAATCTTTAAATCTGAATTTCAGAGATTTTAAGATAAATCCATTCATGGATGAATATTGTATGGTTAGTGTTAATTAAGAAATATGATATGTAATATGATTTTATAGGTTATGGAACCGATTGCTATGACTCTTTCAATTTTAGAGAGCAAAGAAAAAATGCATTTGGGATATCTTACTTCCAGGATAACTAATCCACTATTGGATTGGCCTATTTTTAAAAACGGCTAACTCAATATTCTAGACAGAAAAATATTGCCTAAACCTCAAGATTTCTATAATATATGTGTAGACCCTTGTTCCTTCTATGAGCAAAATCTTCCAGCTTGGGCAATATTTTTCTGGATGAAGTATTGAGTTAGCCGTTTTTAAAAATTGGCTCAAAACAAGCCATTTAACAACACTAGCCCTGAATAAAATTAGAGCTAAACAAAGGAAGAATGCTAGAACTTATTTCCAGTTTGAGAAAAAATCTTGATAAAGAAAGAGCAGACCTAATTTCTTTATCCAACACACATGCCAGAATATTCTGATAAAAAAAAATTTGAAGAGGAAATGAATGAAGATCCTTGTGAAGATATCTATTAAACTTATTTCAAAATAAAAATAACATTAAATATTTTTAATCTCTGAATTAAAATGTTTATTTATTAAATATAAAATCAAATCTCACATCCTCTGCACCAATTGAACATATGTTTAGCATGGTGAAAGCTGTGTTGAGAACACTAAGCACTCATGTTTGTCTGATCAAAATTTTGAAAATCAATTGCTGCTAAAAATAAATAAAAAATTGTTATAAAAGGATGTTATCTTAGATATAATATATTATTTTGTATAATTTTATTTATATTATAATTATATATATATATATAATTTTTATAAAAAGATCTTATCTTATATATTCTTTTTGTAGTTTTATTTATATTTTATATTGTAGGAAAAAAATTAATATTTTTTGTATATTAATTTAATTATTTAAGTAATGAGTATCCCATTATTTTTTTAAATAGTAATGCGCGATCCTTTTTTAAAAAGGTAACGAGTAACAGCTATGTGTTCCTTTCTTTAGCCTAACAAGTAACAATAACATATTCTTTTTTGTAGTAACATTTACAGCACTAATAGAAATAAATGCAATATATTATTATAGAACATTTTTCACTTTAAGGTTATTTAAAGTGGACATGTTTGTAAGTTCACTAATATTCATAATTAATTTTTTAAGTATATTATGATAAAATTATTTAAAACTATATTATTTTAAACCTATAATTTGAAATACTTAATCTCATAATTACTAAAACATCAATAAATGTTATTTTTATTATATTAAATAAATATAAATAAAAGCAATTTATATTTCCTTCAATTTAAGATTAAAATACTACTTTATTTATTTATATTATAAAAGATAAAATGCTAAAATGGTCAATAAAAATAATAAAAATTATTGCTGACTGTTGGGTTAATCTCCAAAACCAGAAATGATCATTTTAATATTTCTATACTATAAACCATTTTTTCATAAAGTAAAAATAAATAAATATAAATTTTTTATAATGCAAAAATGATTAAATTGTTTTTAACCAACAGTCACAACAATAAACTAAACCTTCTCCTGATGCTATCTGTTTTTTCCGTAAATAAAATTTAATCCCTACTGTCTAATAATGTCCACCTCTAAGCAAATATATAAAACATTTTCAATTTAGTCCATATATCCTTTAAAAAATATATAAAGTTTGCTAAATCAGAAAAAACAATCTAGAAGACACCAATATAGTTTAAGCATATTATTTTTGAATTTTTAGCCAATAATTTTTATATTTATTTACAAATAATGTAAAAATTTATGAAATTAAAAATATTTGATAGAATATTTTAATAAAATTTAGAAAACATTATTGGCTTTATAAAATCAGTTTAATTGGGGATAAGTATAAATGAGTTTAAAAATATATATATAAGATAGACATTATATATATTATTTTTTAATTATTAAGTCAAGAGTTGAATATATCTTATCCTAAATTTAAGCAAAATTAATTTGTTTAATCAAGTATGAAAGTTGGTAAATAATTCAATCATAAATATAGATATAATAAAGTTAATTCATTGCCTTTATGAAAATAACAATTAATTTTTAAAACACAATTTATCTAAAAAATTTAACTTGATGTAATATGCTATCATCTCCCAAGGCCCATTTTTGTTTCATTAAATTATTCTCTGGATTATTTTGAGGTCGTTGAAAAAAATAACGCACCATAGCATCATCTTGCGATCTATTTGTTGAGTTTGTTTTGTTAGAATTCGAATCCTGTACAGGAGAAAAAATATCATTATTGTTTTCCCAAGCAACTTCGTGCATTTTAAGCAAAACTATCTACATATATACACTAAATATAATTATAAATTTTACATATTTGTAAATATAATACTATGCAAAAATATCTGTACAAGGCTTTTTACAGGATAAACAAAAATTGGGATTAAAAACAAATAAATAATGCTTAGAGTAAAAAATGTTAAATCAATTACCGAAAAAAATTATAAATCTATGTATTTTTATTAATTTTCAAATATAAATTCATTCTTATAATTGTTTATATTTTATACTGTCATAATATGTAAAATGTATATATTATTTAAACGCTTATTAATATCATTTTTATTCCGATGGATTGCTTTCTTTTTTGATTGCTATAATGTATTATAGAATAATTTCATATTTTAATACATAATGTAAATATAAAGTTAAAAAATAATATGAGCCTTAGATATAGACTAAAAATACATTTTTTATGTTTCACATATCTAAAATTAGTTTTATACATTTTTAGCAAATTCATAGACTAACTTAAAAGTTTAATTTCTAATTATATTATCTCTATTAACCAGTGATGAAGCGTCAAGTTTACTACTAGGGAAGCAATCGAAAAAAAAATTTTATTTTTATTTATTAGTCAAACCATAAAAAAATTTTAATATTAGAATTCGTCCTTGTTTTTGAGTAGGTGGATCAAGTACAAATTAAAAGTTATTGCTTGATATTATATTTTTAAATAAGTTATTTTAAATCGAAATCAAAAATAGATAAAAAAAAGGTTTTCCATTAAACTTATAATCTATTCATAAAAGTTAGCGGAATATCTATAATTATTTTACAAAATTCTAAATAAATTTATTTGTTTAAAATATATGTGCATCAATGGTATTGTATATAATTGAAGTATCTTTGAATATTTGATGTAATCCATAAAGTATTTTAGAAGATTAGTTTATATAAAAAATCGTTTATTTAAATAAATTATTTAATTTTATACAATATATATTTTTAAATTTTACATCTTTTTTTAAACTAAAAAAATCTGCTTTACATAATAAAATATATCAAAATTTATATAAAAAAAATCAATCTATCAATTTATAAAAAAAATCAATTTATAACAACATAAAAAAAAACAATTTAAAGGTTATTATTAATCGGTCATATTAACAATAATTAATGGGCGTCATGGCCAAATAAGGATTTAAATTCCTTTGCATGAGAAAAATATCCTTCACAATCTTGAACTGATATCTATAAATATAAATGGGAAAAAAATAATATTTGTTTTAATATTATATATATATATTAGTCTTAATATTTTCATAATACATATTTATTTAAATTATATGCCCATACATATGAGATAATATTTGCTCTTAAATATTTTTATTTTTTAAATGAAAAAACATAAATAAAAGTATATCAAAATTATCTTAAAAGTATCAATAAACGTTAATTTTTTTTTTTAATATCTATACAAGTTAACTATGCAATTGTAGAATGCCAAAGTAAAACCTTAAATATTCTTTTAATTTATCTTTACAAAATTTTACAACCTATGCAAGTATTGGATGTCAAGGTACAATAAATATATCTTATTTACAAAATATTACAAATTATTCATATTATCTGAAGAAAAGTAAAAACATTATTTTTAATCTATTTTATTCATAAAATTTGCTTCTATATATATTTTTTTTCTACATCAAGATTTGAATACAAAAACAAAAAGTAATAAAATAAATAATAAGAAGTAAAATTATAAAAGGTCAAATACGATAAAAATTTAAGACAAAATAAAATCATTATTCAACAAAAATTTAAGACAAAATAAAATCATTTTTCAACATTCCCCTTCTTCTAAAAGAAGATTTCTTATAGAATCTTCTAGGCTGTCATATAAGCTGTCATAATGTTTGGTCAAGGTTTATCGTTTTAAGTCATCAAGTTGTTTCATAAGTCATATAATCGTTGGCTTGTCCCAATCGTTGGTTTGCTTAAATCGATTTTGCACGTTGGATTGTATTTTTTATAATTACAAATTGTATCTGATTAAAAAGAAGATAATTGTATTATATAATCGTAAGCTTGTTATCCTTATCAAAAGTTGTCCTCATGTATCGTGATTTGTCATGTAGCTTGCTTGAGATTACTTGTTGTTATTATCAATTTTCAAAATTGTTATTATCATCAGTAAGTTACGAATAATTATAAATATAATTCATCAAGTTGGATATAAGAATAAGTGAAGAATGATAAATCAATAAGATTGTTATACAATATTTTTACCGTTTTCATTTTAGCGTTTTAGTATTTAATTTACTTTATGCGTTTTAATATTTAATTTACTTTTATATTTTAAGTTATGTAGTCTTTTAAATAAGCAGGTTTTTGTTTAATTCGCATTGGTCTAGAAATCGGTGTTATATCATTTTTATCAGAAATTTTTATATTTTTGTCCATACTTCCCTCCTTAAAAGAATCCTTAGAGTCATAATAAATAAGTGTGTTAAAACAATTTCTTATTCTTAATTGATCTAAGTGTCCCCTCAAAATACCTTTATCTGTCTTAATTTGTAACATCATGTCACTTTTTTTGTGTGTGACCATGCCTTTACACCATTTGTCATCACCTTGTACTTTGTACCAAACAAAATCTCCTACGTTAAAGGTTCTATTTCGTGGTAAAGTAACGTTGATTTTGTTCTCCTTCTCTTCCAACGGTTTTAATAAGTCCCATTTAACTCTAATATCTCAATTGAACATTCTCTTAGAAGGTGTAACTCCTGTAGTATCATTACGCGTGTTTCTGTAATTAAATAAAAATTTGTCAAGTGTGATGTCTACGTCACTTTTAATATTCCTTTTCATATGTGTTTTGAACGTTCTCAACATGCGTTCTACCTGGCCATTAGATTGCTGGTGATAAGCAGAGATGTGAGCACATGTTTGATACCATAATCATTTCTATATAATTTATATTATATTAAAAGAATATTAAGAGTAATGATTTTTTGGATCTTCACTAAGAGTATTAAAACGGAGAAATTGATTTCATTAAAAGATATTATCTAATAAATATTAAAGTAAATAAAATATTAAACGAGTCCAAATTTATGGTCGTGTTAGACCATAAATTTATATTTGATACAGGGATACTATTAGTAGTATCCTTGTCATTATTGTTTCCCTCTACAAATATTGCATATAGAAATCCTGAAATCATAGGAGCAAAAAGAATAAAATAGTTGGACATGGGATTTCATATAAATATTTCTCAAGAAGAGATGTTAATAAGATTAAATATGGCAATTCTTCCTACCCAAATTTTTCAAAATCGTTACTTGTAAAGTTAGTGCCGTTATCAGTAACTATAGTTTCAGGTATTCCATATAGCGAAATAGTTTTGAAAATTTATTTTAAAGTAACATCGGTCGTAATATTTTAACAGGAACAATAATTGGAAATTTACTGTAGGCATCGACTATTATCAACCAATTTTGAAGAACGCCGCATAATCTATATGTATCCTTTCAAATGATTTGGTTGCCGAAACCCAGGGTTTTTATATCTTTTTAGGATTGTCGTGATATATATTACAATCGTCACAGCTTTTCACTTTCATATCTATGTCATTATTTACACCAGACCACTACATGTAATCTTTGGCTCAGGATTTGATTTTTCCTGATCCCAACTGACCTTCATGTAATGACTGTAGTACATTTTTTCTCATAGAAGACGGAATTATGAATTTGTTGCTTTTTAATTCCAATTCATTGTTTTTATAGACATTGTTCTTAATAGGCCTGTTGTTCTTAATATCATTTATGACTTGTTTTAATTCAATATCTTTCACAGTTTCATTACGAATTTAATTAAAATTGATATATAAATCCCCAAATTCATTTATTATTGTGATATTTTTAATAACTTCATCATGACCAGGGTTGCCATGTCAAAATTTTCAAATTGTGGGAGAAATTTTGATTATGCGGGAGAAATAAGAAAATTGCGGTAGAAATATAAGAATTGCTAAAAAAAAATTTGCGGGCCCGGCCAGGATTTTGAATTGACTTAATTATCCGCCTATTATTTTTAATTAGTTTATATAAAACATAGTCGGTAACTATTTTTCAAAATAAAATAACATCTTGATTTATTTAAATATATTAATTTATAAAAAAAAACCAACGATCTTTTTTAAATATAAAAGAATATAAACAAGATAAAATTTTATAAAAAAAAAATGATTTTAATTTTACAATTAAAAATATATTTTATGCGAATGTCCCGCAAAACGACCTCAATTGGAAATCTACCGTGTGTGGGTATAACATTATAGGGATAGGCGCTTAATTATCACGTATCACGTTTAAATACATAATTAGGTACTCAAAAAATATGAAATAATACAGATGCAACTACAGTTGCAGCAATTTTAATCACTTATCTTGTAGTACAACATTCACAGAGATTTCATCACAATGTTGTTAGAATCTTTTCCCCATAATATTTAACGAACTCTAATATAAATGAAAACTATACTTGTAGAACAAAAATGAGCAAGGCTATCATCAATGTTTTAGGACCTAAATCCAGGAGGTCAATTCTTGACGATTTGAAAGATGGGCATACATATGCAATTCTAACAGATGCATTTAATAAGGGAAATATTAAAATATTTCCCTTGATCCTCCGCTATTTCAACAAAATTAAGGTAGATAGCTAACCATATAATTGTGAATATAGCAGATTCGAGATTATCAATCAATTGCATGTCAGCTTTCTGATCTAATAATGCCTCAGTGAATTTGGTAAAAACAGAGTGTATTTACAGAATTGAGTCAGCACAATGTTGGTTGCGTTATGTTCCTAATACCCGCCATCGATGGAATTTAAAATTTTATAAGCCTTAAAAAAAATATTTCTTAAATAAAGATTATAAAAGCTGTCCTAACATTTTGAAAATTTTTTTCGATAATAAATGTCAGAGGTATATTTAGGAATGATTTCACATGTAGGAAATCTACTACATGCTGTTAATGTGTAGTTGCAATCAGAAGAATCTTAACAAAGACTCACAAAATTATGCTGCAGCATCTTTACAGTTAAAAATTGACAATAAATTTTATGGCGCCATTGCTAAAACTTAATTATATTTTATTTGAGATTTAAATAATAGAACTAAATGTTTACCGTCGTTATTGAGATATTTATAAAATTCCTGGTATGACATATTATATATTTGTTTAACCATTAGCTCGGCCTCTAATGTTATTAAAGCAATTCGATTTCTCTTCTTTTTCCAGGCAGTCCTAGTCAGGCTAAAAATACGCTAGGATGAGGCATTAGAATGAGGTAAGGAGACATACTCGCATATTTTTTCCAAGCATGGGGATTTATCGTTATTACGAAAAAATAAAACCCATTTTTCCTCTGCTTTTAGACCATCTAACTTTAAGTATTTTGGCGAATCATAAAAAATAAAGAGAATTACAATCTCCTCAAACAAGGCATCAATGTCCTTCGGTATTTTTAATATATTTATTAAATTATAAAACAATCAATTGATGGTTTCTGAATAAAGTTATTAAAATCAAATTTTGATTGTAAATATTCTAAAATTGTCTTAATCTGCTTCATTTAAAAATGTATTAATTAGAATATTATTTGAACATTTTAATATAAAATTTTTAGCAATAGCGCCATAAAATTTATTATCAATTTTTAACTGTAGAGATGAACAGAGTTGTAGCATAATTTGTGATATCTTTTTTAATAAAGAATATTCTGATTGCAACTGAATATTAACTGCATGAAGTAGATTTCCTACACGTGAAACGAATCCCAAATATGCTTCTGCCATTTCATGCTCGAAAAAATTTTTCAAAATTTTAGGACAGCTTTTAAAATCTTTATAAAATAGTATTTTTTTAAGGGTTTATAAAATTTTTAAATTCTATCGATGGCAGGTATTAATGACAACCACCTGATATATATCGCAACAACTCACACCATTCCAAGTCAGACCACTTCACCAACTCTTTTAATTTATTAACTCTTTTAGTTGATTAACTAAATTAGTTAAAACACTTCTTCACATTTCGACATCCACAGATAGAACATTCATTGCCTTCTTGCAAGAATTTATGTAGTATATGGCATATACAGCCAACTGGTATTAATTCATTCTTGTGTTGCCTCAATTCAGTTATTTGGTTTTAGCAAAAATTTACAGAGGAATTATCAGCGCAAAAAGCTGACTTGCAAATCATTGATAACCCTGAATCAGTTATATTTACCATTATTTGGCTAGCTACATCGTTGGATTTTTCACTATCCGAGGAAAAAATTTTAACAGTGTTATTAAAATGTTCTTATTCTTGTTGAAATAGTGAAGGATCGAGGAAAATGTTTTAATATTTCCCTTATTAGATGCATCTGTTAGAATTGCATATGCATGCCCATTTTTCAAATCATCTAGAATTGACCTCTAGGATTCAGGTACTAAAACATTTGTGATAGCCTTGCTCATTTTTGTTCTGCCACAAGTAAGGTTTGCCCTTATATTGGAGTCATATCAGGAAAATATTCGACCCACATTGTGATGATATAGCTCTGTGAATGTTGAACTACATGATAGATGTATAGGATTTCCGCAAATGTAGTTGCATCTGTATTATTTATTATTTTTGAGAATATTTTTGTATTGCAATCGATGTTGATATACTCCCCTGTACTGACTTATATGAATAAAATGATATTGATTTATTATTGGACAAAAATAAAACAGGATAGAAAGAAATTTACAAACTAGACATGTTTTTCGAATAAATGTTTAAAATTTATTTTAAAATTATAAAAATAATCAATTAATGTCTCTCAAAATTATTATTTATAAATATTATAACGTTAAAATACTTTTTTAAAAAATTGCGGGAGAAATTAAAAAATTGCGGTAGATTTTTGCTGGAGATTTCCAATTGCGGTAGTTTTGCGGGAGAGAGATGTCTGCGTGTAAACTAAAAAATTGCGGGAGTCTCCTGCTGATGGGGGGAGACATGGCAACCCTGGGTGCAAGCTAATATTAATTTTGAGGTTCCAAGAACAGTCCTACCCATTATAATGTTGAAATTTTTTCCCGCCTAGAGTTAAATTTTTAATATAATCACATGAACGGGAACTATCTGATTTACCAATTAGTCTAATATGGAAAAAAAACATGTAAATTCGATATTAAGGGAACTGGGAAGGCATGGACAACCACTATTAGAGAATGATGATAAATAAAATAAAAATAACAGACTCTTATATTATATCTAAATAAATTGTTGTTTATTATATAGGGTTATTGTTGTTTTTCAGATTTAATGTATGTCTTGCATTTCCGAAATTATTTGTCAAAGAATTTGATAAGGGATATATAAATTTTTATGTTAAGTAAAAAAAAAATATGCTATCTGTTTAAATTACAAAAATGCCATTAAACACTAATGAAACTTATATGCAAATTATTTATATATTTTTTAAGATATTTTTTTTTATTTACATATAAATTTAGGATAATTTTTTTAAAAAATAATGAGGATTAATTATTATGTATTAGATAAAATTAAGAGCAAATCCTTGTTAACATTTTAATTTTTAAAGGAAAAAGCGACAAAATAAATCTGGGTGGTCGTCTGGAGAGGAAATAATTAATGTATAATTTTATATCATTTAGGGTTGTAGATGAAAGTACGGATTAACAAAGCAGTGCACAAAACACATTACGTCCTGATAAAGATGATATGCCTATGCCTTGGTATACTGGTAAAAAAAGAAGGCAAAACGATATTTCTGTCAATGTCAGCATTGGTATCCCCCTCTAAAATAGAATCATGAATGACAATGTTAATTCAACCACAAAACAGTTGTAAGTATTGTTATAAAGGCCACGACAGAACTACTGCATATTTTTCCATTAATAAAGTTGATGAAATTGGCCGTACTGTACATTCAAGTTTGAAAATTCCTCTAAATATTCATGAAAGTTTCTCAGAGAATCGGATAAAGTAATATTTATATTAACTCCTAGTGAAGTGAATGATAGTACGGAATTAAATGCATATATTTGTTAAAAAAAAGGCAGAGGTGGCATAGGGATTGTGGTAGTGGTGATGGAGATATCATTTGGAGAACTGGGTGAAAATAAAATAAACATAGATATAAAACATAAGATAAAAAAAACAAAATAAACCTCCAGATGAGTTCATTTCAAGCGTAGTTCTTTATTATTTTGTTTACCAGTAACTCTAGAACGAATAAGGCGTTTGTTTAATCGTCATTATTTTTTTTTGCTTATCTTTAATAATAGATTCATCATGTTTTGTAGCAATGTGAGGGATTAGGGTTAGCCTAAACAAATAAAGAAATCAGGCAAAAATATAAATAAACTATTGTTGAAATTAACAAACATTAAAATAATGTAAACCAGTAGATGGATCAATATTAGATGCATGTTTCTAAAAGTTGGAGGGCTATCATCAAAAAAATTATTTGGGGGACTTATCAAGCCTATTATGATATTCTAAAGGTTTATTTTGCATTTGTTCATTATTAATGGCTGATATATCAATATTTGAACAATTATAAAGAGGAAATAAGATAGAGATAGTTTTCTAAAGTAAAAAAAAAATAATTCTCAAGTTAATTTATTAAAAAATTTCCCGAGTTTCAGTGTTACCTTATAGGTAACTCACTGAGAGAAACTTTCATGAATATTTAGAGGAATGTTCAAACTTGAATGTACAGTACGGCCAATTTCATCAACTTTATTAATGGAAAAATATGCAGTAGTTATGTCGTGGCCTTTAAAACAAAACTTATGACCGTTTTATGGTTGAGTTAACATTGTCGTTCATGATTCTATTTTAGAAGGGGATACCAATGCTGACATTGACAGAAATATAGTTTTGCGTGTCCAAACTTGAATGTGCAGTACGGCCAATTTCATCAACTTTATTAATGGAAATATATGCAGTAGTTCTGTCGTGGCCTTTATAACAATACTTACGACCGTTTTATGGTTGAGTTAACATTGTCGTTCATGATTCTATTTTAGAGGGGGATACCAATGTTGACATTGACAGAAATATCGTTTTGCGTTCTTCTTTTACCAGTATCTCAAGGCATAGGCATATCATCTTTATCAGGACGTAATATGTTTTGTACGCTTCTTTGTTAATCCGTCATTCATCTACAACCCTAAATGATATAAAATTATACATTAATTATTTCCTCTCCAGACGACCGCCCAGATTTATTTTGTCGCTTTTTCCATCAAAAATTAAAATGTCAACAAGGATTTGCTCTTAATTTTATCAAATACATAATAAATAATCCTCATTATTTTTTAAAAAAATTATCCTAAATTTATATGTCAATAAAAAAAATATCTTTAAAAATATATAAATAATTTGAATATAAGTTTCATTAGTATTTAATGGCATTTTTGTAATTTAAATAGACAGAATTTTTTTTTACTTAACATAAAAAAATATATATCCCTTATCAAATTCTTTGACAAATAATTTAAGAAATGCAAGACATACATTAAATTTATCTGAAAAACAACAATAACCCTATATAATAAACAACATATTTTTTAGATATAATTTTAATTGATCATATCACAAAAAAGTATAAGAGTCGGTTATTTTTATTTTATTTGTCATGATTCTCTAATAAGTGGTTGCCCAGGTCTTCCCAGTTTCCATTAATACGGAATTTACATGTTTTTTCCCATATTAGACTAATTGGTAAATCAGATATTTCCCGTTCATGTGATGATATTAAAAATTTAACTATTCCGAGGTGGGAAAAAATTTTCAAAATTATATGGGTAGGACTGGGCTTGAAACCTCAAAATTAATATTAGCTTGCACCTGACTTGGGAATATCTTTTACAAATTATCAAGGGTTGAGCTGGCCTTGATAAACTTTTTAAAAATTATAAGATCTTGGATGCTTCCTAATATTGTGAGCTTGAACCTGGCATGACATCTATCGTAAAAAATGAATAAAAATCTCATTCCCCGTCATTTTTGACGCGCTTTCTACTAGTTTAGTTAAATACTAAAAATGTACTTTGTATATTTTTCAGTTAATTAGATAAAATATTCATAAGAAATAAAAGGACATATTGTGTAGCCTGACAAATTGGATAGCCTTAAAAATAGTTAGGATGATTAAAATAATATAAATTTAATTAAAAAGTTAAAAAAATGACATGCCTAAATTATTAAGTCTTATCAGGAGATAAAAAGTGATACTTTTGAATTATTCACTATTCATTTACATTTTCCAGAATTATTTTATGTTTGTTTATATATTCTTAAATATTATTTTATATTTATTTGTGCGCAAAAGTCATGCGAATGAAACAAAATAAGATAAGGGTGATTTATTTTGTGAACATTTATAGAAATGGCCCCAAAAATAAATGATTTAAATTGTAGGAAAAGGAAGAATAAAACTATTTACATTTCTACGTTACGTTTAT
This sequence comes from Gordionus sp. m RMFG-2023, assembly GCF_954871325.1. Classification (NCBI taxonomy): domain Eukaryota; kingdom Metazoa; phylum Nematomorpha; class Gordioida; order Chordodea; family Parachordodidae; genus Gordionus; species Gordionus sp. m RMFG-2023. The sequence goes on from NC_088778.1 coordinate 19,241,566, forward strand.
ATTTATCTGTTTTCAGATATAATATTTTAACCTAGATAAGTATTTCCTTATTAAGTTTAGAATTTCTATTTTAAGATTAGAGTGCACTCGTTATTCATTTTCTCCGTTCATTTCTACCGGAGATTATATTGGAAGATAAGGTTGAGCAAAAGCAACATTTATTATTTAAATTGCTCAGTAGTATAAAAGTCTATGTAGCCATTATATTAAAATGAATTCATTGTGTTAATTAAAACCATACAGCATCCTAAATAATTAAAACCATACAGCATCCTAAATTGTATCATTATTAGTCAGCAATTTATTAATTTTAGTTACACAACAATTTGGTTTAATTTTAATAATTCATAATCTAATTTATGAGATAGATGAGACATTCAGTCTAGTTTAACACAATTTAATAAACTTATTCAAATATTTAAAATTTCTAAACCAGGAAAATGTGATGAGAAATTCAGTTTAATTTAACACAATTTAATAGACTTATTCAAATATTTAAAATTTTCAAAACGGGGAAATGTGATTGAATAAGGCAAATTATATGAAGTAGTTGCTTGGAATTTTATGATATAGTGATACTTAGTGAAAGTAAGTGTTAAAAAGTAACCTAGTTTACATTTGTCATAATGTTTTTTGAACCACATATTCAGTTTAATTTAACATAATTTAATAGACTTATTCAAATATTTAAAATTTTCAAAACAGGGAAATGTGAGTGAATAAGGCAATTTATATGAAGTAGTTGCTTGAAATTTTGTGATATTTAGTGATACTTAGTGAAAGTAAGTGTTAAAGAGTAACCCAGTTTACATTGGTCATAATGTTTTTGAACCACATAAGATCAACCTGCATTCAAATTTCCTATTTTTTAATTAACACTTTCTTGATTAAATTTACACAACGCTTTAACCTAATTAAAGATTCTTATTCTTAATTTATAAAGTAGATAAAACATTTAGTATAATTAACTTAATTTAATATTCTTATTTAAATATTTAAACTTCAGAAAACAAACAGATATAAGTGAATAAGGTAATTATAAGGATTAGTTGCCTGAAAGGTTTTGTGATATTATAATGAAGAGTATGGAGTGAAAAGTGTAAGTGATATGTAAAGTGTTAAAAGAGTATATATCTTTTCTTTTTTTAAAAAAGAATTTAGCTTAATTTAATAATCTTACTTCTTCTAATATTTAACTTATGAAATCAGTGAAAAGGAAACTTTGATTAAGTTATTATCATTATTTTAAAAGATATTCCCATTTTAAGATTTACAATATACTTGTATGATCCATAGCCTTCAGCCTGTTTTACATGAAAATCCTAGAGTGCCCTTATTTAGAGAATTTTTTTAAATAACTGGCACTCCGATTTCAGGAATTCAAGGAAAATGATTAACTTGTTGAATCGTCTAAGCAGTATTATTAATAGTTCTAAATCGCTAAAAGTAATAATCGCTAAAAATAATAAAAAATATAATCTATTTAAAAATAAATTAAGACTGTTGGTAGGATCATCTGTTTGTATAAAATAAATAAATAAAATCAACAAATAAAAAAAATAAAAATAAATACGTACCTATGACATGACGTAGCGATGACATGACGTCACGATGACGTAGTGAGGACATTGGAAAATTATAATATAGATATATAAAACTTTAAAATATTTTAAAAAAAATTGCGGGAGAAATTAAAAAATCGCGGTAAAATTTTGCGGGAAATTTCAAATTGCGGAAGTTTTGCGGGAGAAAGATGTCTGCGTGTAAACTAAAAAATTGCGGGAGTCTCCCGCTGATGGGGGGAGACATGGAAACCCTGATCATGACATTCTTGTGGCAATCTCGAGGGACAATCAGGAACAACATTATATTTACCGGCTTTATACCTTATATTAAAATCATATCCTCCTAATGTTATATTCCACTTCTGGAATCTTAAGGACATAGTACTATTATTCTTAAGACCCTTGGTAAAGATGTGAACTAGAGGTTTATGGTCAGTAATAATTGTAAATTTTGTACCGATTAAGTATTCCTGGAACCTCTTTATAGCTAACATAATAGCGAGAGTCTCACGCTCAATATTGGTATAGGTTATTTCGGATTTTAATAAAGTTCTCGACGCAAAAGCTATTGGTTTTTCTTTGCTGTCCTTTTTAGTATGAAATAATACAGCTCATAAACCACATTTAGATCAAGGTTGCCATGTCTCCCCCCATCAGCGGGAGCCTCCCGCAATTTAGTTTACACGCAGATATCTCTCTCCCGCAAAACTACCGCAATTGGAAATCTCCCGCAAAAATCTACTGCAATTTTTTAATTTCTCCCGCAATAATTTTTTTTTAGTATTTTAACGTTTTTAAAAAAATAATAATTCTGAGAGACAATGCATGTCAGCTTTTTGCACTGATAATGCCTCTGTAAATTTTGGCAAAAACCAAAGTGTATTTATCGAATTGAGGCAACACAATAATGAATTAATTCTAATTAGCTATATATGCCATATACTATATAATTCTTGCAAGATGGCAATGAAATGAATGTGCTATCTATAGATGTCGAAATAATTGTTATGAAATGTTTTAACGAATTTAGTTCATTAACTAAAAGAGTTAATGAATTAAAAGAGTTAGTGGAGTGGTCTGACTTGGAATGGTTGAGTTGTTGCGATATGTACCCATCAAGTGGTTATCATTAATATCTGACATCGATAGAATTTTAAAATTTTACAAACCCTTAAAAAAATACTTAATAAAGATTTTAAAAGTTGTCCAAAAATTTTGAGAAATTTTTTCGAGTAGGAAATGGCAGAAGCATATTTGGGATTAGTTTCACATGTAGGAAATCTACTTTATGTAGTTAATATTCTGTTGCAATCAGAATATTCTTTATTAATAAAGGTTCGCAAAATAATGCTACAGCTCTGTTCATCTCTACAGTTAAAAATGGATAATATATTTTATGGCGCTATTGCTAAATATATTATATTAAAATGTTCAAATAATACTCCAATTAATACATTTTAAATGAAGCAGATATTTTTATCAAGACAATTTTAGAATATTTACAATCTAAATTTGATTTTAATAACTCTATTTACAAATGTATAAATATTATGACCTTGGAACAGAAACCATCATTTGAGGTTTTTGTAATTTAATAAATATATTGAAAATACCGAAAGACATTGATGTCTTGTTTGAGGAGCTTGTAATTCCCTCTATTTTTTATGCTTCGCCAGAATACTTACTTAAAGTTAGATCCTCTAAAAGCTGAGGAGAAATGGGTAGAATTTTTTCGTAATAACAATAAATCCCCATGCTGGGAAAAATATGCGACTATGTCTTCTCCTTACCTCATTCTAATGCCTCACCCGAGCGCATTTTTAGACTGATGAGGTCTGCCTGGAAAAAAGAGAGAAATCGGATTGCTTTAATAACATTAGAGGCCGAGCTAATGGTTAAACAAATTTATAATATGTCATGCCAGGATATAAATATCTCAATAACGACGGTAAACGTTATGTTCCATTATTTAAATCTCAAATAAAATATAATTAACATTATAACTATTTAATTTTCCATATTTTTTTTATATTTTATATAATCATATCTATACATTCGCGTAAAATAAATATATTTTTTACATTGTAAATCAAAAATAGAGAGCATTACAATCTCCTCAAACAAGACATCAATGTCTATCGGTAATTTTAAAATATTTGAACATTTTAATATAGTTTTAGCAATGGCAACTGTAAAGATGAACACATCTGCAGCATAATTTTGTGAATTATTGTTAAGATTCTTCTGATTGCAACTGCACATTAACAGATAGTAGTAGATTTCCTATATATAAAATCATTCCTAAATATACCTCTGCCATTTATTATTGAAAAAAATTTTCAAAATGTTAGAACAGCTTTTATAATCTATATTTAAGAAATATTTTTTTATAGGTTTATAAAATTTTATAATTCTATCGATGGCGGGTATTAGGAACAAATCGCAACCAACATTCTGCTGACTTAATTCTATAAATACACTCTGGTTTTTTCCAAATTCACTGAGGCATTATCAGATCAGAAAGCTGACATGCATTCATGATGTTCCCAAATCTGCTATTTTTACCATTATATGGTTAGCTTTTAATTATTTGAGGGGAAAAATTTTTATAGTTTAATTGAAACCTTAATTTTGTTAAAATAGCGGAGGATCAAAGAATTGCATATGTATGCCCATCTTTCAAATCGTCAAGAATTGACATTCTGGATTCAGGTTTTAAAACATTGATGATATCCTTGCTTATTTTTGTTCTACAAGTAAAGTTTTCATTTATCTTGGAGTCGTTAAATATTATGGGGAAAGATTCTACCTACATTGTAATGATAAGTAATTCTGTGAATGTTGTACTATAAGATAAGTGATTACAATTGCCGCAACTGTGTGGTTGCATTTGTATTATTTCTTATTTATGATGGATATTTTTGTTTTGCAATGAATGTAGATACACTCCCCTGCACGGATTATAATAATGTGATTGAACTATAATAAATAAAATAATTATCATTGAAATGAGTACAATAATATCTTATTATGTATTTAAACTTGATACGTGATAATTAAGCGCCTATCCCTATAATGTTATACACACACACGATAGATTTCCAATTGCAGTCTTGCGGGATATTCGCATAAAATATATTTTTTACATTGTAAAATTAAAATCGTTTGTTTTTTTATAGAATTTTATCTTGTTTACATTCTTTTATATTTAAAAAAGATCGTTGATTTTTTTATATAAATTTATATATTTTAATAAATCAAGATGTTATTTTATTTTGAAAAATATTTACCGACTTAGCATTTATATAAACTAATTATAAAAAATAATAGGCGGATAATTAAGTCAATTGGCCCGCAAAATTATTTTTTAGCAATTTTATATTTCTACCGCAAAATACTAACTTTCTCCCGCAATTTGTAATGAATCTGTCTCTACAGCGTTTGCAGTGTAGAGAGTGACGGCCTTTGGAGTTGGCCGACGTTTGATAGAGGATACAGTGATTAGGTATTACCATATCGCAATTCAGTCTAAGACCGATGGCGTGACGTAGCTCATCATTGCTTAGGAGCTGGCCAAGGTTTCGGGATAGGAAAGCCTCAAGAAATTCGTATCCACTATCTTCGTAAATGGAGAAGAATAGAGTATGGGCCTCTAGTTGGCTCCTCGATTTAAGGAATGCAACGGATTTGCCAACTAGAGGTTTATCCTAATCCTTCTGTAATGCCGACGATGGACGATCGACTAATGAGAGGGACTTCCATAGAACAATTGCCTGTAGGAGTAAGGGGTCAGGATGTTTTGTTAGTGTTTGAATGATGGGCTCGCACGACAGGCGATTCATCTAATAAATATTTAGATAGTCTTATTAATTTTTAAATAATAAAATTAAATCTATATTTTACTTAATAGAATTATAAAAGAAATTTTCGGGGGCAATCAAAAAAATTTATTTTTAGTTCAAGGGGTTAAAATTCCATTAAAAAAATTTTTTTTGCTTCAAGGGGCTATTCAAATTTCCCAGGGGGCTCGAACCCCTGAGCGCCCACCCCCCTCCTAGCGACGCCACTGTTTTTAATATATTAAATTATCACTATTTTAGATTTATCTTAAATTTGTTTTTAAAATTATCAGCTGGGATAACGTCGCGTTAAATAACCGAACGCTTGAAGATAATACGTTTAGTTGGTTAGGGTCCACCTCTTCGTATGAACATTTATGAAAAACGTCAAATGACCTAAATTGGCCACAAATATATTTGAAGCGATTCGTTGTAACAGATTTGACAAATAAATTAAAAAATGCTTTTTATTTTAAATTAAATTTAAATAGCTAAATGTTAATTAATATTTATATTAATACAAGAACAGTATATACTAAAAAATAAATTGCAGATAATTTACAATATTTTAGCAAACTCTTAATACTCTAGATCTATTAATATATAATATTATTAATAAAATTTATATCAAATATCTCATAATAAAAATTTAAATTAATATATAAAAATGCAATCTCCTTTTTTTGCATGATAATGTATAAATTGAATTAAATATTTGTTAGAATAGATAATATTTTTGTTGTATTTTGATTTAATCAAACTATATTGAACCATTTGATTGTTAGAATTGTTTTAAATAATAGCTTTGTTTAAAAATGATATATATATCTAAAAGATACTATTTACTTAGACTAATGGTATTTCTTTTATGGGCATTTATTTCCTCCAACTCTTGGTTCATAACTTTGTTAAAAAATAGTTATACCAATATAATTAAAATTTACTTGTACTATTTGTGTTATCTAAAACTGGACTATTTGTGTTATCCAAAACTGAACCTTGTAGATTAATAGCTTTGAATATTGTAAATATTAATTTGACATTTTACTTTGGTATTCTGCAGTAAATACATTTGATACTATAATATAAATACACAAGCATTAATTCAGTAATTAAGGATATAATTTAAGATTAAATATTAATCAAATTTGGATTGGTTTGCAAGTTTCTAAATGCTTTATGGTGATGCCAAGATAGTGATATTAAAAGACATGTTTTGTATGTATCCTAAAATGCATTAACATATGATTTATAAGTCCATACTGAATTATGTTAAACTATATTTTAAAAAATTAAAAGGAGGATTAGTCTTAGAATCATTTTTTTTAGGTATAATCAGCTAATCTACGTTCATAAAAATTCACTTAACTAAGAAATAATTAAAACAAAAATTATCTTCGTGGGCTAGTTTTGGCAATATTATATATGTATTAATATTTCATGCTGACAAATAATGGATATCCAAACTACAAAATGGCGCTACAGCTGATTGCAATATGAGGACACTTTTATCATGCATTTAATGAATCGCCAATCAACGAGGCTCCGAATTTTTAACGCCACAGTCATTCCAGTCCTCCTCTACGGGAGCGACACTTGGGAAATAAATAAATCTCAGACAAAGAAAATACAAGTTTTCGTAAACCGCTGTCTGCGCCAGCTCAACGGTATTTTCTATCCAAGAATAATTTCGAATGCCAGCCTATGGCGAATCTCAAAAAATGTCCCGATCGAGACTACTCTCAAAAAAAGGCACATTCAACTCTTTGGTCACACCATCAGAAACTTCAGACAAAACATAGTCCATGAAGCTATAATCTGGCTCGAGTCTCATGAAGGTAAAACATACGGTAAATACAAGTCATATTGGCTATACAGAACGATAAAAGAAATCATAAGCCTAAATCTGACGATGGAACAATTCATACGTCTAAACAATAATAAAAGCTCAATAAAAAAGCTTCTAAAAATTAAATCGGGCTACCTGCTCCCTCCAAATCTCTTAGCCCCCCCAGCAACATAAGCACCACTTTCCTCCCGCCATGGTAAACATACATTTATTTATTTATTTATAAAACTCTTCATGTACCTAACCTTGATATAATTATCCAAAATATACTTAACTCACTAATCTAATATTCTTAAATAGTAAGGCAGATTTATTTAAAAAATATATCATATTTATATTAAATAAACAAATTCAATATAGACCATAAACTTAAAATTTACCAATACCCCTCCCTATAATTTACATTTTACTTAATCGGGTACGGGCTTTTCTCTCTCTTCTTATTTCCCGTAGGCGTTTAAGCAAGTGGTTTCGCCTCTTGCGCGCACAGGTAACTGCAGCCTGCCCAAGAACTGTGGATGGGCTCATCTCATAGGTTACCCCCAAATTTCTTAACCCAATTAGATGGGATGAGATAGTCCAAGCGTAGCTCTGCTGTTTCATATAGCAATAAAGGGTAATTGCGCTTATTATGACGTATGACGTATATTCATTTTTCTATCTTTTGTCATCAAACCATTTGGAGTCAAATGGCAAATTATTTTTTCTAAAATTTCTAAAATTATATTTTTGTAGAAAATTCTAAAATTAATTGTAAATTAAATAATATATACTTTAATTTCTAAATTATTTGTTGATCTATTGGAAATTTTGGGAATCAATTGGAAATAAGACAAATCACCTATTAAAAAAAAATACGAACTAGAGGGACGATATGTCACTTGAAATTGCCAAAGATGCTGTTATTTGTTATGATTCCTATATGAAAGGGGCCATAAAAATTGGTTAATATTTAATATATTCCTTATGCCATTTATAATTAGGGTTTAAAACGATTATACATCCAAAAAGTAAGATTTACGCCAATGGTGGTCAAATATTATTTGGTGATCATAACATTGTAGAGGAATTATGCGTTATAACAAACAAGTAATGCATTTTAGATATATACTATAAAATTTATTTATCCACCCAGGAATAAATCAGATGATAATATACATCCTCTAATGATAGGTTCAAACAACATTTTTCACTTAGGAACAAGTTTTTTTAAAATTATAATATATAATACATCATGCTGAGGTATTTTATAAAGATATAGAGTTTTGAACATATAATTCCGTAATTTTTAAAAATTAATATCAAATTACTATTGTTTTGATAATCTTTTTTTTAAAATATTTTTATTAACTTTTAATACTAATTATTATTTAAAGTATCTAATAAATATAATAATTTATCAATCAGTTGCAGTATGCACACACTTATTCAATAGATGCTGAGGATGGCAGGGGATTATCATATTTTAGAAGATAAGTATCTAAGGTTTTCCAAAGCTATATCTTTATTCTTGAATAATTTTGATAGTTTAATTTCTAAGTCAGCCTAATCATTCAGAAAAGCCTTTTTTTTTATTTTGGAAATGAGTCTTGACACTAATCCAATCATGAATGTCTTATTAATCTTTCCACAATAAAGATTTTAAATGCTGTCCTTTCTTCATTTGCACTTGGTAATGATGAAGATAATTCAAAATTAATACATCACTACATGGCTTCAATATGATTGAGGACATCCAAATTACCAATTAAAATAATTGCATATCATCCAGAAATTTTTTTTAAATCTTGGGAATGAGTCTTGGCACGAATCTCATCCAAAGATGTCTTATTTTTATCAATTTTCTACAAAAAAGGGAATTAAACACTGTCCTTTCTTCATTTAGACTTTAAGATAATGATGAAGATAATTCAAAATTAATATTATCATCACTAGCACTACATTTCAATATAATTGAGCACATTAAGGTATATAATTTTATTTTTTATTTAAATAAATATAAACTAAACAATAATATAAATGATTAATATATAAAAGTAAAATAAAAATTAATGTGTTATTTCAATATATTACCTGATTATTTATTAGAAAGAAATGACATTAATTACCACATTACTTTTGGAATATCAGTATATAGCAATACTGACAATAAGTTTATTTTAATTGCTTTTATTTGATTTAAGCTTTTAACCAGGGTTGTGCATTTGACTGGTCAAATACAATTCGGTGTCAAATATGGTCAAATTCAAATAAATGTTTTTTACACCAATATTAACTTTATTTTGCATTTATATAATATTATATTAAATCTATGTATAATAATAAATATAATAATATTTTTTAATTCATTCTATAGTCAATGTTTCACCCTCCGTGGCAGAGTCTTGTTCCGATTCATATTCAATATCATTATTTTCTTTAATATTTTTAATCAATCTTAAATTATGATACACTCTTACTAATTTTCCTGCTGTAGAAGCCTTTAATCTATTTCTGTTTTTCGTGTGAATATTGCCCCAAACTGACCAATTTCTTTCAGAAGAAGAAGTCGAACTAGGAAATGTTAGTAAAATATTAGCGACTTCTCTTAATGGGCAAGGTGGGCAAAATGCATTCCACCAACTTGAGGCCGAAATTTGATTGTTTCTTATGGAAGTTACAACTTTCCACATATTATGGCTATTAAATATACCGCTTTTGCTTCTGAAATTTACTATATTACTCAAAATATTTTGATTATCACCACCTTGTAAAATACCCAATTATTGTATTATATTACATGCTTCATCAAATTCAGTATTAGTAAGATGCTCCCCTTGATATTGGGGGTCCAATAAATAAGCAGCATTGTGAGCACATGTATTTAGATCAGTTTTTCTCTTTTCAAACATAACCTTAATTTTTTTTTCTTGAGATGGAGAAAATATAGAATCATGGCATGATTGTATTATGTGTTTTTCCAAATTAAGCATCTCGTTTTTTACTTGGGCCAAAATACATTTATCCCCTTGCACTTTCAACAATGAGGTAGCTAAAGGTTGGAGTATAGCTAAAAAAATTTAATTTTTCGTCCAAAATTCTTCGTTTAATATATTATTGGTAATTTCTATGGGACAAATATCACAAACAGCTTCTTCAACAACTGATGCTTTTAGAGCTTTCTTGCATATTTGAATTTGCTCCATACATTTTATTGACGATGCCCATCTTGTTTGGCTAATTGTATTTAATGTAGATGGTATGCCATGAAGATTCTTATTACGGGAAAATACTGCAGCTGGTATGTGTTTAATCTTGAAAAATTTAACAATTTTTTTAATTATTGAAATATGGTCACTGAAGGCGTTTCGTGAAAGAATAACTGCAATGTATGCGCTGCACAACCATAACAAAAGTTTAAAAAATTTTAAATAAAATATACATAATAAAATTTTGATTGATTTATTTTTGATTATGATTAATTGCTTTTTATCAATTCATTTTAGCAAATCATTTTAGCAATACTGTATTTAGTCATACCCTTGCCTCAGATCATAAAAAACTTTTTTAAACACAATTAATCATAATAACATGTCCAATTACTCTATAAAATAACACTTTAAGCATTAAAATATAAATAATATATAACTTTTTTTAAACACAATCAAACATGATAACATGTCTAATTACAATATCAAATAACGCCTTATTCCTTAACAAATATAAATAATCTATTATATAACATAAAAATATAAATAATCTATTATTTAACTAAAAATATAAATAATCTATTATTTAACAATAAAATTATAAACCTTTTATCAATGCCACATATAAGAGAATCTACATGAGGTTATCAAAATTCGAAATCTGCAAAATCATCTAATTTTGAAGTGATCTAGAAATAGTTCTAGCTAAAAAACCTACATCCACCTGAAGCTCACCTTCAAAGATTTTCTAGGTTTTTATCTTATCTCTGATAAAAACTATCGTCTTCCATATGATATGCTTTATTATTTGGGAAAAATATTAATAACAATTTGGCTCAACATTTATATTTCATAAATTTAAATAATATATATTATTTTTATTCATTTAACAAAACAAACACATTTATTAATTGAGATTATTTTTGAACAATTTATGCAATAAAATTAAAGGCGCGGAGGAGCGGCACTCCTCCACTCAATCCCGAAAAGGAGCTAGTTCCGCTCCCGCTCTGTGAATTTTTAAATACAACGACCCTCTAAGTGTTCTTGGAAAAATTAAGCGGCATGAGTTTTATTAAAAATGTAAAAAATAATTACTTCTAGTCGATATATTTTTTTTAATGTTTGAATTTTAATTTTTTATCTATATTTTACATATTTTTCTAATATAAAATAACGCTCCAAAAAATACTTTTGAAGTAGCATTTTAACACTGGGTTTGAATAATCAAATATTTTATAAAATGTTATTATATTTACAATATTAATTTATGTCTATTTATATATGATAGATTGTACTGCATCAAGAATTGGTAACAATAATATTTTCGAATATAAATGTAAAAGTTTTGATTTAAAAATTATATTTTAAAAGTAATGACTCGCTTCTACCCTCCATAAAATTTGCATTCGATTGAAAATAAATATGATTAATATTAAGTAAATTTAATACAAAACCTTATCACGAAACTTAAATCATGTAGATTTTTTTAAACTTAATCACAAATTCTTTACCGCAAATATACAATACCGTTACATTAGAGCTAATTTTTTATCGCAAATATATTGGTGCTGTCATTATTGTACTATTTACAAATTGCTAATGATGGTGTGAAATAGCTTCATAATGAAAAATTATTTATATTTGGTTTAAATAAACGATTTTAAACTCGAGCCAGGGCCTTATGTAGACTAGTGTGGAGATATTATATATTAGATATAGGCGAAAATTTGATGTTGGCTGGGGTTTTGTTCCAAAAATATAATGCTAAATTTTAAAATTCGTTTTAAGAAAAGTTTCTTTATACCGCTTGTATGATTTTATCACAAACCTTCATTGATATCTACACTCCTATGTTTTAGCTTTAAAAAATTTAATTATAAAAATCATGAACATAAAAAAAATTAAAAATTTACTATAAATTATTATATTAAAATTTAGTTACATCACCTTTATTCTTTATAACTGGTTATCCTTAATTGCATTTATTTAATAAGATTACCACACACATTTTGGGACATAGATTTCTATATAAACTATTATTATATAAAAAATCTTTTCTTTTAGATCGATGTTTTTTAAGCTCGTAAACCCCAAATTCTTTCAGTAGGATTGAGATCTGGAGCATGATAATATATTGATATATCCTTTAATGTTTTACAGATTTAGAGATAAAACAAAGTTTATCTTATTGGAAGGTGTATTTTCCTTCATGTCCTAATAAATGAATTAAGTAGATCATTATTTTATTTAGGAAATTTTGATATTTAACAACATTATTTATAAATAGAATATTTCTAGTGTTGTTGAAAAGTAACTAATTACTGTTTAAGTTTCATTTAAAATAAGGAATTCACTTTAGTTATATTTCAACAGTAGCCTGTTACATTGCAATTTACTTTATAAACTATTTATATAACCATCATTTTTAATATTTATTTAAATCAGATTAATTTTAATGAGACTAAAGAGGCTTGATTAAACAGGAATTTTAAATTTGGAAAACCTCTTTATAAGATGATAAAGGGTATATAAATATTTACTAGTTACTTTACTTTAACAACACTAAATACTTCCTAAACCTTTTGCACTCTTGCAACCCCACACCATTATACTCTATGAAAACAGTTCTTTATAAGCAAACCAAATAAAAAATTTCCGCTTATGTTTTTATTACCCTTATTATACTGCTCCAAATATATAAATTTTGATTCGTCGCTGACTAGTTCCCCATTGCTATTTTATCTTATTTACGTAAACCGATTTTAATTTTTTTTAAAAATGGTTTCTTAGGTTATATGAATGACATAAACCAAGTTATTGTTTATTATCTTACAAAAGGAATATCCTATTGAATGTAATCTTAGTTAATAATGAAACTTATTTCTCAATTGTAGAAATCTCAGCAAGTAGACAAAAAACCTCGCTATTTTTATATTTCTATAGTATATCTCTAATAGTAGATCGACTTTTGGTTAATCTCTCCTATCTTTTCAAATTTCCTCTTATATGAGTTAATGATTTTATGAATATAGTTTTTAATCTTATCTCTACCCATTTAAATTTTAGGGCGACGATGATTCATAATTTGCAAGTTGTATCCATAGTTTATTTTTCGAAATAAATTATTATATTTATATCTGCATCGACGCAATATAACAAAAACATAGAAAATTACATGCAAAAAGTACCTTAAATAACGCGAAAACATGCAAAATAACCCGATATCAGAGATAAGCTCGCAAAATATGCAAAAGCACAAGATATGAGGCAAAATATGCAAAAGCACCTAAAATGATTGAAAGCACACAAATGTAAAACGGCACAAAACATGAACAAAATTTGCAAGATAACACAATAAGCATGTTAAATGACAGTGGAGTTTTTTTAAAATCGAAAATTCCCTTGCCCTGCATTCAACACACTATGAAAATATTTTTCGCCTCTGATCCTAGCCAGTTTGTAAAGTATCACAAATATTTGTATCTAAGATACAAACAAGTTACTTTAATTTCTTAAAGTACAATCAAACCTGTCTAATTTAAGCATTGGATAATTATCATATATTTTTTTTTATTAAGTAGAATTTTTATATATAATTTTTTACTTTAGACTAAAAATATTTTGAGTAAATTGAGATTAGCCAATAGAGGAAAATGCTCTCATTTAAATTTGAAGGTCCATAACTCTGGATATATTTGAGCTAGAGTATTAAAATTTTGATTTGCATGCCAAGTTTCTTCTATTTTAAAAATGATCATACAAAAATCCCTTTTGGTCGATTTATCATGGAATTACCCAAAAATAAACTCATGATCTTTGTTTGTTTATATGATAGAATATGTTTTATTTGCACGGCATTTAATAGTGTCTTTTGGATTTATGAATATTGTGAACATTTCCTTTAGAAATAATATTTTAGCACATTCTTCATTGAGTATGATGATTTAAAAATTTAATAACCTCAAAATTCGTTTTATTTGTTTTTCTATTAATTTTGTTATGATGCATAAGTCAGAGTTGGGCAGGTCCTACGGAAAATCTAAATACAGATACAGATTCTTTGTGAAAAAATGAATCTTAGATACAGATACTAGTATCTTATCAAAAAAATACAAGATAAAAAATACTTGTATCTTATGCTAAATTAGAGTATCTTAAATACAAGATACTTTTAAATTATAATTACCAATTAAATTAGAATAGTTTTATAAAATACAGTTTTTATTATTTATTTGTAAAGAACATAACATACGCATATAATAAGAATGAATATTTACAATAATTAATAAAATATTTTATCATGAGTTAATTATAATAATCAGGCATTTTAATATTAGTAATAGCCCATTCTTAGCATTGATATGGGAGGGGGACTAGTATTTTTAATGGGAGTTCAAATATTAATTTGATAAAGAATATTTAAAATAGATTCATTATTTTAAAAGTTAATCAAATTGTTCAAATAATTTATCAATAGACCTTTGTTTCGGTGTACTTAACATTGTGCCAAAACTAAATAACCTTTCAATTGGAGCTGATGAAGGTATTGCAGTATTATATTTATAAAAAATTTCCTTAATGGAAGAATAATAATTTAGCATTTATAATGTATTTCGACTTTCTTTAATATAATTTAAAACCTCCAGTTTAATGTTATTTGTATTATGGAACTCAAGCAACATTTGTTTCATCAAAAGAAAAATAATCAGATGTTAAATCTATTGGTGTTTATATAGTGTTTGAGCTTGATTATACACTCTGGTACTACATTTAGGGCTTCTTTTATTAATATATTTTGAAACTATTTTTTTTTATCATCCGACTCAATCCATAAGTTCCTAAAATTTGGATATGATATTGATGTCAAAAAAGCCTCATTATATTCAAATCATAGGAAAATATTTTCTTAAAATTTATTGCCCATACCATCTTGGGCAGCTTTTAATAAAGGTAGACAATATTGTAAACTTGAATTTTTTAGATAACCTGTTTTTTTAACCACATATAAATGATATAATTTAATATGTTTAACAAAATCTGTGTTGAACCTTTTATCATTTTTTTTGTTTATACAGGTTTTATATTCAGTCCATTGTCTTTTTTAAATTTTATTTAAAAAAAAATTCTATCTAAAATTTTAAGATTGGGGAACTTATTTCCATAATTTAAATTTTATTAACGTCTTCTACACTACCATGAGTGTTAATCATCCTATAAATTAAAAAATAATACATAAAATTGACAGTGATATTCTATTCAGTTACATTTATATATAAAATATAATCTTTATACTTATTTAATTTAGTTTTATTGTTATTTTTTTATATATCTATCTTAATATGAGTTGTAAATTTTCCAGCTAATTATGATTGTCATTATTATAAAATATGATAGAAAATAAGGAAATTAATACAAGATTCTCGAAGAAAATAAAATATTCAATATGTGGTATTTAAAATTTTAAACATGAATTTTAAAAAGAATCTGTATCTGTATCTTTTATCAAAAAAATTAAAATTAAAAAGATACAAGATTCTTCAGAAAAGAGGATCTTAGTTACAGATACTAGTATCTTATTAAAAATGTCAAAAAGATACTGATTACAAGATACAAAAGGATCTTGTATCTTAGATACAAGTATTCGCAGTACCAACTCCAGCTTAAGTTTATAAAGATGATAAAATTTTAAAATATAAATGAATCCAATAAAAAACATAAATTCTCATTTTATAAGAAGTCTTACGCAAATGGACATAAATTAAAAATCTGCCCACTTAAAGTAGACAATTGTCCAATTTACCAAAGCATTTTTTATTAATAGGAATTTGGCTGGGACTTAAAATTTTGGTCAAATTAGCTAATTGCCCCAATTATCAAGAACCTAAATTAGACTGGTGACTGTATTTTAATTTATTTGTCAGTAAACATTTATTTTAATTAACATTTATTAATAAATTAAAACAAATTTAGAGGCATTATCACATATCTAATATTTACATACCCCACTAATCTATATCAGGTCTTCTCCCTACATGATATAAACGAATCGTAATTTGTTAACTGCTCGAGGGTTTCTGTGAAAAAGATTTTTTTTACTGTTCAAATTATTTTTCAAACTGAATAAATTATTTCTTAACCTGAAATATTTATCACTTTACTGAATGAATTATAAATCTATATACTGATAAAAATGAAATATACGGATTAAAAAAATACTGCACATTTCATAAGAAGTAAAGTTTAATTATTCGCGATTAAATTTATCGATTATTTTAATAATATGAATTTTGAAATATGTCAATAATAAGCAGCCAAGATGTCGTTAAAATGTAAAGAGGATACAGAAAGTCCTGAAGGAAAAAGAAATCCGTAAAAAGATATTCTTAATAATTATTTGCACGAAAGGTTATAATAAATAGCAGTAAAAACTGGAACTTGCTTATACAATATCTATAGTAGTTTTGTTGCCCCTGCAATTAAAGCGGGGAAAAATATTAAATAGATAATATCACGAACCGTATATCATTTTCCCTCGTAAAGGATTCGATTTCTAATAATATTTTAATTTTAGAGCCAATCAAAATCAAGCAAAAATAAATCAATTAATCATAAGATGAGTTACCAATGATTATCGGAATTACAATGTAGATGGATAGTTAACCTATTCCGATATATTTAGTTATTAAAGCATATTTTGAGAGCTCAAGTAAGAAATAAATTTATAATGATTTTATATAATAAAATTTTACCAATTTTAGCTCCAAACTTAATTCTGACCTAATTACCATAATTAAAATGCTTGATATTTTCAAACCTTAGTAAAATTAAACTTAAAATGCTTGATATTTCCAAACCTTAGTAAAATTAGTATAAACGAATAAATTTTGCCTTACCATGCAGCTTTTTTTATTCGAATACCCTTACCTGATGAAAGTGAAAGCTGAATCTAATCTATGGACAGACATATTCCTACTTGTTATTAACAACCTGTTTATAACTTTAGACATGTTACTGCCTTTAACTCTAAACTGAACTCTGACTCTAATTCTCACTACAAAACTTAAATAACTTTGAAAATCCTAGATATTTCTGTTTAGATTTTTACATAACTAAATAATAAAAAAAAATAACTTAAACCTAATAAACCGTACATAACTATCCAGGGTTGGGCAGTATCGCGGATATTTGTATCTAAGAAACAAGATAGTTTTGTATCTTGTTTATTTTTTTAAATTTTAGAAAGTATCTTATATCCAGTATCTAAGATACATATTATTTAAAAGTATTTGTATCTTAACCAACTTTGTATTCAAAAAGATACAGATACTTTAAAAAATTTTTATATTAGTTAATTTAAATAGTATTAAAATTTAATCAGAATTTAGATATTTGAAGATAATTTATGATATATGACGTAGGTCGTCATATAGCAATTTGCTAACAATTAGATTTTATTTGAATAGTTTTATATCCGACTATTTTAAAATAATGGAGGAAGAAAATAGAATAATATGTTTATATTCATCTTCAGATGATTCTCCAACCGAAAAATATAACTATAGATTTAAATTAAGTATTTTAAATGGGAAATTTTTTTAAGTACTTCAACATGATCATAATAAAATTACTGCAGAATTTAAAGAATGCCACAAATCTATAAGTGGTTCTGCAGACTCGTCATCAAATTTTGTTGAGCATCTAAAAGTATAATATATAATTATATAATAAATCACATTTATAATCATATTCATTATCATTTCATATTTCCATATTCATTGTCTGTGCCATACGATAAGTCTTATTGCCACAACTAGTGTTGTTAAACGACTCATTTTGAGCCGATTTTTAAAAATGGCTAACTCAATATTTTAGCCAGAAAAATATTGCCTAAGCCATGAGATTTAGCTAATAGATGTCCAAACCTTTGTTCCTTCTACAAGCAAAATCTTGAGGCTTTGCGTAATATTATTCTGGAGGAAATATTGAGTTGGCCGTTTTTAAAAATCGGCTCAAACCGAACCGTTTAACAACACTAGCCACAACAGATGTCGAGAAAGCTATTAAGGATTCTCCTAACATTTCTAAAATTCATCATCCCGCAATAGCCAAATGTACTAAGTTATGGAATGCTAGTAATAGGCCTAAAACTTCAGAACTTATCAAAGCAGTTTTAAACAATTAGTTACACCTTGCTGCACAAGATGGAATAGTATGTTTGATAGTCTTAGTAGTTTATTAAAATTTAAAGGCGAACTTCCTAAATTATGTCAAAAATTAGAATTTCCAAAATTAAGAGATATTGAAATTCAATATTTAGAAGAATATTGCAATATAATGTCCCCATTGGCTATAGCGAATGACAAAATACAAAGTGAAATCAACTGCTATTATGGAGAATCAGCTCCAATATTAAATGTCGTTAAAAAAAATTACAAATTTAATTCAAACTGTGCAGACCATTAGCTATTGCCGTAGAAAATTCTTTAAATAAAAGATTTAAAAATATATATGATTTTGATAATAACTTTAAAAGCGCATTTTTGGCAACTATGTCTCATCCCTATTTTAAAAATCGTTGGATTGATGGTGAAAAAGAAAAAAAATACTTTCAGGATTTGTTAATACATGAAGAATTATTTTTAAAAATAATATTGAAATTAATATGTCAACAAAATCTTCAATTGATGAAGAAGATGATTACTTTTGTTTTAAAACACATCCAATTCTAATAATTCAATAAATGATATTGAATTAGAGGTCCTAAATTATATGAAAGATGACAGGCGCAGTATAAATATGTTAAATAGTTAAATATATAAAAGAAATATTTATTAAATATAACACAATATTACCCTATTTAGCTTTGCTAATATGGTTAATAGACCAAATCGTCAAAGATTGAACGATAAATTATTTGAAAAATTATAAAAAATAATGTTGATTTATGATGCTGATTTATTATTATTTACTAATTATACAATTATTAAAAAAAATATCGCATTATCTTATATAATAAATTTGTTATTTTCTACAATTTATTTTAAATTTTTTTTTATAAATTTATATTATACATAAAATAATAAAGCTTTATACATTTTGATTTTGACTATTTAATTTTTTAAAAAAGATACAAGTATCTTATATCTTATTGAAATTTTTCTAAAGTATCTTGTATCTTAAATACAAAATTTTATAAAGTATCTGTATCCGAATACAATTTTCTGAAAATTTGCCCAATCCTGTAACTATCCCACATCCAGAAAGTATTCTACAAGCACATTATATTGCGTCTTGTACCATGTTATATTCAAATTGAAACATTTATGTCAGATTATTTGGAAACATAACCTGTGCTTTTTCTGTTCGCAAGATAGGTTATGATGAGGTTCTTAAATTTTTGGGCCTAAATTTATTTTTAGCCAATCCTGTCACTGGCCGAGAATTGAACTTTAGAAGAGATTTAAATGGTAGGTTCTTGCTGTTATCATTATTCGAAATTTTATCAAAATATTTCATAAATATCTAATTGGGTAAATTCTTTTGATCGGAAATATACTCTAAATGGGAACTGTCTTTCACATATCCATGATCTAACTGAACCTGCAATAACAGAACCTAAAAATTGAGGAAATTGCAGGCCAGAAATTTTATTTTTTGCATTTTCCCCTCCTGTTCTAACTTTAACACATTGATTAAGATAGACTCTAAATCCCGGTTCCTACCTACAGCACTACCTGTTGCACTATTCTTATAAAATATAATTTTAAAAATAAGTATAACCTTAAGTTTAATACAGTGTCGAAATTGATTCTCAGCTCGGGAATCATAATATAAATTTATAACGATCGTTTTTCTATTTTTTTTTATCTCATTTAATAATCCTATCTTTAGCCTTCACTTTATTGTTTTGCAATAAAAGCTTCGCTATAATAATCGTGATATAAGTTTCGTTATATTTTCCATTAATTATGTATACATATTAATAATTTTCTATACTTTTTAGGGTACCAGCGATAGTCATAGCCTTTTTTAAGCTAAAAGGCGCTTCTATATTATTGAAAATGCCTTCTTTTTTAACCATGATCCTAATTAAAATTATTTTATCTATAATAATATGAATATTTATTATAATATAATAAAGCTCCTATAAAATCACTTATAATAAAAACTGAATTGTTAAAAAAATCCTTAAACACTCAAAATAGCAAAATTATCATTTATGCTCAGATAAAAAACTGAATTGCTCATAAGAAATAATAATACTCAGATATAAAACTGAAAAACTAATTAAAAAATGAATCACTCAGAATAATAAATGAAACGCTCAGAATTAGCGTATTATTTGCTAAGAAATCTTAGAGTAATTATTAGGTATATAAATTTTCTGGGAAATATTGATTTTTTCTCAGGTTTTATTGAAAATAATCGTCGTTTGAAGATGAGAATGATTTCAGACCAGAATTTGAACATATAGAATCTAGGTCATTTGCCTCGAAACATTTAAATCTAGGTATTCAGAAAATCGATTTATAACATCCAATTCTTAAGCAAGTTCATTGTCTTACAAATTAAATCGCATATTATCTTGGGTCAATGAGAATGTATAATCTGGCAACAAAAATATTTCCGGTTCTATAATTTTTTTGGAAAGAACTCCCTGATATGAATAAATGCTTGAGGAACAGATAATTGGATTTATCCGCTTACACTACTCTATTCGTAAGGAAATGGTCTTATAAAATTGTATAGTAGTACAAGATCATTTAAAAACCTTCATTATCAAGAAGTGTAAGTCTCTTATTTTTATCAATAAAAATATCAAGTATTGCCATTTTTTCAAAATATCAAGTATTTCCATTTTTTCAAAATATCATTTTTTAACTGGCTAATTTTAGATATTTTATAATACTTTGGGTTTTCAATGGTAGTCTACTTTCCAAAGAGGTATTCTAGACTCTTCAGTTTTTAATTTCTCTCTTAATTTATACCATTACTAATTAAGACCCATAGGGAAACCCCATGTCATGATTTTATAATCTAAACCCTGCTTCAAAAAATATGAATAATATTTAACAATTCCGTCAATAAATAATTCTCCTGAATTTTTGAAATGCTAGAAAAAGTTGTCACCCCCTTCCACCACCTAACCTATAAAGAATGTGATTAACAGATAAATTAATGGTTTGAGATGTATTTCTTTTCCAAAATATTTTGTTAAACATAAAAAATTTAAATTTGACTCCATCCCTCCCTAATTATTTGTATAATGCGGATGATTAACAAACAGTAGAAATTTTTTTAACTATGGAGATATGTCAAAATTTTAACCCTCCCCACCGACTTACTTAGCCATAGAGTTATGAGTACAATGTAAACAGATCTTTTTTATTAGCTTTTTTTGATAGAATTGTCAGAAAGATTTTTTTTCTTCCCGCTAAAGAAATAATCCTGTGAAAAAAACTAGACCGAAACTGCTGAAGGAACGTATGGATAAAAAATTGGGAAAAATCTTTATAAAAAAAAATTAATTAAAAATATCTTGTAAATAAAGTGGAGAAAATATTTTTAGAAATTTTTTTTATGACAAATAGTTTTTTAAGAATGGTTTTTTTACTATATAACTACTAAAAATTTTCTTTTAAAAATTGAGATAATTAATTTTCTTTCTTGATTGAATACAGTCTTCACTATATTTTAAAGATAGTATGTTTTTATTGTATGTTTTATATCTTTTTCAGTTTTTTCCCTTGATATTTATTTTCCTCAGTTTTTTATTCCTATTTTTTTCCCTCGGCTTTTTACCGCAGTTTTTTCAGTCGAATTCTTTTCCTATGATTTTCTCTCGCTATGGCTTTAGATCCGAGGATTTAGAATGATTATTCATATAAATGATTTGTTTATTAGATTTCATCACCCTTGTCTTTAGAAAAAGTTTTTAACCCCCCCCTTAACATGAGCTTAGAATCTAGATATAATATTAATTAAAATAACACTCAAATTTTTTTTTATTAGTTTTTACCCCCCCCCCCCCCCCCCTCTTTCCATGATCTAGATCCCAGGATCTATGTTATATAAAAGTTACCAGTTAAAATAAAAAAAACATTTATAACAGCGAATTTCTGAGCGATTTAGTATTTCTTAAAATTAATAAAGATATTCTGAGAAAACAATTCAAATTTTTGCTTAACAAAATCATCTTAGATTTTTGTAAAAATAGCAAAATTCTTAGCTTTCAATATTTTTGAATTCTAAGCGATTATGTTTTTATTCTGAATGAATTGATATAAGTAATATTTTATTGTTAAGGTATCATTGATCCTGAAGTGGAAATTGGAAATCATTGTGTGATTGGTGCGCGATGTCATATAAGGGGACCTATGATTATACCAAATAATACTATCATATATGGAAATCCCCCCAAAAGTTATAGACACAATGATGATATTCAAGTTATATACTATATAGACTAAAGAACATCTATTAAAATATACTTAATTTTATGACTAATATATCTATCTTGTTATATTACATTTTTGAATTTAGTTATTAAATATTTACGATTAATTTTTTTAGTTTGATATTAAAATTAGCTTTTTTCATATTCTTACACAAACCGAACCCATAAATAGCAATAGTTTAGCAATAGCGATTTTTAATTTTTTTAAACTGTTTCCTTTATTCCTTATTTAATTTAATGATTATACCCCAAATTCTAAAAAATGTTTTCTATCAAAAAAATATAAAAAGCATTTGGCCAAATCACGAAAATGTAAAAAAAATAATATTATTGATAAACTTCAAGTTTCTGAGCGAAGAATGCAATTAGATAATTGAGCATCTTTAATTAATAAATATCATTAAATTGCGTTATATAATATTTACTTAAATTTTTTTTTTAAATTTAAAAATATATTTGTAAGTTTTTTAAAAAATATATAAACTTATATATATTTTATATAACAATAGTTACAACATTAAACTGCAAATTTGATGATGATTCTAAATATGTATAAATTTAAAAAATATTTTTAATTAATTAAAAAAAATTTTTTTAAAGTAAATCCTAATTATATCTTTGCTTAGAAACTGGAAGTTTTTATCAACAATATAATTTTTTTTATATTTTCGGGACTTTACCTAAACATCATTTGGGGCAACACGAGTAATTCTTTTTAAAAGTATTTGTATTCCTTTCATATTAGACAATAAATTTTTTGCAATAACTGCCCTTATACAGCAACCGATTATGGCCATACTTTTTATTCTTTCCTTGACCAATAAAACCTAATCTATAAGGTTAAATCGAAAAGAAGAACAAATAATTATTATGATAAATCAAATATACTTTTTACATTTTGTAATTTAGTTATTATATAATATTTAATAAATTATATTTATAGCCTCAAATTCTCCAAATTGACTTATTGTCAAAAGTTTTACCAAAATACCACAATATAATTCCATCTAATTTATAATACATTAATATATAAATAAATGTATCTAATCATATTGTGAATTTAAAACAAAATTCATTTGTACAAACAATAAAATATTAATTGATCAATTCGGAATTAAAGCTACAATAGTTTAAGGATTTAATTATATGTATATCTTCAGGTTTACTAACCATAGCATTAATTTTATCTAATGCTATATCAACCCCAATTGCAACCGCAAATATTTCTACACCTGTGTTGATTTATGTTTGAATATATATATATGCACTTACATACTAAATTATAGTTTATCTTAAAAAAATCGATATTATCATTTCATAAATAATTGCTATGGATAAAATGATAATACTAATCTATTGAAATCAAATTAGTAAATATGCTCCTATTTCAGATTATTAAGGGTTCATATTAGATAAGTTTCATTATATATATACAACGAACGTATTTTTCTACCCATTTGATCCGAAAAATTAGCTAAAATTTTTTTCATAAATATCTTGCCGGTTTAATATATATTTCCCATTTAAATTTTTTAATTATAATTTTTATATTAGAAATTGGGCCATATTTTCCTAATGAATAATTTTTTAAAATTATAAAATTTTTGTGCAACGATTTTTTTTTAAAATATATCTTGAAAGATTTTTTTTATGCATGAAAATTACAAAAGATTCATTTTTAAGTAAATTTAGAACAAAAATTTATTTAAAAATAAATCTTTTTTTTGCTCAATAATTTTTTAAAGATTATTTTAAAACTCCTTTTAAATTGTCAAAAAATATATTTTTTATAAAAAAAATTTTTCCAGCACTCTGGGACCATTGTTAGCCTATTCTAAAATCGGAGAATTTATTTTAATTTTATAATTTTTTCCAGCGATCATTGTTAGCCTATTCCAAAAGCGTAGAATTTATTTTAATTTTATAATTTTTTTTATTTTATCATTAATTTATAATATATTATAAAGATAATTTTTAAATTTAGGTCAGCTTAGAACATACCTTTTCTTCCTGAAAATACTTATTGTCAGGTTTGTGCGCAAATTTTAAAAAATATTCTGGAACAACATAATTGAATAAAACATTTAAAATATGAAATAATTTTTAAATTTTGCTAATTTATTCTTAGAGTAGAAATAAATGGGAATTTTAAATTTTTTGTTGTTTGAGGGTTCACATCCCTGTACATTAGATGAATAATGACTGATATATCGTTTAAAATTTGAGTCCGTATGAGGATCATTATATATTCATTTACTGGTCATGTTTTCATTTGAAAATTTACTAAATTTAAAATAACGAAATTTTAAAAATTAAAGCCGGACTTCATAAAAAAAAAATCCGGTCTGGATCAAAAAATAAATTAAAAAATCGTCTTTGAAAATAAATATTTTTAATAATCCAATGTGTAAATCGACTTTCTTATAACCTATAAATTCAAATCCTTCTGACAAATATTTCTATAAAGCAACTAAAGATGAACACTTAAGATAAAATGATATTTATTTTTACTAAATATGACCTAAATTATTTATTTAACATACCCATATTTCTCAGTAAACGTGCTTGTCTACTTGCGGTATAAGGCTTCGACTTGCCATCGGTCATCACAATTATGACTTTGTCTGCCCCACTTCTTCCTTTTAAAATAAAGTGTTGTCTAGCCAAAGCCAGGCCTCTATCGATTCTTGTTCCACCACCTAAAAACAAACGTTAATATGTTTATTTATATACTCAATAAACCTTGATATAACATTTTTCTTAGTCCTTCTTTGACCTCTTCGAAAGATTTATATTTATCGAAACCAAATTCAAACCTTGTTAACGAAGAACTTGAAAATTTGAGTACAGCTAATCTTGTGCCTTCTGAGGCTATTTTATTTTGGCTATCAATTATTTCAGCTGCGTTCTATAAAAATTACAATTTTAATTTACAAAATATTATATTATTTATAACTTGCATAGCTTCGATTCCACATTCAAAAATACTTCGACCGATACTACTACTTGCGTCGACCTAAAAAATTGTATCTATGCGTTTTTTTGCCTTATTTTTATTTACAAATATTTTTCATCTTCATCTTTCAAGCTTAATCTTGATTTCGTTGGTACATTAGAGATCATATTTAAATTTTTTTTTACATGTGTTCTTTTATTGTCGCTTAGTGAGGTTTGACATTGGCATTATGAAATATTGGATATGAATCTAGTTAGAAAAAGATCATATTTATTAGAAAAATTTGAATAATAAATATTATTTCTTTTACCTATATGAAATTTGTTATTTGATATTTGAAGGCTCATATTGAATATATGATAGTCTGTAAAATTGCTATCATTTTTTTCAATAGCACTTTTCTGATTGAATGAAAAAATATTCTCAGTAATTGTTTTAATCAAATGAATATTAATAACTATAAACATTAGCATTAAATTTGCTCTAGAGATCATTTTCGAATTTAATTTTATTATCAAATCTAAATAAAATTATAGTTTAATTTTAAATACAAAATTATCATTTTATATTATTTCCAGGGTCAAGGTTTTATAGTTATATAATATCCATAATTTTGATTGACCTTATGCATAAAACTACAAATAATATTATCAATTCCCTTTCGAACTTAAAAAAAAATTCATTCATTATCCATAATATAATAACAATTATCTATAATTGTTCAAAATTTTTCATGACATTGTTTAAAATTTCTTCCCTCAAAAAGGGCAAAGTTTGGTATAACATATTTTTATACTATAAAAATTATATATTTTTTTAATAATTGTAAAAATTAAATTAGTATTGATATATATATCGATTGCTATTATAAATAAATTTAGTGTTTTTTCCAGCAATATGTTATTATTTGATCGCGTTTTTTTAAATTTTAGTATATGATTTTACTGGAAATGTATTCTATCATGTTTGGAATACCTACCTATGAATTTCGCACAATTTTGTCAGGAACTTTGAACTTAATATAATTTATATTTGTTTTTCCATATATTTTTTATATAAATTATAAATAAATTGAAGGTTAATAGCAAAATTGTCTGCAATTCATAGGAAAGGTATTCTGAACATGGTGGAATAGATTTCCGGGAAAATTAGTTTTTTAAATTTAAAAAACGCGTTCAAAAAATGATTTAAATTTAAAAAATAGTACATTGCCAAAAAATACATTGCCGCTAACATATATACCTACATTTTCCTATTGGTAACTAAAATTGAATTTAAAAAACTCCAAAAAAGAAAAGTGAAATGCTTTTAAGGGGAAAAGTGGAGGAGATCAAAAAAAAGAAAGTAAGACAATAAAATTTTGATTTAATGACTTGGATTGCTAGTAGGACTGGAAACCAATATTAAAATCCCAAGACAAACGAAATATTTTAGTGGTATTAGGTCTAAAATATTGGTATTTTTTAAACAATATTTTTTATTTCTTGTATAATGATTGATTAAGTGTAGAAATAGTGATTTAAAAAACCCATAATTTGTAGTTTTAGATAAACATAAGAAAAAAATCATTACACTTAAAACAGGACTGAGAACCAACTCTCCAAATCTTACTGAATCCAATTTCTTTTTTTAAAGTAGGAATTTATGAAGTTATGGAAATATAAAAAATTTTGATTTAATAATAAATTATGTATCAACAAACCTAACATAGCCACTCTAAAAAATAAACGCATTTATTTTGAAACCTTATTCATAAAAATATAGAAAAATGGGTAAACTAAAATATATAACTATCTATAAAATACAGTGCAAAAGATTAATATAAATAATATAAGGAATTATATGTCTTTAAGAAGGATCCTACATGCGTATAATTTTTAGGCACAGGCAAGCTTGGATGATATGTTCATCTAGTGAACAACGTTGGTCCAATATAACATACTCTTTCTAAGAACGCTCTTTTAGAGCAAGTTGGAATTGCGGGATAATATGGCAATTTTCGATAATATTGGATATCTTTTTTGATTTAATTTTCACTTTTATATCATTAGAAATTATGCCTTCGTCCATATACTCTACGCTATTATATCATGACTGTTTAACTTGATATATTTTATCATAAAAAGACAGTATCTTAGATTTATTTTATGCTTCATTTTCATGATTAATTCTTCCGTTAGATATTCTAAAAGGGTGTTTAATAAGTGTGATATTTTAAAGCGCTTGTCAATCATTGTCGATATTATATACACATGTTTATTAAAATTAATTTATCAAGTTTAGCTAAGGCAGCTAAAGAAGCCCGTTATAAAATAGAATTAGGAGTATTATTGTTGCAACTGAACTTGTTCAAAAATGCTGGAATGTAAAGGAATCATAGTTGAAACTTATGGAATGTTTGCACATGAGACCATCTCTGTGCGAAATTATATAGTTTCAGAAATTCTCGATAGGATTTGAGAAATATCGCCCTTTTAAGCTTTTGGTATGTTTCAACATATCCAAAATTGGGAGAGGAATGTTTAAAGTTGGATTTTTTTCAAGAAATATTTTTTCGGGCTTTTTAAATTTAGATGTCAGAATTTTTTTTATGTTTCATTTGCCCTAGGGGGCCATAACAGCCAAACGAACATCGCAAAAGCATTTGCACACATTTAAATTAAAATTCTCTTTTTGATTTAAAAATGTTATAAATATTATTAGAAATATGTGCTGATTTTATCACAGTACAAAAAATAAGCTTTTGCAATAAAGAAATATTGGATGTAATAGCGGTAAATTTTTAGAAAGTAAAAAAATATACCATAATATAATGATCAATAAACAACCCAAATAATTATTATTTATCTATAATATTAGTATTCTTTTATATTGTATTTAGACAATATATCAAACCAATATATTTAGGTAATTGGTATTGTAAACCAAGAATATATTGTAATGGTCTCACCCCTAATTGCTATCTTTACGAAGGTAGATTTATTCTTTCGGGGCTTCTATATTAATCTATCCAGCTTTTTATTAGGACTTGGGCTTGAGGTCAAAAGTTGAGAATGTGGTGATAATCACAGGAATTAAGTGTTATTAAACGGCTCTATTTTAGCCGATTTTAAAAAACGGATAACTCGATATTTTAGTCAGAAAAAATATTGCACAAGCCTCGAGGCTTCGCTAATAGTATATTAACCGTTGTGATATCTGAGAAAAATCGTCAGTCTTACGTAATATTTTTCTGGCTAAAATATTGAGTTAGCCGTTTTTAAAAATCGGATGAAATCGAGCCGTAGAATTAAGTAATAATGTATTTTTCACATTTCAATCTTCCTACCACTATTAGATCTTTGTTTAAATTTATCAAAGCCATTGGTCGATGTAAGAAAAATCCCAAGACATTAAGTTGTCATCTTCCCAAAAAATCTAGTGCTATCAGGTCTTCTATTATCTGGGAACATTTCGATTCCTTTGTAAAAAATATCTCCTAGTAGAGTTTAAAGCCCGCTTTATAATCAAGTTGCATAAGCGCTCCGAGCTCGCCCGCAGATTCTGATATATTGGGCAATGTCTACACAAATCGGCTTGTTTGTGACATCTTGCTGCTTTATGTGACATGATTGAGTTAATATTTAAATAATAGCTAGTGTATAGCCGAACTCCTAGTCATTAAGTTTCAAGCCAAGTTTTTTTTTGATAAGATTATCTCCAAAAATTAATCCTGAATCCTTATTCCAAACAGAAGAATGATCGACAGATGTAGTTTGATGTAAAGATAATAAACGGTACTTGCCATGTTAGGCGCATCCAGACTCTGCTTTGTTGAATTGGGAAGAAAAGTGCAAGATGCATTTATGTTTGTCTAGCAAATGGTCCAAAGATGTTTTAGAGATGCGGAAGCTCCTTTTTTTTAATTAAGAAATAAGCCTTGTTTGATGAAAAGGAATATTATCAAAGTGTTTGAAGTTAAATAAAACTTTATTAAAAAATGTTGGATAGTCCTTCACCACCGATCTTATTTCTTAAAAATGATCATTTTGCACGTCCGATAGGGTGTTTGTTTTTCAATTTAGAATCCGATTAAATTATATTATAACATGTAAGAAAAAGAAAAGTTCGAATCCACTATAATAACGGAACAAATAAAGATATGAGATTAAATAATAATAGAAACATGCAACCAAAAATAAGGAATTCAAAGTCTTTATCCAACGAAGGAACAAAAATATTAATAGATGACTTGTGAAGGAATAGAAGATATGTTATATCTCATATATCATAATTGTAATAAGATATTATTTGAATTTTATATATCCTATATAGAATAAGATCTTAATTGAATATTTGTTTGATTAAGCTTAAAATGAATTAAATAATTATCTTATAGTTTACAATGTATGTATAGCCAACATTTTGTAATAAAGTTTACCATTGACCATATAAGTTATGCTGTTTTAAGATATAAATATAAATAAATAGTGGTGTATCACCTGATGCTATTTTGTTACAAAGTAAAGTGAGGGATGTGAGTAAATGTGTCTGGTCATTAATGACTGTTAGATCTTCCAAAAATATGGGTTTTATAACTTCTAAACCGTGGGCTACATCTTTTGAAATCACTTTTCTTAGGTATTTCTGGGAGAACTCATTGGTGGTGTTGTTAAATTGCTGGGTGGCTTCGCCGAAAACCCAGTAATGTTTGAACTGAAAAAAACGACCTCAAACTCTAGCCAACCCATTTAACAATAGATAAGACCCAATTAGAAAATTAAACTAGTTAAATTTATCCAGGTTTAGAGTTTTTGATATTATAAAGAGGTTTTAAATTCATTGGGTCTAGTAATAAATTGGTACTGCCATTATATGTTATCCACGAGGAAAAAGAGAATTTTTTTTAAACTTTGTATTAAGTCTAGTTAAAAGTTTTGATACTAAAAAGAAGTTCTAAAACCATTGAGCCTAGTAATAAATTAGAACTGACATTTTATTCTACGTAAAAAATAAATTATAAAAAATTTGTTTTAAGCCTAGTTAAAGTTTTGATACTAAAAATATATTCTAAAACCTCTGGGTCTAGTAATAAATTAGCACTGCTATTATATTTTATTCTACGAGGAAAAAATAAATATGAAATTTTAATAAAAATTTGTTTTAAGCTTAGTTAAAACTTTTTGATACTAAAAAGATGTTCTAAAACCTTGAGGTATAGTAAAAAATTGGCATTGCCATTATATTTTATTCCACAAGGGATAAAAAATTTTGTAAAGAAGTTCCAAAACCATTGGGTTTAGTAATAAGTGTCATTCTCATTCTAATCCACGAGTAAAATAAAAATTTAAAAAAACTTTACAAACTATATTTTAAGCCTAGTAAAAAGTTTTTGATATTGGAAGGAAGTTTCTAAAACTAATGTCTAGTATAAATTATTACTACTTTTATATCTTATTCCTTTTTTTTTAACTTGAGTTTAGTTTAAAATTTTTGGTATTAGAAATGAGGGGCATACCATATGAAACTTTTTAGGGGATTGGTAGTGGAAAATAAAAGACCTAGGAAGTAGATCAATGGATCACTTTTTAAAATTTAAGGATTCCATATATATTTAACTATTATAAATGTCTTAATCCTCAATTTATTTAACATTTCTTAACATCTTAGTCCTCAATTTATTTAACAATTCTTAAAATTTCTTAATTCAGAAATCAAATTTCTTAATTCAGAAATCAAATTTCTTAAAATTTTTCATAATTTCTAACAATGATAACTATATCAAAAAATCTATCATATTTAATTTCCCACCAATCAACAATATGCATTACTATTGATCAGAGTTGTTAAAAGATACTTTTTAAATGGATCTAGATACAGATACAACGTCTAAAAATATATCTAGATACAGATACAGCTTCTAAAAATTTATTTTGATACTTATTAGATTTCAGTAACAACCACGGCCTGTCGGCTAATTATATTTTTTTTGTGTACCTAAAGTTTTGATCATTTTTATAAATGAAGGATTTTCAACAATTGAAAATGGCTGAATGCTATCTATAATAAAATCATTATTAAATCATCTATGGTTTGGGTTAATGTCTCAGTTTCTTGGAAAAAAATCAATGGACGATGAGCCTAGTCCAATATTTTCTATATTAGATTTTTTCTCCTACTCCTTTTTTATTTGGATTAAGAGTGTTTGATGTTTTCTCTTAAAAATTAAAATTGTAAACATTTATTTAGTATCTATACCCTTAAATGTTTTACAAGGTTGCAAGTTGAGGTAATACTAACTGAAATTTGCATATTTTTTGGTAGACATGGCAAACATTTTACTAACAGAGATTTGTTTTCTTTATTTTGAGATATTATTTTAAAATATGGTCTATAAATTGGCAAGAATGTTGTCATTTTCGTCATCAATATTAATCTTAAAAATTAATATAATAGAATAAAATAAAATACCAATTCCATTGCTATTAAAAATGGTAAATTCCTTGAGATGGATTGTAATATCAGAATTTGCTTGTTATTGATAACTCGGACATAATATTTAATTAATATTTATATATTCTTTTTTATATAAAAGTTTTAATATTTTACATATATTATATATATAATTTTTTAATATATATATTAATATTAAGTTATATGCTTATATGAAATAAAATAAATTTTACATTCAAGTATTTTTATTTATAATATAAAGAGCGTTAAATAGAAGTATATCAAAATGTATCTTAAGAAGTCTCTAAAAACAAATACAGATATCTCTAAAATAATATTTAGATACAAATACTTTAATCATAAATCTATCTAGATACAGATACCACATTTTTATATTTAGATACTTGTATCTAGATATTTTAACAACTCTGCTATTGATTGACGGTTGTTTTATATTATATAAAAATATCGTAAAAATTACGCATACACTCCTTTATGGGCATGAGGAATTCACCAAAAAAAATATTATATATAATATCTATTAAATATTTAAATAATAGAGTCGCATGTTATACCCTATATATTACAAAATATTTTAAATAATCTAACTGAGGTTTTCCCAGATCATATCTATGATCACAGTGAGTAGTATTTATATGAGAGTAATTGCTACTGTATCGTCCTTCGGCGTCAATGAAATATTTATCGAGCTATCATCAATAAAGTCAGATGGAAAGGGCAAAGGTTATAGTATGTTGTTCCCAAACAGTCAAGTTAAACCGTTATGTGAAATTGAGGTATTCGTTGACATGGACACTGAATTATCGATTTGGTCATTCTCTCACAGCTTAAGAGGACGTCACATTGCTTCATCATATGTTTACTGACAATTGTAACATATTGTTTTTACTGTTGACGGTTTATTTCTTGAATTGTTGAATTTCCATGTTGACATTCTTTGGGACCACGGTCACATAGTATTTATTAAAATCAATCAACTGGGATGGGGTTTGCATGGTAGCATAATATACAAGACCGAATTTAATTTACTTACACTTTATTTTACAAAAATTTATAAAATAATAAATTTAATCAAAAAAATATTATTTATTTTATTAATCTTTTTATGTTGTTAATCCTTGTGTAAAAAAAACTAAATTATTTATTTAATAATTTATAATTAAAAAGGTGTTGCATCCAGACTTGAACCAAATCAAAATTTTTTCTTTTATTGAACAGCCATTTACCATTATTCAAACAAAAGATTGTACATTGTAGACAATAAAAAAAATGGATTTATTCAATCATCAAAATACTTAATTATCTTCTTCATTTTAGAATATACTGTCAACTTATTCTCCGTTTAATTACAATAGTGTATATAAAAAAATAAGTCAATTTATATTTCCTTTAATTATAATGATGCGTGAACAAAATAAAGAGGAAAAAAAAATCAAAAAAAAAATTACTTATGAAGACATTAAATGAACCTGCCATCCACTTTTCATTTTCACAACAATTGAAAAGTGTAATTATCAAGATTGCAAATTAATCTCAGGATTATTGTAAATCAATTAATTTCAACACTAATTTTTTTTTTACACAGTAGATCTGGCATAAATTAAAAATATACATATCCATAAATATTATTATTATTACTTAATAATATTTACACATTTATTTTTAATCTCGTCTTTTAATATGATCATTATAACGAATTAAAATTGTTCCATCTTGGAATGCTATACGATAATTTAGTAGTCATATTTTCCAGTATATTACCCCCATCCCATTTTTTCTTTTTATTATCAAATAAACGAGACCATATAATTTGTCCCACCGGAAACTATATATTTACTCTTTCACATGTTAATATAATAGCACTACCTTTTGGTTTTAAAATTTCTAAGGTCATTCTATTCCTTTGACCTCAAAACAATTCAACAAGAGTAACACCTTCGCGATTTATGGAGATATTATATTATAATTGGGCCATCCAAATCTCATTTTTTTTCTTTTTTGGCCTTTTAATTCCAATTTTTCACTATGGCTACCATTCTCTTCTCTCAGCCTAGCTAGTATGATATGGTGGAGCCAACATATGCTTTATTTGTAACGAAGTACAAAAATGTCTAAAATTTTTACTCATAAACGCCGGACCTCCATCAGACACAATTATTTTTGGAATCCTAAATTTAGCCCACAATATTTGTAATAATTTGATGACAACCTTGGTCGTTAATTATCCAACTTTCATATTCAATCCGCTTGGAATATGAATCCCCAATTAAAAAATATGTTTTTTTATCCAAATCGAAAAAATCAACGTGGACCCTTTCCTACGGTTGACTCGACCTTGGCCACACATTTTCCATTTCGGGGCATAGAGGCATAGGTATTACATGAAACACATTTACTTGTAATTTTCTCAATTTCTATATTCATACGGGTCACCAAACATATTCCCACGCCCACGATCATATTTTATTTGCCCTGATGACCGGCATTTAATACATAAGATCTTATCGCGTAATTTAAATGGAATTACAGCCCGATTTCCACTCATTATACAATTTTCTTTTTGTATTTTTTTATACATATAATGTTTGTTTTTCCAATTTTTAACACCAGTTAAACACAATTTTAACTGACTTAAATCCTTATCCTTTAATGTATTTAATTTAATATCATCCCAAGTGGTAGGACCTTTAATGTATAGGATAATGTAATTAAAGCATCTTCATTATCTATAATTTTATTATCAACTATCTCGGGATTTACACTGCTCTATCCTAATCTGGATAAAAATATGGCAAGTGATTTTCTTTACCTAGCCTACATTTAATTTCCACATTGAAACTTCCCACGAACAACAACCAACGTTGTAATCTATGGGACATCATTAATTCCTTGTTATCTTTTTTAAACAAATTAATCAATGGTTTATGATCAATATAAATCACTAATTTTTTACCAATTAAATATTTACGACATTTGGTTAAACAAAAACAACCACTAAGAGATTCATGTTCAATAACAGAATATCTAACCTCATGAAAAATTTTTGAAAAAAAAAATTCTTCTCTCTAACCCATTAAATGTAATAATGCACATACAACACCTTTATTAGATGCATCTACAGCCAAGATAATTTCTAAATCATTATTAAAACAAACTAAAATCGGTTCCTCGCCAATTTGTTTCTTCAAAATTTTAAAAGCACTTTGTTGTTCAATTTTCCACTCAATATGAATATCTTTCTTTAATAAATTATGAGATGGCACTTTTGCAAAATTCTCCACAAAACATAATAATTCACTATGCCCAAAAATGACTACAATTCAGCCTTACTCTTTGGCTGATTCATATTTAATATTTTTTTAAAATTTTTACCAAAAGGTCTCACTTTAACCCCATTAATGTGATGACCCAAATACACAATTTCAGTTACACCAAGAATACTTTTTTCTTTGCTGGCTCTCAAGCCCTTGTCATATTCTCTTAAAAACTTATTCAAGGCGCTGATTATGTTGCTCTAGTGTTATCCCAGTTATCAACATATCATCCATTTAATAAAAAACTCCTTCTAGGCCCTGGAAAACTGATGCCATAGTATGCTGAAAAATCGGCACTAAAACACTTAATCTAAACAAAAGCAAATAACCCTTTATGCGTCATTATTGTTTACGAATTTCTTCCTTTAAAATTGTAAATACGCTGAAGAAAAATTAATTTTGGAAAAATATTTTGTCCCCTTTAAATTGGGCAAATTTTCTTCAATTCTAGGCAATGGATATTTTACTTCCATCACTCCTGGGATTAAAACTTGGAAATAAACACATAGCCTCAACTTTCCATTAGAATTTTTCACTGGAACCAACGTTTGACCCATTCACTATATTCAATCGGAATAATAATCCATCATTAACCCATTTGTTAATAGTGCGCACAAATTGAACGTTGCAGCGCAGGGTTTCAAAACGCAAACAATGCATTTTAAATGCATTCGTTCAAATTGAGCACATTTCCGTTTTTCATTTTAAATTATTTTTTAAAAGACAAACTTGCTTGCGTTTTTTGAAACTTTTTAAATTTTGAAGTGATAAAATTCTTCTAAATTGTAAGAATAATAATTATTAAATGATATAACAATATTTTTAGGACATGGAACGATGAAATTACTAAATGCGGAACTCTTTTTCATGAGAAACTTCAAGTATCAGCTGAATAAAGAGAAAATAGGAAAACCTACTTAATTAAATATTCATGTTATTTATTTTATTGGTAAGTTGATAATAACTACTTGGAAAATAAAGAATAGGGCTGTGCCAATCCTCTAATTCTTTTCTGATGTTACTACAAAGCCTATCCAATATTGATCCAAAATTTATATTGATTTTACTTTCCATCTCTATATGAATAAATCCCACAAAATATTTTACTATTCATAAAAAATTATAATTGTATTTTGTTTTCTTTATTCTCAAAAAGTTAATTACCTTGTATAAAATATTAGAAATGTTAATTTTCATGTGGAACTCTCAACAACAAAACAACCTAAAGTACTGAATGAATTTAATAGGTAAATGCTTTGGAAGAAAACCCATCTGGGATGCTGTAAAGCTAATTTATATTTTATTTAGGCATTTTTTGAATAGCCTTGTAGAGGAGGCTGAATCCTTAAGTTATGAGAATCTATTCTTGTTTAAAACAGATGTTATAAAAAATATATATACTATCTCAAGCAAGACAAATGATATATCACCACAACCTGCCAATGAATCTCCATTAGACATATTTAATAGCATATAAATTATTTATTTTTTATAAAAATGTATTTGTATGTATTTTATAAACTTTTAATAAATGTTTGTATCATGTTGTAAGATATTAGAATTGATATTATTTTAAGTTTGAGGTTCATTCCTCAAGATTTTAAATAGCTCAATGGGCTACACCTAGAATAGTGTCCAAATTAAGATTTAATATATTAAATAAATTTTTCTTAATATTCAATTTATTTATTTATATCATTTAATAACATAATTGATAATTGTCTATAAAAATTAAATACGTAACACAATTTAATAATTTATAAAATTTTTAATCTCTGCTAGGTAAGAGATCTTGTAGTGAGGTTTATCATTGTTGTATCTGTATAATTTTGATGATTACATAATTTTAAAAATATAAAGATATATGGTGTTTAATAATTTAATATAAATTTAAATATCTGTAGTACCTATATCTAGTTTTTAATAGAAGTTTTATAATATGGTTGTATCATGTTGTAAGATATTAGAATTAATATTATTTTAAGTTTGAGGTTCATTCCACAAGATTTTAAATAACTCAATCTACACCTAGAATAATAGTGTCCAAATAAAGATTTAATATATTAAGTAAATTTTTCTTAATATTCAATCTATTTATTTATAACATAATTGTCTATAAAAATTTAATATGTAAGCCAATTTAATATAAAATATTTTCATAAATAAATTAATACAATATAAATTAGAGATCTGCTAGGCCCGGCCCGAGTCCATCCCACCCCAAAAGGGCTTCGGGCCTAATTCTATTTAAAATAATCGGGTTCGGGCCGGGCCTAATATTTTTTAAAAAAATTCGGGCTGGGTCGGGTCAGACCTTGGAATTTTTTTTAAATATATCTAAATTTCTCAATTTTATATTGAATTTTTTATGTAAAATAAAAATATTTGATTTTATTTATTGAAACTAAACGACATAATGTCTTTTATTTTGAGAAATTATAAAAATTAATTTCTATATTTAAATAAATTCGGGCCGGGCCGGCCAAACATTTTAAAAAAAATTTCGGGCTCGGGCCGGGCTTGAAAAATTAGGCCCGATACAGATCACTAATATAAATATAAAAATTTATAAAATTTTTATATTTGTCTCTAATAATTTTTGATTCCATTGAAGTAGAATTATTTTCTCTGCTAAGTAAGAGGTCTTGTAGTGAGGTTTATCATTGTTGTAATTGTTGTATCTAATTTGGATGATTACATAAAGCAGGCAGATCAAGTGTATGTTTAACAACTATTAATATATTTTTAAGATATAATAAAATTAATATAATTTAACCTCTATATAAAGAGCTATTTCTATACTCTACCATCATTCTGCTTTCCATATGCTCCCACATCTATATAAATAAATTTCCTGTTAATGTCTGTTAGGGCTAACAGGTTAATTGAAAATCTATGCTTGCAGTTAAAAAATTGTGAGCCCATTAAGAGGGCTCTTGATATAGATATGTTTTCCATCTATAGCCCCAAAACAATTTGGGAATCCTGATTGAAGCAGGAATTCCTGGGAAAAATAAAGATAAGTAAATATTAATATTGATTTATTAAAATAAATTTACTCTTTCCAAATCATTTTTATTAGGCCTAGGCATGTGAATATGTACAGCAGCATTCCAAATTGCTGTGCACACTGATTTCACAATATAAGCTATACAGGATTTTGAAATCCTTGAGCTATAAGCAAGTTGTGCAAATTATACACCATATTAAATACCTATTATATAAATAATTAATAATGAATTAAATTTATTTTACCACATCTTGTATAATTATAAAATTGAGAATGTGTTAAATCGCCTTTATTATTAATATATTCAGAAAAAAGATTTCTTTTAACATATATTTGAGATGTCTTGCTCCTTTTCATTTCTTTATTTTTTTAAGGAAATATAATGCAAGTAATTTTTTTTTGTTTTAAATTTAAAGGTTTCATATTAAAATTAAACTTAACGCATCAATTTAAACAAGGCTGTGTTTACGTTTTTATATATGCGTTTTCAAACGCTGCGTTGCAATGTTCAATTTGTGTGCACTATAATTCATCTTCTGTTTCCTTTTTCCATTCAGAAGGAACTCTTCTGCCAAAAAAATGGATGAAAAATCTTCTTAGAGTTTAACGTCTACCTATAATCATTAAGACGTCCTAACCTTTTCTGCAAAAATTATACCATATTTTTTAACTAAAATAAGTATAGCATCATTAACTTTATTTAGTTCATCAATTTCAAAATTAATCATTTGATCTTTATTTCACCAGTTATTTTAGAGCTACTCTATTCCATCATTACTTTTTCCGAATACTCAAGAATATGATTATTAACAACAGGACTCCTTCCTTCGTTTAATAAAATATACATTTCTCTTTCTCGAATTTTATTTCGGATGCTATCCGCAATTTTTTTTCTTTCGGCATTATCAGCTGCCAATTCGCTATCAATAATAAAATAATCCCAAACGAGGTCTAATTTTAGTAAACCACCCACCCCATAGTGGTTTCTACATTTTTTTCTACCACCCATATATCCAAACTTATGGTAGTATCATTGAAAATAGCATCCCATTTGGTTTTACCCAAAATTTTAATTTCGGAACCATCAAATTGTTTAACACATATTTTCTTTTTCAATAATGCCATTCGGCCAGTAAAATTTTCTCTAGACGTTATAGAAATGCTAGCACTCGTATCAAGTCAATATACATATGAACAATTCTCAATTTAACCCGAGGACAAGGACATTGTTCATTCAATTTTTCAGTCATAATTTCATATGTTTTAATTGGCTGATTAATATTTATTCTATAAATATCAATTTTATTAGAATATAAATTCATGCATAAACTCGGAATTTATAAGCTTTTTAATTATATTTTTTTAACAAAACCCCTAGGATATTTTCCCATTTAAAATTATTATAACCCTTTTTATTCGGATTATAATGATGTTAGCATTTTTCATTTTATCACCATGATAATAAAAATTTCTAACATAATCACTCTATAACGATCCCTTGTGACCAATACGACTAATTCTATACTTTTTAAAACTACTACTCTGGATATTGATACCATTGTTTCTTTATTGATCTCATTCTTTGTCTTAGGATCGATGATCATTTCACACATCCCCTCTCCCCCTTTATTTAGAATTTCTTTTCAGAGTTAATTAGACTGAAATTTTAGGTCCATAGAATATATGCTTTCGGCACCATTGTGAAACTTTGAAATTATATGAACATGAATTGATGCCAGTTTAATTTATTAAATATAATCAAAATCATTCAAAAATAACAGAAATAAACTAACGTAAAAATATAAAATCAAACTATAAATATAAAATTATACTAAAAAAATTATATTCGTTTTTCTTTTTCTCTCTTTTTTTTAAACATTTTCGATCTCTATATTTATACTATTAAAATTTACATACCATCGATATTATTTTATATAATTGTCCTTTAATTTGCTTATAATTTAACCTTTCGATTACCTTTACAATTTAAACATTTTATCTTTACAAATTTTATATTCAAATTAATTATTTATTTTAAATTTATAATTGATACAATACACATATTCGACATAAGCCTTAAAGATTACTATCAATATTGAAATAAGTTCATATCAATTGAAATTCGATTTATACTTTAAAAAAAATTATTTTACTGTTCGGGTTTTCCGTAAATTTTAGAAGTAGAACATGAAATTACTGTGATTGAATAAAAGCTAGTGTAAGTGAAGATACGGTCCTGTGTCTTGTAGATTTTTTACCTCATCGTTACATCTACACCTCATCTTTTCCCCCAAATACATTTGCGCGTACATACCAAATAAAAATAGTGGAGCCAATTAGCCCTAAAAATAATTACGTAGAAAGGTTGCATATACAAAGTATCCTCTTTCTTCACATTCGTAGATTTTGATAGAGTCATTGATAATATTAGTCATGAAGCTCTATAGGAAGCGCTGTCAGAGTGTGGGATAGAACCCAACATCCTCATCTTAAAAAAAAACAAAAAAATCACTATTCTAAACTGGAATAATGATACAAAATCAACGATAAATATTCCCTTCCTTGAGAATAAATAGGTGTACGCCACTCCTGTTTAATATCATAATAAATAAAGTCATAAAAGAAGCACTGGGTGCGGACAATCTAAGAGATGATACGTTTTGAAAATAGAATTATATCATAAAGATCTGCAAAGTTAGGCCCCGGGCCAGGCCTAATATTTTTAAAAAAAATTCGGGCCGGGTCGGGTCGGACCTTGGAAATTTTATTGAATATATCTATATTTATCAATTTTATATTGAATTTTTTATGTAAAAAAAATTTTTGATTTAATTTATTGAAACTAAACGCTATATAACATATGTCTTTTATTTTAAGTAATAATAAAAATTAATTTTCTATATTTAAATAAATTCGCTTCTGGCCGGGCCGGTAAATTTTTTTAAAGTAAATTTCGGGTTTGGGCAGGGCCGGCAAAACTTTTTAAAAATATTTCGGGTTCGGGCCGGGACGGCAAAACTTTTTTAAAAAAAATTTCGGGCCGGGCTTGAAAAATTAGGCCCGATGCAGATCACTATAATATCATACGCAGATTGACAAGTTATAATATTCAAAAATATAAAAAAAACCAAAAATTTACTTTACTCTACCTTAGAACTGAACTATCGATAAACTTCAACAAAATAGTTATTCCCCCTTACCCAAACGTGCCACCGCTCGAAAATCTTATTGTTGGAAATAATGCAGCTTAAAAAGTAGACAAAATAAAGTACTTAAGGGTCACACTGAGACAGTTGCAGAAATGAAGATTAGAAAACAAAAAGCGAAAGGTGCTTTTTATACATATATGAAAGTATGGAAAACAAAAGAGGTCTCGGTATTTACCAGACTGCGGATCTTCAACTCGGCAATAATTCCTATATTACCCTATGGAGGGGACTTATGGTAAATAAACAAAACAGAAAATAGACAACTACAATCCTCTATCAATAATTGTCTCCAAAACAATCAACGGCATCTTCTACCCAAGAAACATCTCAAACTTCAAATCTTTGGAAAAAGTGAAACCATACGCCAATAAACATAAACAGGGCCGTAGCCAGGAATTTTCAGTTAGGGGGGCCAGCTGCCTACTTAGGGGGGGGGGTACTATTTTTTTGCTATTTTTATTAAAATATTATAGTTACATGAACACAAAATAATACTATAATATGAACATACAAATAATACTATAATATAATACGACGATTTTTATTTTTAAATTTAACATAAATGTATTAAAGAATAAATTTTGTGTTTTTTTTCATAAGCCATCAATACTAAATTTTGCTTACTTTGATCTTTCATCGACCCTCTAGTGCTCGATAGAACTCTCTTTATTATAGAGAAAGAAGCCACACAAGAAGCCGTTGGTACCCCAAAGATGATGGCTGCTGAGTAGCATTTATACAATTCTCTAAATCATGATGATAATTTTTTTATACAAAATATTTAGGATATTTTCAAAATTATGTTTCTTTAACTTCTGCAGCTAATAATCCTTTAGCTATTTTCATTTCATGATGTAAAGTTTCCATATTTACGTTTAATAATGATTCTAATCGGGCCATTTTGTCCGTTATAAAATAATCACTATCAAAGGGGGACAAATGCATTAAAACTTGAAAGAAGATTATAATCATCTTGTGTAAATCTATCTAAAAAATTATCAACAAAGTAATCAATAATTCCATAATAATTCCATTTTAAAGAACTCCAATTGGAGTCTTTTTCGCAATCAAATTGTAATTTGGGAATTTATAGGCGTTTTACGTACGCTTGATGATTTGTAGGGAGTGAGATTAAATTTTGCTAAAAGTTTTTCAGCTTTTATTCTAATCAAATCAATAGAATTATTGCTTC
This sequence comes from Gordionus sp. m RMFG-2023, assembly GCF_954871325.1. Classification (NCBI taxonomy): domain Eukaryota; kingdom Metazoa; phylum Nematomorpha; class Gordioida; order Chordodea; family Parachordodidae; genus Gordionus; species Gordionus sp. m RMFG-2023. Next base: position 19,284,601 of record NC_088778.1, read on the forward strand.
TTATATTTTTTAAATATATTGATAGTGGTACAATTTTTAGCATCCACTTGATAAGTACCTACTGACTGTAGATACTTATATAGTGGATCTATTGTTATATATCTCATAAATTATAATGGCTAATATAGCGTTATTTATATTAACGTATTGAGATAAAAGACCAGAAGCTTTGACAGAATTGTCAAAATTATTGTATTGGTATATATTTTGTTTTTTTGTAAATTTATTATATGTATTTTTATAACGCGCAATAATCCGATTTGTTAACCTTAGCGCATTGATTTGTTTTTGGGATTGTGAGACTCATAGTGAGTCAGTTTTATATATATTTTTTGAAAAAGAAATTTTGTAAAATTAATTAATATTTTTTTTCGTGTGTTCTTGTTTGAAAAATAAAAATAAATTAGTTACAGGCGCTTACGCAGCGGGGGGGGCAGATTTAACATTCTTTTCAAAATAGAGGATCTTAAATACAGATACTAGTATCTTATTAAAAATGTCAAAAAGATAATGAGTGGTACAAAAGGATCTTGTATCTTAGATACAAGTAATCGTGGCACTGCCCAACTCTGGACATTGGATAAACTATATCAATTATAAAATCAACGATAACTATCAGCCAGTTTCTCAGAAATATTGGCATGTGCAATATTATTAATCAATTTAGCTAGAATTGATTGGTCTTTTTGAATGTAGTCTACTCAATAACAAAATTATTAAGATGTTTTTCTATCTCTTTAAAATTGTTAGCATGAACATTCTTACAAAATAAATATACTATTAGAATTTAAAAATGACAATTACCTTTAGGTTTTTTTTGAGGTTATAGCTATATTTGAGGATATTTTTTACAGTTAAACAAATAAATTTGTAGCAACCTTTTGTTTTTACATTAATATGAAAATATTTTCAAATTTTGGAAATGGAAAATTTGTATTATTGTTATCAAGAACATTTTCTTCCAGAGTACCTTCCATTTCATTAATATCATTTACCTGACTCACTTACATCGATTTGGATATCCATTTGCGATGACATTATAAAAAACTTACACCAGATGATTTAGGTTTATAATACATATTAAAAATATAAATTTCAATTTCAAGATTAAATAATAAATTATAAAAATTATAATTAATTATGATATCATCGGTCTAGAATTGGAGTGCTCCACTTGCGCAAATGTTTAAAATGAGAAAATCAACATTAAAGTTTAAAATCAAATATAGGCAAAACTTATTGACCAATTTAATTAAAATTTTCAGAGATAATTTATCATATTGTTAATTAATTATTGCCTAAAAATTTTTGCTCATAAAATTTAAATATAAAATTTATTTGATAAAATAAAAATGCAAGTGAAGCAAATATAACACTTTATAAATTTTTTTTAAGTTCAAAATGCCCCATTTACATTTTTTTATTATAATTTAATAAATATATTCAAAATAATAACTTCAAATCATAGAAATTAACATTATATCTTAATTTATTTCTTATTTGTTCATTTAATAATGATCTTTAACAGGAAGTCATGATAATTCATCACATTTTTTAGAATATAAATCATATATAATTGAGACTTCCCTCAAAGTACTCCTTTGAAGAATCTTTTTGCATGTTTCCAGTATTTTGATATAAATTTTTTAAAGAAATAACTAATAATTACTTATGTCAAGTGTTTGTAAGAATAATTATATGCAAACTCTAACTTTAACATTCTCCGATTTAAGAAAATATAAGTATGAATAGTTTTTATAATTGAAAGAATCTTTTGCCCTTCTCTTACATGTAGTCCTAACAATAAATTTGCAATAGAAAGATTTTTTAGCTTCATCAGCTAAGCTCCAAAAAGCCTCTACTCTGATCTGCATTAACTTTTTATGACATTGAAATGTACATTAGTTAGAATGATCATTCTGAACCATCCTTTCTCTTTTCAAATCACCTTTAATTGATATAGGTCTCACCACATTCTCTTAGTCTTTTCTTTCATTTGATTTGCTTCTAGAAGTTGAAGGTAAATAAAAATAACTCTTTATATTTAAGAGCAAGGCTTAACCCTTGGTGGGGTGTATGTATGAAACCCCAGGCTTGCTAGAATTGATATTACATAAAAATGGTTTTTTATTAAAATCTGAAATCTTCAGTAGCTTCATTAAATATATCTTAGAATCTATATTCTAAATTTCATATATTTTGGTTTAGTAGATTTTAAGATATAAGACAGAGTTATTATGCAATTAAAATTTTTTTTTTTATAATTATCTCATTTTTCAAATTATTTTTATCATTTATTATCATATCAAAGAAAAAAAAAGGATATAATGCTATCAACTTTTCACTATAATAAAAATATTGATAAAAAAATTCAAGCAAGCCTGGAATGATGACATTTTATAATATGACCAAAGGTAAGTTAGATATGGTGTATGATCAAAATAATGAATTATCATAAATTTTAAAAACAATTATTAATAAAAAATTTACCTTGACATTAAAATAATTTAGGATAGATATGGAATCAAAATATTTTACAATTCAATATGGAAAAGCAAAAAATTAAAAAGGAAGAAAATACAACACGTGATTAAATAAGATAATAGGATAGGCCATGCATATGAAAAAAATACATCGTTATATGCAAATAGCGGAAAATTGACAGTGCTATAACTTTGGCAAAAATTAATATCTTTTAATCTAGTTCTTATTTATATATATATATATATATTGGAAATAAATAATTTATTATCCACTTTTAACTCAAAAATTTTGAAAATGTCGAGTGGAGCACTCCAACTTTAGACCGACGATATAATATTTAAATTTTCATGTTTATAGTTACATTTATTATATTTTTAGAAAGCAGCTAAAAAAGGAGCGCGCTAAAAAAATAAATAATTGGAAAAAAGTAGTGTGCTACTAGCTATAGCTACAAGCAAGCTACTTTAACAACTGTGCTATTAATAGAAGTGGCATTTTACTAACAATTCCTAGTTCTTCTTCTTTAGAAAGAAATTGGTTGATTTTGGTTATATTCTTACTAAAACAGAAATCGATTGAAGATCCTGACAACAGGAAATTTGAAAAAATATTTTAAAAAATGATAATATTGAATATGAATCAGAACAAGACTATGCCACGGAGAGTGAAATATTAGTTATTGAATGACAATGAATTTAAAAAATATAAAATTAATATAAAGTCTTTCTATATAAAATCAATTTTATAACCCGACCATCTCAAATTTTGCTACAATTTGGTATATAAGTTAATAAAGTGTTGTAATTGACGAATCCAAAATATAAGCCCATTAACTCTACTAGTACCGGAGATATAGTCTCAAAGTTGCTCTGCTTGGTCATTTTTCTAAGTTCATTTTACTATATTATACAAAATAAAGTTAATATTATCATAAAAAATATTTATTTGAATTTAACTAATATAACCGTTTTTGACCGGTCAAATGCACAACCCAGGTTTTAACTAGTCACAATACAAATCACAATCACAGGAAATTATTGCTTTGGAAAAATAGAAAATGACTAAGTTGTAATGTGTTAGATGAAAATAGGATTGATTCGGACTGTGTTTCGATGAAACAAAATGAATTGAAAATATTTCTAATATTTAATTTTCGGGCAGCCCAAGCCCGAGAATCCTTCAGTGTCCGAGCCCGACCCATCGGGCATCCCGTACAGGACTCTTATGATAGACTGACTCTCCGGTTCAGCCATCGTTAATAGAGTTAAATATTTTAAACTATCTAATTTGTTATTGATAATATTCTCCACTATATTTTATTCAAAATATAATAAAGTCTTGATAATTGGGTATTTTAATAGAATTTTATAGGCTTGGGCTCATTAATTTTTAAAAATTGATAAATTATTTTTTTCTACCAATTGAAAGGAGCTATTTGATATTGAGAGTGTTGATGAACAATTAAGTTGTGTTTGATTTTTTTGAGTTATAGTATCAACCAAATTTCTAATTTTAGATTTTCTTGACACATTATTAAAATTTTTGGCATTTTCTTTAAATTTATGTTTGAGAAATTATTTTATTAGGAATATTGGAAACTGGTATACATGTAGTATCATCATCAGTGTAGTTATTATCATTAATCTTATTTAGTAATGTAAAGGTAGGAAAATTTCTCGGGAAATCCTCTATTTTTACACACTAAGTATACGTTAATAAATAAAAACCTAAAGATGATTCTTGATAATTTTATAATAGTAAATAAAAGTTGGTTCGGTTCCCTGTTTATTTTCGTTCTCTTCTATTATATATTTTCCTTCTGACTGGCGTTTTTCTAAAAAACCTAAAAGAAAAATCTCAAATTCTTAATTTTTATTTTATTTCAGTTATATAAGTTTTTGTAGTATTTAGATTTAGATATCGGCGAAAATGGTATAGGTGAGTTTCTGATAAAATTTTTATTAAAAATAATAAATATCTCTGCATTATTATTATGTATTATATTGTAAACAGTGAAAGTTGATAAATTTATTATTTGTGCTAATATTAGAAGGGTTGGCGATTCACCAATTCCAGGAGCTGGAGGATATGCTGATAACTCATTTGGTGCTGCTGTAGCAACTGGAGATGGAGATATTATGATGAGATTTTTGCCTAGGTATTTTTTATATCTTTAGATTATATTTCTCTATACATGATTTTTATATGTTTACGATGTTTATGATTATTGATAAATAAGCTTTTATTTTATGTTTAAAAAATTATAATAATACTTTTTAATATCTAGCTATCAAGCTGTGGAAAATTTGCGCAACGGAATGACTCCAATCGACGCTGCTAATGATTCCTTACAAAAAATAAAAAATACCTTCTTTTTATGGTGCCATAATAGTTATGGATAAATTTGGGAATCATTGTACGCACTATACATTTATATTAATCATTTATTTATTTTTAGCTGCTAGTTGTCATGGTTGGGATACTTTTACATACACATATAGGACTCGAGAAAAAAGCACACGTTATATTGATATTGAATGTTCAAGAATATTTTAAAATTTTATTATTTTAAAACTACAATAAATTATTACAAAAAATGGTAATATTGATAATATTGCTTTTTTTAAAAAAACCATTTGAGCAAATCAAGACATTTTACTTTAATAATGTAACAAAAACGATTTTTCAAATTGATTGAAATAAAGAATGATAGTGATAAATAAGGCCTTAAATGTTATTTTATAAATAATTCACCTAAAATCGACAAAGGAAAAATTTCCCTGGTGTAATTCCACGATAACACCAGAATCGCGACTATTTTGCTCACTAATATATGCCATATCTTCCTTGAAATCTAATATGTTTTCATTTATGTTATCGGTTTGTTCACCAATTCTTCTAGATTTGCTTATATTTGAATGCTTGAAATGTGAATGGTTTTTATAATTTGATTCCTCAAAACAATTTATTTTGATTATTTCATCTGCAAAAGTCTTCATTTCTTCATTCTAATTATAAATTAATTTAAATATACAATATATAATTTTTTTAAAAACTTCGGCTATTGATTCTTTTAAATCTTCCACAAATTTTGTACGGTCATGTTCTGATTTTGCATTTAGGTTAATAATTTGATTATTATTGTTTATTCTTATTAGATATTTATAATCTAAATATATGAAAATAGATATAAAAATTTAAATTAGATTTTTTTAAAGATAAAATTGAAATCGAATCCCCCGAAATGTCAAAGGAAATTGTGAATTTTTTCTAATAAAATTCTATTTTTATTTTGAATTTAGTGAAACTTGTTATCTTCTATAGTATATGATTATTATTTTTTTTAATGAGGTGACCTTTACCACAAATTTCACTCATGAAGGATTAGTATAAAATGTTTTTTTAAAATAGGTAAAATTTTAAGGTACAAATTTATAATATAATATTTTACATTGATTTTGGCATGTTTCAACAGTCATTCCGACTAAGTTCAATGCTTTGCGAAATTTATAGGTCGTTGAGTTATAGAAAATTTCTGAGGTTTTTCTAAGCGAGCAATTTACATTATAGTTATTATCATTTGAAAATTGATTATTATATTGAGGCATTCTTGGAGTAATATTTAATGATGATTTAGTAAACCGCCCTTGATTAAAGCTTCTCTTAAAATTATTATTATCATTTTTGTCTTTAATTAAAGATGGTTCCGAACCTCTTATAGATTTATTCAATTTATTTTCGGTTAATAATTTGCAGATAACTAATAAATCATTAAAGAGAAATACTTCGCGCTGATGAGTTCCTAATTTTTCTTTTTTAGCGAAATCGCCTATTTCGTAAAGCCGACAATAACAAACTAAACGACGAAATGGTAAAGCTAATACCTATCAAAATATATTTTAAACATTTTAATTCTTAATAACGTAAGTATAAATATCTTTATAAAATCAGATTTGAAAATTTATAATATATACCAATTTTTTATTAGTAGCTCTTACATATGTCAATTTTCTTTGTTGAAGCAAATTTAACATTAAACCTGGAGTTTCCCAATTAGCAAACTGATAACCCAGAGCATAAGGGACTCCGAATCTAGTATAAAATTTATAAAATTGACCTGACCTACCTGATCCCATTAAAACAGAAATATTTTTAGCCCCTATCAATTTTAATAAAAATTAGTATGAAGATTATAAGAGTTATATATAAAATAAAAAGATAAACGAAGTTTTAGTTCTTTAAGGGTGCACCCAAAGTCAAAAAAATTTTCAATCCAAATTAAAAGATTTTCGCATTTAGAGATTATGCATCAAAACTCAACTTCGTAAATTTCAATAAATAAATTTTTTTAAATAAAATTTTGACTTTGGATGCATCCTAACTTTTATATTAGCTGAGATAATTGTTAAAGGGATTAAAGGTGTAAAAAAAATATTTTAACTCTTTCGAATAATCAGTCAATAAAACAAAGTCATTCAAAATATAATTTTTTTGATGAATTTAATGTGCTGATTTTATTTTCTATCTAAAAAAATATTATAAAATATATTAAGAAGAAATTATTTAGTTGAATCGGCAAATTTAGATGAATTTCTGTAAGTAAAACCCTCTTTGGATCATCTGGGATTACACATATCTTTTGTCCTATTTTTTTGAAATTTTTTAGGGTTTCTTAAATCACTGGAATAAACAGTAGACTATTTAGATGTCCCTATTAGTTTTGCTCTCGTGATGGAGCAAAACGATCTGAGCAAATATAATCCAAGCAAGGTGTGTACATTAGTTATAAAGGATTGGGGTCATCCCATCAGATCTTGTTTGATTATCGGAGCTGAGACCAGCGAGGAAGGAATATTTTTGGCTGCCAACGTCCTATTTAAAATCGAATGGATGGCGTGCGGGTAATTGTCTTAAAAGAGACGATGCTGAGGGTGGTGTCCTAGGCTATCCATATAGGTATTACAAAGAGTAAATATGGTTGATGTGACAATTTGGCAGCCTAATTGAAGACTAATAACGATTTTAAGCTTTTCGTTGGTAAGAGATCCAGCTTATAGCTAGGCAATGAAATGCTGCAAAGTACAGTCTCTTTGTTTCATAGCATTAAAATAAGAGCTGCTGGGAGCGTTTTTCCTATAGAGGTCTAAGGCTGTAATGTGGGATGGATAAATGATAATAAAGTTGCTAAGAGTTTCACGAAATTTGGCAACTGATAATAGGAAAGCTTTGAGGGAAGATGATGATATTTGAGATTAAAATGGATTCGAAAATTTTAGATGAATTTCGAGGGCTAGTAACATTTCTGGGGGCATAAAAATTGGCGGTGAATAAAAGTCATTTAAAATTTTTAGTTGAATAAAAAAATTTAAGTTTTCGTTTGGATTAAGTGATATAGCCACGTTACAGAAATTAAACGATGCTTGATTGCCTGCATTTTTATGATCTCATCATAAGGATCAGCTAGAGAACCATCGAGATACCTCATTCAATTTAAGATCCATATTTGTTGTATACCCTGACCAAATAATGGGAGATCTAGTAGATCTCCTTGCTGAATACTACGTATAGAGCGAGAGATAAATCTAATATTCTGGGAATATTTGCAGTAACAAGGTATAGTGTATTATGAAGGATGGCACGAGTGGATTAGAATGCAGTCTCACATCTTAGAGGAATATTAAATCCCAGATGGTTAGGTTTTATTATAATAGGCAAGCGTGTTTTACCCGATGTCATGTTTTGCTTAAAGTTATCAAGCGAGCTCCAAATTTGATAGTAGGATGATTTGTGTATGGAATATTATTGTAAAACAAATGATTAATTAATATTGTGAAAGTATATTTTGATATAGTGTTGAAGTACGGATGGTTTAATTAAATGTTGTAGATAAATGGCTCAAAAGCTATCAATGCTACCAGAAAAAAATCTTTTTTAAAAGATTTAATTGCTTCTATGTCACTTAGGGATCTTTGGATTGTAAGGCATTTAAAAGTATTTTTTCATCGTTGGAGGCAATTATTTCATTAGAACATGTTGCAGAGATTTATTTTTAATGAGCTTTGTCTTTTTTTGACTTTCATGTTTCTAGGGGTATCAATAGTTGATATAATAACAACGGACCATTATCTCAAATGTTTTATGCTTATTTATCGTTATCAAAATAATGTAAATCTTTTATCATTATTCCATCATGGAAATACGAAAGGTGGTAACAATCATTGCAGCCGAAGTGGAAACCAAGCCAATATATTCTACATAGAGCCTCAAAAAGGTATTATGCTAAGGCCATATTACGATTCCAAAAAGACTATCACTCCCAGGGATGAACTACTAGCAACATACCTGTTCAGCCTCCTCAATCTTTAAAATATATGCCTCAACCGAAGATCGTTGCTCTACCATAAGCCTCCAAACTGACAACCTTTACCAGCAGTGACTACCCATCAAAGAACCGGACAAGATACATATCGTCCCAAAGACCATTTACCGATTATTCCTTTTAATCCGGGGTACTCGAATAAGAGGAGTGATGAATAGATTGTTTGCTGAATGAAATACATTGCCTCATCAACAGAACACCGACGGCTTTCTCCGCACCGCAGTATAAGTGTGGCTTGCATCTTAATTCATTTTAGGGTTAAGTTAGTGAATCATCTGGGTTCCTTTTTTATTAATTTCATATAACAAAAATTTATCATTCAATTTACAAATATCACTTCCTTCTTTTTTAAATTAATATAGATGTATTCTCATACTCCGGTACGGTGACAGACATTCCTTCTTTTTCAAATTAAAGTAATATAGAACGACGGCCGCACTCATACTACGGTGCGGAGCAATCCGTTACTTATTTTTCTAAGTAGCATTGGAAAGCCGTACTCATGCTGTGTGCGGAGAAATCTGTTCCTTATTTTCCAAATTAATGAATGAAATTCGCAATCATAAGGCGGTGCAGCGACCGCCGTCTATATGAGACATAGTTGCATAATAATGAATTATGGTTCAACTAAGAATTGATTGGTTAGGGATGCAGCCCACCCTTTTCATTTAAACAACCCCTGCCGATCTTGGTGTGTTACAGTTGTCGTCTCTTTACCAATGAGTGAGGTTTTAGTGGTTTTGGTTGATATTAATACGATGAACAAAAGTCCAGTAAAACCGGGTTGCGCAGTTTTAATCGATCCCTCTACCTCCCCACTGTTTGAACAGTCCAAAGACTCGGCATTGGACATAACACTATGTCCATTTGAAATTTTATTTTTATTTTTATTAACTAATTATTGAATTTTTCTAGGTTCTAGGATTATTTAGAAGACGGGCCATCGAGGGGACTAGGGTAGTCATATATTTAGTGCGCCATCTAGCTTTGGGTTAGGATTAAGAGGAGTAGCCTTGACCATAGGACTGATGTGGTAGAGGACTTAAAATAAAAATGCACACAGCGTTCGACACATGTCAATTTGGATCTATTTTTTATTTTAGAATGTAAGCCAAAATATAGCATGTTACTATGAAATAGTAAACATGGTCAAATTTAAGTCAACGTATAAATTATTGTAAAAGATTTTTTAAAATAATCATTATTAAAATAATTAAAGTTGAAGTAAAATAAGGGAAAGTAAAAAATCGTCCTTTTCTACAAACAATCTCGTCCTTTTATAGGTTTTTTTTACCGATTATGTGTACTTAACCAATCATAACATCCCAAACCTGGCGGCATCGTGATGTGCTGTTTTTATCAACCAACGCGGTGTCTTAAAATTAGCGTAACCTCCCCCCCCCCATCTCCCAATTTAGTCAGACACAAATATAAATGTGGTAAAATATGCAGTCATATAAATTAACAGTCTTTGTTCAACAAAAATGAAAGTTACTGTTTATCACTTTCGAATTTTGCATGGCTAGTTAATTTCGATAAAGTGGTGAGTAGTTAAAATTAATTAAATATACTGTAACACAAAAGTTTTCTTCAATAATTTGCGCGTACGAATATTACAATATATAATATAAATAATAAGTCTAAAAGATACAATATAGTGCAAGATAAGGCATTTTTAATTATATAGAAACATTATCAATAATATTCGAATTGAAATATGAAATGACATACTTTTATGAGTTTTTGTTAAAACAAATTATTTATATATGTCGTAGTGGTTTAACAAATTCATAATTATAAATCAATAGACGTGGATTTTTAATAATTTCTAAAAACTTAAAATGCCCTTGCTTTTAAATTTTGAAAAATAATTTTATCGTTTTTATTTCAAACATTTTTGTCATTAAATGTGCATTTTATAGATATTCACAGGTTGGCGATATTTGCTGAAATACAATTTCGACATAAACAAGCCATTAAAAAAAACCCAAGCTATAAATTATTTAAGTTTTAAAGATTTGCTAAAAGCCCAGTTTTATTAAATCTCTACAACATATATATCTCATTTTTTAGTTTATTATTAAAATAGGAATTTAAAACTAAGGTCATATAAAAAATAATTAACGATTTAAAATATAGCGCAATAAATTTAAAAAAAAACATCTGAATAAATATTAAATTTTAAAAAAAAACAATCAAAATATCGGTTTACTTGCATCACTATATGAATAGATGTCGTAATGGTTGTTTGAAATAAAAGGCTTTATTATGATTGCCATTGGGTTAATTTTCTCCCTAATAATGTAATATATTTAAGAAATTCCTTACCAAAAACAGCAAGAGTATTGGTGACAAGTGATAAAAACTACTTTAGCCATGTCTGAATGTTTACTTTTAAGAATTGCTGAGGCATTTCTGATGGATCGCGTCGAAATATTAATGCGAAGCTTGTGTTCTCACGCTACTGGAAGATTAGAAGACTAAGGCATTAGGCTGATATATCTAATCTTCTGATAATGCTTGAGCATGATTAGGCTTTAAGGTATTTGGGATGCTGGCCATTTTAAGAGCTTTTGAGATTAAATTATTTTTTGTTTAGCGTGGGAGGTTGCCCATAGAATATCTACAATGTAAAGAATTGTGTCTTTTGGAATATGATACCAAAGAACAATTAATACATTTAGAGGAAGCCATATCGCAGCCAAGGCAAAGAATAGCTATACAAAGTTCTTCATTAGTTAGGACCGAGATTTTTGCTTAGAATAACAGACAGCCATCTGTAACCTGATTTAGAATTCAGAATAACTTGACTGGGACATTGTTCCAATGAATCCTTGATAAGAGATAATTAACGTAGTTAGCTTTTTAAAAGATGGATGTGGATCTGCCAATGCGAGGTTAATAATTGTTACTTCTTTTTTTAAATTTCCCACTTCGAGATCAGAACTGAATAACTTATTATCTATATAATATTTTCTCAAATTTAAAATTACTACTTATTAAATTAATTTTGCATTTGCATAGGGTCTGAATTCATCCAAATTTCCTTAATTTATTTTAAAAAAATATTATTTCCATGTAATTCAATTCAAAATAATTATATAGGATGAGGATCTAGAATTAATATAAAGAAAACTTTCTTCAGTTAAAAACCATAATCCTAAATTAATCAATAGTGGTTATATACATGTAATAAATGTACATACTTGGTATCAAGAGTAGTTGTGACATACTGATGAGACCTAACAAGGTCAAAACCTGTCTATACTTACAAAATTGATATGATGTATTTTAATTCTTTTCAACAAAAAAAAATTAATTTAAGCTGCAATTCTAAAAAATTAATTAGATTAGCTTAAATTAAATTAATAAAAATAAATTTTATAATCACTTAATATGCTGGATTGGAATAAAATAATTTATAAAGTAACTTGCAATGTAAATAATTACATTAAAAGCAACTAGTTACTTTTTTAAAACAGAGCTATAACTAGTTACTTTTCAAAGGTACTTTTATCACACTATTTATGATATTACCTATAAATTGATTATAGTGCTCTAAAATTTTTTAAAAAATAAAAAACTTTTGTTTGCATTCATCTTAATTTTTTTTTATTTGCGTTAATTTTTGTAGACATTCATTTGTCGTGTTAAATTATAAAAGGAAATGTTTGATAATAATTTTTTTAATATTAATTTTAAATTTTCTAATGAGAGTAATATAAATTTCGATTTTTTCGAATTATCAATCATTGACTTATCTATGAGTATTAAATTTAATATTCGAAAGTAAAAATGACTTATTTTCCCATAACCCTTGATATCTCAGAATATAAAAGCTGCAAACCATAATTTCGCTTCTGTTCTAAATTTTTTATAGGAAAGAGGTGTGTTGGGAGATGAATGACCTGATATAAAATGCCTCAAATTTTTAACACATAAGGAAATTAAAGTAATATTTTGTATTAAACTTGCTGCATATGGTAAAAGTAATAACAGGCGTAGCTAGGATTTTGCAAACTAAGGAAGGAGAAAAATTATCGGGGTTTCGTTCTCAGTGAGAAAAAATTCATGCTTTTGCCTGTAAATCATAATAAAATCTTACTGGTTTTTTTCCAACAATAGCTTGTTCTAAACGAAAAACTTGGGTGACGTGGTCAGGATCTGATTTTAATTCTTCTTTTTTAATTCTCTCAAATATTCCCACAAGTATTTCCTTCGAAATATCATAACCGTTATCTAAACCTTTATACTTATGAAAAATGTAAAAGCATAGTTTGAGTTTTACCTTTAAGATTTTTTACAAATTCATTCATTTTCATTCTTTTTTGAGATTTCATACTATAGTTATGGAGATCAGTATTCAACATAATTGTTGCAAATGCTAATATAAATAGCGTATCTTGTGATTTTAGTTTTGACATAAAATTTTGGTTGCAATCTTTGTAGCGCTGACTGAACATCTAAAATAAATTATATACAGCTTTAATATGACCGTCTATTAATTTCTTTTCACAAACTTTTTTTTCTTACAAAAAAAAGAGTTAAAAATAAAATTGAATTACATGAATGATTTAGGATGATAATCGTTAGGTAGTGGCAATCAGTAATTTGTAAAATTGCATAATTTTAATAATCCGGGCCTTAAACAATGAACCTGGACTGCCATAAAAAATTTTATATTTTATCAACAGTTAAATTTAATTTTCCTAAATATTTAGTTAATAGTCCAAATTGGCAATCGAAAAAACTCTAGATATGGGCAGGGCTTAAAAATTAAAAAAAAAATATTCTATAACCCTTTATCTAATAATACTCAGATTGAGCCAATTCGGGGTTACTTATATTTTAAATAATTAAAATTTACATTTACCGTAAAAAATAGATTAAGGTGTAAATTAAATATATTTTCCTTAATTGCTAGAATTAATATTACTTAAAGCAATATTTTATCTTGATTTCAAATATATTATTCATAAAATCGAAGACATTTTGCTAAGTGAAATTGATTTTCTCATTATTTTTTTTTGCTAAATTTCTCAGAAGGTATACTAAATTGTCAGGAATTTTTTCTATTTAAGGTGTTTTTTAAATTTGATTTTCTTATTTAACCTACATTATTTATGAATTTTTGAGTACTATGAAATTAATCATCGTTAAAGCAAGGTCCTCGGTTCTAGGTCACAAGAAGGGGGAGACTTTCCCTAAAAAAAATGTATCGACCATTGTATCAAAATAAAAATTTTTTTTGAATGCTATTAAGTTAGGTCCTCATGTCTTCATGGGAAGGGGGGCTAAAAACCTTTCTAAAAAAATATAATATTCATAAAACAAATGATTTAGTTTCTAAAATAGGCACTTGTAACCAGTAATTTTGCTAGGAAGGGGCCAATTTATTTTTATAAAATTTATAATATACATATTCTTAAAATCAATAGTAAAACTATTTAATTTATTAACATTTTATATATTTTTCTGAGCGATTCATTTTTTAATCTGATTCAGTTTTATATCTGAGCTAATATAAATTTTTTTGAGTATTTCTGTTTTTTATATGAGCATCCAGTATTTATTTCTAAGCAGAAATTATTTAATCTCAGTGTTTAAGGATTTTTTCTAAACATTTCACTTTTAATTCTGAGTGATTAACTAGAAGCTATTAACATTTTCAGAACTTCGACTAGACTAATAAAAATAATTGCACAATTTGTTTCACAGGTTTCTAAAGTTTTTTTGCGTGCTGACCTCTAAATAATATGATACAAAGGACTGAATAATATAAGCTATATAAAATTGTAAATTTGATATTGAGTAATAAAAAATAATTTTACATATAAAAAAATTTACAATATTTTAATAATCCTTACACAATATTTTAGTTCTTACAATATTTTAATAATCTTTACACAATATTTTAATTCTTACACAAATTAATATTTTGATTCCTACACAAATTAATATTTTAATATTCCTTACATAATATTTTAATTCTTACACAAATTAATAGCTTATTTCTCTAAATGTTTCAACTCTCATTTTGGTTTTTACAATATACTTTATTTTTTACAAAATTTTTTTTTTTTAAACTTTTATTTTTCCTTTTTATTTTCCAATTCAAAAAATAAAGAAAATAAAAATAATAATTTATTTATTCCAACGATCGATAATCAGATAAATTAAACATCTATAATAATATCTTTATAATCTGATAAATAAAACATCTATAATAATATCGATCTAAATTAAAAAAAATTTATAATAATAACGATCTACAATTTGATAAATACAATGTTTATAATAATATACTCTATAGCAGGCGCGTAACCAATGGGGGGGAAAGGGGGAAATTCCCCCCCATCGCAAATTTGACTAATTTTATAAATATCATTTTAAGCTAATAAAAATTTTACCCCCGCCCCCCAGATTCCCCCCCCCCCACCAATCAAAATTTTACAAATATTTGAATATCAATTTTCCAACATATTATTCAAAAATATTAATAAAATGGAAAAATATTTAGATCAAACGATAATTTATAAATAAGGCTGAGCATGAAAAAAAGTAATGTGTCGTTAGCAGCGATATCATTATTGAATTCAATTGATCAATTAGAGTTTATCATTGCTGCTAGTTGCATCAATAAATTATTTTTAGCTCACTACTTTGTAGAAATTTACAAAAACCAAATTTAGATTTGGTTCTTGATTTGGCGGAACATTGGAAAATATACATGAACAGGTAGATACAATAAGAATGAATGACGTTGAATCGAAGGCTAAATTTTATGATATAATACTAATTAAACCTCGTCTAGCACCTAGGCCATTATTGAGATGAAAATAAATATTGGCTCAACTGAAGAATATTATAAAATATCCATTTTCATCCCATTCTTAGATACTTTTTTATAGCAAATAAAAGTACGGGTTTTAGATAAAAAACAAGTCTTTAGCAATCTTCAAGTTTTATTACCCAAAGATCCTTCTTCATTTTCTAAGGCCACTATTGGTAAAATTAAATATTTAGAAAAATTTTATTCCTATGAGATTGATAATGAAATAAATTTAATCAGTGAATTCGAATTGTGGTATAAATATTTATACGTTTAGCTATTTTACCTGAGCATGCTATTGATGTGCTCAATCGGTGTAAAGAAACCTTGGCTCAATTTCCTAATATTTCGAAGTTGTTTTATATTCTTGCATGTTTGCCTATTACAACATGTACGAATGAAAGGACTTTTTCCAACTTGAGAAGGTTGAAAACATATTTACGAAGTACTGAATCTCGGCTAAATGGGTTAGCTCTGTTAAATATACACAGAGATTTGGTTCCAAAGACAAACGAAATAATTAAAAATCTTGTATTTGATAAGAAGTTAAAAAAAACTTGTTAATTTAATTATTTTCTAGTCAATATTTTTAACTACTATTAATATTTTCAATAAAAAAAAATTATATTCTACTTATATTGTATGAGAATTTAAGCTGAGGCTAGTTTTTAAAGCAAATTTTAAAAAAAATGACATTACACTTTATTTCAACTTTACACATAAATAAACCTTTACATTTAAAAAAACTTTATTAAATATAATATACCTAACTTGAAATAATAAAAAAGAGGCTTGTAATATCCTATCCATAAGCACGAATTAGTAAATAATAGTTAAAAATAGAAATATAATTATAGCTAAATAAGACCCGGCCTTCGGCCGGGGGAAAGCTGGGTAAAAAGGGTTTGGGGGCGAAGTCCCCAAAAAATTTTTCCCCCCCTATAAGAAAATCCTGGATACGCCACTGCTCATAGCTTACAATAACTACCTTCTTTGAAGAATTCACATCATATTCTCCCCTAAAAGACTTCGTCCATTTCTGTATCGGTCATCTCAAGATTAGCCTTCAATCTGTACAGGATTACCATTTCCCATTTGACTCCTTCCTCCGAGATAGCGGTTTCTGGTCTTTTTTCCTTCAGCGCCGACCGTACGGATTATTTTGCCTTAATGGTCTCTCAGCGATTTCGGGTATCTAGTGGGAAATGGTAATGCTGTACAAATTGAACTGGCTAATCTCGAGATGACCGATACAGAAATGAACGAATTCCTGAGGGGAGAATAGGATGTGAATTCTTCAAAGAGGTAGTTATTGTAAGCTATAGAGTATATTATTATAAACATTGTATTTATCAAATTGTAGATCGTTATTATTATAGACATTTTTTTAATATAGAGCGATATTATTCTAGATGTTTAATTTATCAGATTATAGATCGATTTATTATAATGTTTATTTATCATATTAATAAACATTATTATTATAGATGTTTTTTTATCTGATTATCGATCGTTTTGTAATAAATAAATTATTTTTATTTTCTTTAAAAAAAAGTTTTTTTTATTAATATATTCATTATATTATTTTTTTGAATTTGAAAAATTAAAAGGAAAAATAAAAGTTAAAAAAATAAATATTGTGTCAAAAATATTAGAATATTGTAACCAAAATAAAAGTTGAAACATGTAGAGAAATAAACTATTAATTTGTTTAAGAAATAAACTATTAATTTGTGCAGGAATCAAAATATTAATTTGTGTAAGAATTATTGTGTAAGGAATATTAAAATATTAATTTATTTAAGAATTAAAATATTGTGTAAGGATTATTAAAATATTGTAAGAACTAAAAAATAGGTTAGTTTTATTATTGGCATGAATTGGGTTGGGTTTCTTGCGAATAAAAGTATGGTATCTTTTGGAAATTTATCCACAATTGTTTATCTTCAAATCGTTTTTGGTAATTTACTAAATATTGATTGGATTTCAGACAGGAGTATACGCTAGTCATTCTTGCTAAATGATAATTTTCCCATGCCACATTTCGGATGATTTAATAATTGATTTTCTAAAGAATTTATAATTCCATTGATTGTACACACACATTTTTTAAACCTTTTCCTATGCTTGCTGGGCATTGTTGTAAAACGAGATATAGAATGAGTCGAAGGAATAATAATTTATCATAATCAAATATATAACGCGAAGGCCACGATTGGGAGGAAGATAATCTTTGCGATTAAAAAACGAGCTCTTATATATAAATATGCCTTGGGGTAAAGTACCCCCTTTTCAGTATAAATTTTTGACTAAAAAACCAATGGATATGCCTATCTCATTAGTCTTCTGATTAGCTCAGCACCTCTATGAACAATGATATTATCTTTTATAAATAAATTATAATATATTTTAATAACAAACTAGTCAAATTAGGCATGAAGCATCAGAAAAAAATCTTAGGATCTGCGGTAGCCGGTCTTTGAAAGATCGGTCAGCTTAGGTGCCGATTTCCTGAAAATAGTGGAACTCTCGGGGAAATTTTTTTAATAGGCAAGCTCGGGCATTAAAATTTTGATATATTTTTTGAAATTCAAGCGTTATTTAATTTTTATTAATAACATGAAAATAAATTACAATATGCTTATTTATCTGTATAGTAAATCTATAATTAATAATATATGAAAATAAATTACAATAGTAAATCTATAATTAATATAGTAAATTCGCAAAAAATTATACAAGTTATTTATGATGATCTAATATCACAAATACACAATACAGATATCAAACACAATTTATTTATGAAACAGTGAATGTAGAAAGAAATAGATAACCATAAAGGATATAGTCTTAATTAGAATTCAATATTATTTTATAGATTGAGCGATCAAGTTCTATCAACAGATATGCATATAAAGTTGGACAAACAAAATTCGAACTACATGAAAATTATTATTTTTTATTAAAGTTTATATTTAACAGACTATAATATAAAAAAATGGTTTTAAGTAAAGGTGACCTAAATTTAAATTATAAGACAAGAAAAACATTATGGAGCCAAGAGGTTTTTGAAGTGCATCCTTGAATCGATATGTTGATTCTGTTGAAACACTCATATTGAACCGAGAAGACCGGCCTGGCATTGTATTTCGCAAACTTTTGGTGCATCGTCCCAAAGGGCTGCAGATAAATGTTCAAAAAAGAATCGATGCTAATAAGATTGTTTGTTTAGTAAGTTTGAAAAGCTGTTTACAGTAATTCCAAAGATAAATCTGGAAAATTATAGTGTGTACGTTGCAGTTTCAATGAGAAAAAAAACAAGTTGCAGCTAATCGATTGCTTATACAACATTTGACTCAAATTAATTTTAATGTTGATGTTTTTATGTTTTAGTGATAATTTTAATAAAAAATAATAAATATAAATTTTTATGTTGGAAAGTTCAAGATTTGTTTGTACAACTTTGAATGTGCATAACTTTGGACCCTGCATAGAATTTAATAAAATTCGCAGAAAACATTGATAATTTATCCCTCTCAATTAATAAAATTTTATTGAATTATATTGAGAAATAACAGATATATTACTAAAATGAAAATGTATCAGTTCAATTGGAACACAGTGTAGATATCAAAAATGTGAAGCCAGAAAATTTGTATTAAAAAATTTAACGGGCCGATGCAGATTTTTTGTAAAATTTAAGGGTCGGACAGGGCCTTATATTTTAAGCTGAAACAGGAAAATTTCTTAAAAAATTATAAAGAGCAGGACAGGGCAAAAAATTTAACGGACCGGGTCAGATTTACAGATCTCTACTTTATATACTATATTATATAAATTAAATTTATATTTTTAACATCAATTTTATTGATTAAAAACCTAAAAATACTTTTGGCATACATGAAAAAAAAATGTTATACTTCCATAATTTTTTCGATTATTTGGGCTTCTCCGGATATATGAAAATGACTCAAAAATTTTCGCAAGGCAGCATCAATATTCATATCAGAGAAATCCATTTTAAGTAGTATATATCTAGGCAAGGGTAATAAATATATATCATATATTAGTGGTCATACCTTAAAATCATGATGTTAGAAGGATCTTGAATATTTCCTAAATATTCTCCAACCTTTTGTTTAGATAATCCCTTACGATTTAATAAAAAGACTGCAATTTTCGAAGGATCATTTTCTAAAAAACCTTCCTGCATAAGTAACTTTAGGCCGATTTCTGGTTTCCTAAATAAATTATATATTGTAGCACTATTTTAAATAAGTGATCTTTTGGTTACCAGGAACAAATTGGTAATAAAATTTTTTTATTTATAGCTCCGTCGGTTATGCAGAGCCTAAAAATAATACAGCACTTTTTTGCATAATTATATTAGCTATCACGTTCTTCCAAAAGTTCATACAAACTTTATATTAATTCAATTTCAAACCAATATATCAAATTTAATGAAAAAATATGGTGTAATGGTTTTAATATAAAGTCTTTTTTCAAGACAGGTTCTCATTTTGACTTTTAACCAATACAGACTCTATAATTATTTTTAATATTCAGCAAGGTCAGATTAATCAACTTTAATATATTAGTCTCTTTATGTTATCCAAATCTTCAAAATCTAAGCAAAATAAGAATTCTCTTTTTGAATTTTATGATTTTACAATCTTTATAGATATTTTTTTATCTTTTCTGTTTACTTAGATATAAAATATTAGTTTTATTTTTAAAGAAGATAGTAATCTGATCTATAAGACTATTATATTAGAAAATTATATCGATGTGCATTATGAAATTATAATTAGGAGGTATATAAAAAAATGTGACAGGAATCTTTATGAAACTTATTATATATAATATTAGATGTTATATATAATGTACATTTCAGGTTATATATCTGAGTTCCGATAAAGAAACCATAATTTTCTAAAGAAATAATTTTTTTTTAAAATGAGATTCGCTTTTATTATTTAAACAACTTAAGAATCTTTCAAAAAAATTAACTCGGTAAATTTAATAAAAAAAAATCTGAGAAAATTAAAAATAATTAGTGAGAAAATGAGAAAAATCAGTATTTTTTATCTTGATTGGAAAAAATTATAAGCATTTCAGAATATTTGTTAAAATATACTTTTAATGGCATACAGCACATTTAAAATTTATGTTGGGAAGGGAGATGGGGGGGGGGGAATATTTGCGGCAAAAACTTGAACCAAAATGCCCCCTCCGTACGTACAACAAGAGTGAGAGAGATCGGAAAGGCTAATTTATTTTCTATCACATTAGATAAAGGTTACATGCTTACTTAATAGACAATAAGTAATAAAATATCCTTTTAAAACAGTTGTGTTTATGATTTAATGGGTAGGCCATTCCACATCAAATCAATCATTTTAAAACCCGACCATCTCAGATTTTTCTAAAATTTGGTATATAAGTTAAGGAAGTGTTGTAATTGACGAATCCAAAATATTAGCCCCTTACTCTACTAGAACCGAATATATAAGGTTCAAAGTGGCTCTGCTTGGTCATTTTTCGAAAAAAAATGATATTTTTAAATTGGGATAACTTTAATGTTAGATGCACTATATATATTATTATGGCTCATTTTATAGCCCTAAATAAACTCTTCCACGTATTTAAATGAAATTAATAAATTTTTTTTAAATTGCGGTCAAAAATTTGTAATTAATTTTTTTAAATGTTAGTACAAATTTTTTTTCCCAAATTCCAGATATTTTGTAAAGAGTACCAAGAACTGTTCATATAAAAATTTTCAGAGTGTTAAAAAAATGGTTAAGTAGGAAAAATGCTTTAAATAAGAATTCCGCTTGATAGCCTTAATAATTTTATATAACTTAAAATTTAATTTTTGAAAATATAAGTCAATCTACCTCTTTTTTTATATTCCATGATTAATATTTGATAAATAAAATCGCATTTTGGCACAAAAATAAAATTTCCGCTATATAACGCAAGTAATTTAAAATAGATAAAAACCTCATTTTTGTAAAATCATTAGATGTTTTTATTTATTCGATAATATTTATAGTATTATTAATTCATAGTATACTTATAATATAGAAGCTTAGTTATATTGATTTCCTTAAATTTAATTTGTATATGGCCATTTCGGATTCTTCACGAATTAAATTATAAGTTCTTCCTGTAGTGGTCAAAAGGTTGACGACAGGGATATCATTTTTTGGAAGAATAAAAATATCAGGTATTGAAGGAAAATAAAAGGAATTAGAAGGTCCATTAGGCTGTAAAAATATTACCTTTACGTTTACCTCATCAGGACTAATAATCGGTATATTGGCCACCCACCATTCATTATCATAAGAACAAGTTACATACCCTTTTATACCATTGGTATTCTCCCCTACTCTATTTTAAATATTTTGTAGTGTGGTTTGAACAGCACTGGAATATTTTTTCGTAATTATTTGTGAACAGGATAAACTCCATGAATTTTTTGGTTTCAGGAATGAGCTTTTGAAAACCTTTTAAAAATTCTTTCTCTTCTTGTTATTCTTCATGATTGGAATAAGAAAAATGAATATTTTTTATATTTTCCTCAGCGAATTTGAAGAAATGGCAAAGAAATTTTATTTGATTTTCATAAGGTCGTTGTAAACTGGCCCGTGCAGCCAAGCGTTTCACAGTTCCCTTATTCCATCGCAAGCACTTTTCCCATGCGCAGTAGCAAAGAAATGCCATTCTGCTGGGGACGCCTTTATTTAACAGCAATAAATGGTGCTAGGCTGTGTCAAGTATCAAAAAAATTTAATCGCGCAATTTGCGCAAATCTAGCGAAAAAAAAAATATAAGCCATTTTTAATGGAAAATTAAAATTTTGGCCTAAATCATTTTTTGGTATTTATAGAAATTTGAAAAAATCATTTAGGTCAACATTTTAATTTTCCATTAAAAATGGCTTATATTTTTTTTTCGCTAGATTTGCGCAAATTGCGCGATTAAATTTTTTTGATACTTTGGACACAGCCTTATATAAAGTTATTTTATTTTTTTATTCAACACGCTTGTTTTTTTTTCTTTAACAAATAAATATTAAAAAAAAGTTGTTTATTATTTCTTTTTATAATAATTTTTTTTTACGTATTTTTTTTATCGGTAACTAACGGTATCTCGGGGAAATTTTCGATATTATTATTTTTTTTATTGTTTTCTTTTAAATATTTTTTTTATTATTTTTTTTTATTAATTTTTTTTATTTTTTTTTATTTATATTCATAATATACTAGAGAATTAAGATTTTTTCTTGAAATTTTCAATTATTTAAGATTCTATTTAAGATTTATTCTTAAAATTTTCAATTATTTAAGATTCATTTAAAATTTTTCAAATACTAGATATTTAAGATTTTTTTCTTAAAATTTAAATTTTCTAAAACTATATAATCATAATATACTAGAGAATTAAGATTTTTTCTTGAAATTTTCAATTATTTAAGATTCATTCTAAAAATTTTCAATTTAATTTAAAATTTTGAATCAAATACTAAATATTTAAGATAAAAATATAATCATAATATACTAGAGAATTAAGATTTTTTCTTGAAATTTTCAATCAAATTCTAGATAAATAACCAATTTATTTGAATAAACACTGATAATATAGTTATATATATAATTTTTTTTCTTAAAATTTTCAATCAAATTCTAGATAATTAACCAATTTATTTCAATAAACAATGATAATATAGATATATATAATTTTAAGGAAAAACAAAAATAGTTTTATACATAATTATATCATTTAAAAATTTTATCGGTAAAAATAAGATATATATTATAATTATGGTCTTTTAAAAAAGCTATAATTAAAAATAACAACAATAAATAAAAATAAATTAAAAATAAATAAAAAATAAATTTATAAAAAAAGATGAAAAATTTCCCCGAGATACCGTTAGTTACCTTTTTATCTAATGGAAAAAATATTGATGCTTTTATTATTTAATATATTTTTTAAATATTAAAAAAATAAATTTTTTTTACGTATTTTTTTTATCTAATGGAAAAAATGGTAATTTTTAAATTGATGCTTTTATTATTTAATATATTTTTATTTAATAGGAATTAAGATATAATTTAGAACTAAAAGATTTTTCTACATTAGAACAGTTTATGAGTAATTATGAGAAGAATACCTTTTAAAATTATTATATTTAAAACATATTCCAATAGTATGGACCACAATTTATAACCCAGATTGAAATTTTTCAAATATATTAGCACATGCATATCTTAGAAATATTCATGAAAAGTTATTAATCTAATAATTGTTAAAAATTTTTTATAGATGTTGAGGAATTTAACATTATTCCCAAACAATAGGGCCAATTAATGGGATAATTGAATGTCTTATTTAATCACGAATTAAGTTTTTATTATAATCTTTTGATACTATTAAAAATGTAATATTTCATTATATAAATAACCTTCATGCAATTTTGTCATAATATTCGTTTAATAAATTTAAAAAAATTAATGTTAATAAAGTAAAACAACCTATATATCCTGGCAGGGGAGACCGGGGATGGTTGGGACACTTTTCGTTCAAACCTTAATAATTTTAATTAATCTGAATATTTAAAACATCTTCTGAATCCCAGAAGTATAGGCTATTTGAAATAATTAATATATATTTTATGAAGATTATATTTTTTTAGAAAATTGAATTTAAAAAAAAAAATTTGTTTTGTCCCAACTATGACAGACTCTGTGTACGTTGGGACACACATATGTGATAGTTGGGACACTCGTGAAATAGAGGTCTAAATAAATTTAAAAATTTAAAATCAGTAATCCAGTAAGACTAGAGACTATGACACATATGATTTTATTGATAATATTGTAATTCATAATCAATAATTATATAAAAAAAAATTTAGCAAAATTTAGGAAATTTATTTTGGGGAAAAAAAAATTGTAAAGAAAAAAATGTAAAAAATATATTTTTTTAATCATAAACATAGCGAAAGATAAGTATTTAATTATTCATTATTCACAATACTAAATTAATAATAAAATTGTTTATAAAATGAGCTAAAATGGCGTGTCCCAACTATACTATGACCAACTATGACCGAGCCCACTAACTTTATAAATATCATCCAAAATCATATTAATTCATGTTTATTGATTCTGAAAGTTTGCCAGATTGGAAAATAGGGTTTAGGCTTTCCTAAAATCTATTTATTATGATTTTTGAAGCTTTATTTATAAATATAAACGATAAAGTTTGCAAATATTTTTTATTACTTTTGGTATGCCATAACACCTATTCTTCTGTAAAAATTAAAATACTAAATATTTTTTAGCCAATCATGTATGACAAAATTATTTATGTTAAGCTCAAATTTCCAGTCTTATAAAATAATAGCTCAAATTATAATTAGAATGTCCTAACGTTCCCCTGTACTCAATGTACCCCGGTCTCCCCTACACCAGACTTGTTACGCTTTCCATATTTATATAGATGCATAGCCTAAGCTTAATGTTCTAAGATTTATAAATACAATTTTTTATTTTAATCATGTAAGGTGAATGTAATATCAAAATTTACTAAATAATATTTATTCAGTTAGATATTTTATATATAAAAGTAAAATATTTTTGTTAGCTTATTAAGACATGGTGACAGATTTCTCAATCAAATCCCAAATATGGTATTATTTTTTTACATAACACAAAAATAAATTGGCTGAAAGATACTAAAATAAATTGCAAGGGACTTGTGAAAAACATGAACATCAATGGCTACAATTCTTATGCCATTGAATTAAAATCCAGGAAAGGCTTCAAATTTTGATCTCTTCAATAAATTGTTTCAAATAATTCTTAATTTTATAACTTTGCTAATTATGTTACCCCTATTTCCATTAGATAAAAAAAAATTATTTTTTTTAATATTTAAAAAATATATTAAATAATAAAAGCATCAATATTTTTTCCATTAGATAAAAAGAATACGTAAAAAAAAATTTATTAAAAAAAAATAATAAACAACTTTTTTTTAATATTTATTTGTTAAAGAAAAAAAACAAGCGTGTTGAATAAAAAAATAAAATAACTTTATATGACACCATTTATTGCTGTTAAATAAAGGCGTCCTTCTGCTGGGATAACGAAGTCAATCTGATGATAACACAAATTTTTTTCCTGTTTTTATATTTGGCCGCAGACCCATCGGAATAATATAAATGTATTTATGCTCTGATAAAAAGTAATCTTTTAGAAAGTTTATTAATTTTTTTTGAAATAAATGAAATAGCAGGCATTATGTTCCAGCGACTCAGATATAGCAACATAATTTATATGATTAAATGAATTATTAACTTTGTAATATATTGCAGAGGGATGCAGGGGTGACCTGCGAAGTATGTGGTAACTCTGTACTTCTACTTATTTTTGTTGTAGTTTTGTATTTTTGTTATATATATATGATATATATGTCGTATTGGGATTCGGAATCCGTGGGAATTCGGAATCTCATGATTTTAAATCCTTTAATGAGAGCGATTTTAAAATGTTTAAAGTTCGATTTAACCGGAAATGTATTCTAGCATGGGTAGAGTACCCAAACTGTAAATTTCAAACAATTTTGCCATGAATTTTAGAACTACTTCTAATTTATATTAATTTTTATTTGAATTTTTCATATATATTAAAAAATACTAAAATGTCTAACGCTGAAATTGGCTGAAATTTATAGGGTAAATACTCTACACATGCTGGAATACAATTCCTGTAAAATCAAATTTTTAAAATCCAAAAATCCCCCTTAGTAAATGATTTAAAATTGAGATATTCCGAATCCCCACGAATTCCGAAACCCCATACGACATATATAAATGTCGTATTGGGATATGGAATCATGTGGGATTCAGAATTACAACGTGGTGTTTCGAGATTGAATCCCCACGTTTTATTCGGAATCTTTAAAATAATTTAAATAATATTCCGAATCCCCATGTATATTTTTTAAAACTTTTAAATTATATTTTTTTTCTACCTTTTTTGCCATCTGGCTGGCACCAGAAAATTTCATTTTTTAGAGATATTTTATTTTCTGTTTTTGTAAATTTATATAAAATAAAATCATAAACATTTTTCATATGAATATAAATATATATTTTTAAAAAATCCGAATTATAAAAAATTATTTATTGCAACTCATTTTGCAATTGCATAACAATGTTTTTCCATAGTTTATGATATTCCGGGATGCTCCTAAATATTTTTAGCTGTATAAATAAAAAATTAATATATTGTATGTACATCAATTAATTTGAGGAGTATATATAGGTTATTATAAAAATAACTTAAATTACCTAGGATTGATATATCTTTGTTGGGAACTTAAAAATCATTTAATTAGAGGCAATAAATGGTGTTTAAATTCTTCCAGCACACGTTCCTACCCATATTTTGTTCAATTTTTATTACTTTTCCTTCTAAATTATTAGGACAGATATTAGTTCTAACTGTCCTATGAATGGTAATAACATGTGATCACCTAATATAAAGTAATTTTGTTCAATTATTTGAGAATAAATTAAGTTTTGATGCCCACGATTTTTTAAATATGAAATAAAAGAATGGGCCCTTATTAAAATATTAGAATGCTTCCCAATATTATTGGTAGCACAACTATTTTTCTATGTAATTTTATAGCCAACATTTTTTGAACAATGACTATTAGTAGACCTGTGCGCCGACGAAACTATCGGCGGCCGGCACAATTTTTAAAAAATCTAATCGACGGCCGGCGGCGCGCCGATTTTTAGCCGCCATCAATAAAATCGGCGTAAATCGGCACAGTTATAAATTTTTAATTGCTTATTAATTTTTTTTAAAAAAATAAATAAATAAACACTATTCTACAGATATCTCGCTTTATTTTTTAATATTCATATAATAGAAAACTTATTATATCCAAAATCGATTTCGTAGTTTTATAATTATCATACATAAAAATTATTTTATTTAAATTTTCGG
Source organism: Gordionus sp. m RMFG-2023 (assembly GCF_954871325.1). NCBI lineage: Eukaryota > Metazoa > Nematomorpha > Gordioida > Chordodea > Parachordodidae > Gordionus > Gordionus sp. m RMFG-2023. The sequence continues at coordinate 19,312,331 of NC_088778.1, forward strand.
GACATAATGATGATCTCCTTGAATTTAACGTCAATCCAGCGGTAGAGAAAACTTTCACTAGGTGTGCTAGTCGCCGGAATGCAAAGAATTTTTTTGTCGAGTCTGGAAAGATTGGGAAGTTCACTCTTCTTTTCTCCCCAGAAATTTAGAATGTCCATATCTCGTGAATGTCGCTTTCCAAGAAAACTGTGGCACTCTTGTTCTAAGTCACCATCATAATTTATATTTGTTGAATGTTTATTTGCTAATTTTGTCAAATAATTTGAATTTAATAATTCCTTTTCATCCTAATTAGCTATATTTACTACCTGATTATCATCATTCTCTATAAGTTTAAGATGTTTTATTATAAATTCTGAAGCTGTGCAATTTTGCTCTATTAAATACTTTGACACAATTGTCAACTTTTAAAATCTTGGATCTAAAAGAGAGGCCAATACCTAGATAATTTTAAATAAAAAATAAAAGAATATACTTAAATAATATTACTTGCAGATTACAAACCGGAAATCGTAACGCAAGTTTTTTTTAGCATATTTTCCTTAAGTGAAATAATTTCAGAACTATCACTATCATTTACTATTAAATGTGTTTCAATATCACTTCTAAAAAGTAACGCCAAGTTTAAAGTAGGCCCTTTCTGTACTGAAAGAAATTCGACAGTTTCTTTAAATTTTGAAAGAAATGCTAATACTTCTTCTACCAGATCAGATGCATAATTTGAGAAAGTGTTTCCCAATTCTTTTCAAAACATTATTAATTAAATTCTTATTTAATCTAGATATGCTTTCTAGCATAATTAATATACTATGCCAATGTGTTGGGACATTTAATTTTAAGGTTTTCATATGCGTGGAATTATTATTATTATTATCATTGGAATTGCCAATTTGAAAAGGGGTACCCGGGCAGTGTTGTTAAAATAGCGCGCTACTTTTTTCAGTAGCGGTAGCTTTAGCTGGCTACTTTTTTTAGTAAATAATGATAGCGGTAGCTCGCTACTAATTTAGAAAGTAGCGAAGTAGTTCAATTTTACATAATAAATACATCTAAAAATTATTAAAATATATTTTTATTAAATCGAAAATTATAATACTTTTATTTAATTTAATATTTAAATTTATATTTAAATGTATATTTAAAAATATACATTATAAATCTAGTTATCATATAAATCTAGTTATTAAAAATGTGTGGGATTGTTGAATATAGTGAAATTTCTTTGGAAAATGAGAAAAATATAGATTATCCTTTCCCAAAATTCAAAAAATACTTTAATCTTGAAGAAAAAATTACTACTGGATATCGGTTTCAATGCAAGAAAATTTTGCCAAACACTAGTAGAGTCTTTGCTAAAAGGCATTGAGAAAAGGTCAAAACATTATTTTTATTTTCTATTATACAATTATATAAAATGAATGATTTATTGCTTGATTTAATATATTATTAATTACCTTGTGTATAATAATTGTATTTTAAAAATCTTTATTTACCATAATTTAATGTTATTTTAATATTTTTTTATAAATGAATCTAAATCTCAGATAAATTTAAATTTTGAAAATTAAAAAGGTATTCTTCTTATTTTATAATTAATACAATCGTTTTATATAAGTTAGATTTCCAGATCTGTATGATGATAATGTAATAGCTGCTATCGTTCATCCCAGTTTTAAGTTAAATTGGCCATACATTAATTTGACTGAATCTAAAGGGCAACTTGATAGGCTGATGGTAACGTTAAAAAATGTCATGCCTAACCACGATATTAATACTATAGCAAGATCAAAACCGCAGCCTTCCATAGACGATTTTTTTGAAATAAATAATAATAATATTATTGAACCTCTAGATGCCTTTTTTAAATCTAAAAATAGTCATTTAAATATCTTTGATGATTTTTTTCATATAAAAAGTGTGTTTATTCAATTTAATACTGCGTTACCCTCAAGTGCTTGTGCTGAACGATTATTTAGTATGGCAAAGCTTATACTTTCTGATCGTCGAGTACAAAATGTTATTATTAAAGGGCAATATTAAATAAATTATATGTATATATATGTAACAAATTATAGTCATGTTTTTATGCCAATATTTTATTTGTGGAAATAAAGTTATGTAAAAAATATTTTAAAAAAAACCAAAATAGCGTAAAAAGTAGCTTTAGCTAGTAGCTAATAGCGCGCTATTTTTTCTATAAAATAGTGGTAGCGATAGCGCGCTACTTTTAAAAGTAGCGTTTAACAACACTGTACCCGGGTATGGATCAATGCTCTCAAGATCTAACATGTCTGATGTTAAATTGTACTTAGAAATTTTCTTTGATATTCCTAGAATTCAAATTTAACCTTTGCAGTTTTATATCTTAGAGCAGTAATAATTTCTCTAATTCTTTTGCAAAGAATTTCCAGACTATGGATTTTTAATTATCCAGAGTTAGGATACTAAAATTATTTAAAGAATAATTAAATGTAGATACATCCATTTTAAAAATATGTAAAATTATGGTAACTTTTGGAATTTTAGATTTTTGATTGATTGAATTCAATGACGTCAATATAATTAGGATTTTAAAATAGTTGAAAATAAATCAAAATCCTGATTGACATTAAAAAATTACAAGAGATGTTGACCAATTATTAGAATAAAAAGGTATAAAATATGAAAGAAATTTCAGCACCGGCCGTGCGCCGCCGACATGAAAATCGGCGGCGCGCCGGCGTGATTTTCTAAACGGCGGCGTTTTCGGCGTGATTTTCTTAAACGGCGGCGTTTTCGGCGTAACCAACGGCCGGCCGGCGCACAGGTCTAACTATTAGTAATATTATGGAAATTTGAAAGCGCGAATCTTTGTTTGAAACCTTTGCTATTTTAGTAGTGACATAATTTTCCTCATTGGTAAGCAATAAAAAAAGTGATGGCTTATCTGTAAATATATATAAATTTAATATCTCTTCTTTCCATAATCGTTAAAAATATAATTACATTCTCTTAATATCAAGGAAAATCGCTATCGACATTTAATTATTTTAAAATTATTTAGCTTTTAATGATTTTTTATATAAAAAAAAGATCGCCCTCGACTCTGCCTAATTTTTAAAAAATCTTACCTTTAAAATGGAGTTAATATTTTTCCAGCCTGACCCAGTATTAATTTGTTAATTTTTATTATTTTATGACATTATTTGGATTTTTGTGAATAGTTTAAAAGGAATTTATTGGTAATTAAAAAGTTTAAATATTTTAAATTTTATCACTTCATACCAGGGTTTCGAACCGTTTTGTATAACGGTCGGTTCGGTTCGTTCCGGTTTTTAGTTTAAAATTTTATAAAGGTTTTGTTCCATTTTGGTTTTTTAAAAAAAAATCATATCGGTTCGGTTTATAGTTTATAACGGTTCTTTTCGGTTTGTTCCGGTTTTTATAAATTTAATTTAAAAAAAAATTAATCATTAACCATGTATATATTAATTTTAGAGAAGAATCTTTTTAGTTTATAATTTCTTATTTAATTTATCCATGATAATCTAATAGATATTTTTATTAAATTTAGGAAATATATTAGGAAATATAAATTAGACAAATTAGTTTTTTTATTTCATAAATAAATAAGATAAAAACAAACATGCGTAAATACAATAATGAATTGTTTTTTATTTATAAATAAATAAGTAAACAAACTGCTAAATACAATTGATAAATAAATGTTACTAACATTTAGGTTTAAAAAGAGAATTCGAACGGATAACTAAATATTTTCTAATATTTCAGGATAATTAGACAAATTAGTTTTTTTTATTTCATAAATAAATAAGATAAAAACAAACATGCGTAAATACAATAATGAATAAAATAATATGTATACTATACTATTTAGGTTTAAAAAGAGAATTCGAACGGATAACTAAATATTTTCTAATATTTCAGGATTTAATTTAGTTCTCTGCGCAGAGAGTATAAACTTAAGGCTTGAAAATGCTCTTTATACGGAGACCTGCATAGCTGGAACTGCTAGCACAGTTATAGCTAACTTATAAAGTTCTGGCATACTATTCTTTACATTTTCCCAATAATTCAAAAGATTAGTATCTTTTTCTAATCTCTCTATATTATCAAATGACCGAATTATATATTCTATTTCTATACATTTATTATAATTTTCGATGCCCTGAGAATTATTCTTATTAAGACTTTCATGCGACTTTAATAAATCTTCAAAATCATCATCTAAATTATCCTTCGAATACGAACACGTAGGCATAGTATTTAGAATTTCAATATTCTGATTATTTAGATTTTATATCAAGTTTCAAGTTTTACAAAGATGTTTTCTGGCGATCTCTCTTTCTTCAAAAAAAAGTTAAAAAATACATTATATCTAGGGTCGAGATAATGCAGAGCAAAACTTCATTTTTGAAATTTATTTCTCGTGTCATCAGAAAAACCAAAAGTCTGGCAAATGGAGAACGATTAGTTAAAAATACATTATATCTAGGGTCGAGATAAATAGCAGAGCAAAAAACTTCATTTTTGAAATTTATTTCTCGTGCTTTCATCGTAGAAACTAAAAGTCTGGCAAATGGAGTGTCTACTTTACTCGTTTGCATGAGACATTTGATCCACGCAGCATAAAAATCGCCCATTGTCAATTGTTCACTTTGTAAATATTTTGTCAAAACATAAGCTGGATACAAAGCTTTTAATATGTCACTAATTATTTTAAGATATCTTATTTAATTAACAGATAAATTGTCTAATCTATATAAATTAAGTATTTAAAAAAAAAACAACAAACCTGGTATTATTTGATATATAATGTTGATAATATAAAAATATTTAATTTGATATATAATGTTGATAATATAGAAATATTTAATTTGAAAAGAAATCACCAATTTAAAAAATGCCCCCAAGGAAAATTAAAATTTTAAATTTAGGTTAATAATTTAAAATTAATTATTTTTAAACCGTTTTGAACCGGTTTAAACCGGTTCAAAAACCGTTTTGAACCGGTTTAAACCGGTTCAAAACGAACTTAAATTAATCTATCTCTACTACCAACTATCGATATTTTGTGAATATAAAGAATTTATTTTTTAGATAATAAATTTAATTAAAACTCCATTATTTACAATGAATTAATTATTATGGCATTATGAGCTTGCTGAAATATCTAAACCTTTTAAATTATATTTAAAAGGATAGTTTATTTGGAAAACAATGTGTATGATTGTTTGCAATATATAGATTTGGTAGATGAATTGTATTATAATAATACTATAATAAAAGTATTAATTTTTACAGCAATAAACTCTGTCTTATTTCATCTCAAAATTTAATAGATAACCCTCAAAAAATTTTTATCCTACCCCCATTAAAGCAGCTTAACCCCTACCTCCTCAAAAAAATAGGATGCAAACTGTTCCTACCCCTCGCGCTCATGTAGACGTTGCAGGGGAAGATTGCATTCTTGAAATAATGTCTTGGTAAGTTTTGATCTCGCAATCCTTATTTTTTGTTAAGGTTAAATTGCTTCCTATTAGTAACAATTTAACATTTTGATGTATGTGGACGCATACAGAGTAACTGCCACTTGAACCTGGCATGATACAATTTTAAGGGCGCTAGGTAGCAAATGTTAAAAATCCTATCTTAATATCAGAGTAGACAAAAATTTCTTTTAAATTATTTAGAAGTAATTATTTTTGTACAGTAATTCTTTTTTCATTTTCTATTATTGAAATGCAATCTTTTTCCAGGGCAGTAGCCTACTACATTCATCGTTTAAATAAAAATTTTTAACAACTACTACTGTGCTTTGCGCCTTAGGATTAAGAGTGGAAAGAATTCCTTTTTGACGAAGAATGATATTGGTATTACGGATTATGTAAAATGTAGTGTTAAGTTTCTTTTTAATTTTTTATATGCTCCAATTCGGAGGTAATGTCTATAATAATAGATATTTCTGTGTTTTAGATAAGAATGGATAACTATTTTTCATATTTGAATTATCAAATAGTTGCTATTATTTATCCCATCGCTGGTCGAAGAACTTCGCCTATACCCTTTGAAATTTTTTCAAGCTTTTGCTTAGAACCCTTTTCTTTTAATCTCTTTTGTTAAATTCGAGACTGTCCAATATATAATAACGTTGAATTTAAGGATTCGAAGAAAGATGTAGGGAGTTGTGCGTTATCGCTATTAATTGGAATATAATTTACTCTTTCTATAAAATTAAATTCATTAGAAGTAGTAGCGATTTCCTCGAAAATTGGAATACCCTCATTTTTATATTTATATAAAGTTAAGCAGCATTCCACACAGAAATCGCCAATATTGATTCTGGCAAAATCCGTCATCCAGTGACATACTTTTTGTAATCCCCTCTTTGATAAATGTTTTTTTATATTAATGGGATTTTTATAAATCATGATATACAAATTTAAATAGTATTTTTAATTTTAAAAATCACTAAATTTCTGTAAAAATTGGAAACTGGAATGGATAAATTTATTGGGAAAATGAATCGAAAAATCTATAATTAATTTTAATCATAATCAGTTATTTTTTTAATTTACTTGCGCTATCTAGCGGAAATTTTATTTTTGTGCCAAAATGCGAATTATTCAACAAATGTTATATTTTGGAATATAAAAAAAGAGGTGGATTGACTTATATTTTCAAAAATTAAGTTTTAAATTATTTTAAATTACTAACGCCATCTAGCGGAATTTTTATTTTTAGCATTATGTTCTACTTAACCATTTTTTACCTATCTTAAAAAAATTTTTATGAACAATTCTTGGTACTCTTTAGAAAATATCTGAAATTTGGATAAAAATTTATACTAACATTTAAAAAAAAATAATTACAAATTTTTGGCCGCAATTTTTAAAAATTTTATAAATTAAAAATTAATTTCATTCAAAATACTTGGAAGAGTTTACTTAGAGCTATAAAATGAGCCATATTAAAGTTAACCCAATTATCCCAATTTTAAAAAATCATTTTTTCGAAAAATGACTAAACAGAGTTCCTTTGAGATCCTATATCTCCGGTTCTAGTAGAGTTAAGGGTCTAGTATTTTGATTTGTCAATTACAACACTTCATTTACTTATATACCAAATTTTGGCAAAATCTGAGATGGTCGGGTTGTAAAGTGATTGATTTGATGTAATATAATATTGAATATTTTGTTTTCCTTTAAATAAATGAATTAATATATTTACAGTTTCACGGTCATATGCTTGCGAAAATGACTTCCCACAAATACATTCGCGGAAACGCTGCTCTATAACGTGGGTTAGCGATAAAAGTTTCGCTAAAATGTATTCGCAGTTGAAGTTTTACAGAAATAAAGGTTTAAACTCCCAAAGAAAAGTTCTTGGCAGAAAAAATTACATACAAATTACAAAAGAAAAATACGAATGATGAAAAAATAAAAAAATGTGACATTATTCAAGAGATTTCCAAATATAATTATTTTATAAATTTTACTTAGAGTGCTATTTCGTTCTCTTTCCTCGTGAGAGTAAATAAATTTTTATGCAGCTCAATTCTTAGACAATATTATAAATAAAATATGCGATGATGGTTATTATTATTTTTTTATATAATTTTTTTCTATGTTATTTTTTTATGTTAATTTTTTTTCAAATTAATATATCATTTTTTATTTATATATTTTAAAAAAGTTTTTCTACAAAATTTGCATTTTAAATTTTTTTTGGTAGATGAAACTTTGCATTAAAAATTTTTTTTTGTGGTATTACTATAATTAAAGGAAGATTTCCATAAATAAAAAAATATTTATCAAACAGGAAATTTTTTTTGTTGATAATGCCTACAATGTTTTTAAAGGGGAAGTAAATTTTTGGTAGATGAAAACTTTGCATTTTAAATTTTTTATGGTGATCAATAATTATAGGAAGATCTCATAAATAAATAAAATTATAAGACTAGTGTCCTTGTACATAAGTACTAATTCTTTAAAAAATATTAAAGAACTAAATTATTAGGCCGTTATACAATTTTAATTTCTTCGAAGGAATTAGATTATGATAGGAATGCAATTTCTAGATAGTATTTTAAAGTAAAATATGGTTTTTATTTCACTTATATAGGTTTGAAAAATTTCGCAAGGTATGTGGGTTCCATATAGCTTCGAATCATTCAAAGATCATGGGGGGGGGCGTTATCGAAATTGACAACTCATGTGTGGAAGTGTAAATATAATCATGGTCGGCAGTTGATCTCCGAGGCTATATGGATCTTCGGCGGCATATGTCGGGAAACAAATGAAATATTTCTAAGTGCTACAACAATCTAAAAATTGCATTCATATTATAATCTAATTCCTTCGAAGCACTTAAAATTGTATAACGGCCTAAAAATAATTTGGTTCTATTTTTTAAAGAATACTAGTCTTAAAATTTTATTTGTTTCTAAGATCTTCCTTTAATTATAGTATTATCATCAAAAAAAATTTAAAATGCAAAAAATTTTGTAGAAAAATTTCTAGAAAAAACTTTATAAAAAATCTTAAATATAAAATGATATATTATCCTCCTTTAATTATAGTATTATCACCAAAAAAAATTTAAAATGCAAAAAATTTTGTAGAAAAAACTTTTTAAAATATCTTAAATAAAAAATGATATATTAATTTTAAAAAAAAAAAAAAAAAAAAATAGTGGCAATAACCAAAAGTTTGATTCCCCCAAAATTTAATTATAATACCCCCCCCCCCCCCCAATCATTTTAAGAGTCATTCAAATAAATTTAAACGTCCTTAAATTGCTATCCTTTCAGTTTAAAAAAAAGCTCATTCTCCAAAAATTAAGCGTGCTTTGGGTGCATATTTGTGGGATGTATAATAAATAAATTTCAGTGCTTCCAGGGGCTTGAATCAGTAATTTTGAGCCAAACATTGATTAAACAATTTAGTCATGAAAAAACTAAATATCTGGGTTTTAGTCGGATCAGGAAAATTAGATCAAATTTTTATTTTTGCTGCTATTATATTGGGGGTGAGAAAAAAATTAAGCGAAAAAATTGACTTGGCCCAACTTCCACTATGGTGCGGTCGAATACTAACTTACTGCGTCCCAGTTTAGGTCTGACCTTTAAACCATATCTGCCATTTATAAATAAGAATTTTTTTTATATAATCATAATAATCCACAGAGCAAATAATTTTCATTAAAACATGTCTCCTTTTAATCAACGTCTCATACATTAAATAACTAGTACATTTACCTCACAAATTAGTTTATTCTATTGAGCAATCCAATAAAAAAATTATACAAAATAGTATCCTTAGCTTTTAACAGTATTCTTATAAAAATTAAAACGTACAAATTTTATTTACTATACATCAGAGACCTGCAGCATGGCCCTAGGCCTGGCCGGGCTATATGAGCCGGTAGTATTTTAATTTTTTAAATATACCATTTTTATTTAAATATCCAGGCCGGGTCGAAAATTTTTTAAAAAAAATACCCAGGCCGGTTCATATATTTTAAAACCAAATATTTTAAATCGACATTATTAGCTATAAAAATTTTAAAAAAATTAAATATATTTTAAAAAAATTTGGGCCTGGCCAGGCCGTACAAATATACCTCTGCAGGTCTCTGGATACATGTAAAAGCATTTAATAATAAAATCATTAAAAAAAACCAGCACAAAAAAGATCTAAAGCTGAAAAATAACACATTGCCGGCAGTGTTGTAAGTAGCGCGCTACTTTTTTCAGTAACTGTAGCTTTAGTGCGCTACATTTAAAAAAAATAGCGATAGCTCGCTACTTTCATATATAACAAATAAACAAATTATTAAAATACCTAAAATTTTATAATTCTAAAATCATATCTTTTTATTTTATTTAATTTATTATGAAATTTAAATTTAAAAATATGCATTATAAACCTATTTTTTTAAATTTTTAAATGTCGACAACAGAGATTGATATTGAAGATAATTTTGGTAGTGACGATAAAATAATTTTCCTAAATGATGATAATAGATAATTTCCTTTACCCAAATTCGCAAAATATTTTATTTCAATAAAAAGATTAATACAGGGTATAAATTTGTTGAAAATGTGCCAGATTGTATCAAAAATCAATAGTAATAGCTTCAACTTGAGAAAACATATTAAGGATATCAAATAAATTTAGTATCTATGTGTAGCCCAATCCTTAATCTTTAAAATAAAATTTGAATCAATGATATATCTATTATAGTTTCTGATCTATGTGAAAGTTGATTTTCTGGCCCAGTCTAAACATGCTATATTTCAACTGCCGTTCTCATTTAGAAATATTAAATAAATATTCATTTAGGAATTATAAAGGAGATTTAGAAATTACCAGGCATATCCTTAAACAATTTTAGAACATGAATAGTTCGCATTGATTTTTTAGCTTTGAAACTGATTTCCTTGTGTGAAGCCTTAAAGAAAGTTTGGATAATACAAAAAGAACTAGTGATCTGCATCGGGCCTAATTTTTCAAGCCCGGCCCGAAATTTTTTTAAAAAAAGTTTTGCCGGCCCAACCCGAACCAGAATTTTATTTTAAAAAAATTTACCGGCCCGGCCAGGCCCAAATATAGAAATTAATTTTTATAATTATTTAAAATAAAAGACATATGTTATATAGCGTTTAGTTTCAATAAATTAAATCAAAAATTTTTATTTTACATAAGAAATTCAATATAAAATTGATAAATTTAGATATATTTAATAAAATTTCCGAGGTCCGACCCGACCCAATTTTTTTTTTAAATATTAGGCCCGGGCCGGACTCGGGCCGCGAGCCGGGTACGAGCCGGGCCTAACTTTGCAGATCTCTAAAAAGAACATCATACATAGGCGATATCTGATAAGAATTTATCACTTTCTAATAAAGTGGACAGCTCGTTAAATTTTGAACTGTTTCTAGAATTTTTGATGCGATACAGAGCCTCATAGTTATTCCAAACTGCTTAACAGTACGACTGCTGACACCCATCATACATTAAATCCATTCAAATCTTCAGAAAATGAATGCGCAATTCAAATGCTATTTGATATATAGCCTTTTGATTTTTGTTAAAATGGATATGTAAACTATATATATATTGAGTCAATAAATATTTAAAGCAATTAACGCCTGTAACACTTTTTATTGCATTGAACACCGATAATCCTAAACAGTAGTTTTAACACTAGGGTATGGTTGGATATAGCGGGCAAAGACGCGTTGTTACACTAGATTCCTCAAGTCATCACACTGGCGGCACGATGATATAAGAAATACAATTTTGTTGTATTAACCAGCAGATTTAAGAAGATTAAGTAGAGTATGAACAATCAACTTGTATATTTTGATTACAGTTCAGTCAGGTCTAGAAATATAAAAATAGGTTCATCAAAAGTGGACCTCAATATCTATTAAACATAAAAACTAAGGCTGGTTATTTTGATGTTGTAGATTCATATCGATTTTGGATTGTAACTTGAAAATTTTATATTTCAGAATATAGAATGCAAAATATGTCCCAATCAAAACCATTGTGCTCTTTCTTGTAAATCTATTAACGATTCAAAATCTATAAATGGGTGATTTGATCTTGCAAGATAGCAGAATATTATCTTGGTTTGTTTATCATAACCATTCCAGGAGTATTTTTTTTTTGGTTTCAGAGCCTTTTTCAGCAGCTTTGCTTTGTGTGCTTCTGATTTGGCATATTTTCAAATTTTAAATTTATGTTTTCTGTATTGTAAGTGGCTGCTATCAATTGTATAACTGCACCATTCACTTGATATAAGCAGTTATTGTGTAGAAGTAGTATTACAGCTAGTAAACGGCTAGTCAAAATGTATACAATGACAGTCTTTGATTATTATTATTAAAATAAAAATACCATTATAAAGATTTTTTAAAATTTTCTGGTAGGCGCCTTTCCTCATAACTTTGAAAATTTATGGCGCATCCCTAGGAATTGGAAGAGTTACGAGTGTATAACAAAAATATTTATATTTATGATCTTTTTGAAAAATATAACAGATAATAAGTGGTAAATCTTTTATTTCACAAAAGTCTCTCAATAATGTCAAAAATATTTTTACTTACAAAATGAAATAATCATTAATTTAACTCCTAATTCATGTGTTACTAGATGTAGTCTACTAAGTATTAATTTATTAGTATTGTAAACGGTTAAAAAGTAATGCATTGGTAAAAAATTAGCTAATTAAATAATAGGAGAAAAATACTTTAAAATTTTTATTAATTATTTTTTTTATTAATCTGATATTATAAAAGAATAATTATTTCTCGTGGCAGATGTTTAATGAAAATCCTCACACGTGGGTTAGGGTTATATATATAGTTAAAAATGGGTTAATAAAGATTTGCCAATTTCAAAGATGTTTCTAGGTGGACTTTTGTCTCTTAATTTATGTTTAGAGTCCTTAAATCAGTACTTAAAAACAATGCGTAACTTATGTACTAATTTTCATAAAAATTATTTTAAATTTGAAAAGAATTTACTTGTTGAAAATATTTAAACATATTCGATATTTTCTTTTTCGGAGTACATCACGTTTTTTAGAATCCAAATATTCTTTGTGGAAATTTATCCCATGCTTTAAGTCTAAATTTTTGAATTGATTCGAAGATTCATCATTATCAAAAATAGTTAATGAATTAATATTTTTTAATTTTTGTATGCATTTTTCATTATAATACATATTATGATCATCACAATTTTTACGGGATAAAAAAAAATCTGGCGTTTTAATAAAATCTGATACACTACTGCTATTTGCATAATTTTCAATATATGACTTAGAAGTATGTCTTTTTATAAAACCATCAGCCTGGATTAAATTTTCTGATATATTAGAAATAATAGTTGGTTGCATAAGCAGCGTTTTCGGTAATGAGCACTTACAATTATAACTATCACATCTTTTATTAGGAACTTGAATTTGCTGATATGAAGTTAAAATTTGATTTTGATTGAATTTGAGATTTTCCGTATTTTCCTGATTGGTTTGAAAAATTGTTGGAAAATCCATTATTCAAATAAAAAACATAAATGAATATTTTGAAAAGTGCTAATTTATGGAAACACATGTCAAGAAATATCCAATTTGTGCAATGTTCGATCGAATCGAACTTTGTTATTATAATATGAATATTGCATTATATTAATCACATACAACTTTTAATATATATGCGGATTAATTTATATTTGTCTTTTGTTATGATATATTGAAAAAATGATAAAAATCGATATTTTGCAATTACTTACAGTAATACACAAACATTATATTGTATGATTAACATAAAATTTAGGGGGGTTTATTAATCATAATTAATTCAACATAATATTTTATAAAATTAGAAATCTTCTTTATTATAATTATAAATAAAATTAAATGATCTGCAATAATATTAACAAAAACCTTAAATTATATATTTTATTTACCCTGGATTGATAAATAATCATTATGTAAAGCATTTATTTTTATAATGCAATATAAAAAGTTCATCGCCCGGATTATATAAAATTAAAGAATTTAATAATGAGGTGAATGAGGATTATACATGGAAACACTTTTTAAATTTTTTTGTTTATTCATTTTTAAATTTCATAAATATTAATTCATTACTATCTAATAATTATTTTAGAATTAATTTGTGCTTCGGCTCCTATTTTGCCCCTGACTCACTAAACTCATTTGTATAAGTATCATTTAAAAACTCAGGCGAGACAAGGGGTAGAGGGGATAATTTTTTATATTGAAATAATTTCTTTTGTTAAATTTTTTAAGATCTAATCAATAAAAAATTATTGTTACCAATCATATTAAATGGCATTTCGAACATAAATAATAAAATATATTGGGAAATACTTGTGTTGTAAACCTTGAACGCGTTCGTGAACCAAGTTCCTAATTTTGAAAAAAAATATGAACGACGTTCCTTTTTTTTGACGAACGTGTCGGTTTTTTTATTTTTTTCAATCTTAGAAAATCTTCTTATTTTTATTTATTTGAAAATAAAAAATATTAATTTAATAGTAATCCAAATTTTTTAAGGAAAAGGGTTATTTTTAATCAGCTGTTTCCCTTATCACATTTGAATTATTTTTTAACTAGTCGCCATTTCTTCCCAATAGTTAGTTTATTAACTTGAATATTATTATTTGGATGATGTTATATCATCATCATCATCTGATTCTGAGTTAACATTACCATGACCCAAATATAAAAATAACAGTAAATAGTTAATATATTGTGTTAACAAATATGTGGTATATCAGAGATCTGTAGTGGCACCATTAGCATGGCCTGGCCTGGATTTTTAAAATATATTACATTTATTTTTAATTTCTATAGCTAATATTGGCGATTTAAAATATTTAGTTTTTAAATATATGGCCCGACCTGGCCCGAGTATTTTTTTTAAAAATTTTTAGGCCCGGGTTTATAAAAAAAATTAAAATACGCCTTGATTTATATTAATTAGCCCATTAAAATATAGAATTAAATATTATAGGATGATTTAAAAGGTTAATCAAAATATCGCTCATAAATGAAAATGTAATCTACTTGGAGATTGCCCCAATTTTCCAATAATTTGGTCTGACTGAAGATTAAATCTTGATATATATTAAGTAATGCTGTAAAGTCGTTGAAATTTCCTCCTTTGAGGAAAAGGAACCCCATTCGTTACTTGTTTCAAAGGGTAACGAGTAACGTGTCTCTTCTTTTTGAGGAACATTAACGCAAAACGCTAATTTAAATTTTATCTAAAAAAATACGAGAAAAAATATTTTATTTTATTATATATTGTTGTATTGGGATATGGAATCATGTGGGATTCGAAATCCCAACGTGGAGATTCGAGAACTTGAATCCCCACGTTTTATTTGGAATCTTTTTTTTAATATATTTTTTTTAATATATTTTTTTTAAAATATTTAAAACTCATGGGGTTTCGGAATATATTTTTTTAAAACAATTAAATAATAATTTTTTTCTTCCTTTTTTTGCCGCCTGGCTGGCACCAGAAAATTTTATTTTTAGAGATATTTTGTTATAATAAATAAATTATATAATCAAAAATGATAAGAGAATGTTTAAAAAAGTAAATAGTATAAAAATTAATGCATATAATGAATGAAAAGGAATGAGGTTAAAAGACATTTTTTTGTAAATTTATAAAAAATCATAAATATTTTCACATGAATATATATTTTTAAAAAATTCCGAATTAAAAAAAAATTATTTATTGCAACAATTATTCAATGAAATATGATATTTCGTTGAACATTTGATGTTGTTCTTGACTCCTTTTATTCATGCAACCCATTTTGCAATTGCATAACTATGTTTCCCATATTTTTTGACATTCCGGGAAGCTCCTAAATATTTAGCAGTTAAAAAATTAATATATTTTATGTATATGAATTAATTTGAGGAGTATAGGTGGTTACTATAAAAATATCTTAAATTGCCTATGATTGATATATCTTTGTTAGGAACTTCAACATCATTTAATTTTATAGTTTTATATAGACTAGATAAATGGTGCTGAAATTCTTCCAGCACACGTTCCTACCCATATTTTATTTTGTTCAATTTTTAATACTTTCCCTCCTAAATTTTAAGACAGATATTTGTTCTATCTGTCCTATGGATAGATAACAACAAGTGATGACATAAGATAAAGTTATTTTGTCCAATTATTTGAGAATAAATTATGTTTTGACACCCACGTTCATTTAAATATAAAATAGAAGAAGGGACCCTTTTTAAAATATTAGAAATACTATTCCCAATATTATTGGTAACACAACTATTTTTCCTTGTAATTTTATGGCCAACATTTTTTGGACAAGGACTATTAGTAATATTATGAACAATGAAACGCGAATCTTTGATTGAAACCTTTGCTGATTTGTATTTGGGTGTTTTTAATATGGTTCTATATAAATTATATTCTTGTAACTGTTTTGGGTAAAAAAATTTGAGGCATTAAAAAAAATTTAAAACTAATATTAAAAATAAAATAATTGTAATAATATAAATTTTCAAATGTAATAATTTAGATATTCCATGAAAAAAAATCTCGCCCAATACAATTATTTTATATTAAAATTAAATTTATTGATAATTCATATAAGCTATTTAAGAGACCTGCAGGTCCGGCACTAAGCCCGGTCCGGGTATACACGTGTCAAGTCATATTTTAATTTTTTTAATATAAATACCCAGGCTGGGCCGTATATTTTAAAATCAAATATTTTAAATCGGCATTAAAAATAAATATAATATATTTTTTTTTAAAAATCCTGGCCGGGCCATGCAAATGGTACCTCTGCAGATCTCTGACTTACTTTATTTCTAAAAATTTAGAAGGGAATGTATTAAAAAATGGACAAATGGGAAGGAACTTGTGCTGGAAGAATTTCAGCACCATTCTTTGCCTCTAGTTTATATAAAACTATAAAATTAAATGATTTTGAATTTCCCAACAAAGATATATCAATCATAGGTAATTTAGCTATTTTTATAGTATTAATTATTTATTTAAACTGCTAAAAATATTTAGGAGCTTCCGGAATGTCACAAACTATGGGAAAACATCATTATGCAATTGCAAAATGGGTTGCATGAATAAAAGGTGTTAGTGTTTCAAGAACAACCTTAAATTTCATATCATAAAGCATTGAAGAATTGTTGGAATAAATAAATTTTTTTTAATTAGGATTTTTTAAAAATATATATTCATGTGAAAATATTTAATATTTCATATAAATTTACAAAAAGAAAAATGTTTAACCTTATTTTTCATATTTTTTTACTATTTACTTTTTTATAAATTCTCTTTTTAAATCCCTTATATTTTGGCCTTTTAATTATATGATGCCAGCCAGATGGCAAAAAAGGGAAGAAAAAGTAATCATATTATATTTATTTTTTTAAAATATTTAAAAAAAAAAGATTTCGAATAAAACAGGTATTCAAGATCTCGAATTCCCGCGTTGTGATTTCGAATCCCACATGATTCCATATCCCAGTATGACATATATATTATGTTTATTTTTAAATTTTATGAATAATTTAGGGCGAGTTTTTAAATCAGATCAACCATCAAAGTTCTTCATTTTTATTTTATTTATTTAATTTTTATTGTTAAATTTTATACAGTCTTGTTAATCTAATTAATACTGAATCAATAAAAATATCATCGGTCTAGAATAAGAGTGCTCCACTTGACATTTTTTAGATTTTTGAGTTAGATGGATTTTAATTGAAACTAGATTTAAAAATATAATCACGTTAAAGCACTGTCAATTTTGGGCCTATTTTTATAATTTTTGCTATATATATTTATCATATTATAATCACTTGTTGTGTACTTTTTTTTAAATTATATAAAAGTATAAAATATGTGTGGAAAAAATTATTAGTTAAATATTGGCAAATTTTTTTAATCAGCTTAATTATTATTTCTATGAATAAATTAGAATAAAATAAACAGTATTTTATATAATTTAAATATTTAAATAGGTAGGAGAGACCATATGGGGTAAATCCGGACGGCATTTAAAAATTATTTGGCTTTGATACTTGAAACTTATAACTAAAATAGGTAATAAAAAATTTTTTTGGTTAAATTAATTTATTTAGGTTCCACACATTAAAATTGATATAGTGAACAACTTTCAGCTCTTAACAAACATAAAATATAATTTTAAAGATTTTGAAAAAGATTTATTTGATACTGATCGCATTTATATATGCACTATCTCCGGGGATATACAGGACCGGGTATATGCCGGACATTATAAAAGTTTTTTCACATTTTTTTATAATTTTTTAAAATGTAAAATTTATAAAAAAAAAAATATCATAAATTTATTAATAATAAAAGATTATAACAAATTTTTAAAATGCACGAGGACAAAGTTTCTGGTAGAACCATATCAAACATTAGGTCAATGATGGGCCTTGTAATGTATTAATATAAATTGATTTTGTTAATTTGATTTTAAGCTACAATATATTGTAATAGACAAAATAGAAAAACGTATAAATATATTATTATATTAAATAAATCACTTTATATTATTATTTTGAATTCATTTCATTTGACGACGATTCATTTCAAATCATTTCGACGACGACGAATTATTTTAAATAAAAAAATTAAAATTAAACTATGCCTCTGAAAAATGAAGAACCCACTCAATTTCATATTCCAGAATTCATGAAAGAAAAAGTTAACATTCAGGATTACCTATATAATATACAACTCATTTTCAAAGTAAAAAATATTGTTGATCAAAATATAAAAAAAAGATTTATTAGCCAATATAGACACTGATAATTTAATTAAAATTAAAATTTTTTACTTACCTAATAATTGATAACATAAATTATCCAATTTTATTTGACAATTTAGAAAAAATATAAAAAAATTTTCATTTTTATACTTTAAAAAGAGTTAGTTAAACTATTATCGATTTTTCAATCAAATTAAAAAGCATTTACTCTTTATGTAATTTTAAATCGCCGGTTGATGAACTCTTAAGAGATATTTTCATCTTAGGAGTAGGGTTACCTGAGCTGGACAAAGAACTTCGGTCAAAATATGCCGAAGGAAATATTACTTTTGAAGATATTGTACGTCTAGCTATCGCGCTGTCTTCATTGGAGAAGGAAACCATGGCAGAAGTTAATAAAATAATAATTATTTTAGGAATAATTATAATAACGTTAATAAATACAATAATAATAATATTTTTAATGCTAACAAATTCAACCATAACAGTTATAATGCTAACAAACTCAACCATAATAATTGTAAATCAAGTTTTAAACCTAATTTCAGCGAAAAAAAGTAATAGGCTTTAGGTGCGGAAAAGCAAACCACATAGCGAAAGAGTGTAGAACATGCTATACAAATGATTTTACCACGGGCACCTCGCCTGTCCTTTGCTAATAAAGCTACAATCGATGCGAAGATAAATGGGCTGCAGCTTACTATGGAATTTGATGCTGGCGCGGCGTGTAATGTGATAGATGAGGTTACCTGGAGTCGCATAGGCAAACCCCATTATCACCTGCTTATAAACTAGTAGGATATAACAATATCAAGATCTAAGTATTGAGTAAATGTTTAGTGAAAGTCGAAGTAAAGAATATTTCAAAATTTTTACCTATTTGGGTAGTTAAGGGTGAGAATTCCCTTATTTTTGGAATGCCCTTTCTAGAGAATTTGATATAAAACTTCATGAAGAAGTTCGAATTAATAATTTAAATATGAAAGATTTCAATTTAAATGCTATTGTTTCAAAATTTCCTCAAGTTTAAAAAAAAAAAATTAGGACAAATAAAATTATAGGAAACCGTCATCAAGATACAACTAAATACAGTGCCAATTGCGCTACCTTCTAGAAGAATTCCATTTCCTTTGCATCGAACAGTTGAAGCTGAGTTGGGCAGACTTTTAGACGAAGGCGTTATCGAGAAGGTGGATCCAACAATAACTCCAATTACTTGGGCTACGCCAACAGTTAATATATAAAAGAAATCCGGTGCCGTGCGGATATACGGAGATTTTCGTTTAACAATCAACAAATATTTAGCGATAGATAACGATTTACTACCAACTTTCGTCGACCTGACAAATAGGATCGCGGGTGGTAAAATATTTTCTACGATAGATTTAAGAGATGCATTTTTACAATTCGAAGTTAGTCCAGAATGTAGGGACCTTTTAGTAATTTCGACTCATGTCGGTTATTACCGATACCAAAGAATCCCTTTTGGGTTGACTAGCGCTCCGATAATATTTTAACGCTTTATGCAAAACCTATTAAAGGGAAATCCTATGGTTAGTGTATTTTTAGACGATGTAATTATTGCAGGCGAGAATAATTTTGATCATATAGTTAATCTAGAAGAAGTATTAAGAAGATTTGATAAGGCTACAACGACGAACGATAAAATTAAAATTGGAGAAAAGTCAGTTACTTATTTAGGTCATGTTATTGACGAATTCGGAATTCACCCCTATAAAAAATTGTAAAACAATGTCTAATGTTAAAGAATTACGTTCGTTTCTGGGAATGGTAAATTATGATGAATAGTTTATAAAAAATTTACATTCTATTTGTGCGCCTTTACATCGACTAACGAGTAAAAATGTGAGTTGGTTTTGGTCAGCTAAAGAAAATGAAATATTTAACAGAGTTAAAAAAAATATTATCAAAAGAAGATACAATAATTCCTTATTCAGCCGATATTCCTATCGTGATTTCTTGTGACGCTTCCGAAGATGATCTAGGAGCTGTATTTGCACACCGATTATTTACTGGCCAGGAGAAACCGATTGCTTACGCATCGAGGACACTTTCGACGGCTGAAAAGATTTACGACACCATTGATCGGGAGGCTTCGGCTATCATGTTCGTTATCGAGAAGTTTCATCGATATTTTATGGAATTTTATTTTGGTTACAGATCCAATCTTTAAAATATATCTTAGGTGATAAAAGAGACCTAAATAAAATAACAAATAACCGTTTAATACGGTGGGCGACGAAGTTTTTAAATTACGACTATGAGATAATTCATAGACCGGGTAATCCAAACAGATGCGCTGATGCTCTGTCCCGTTTGGGGGTAGAGAGATAAAAAAATTTGAAGATGAAATTAGAGAAGTAAAAATCGATTTAATAGAAGATTTATCGTTCACTCGAATTAAAGTTATAAATGAAATGATCAATGATAGCAATCTAAAAGAGATCATTAAATTAATAAAAAATCATTGGCATTTTGATAATATGAATAATTATTCTGAAAGTTTAAAAAAAATCTTCTTAAATAAAATATTTCTTTCGAAGGAGGATTATTATTTTCTAATGATAATCATTATTCCTGATAATCTAAAAAAAGAGGTTTTGAATGTTATCCATCAAGGACATCCTGGATAGTGGGGATGAAATCTTTATGCATATACTATGTCTTTTGAACAAATCTTGATTGTGATGTTGAAGAGTTCGTCAAAAGCTGCAAGAGTTGTCAAGAAGGAAGACCGGGAGCCAGAGAAGTGCCATTATACAATTGGAACATTCCTACCCGACCTTGGGAACGAATACACATTGATTTGACAGACCCCGTATCTGGAAAGTATTGGTTAATTTGGGTAGACGCTCAAATGGGTTGAATTTGTAATTTTGTTTCTTTTAAAAACATAATAAAACATTTTAGATCGGCCTTTTATAGCCCCAAATCGAATGGTTTGGTTGAGCGTTATATACGTACGATAAAGACGCGTTTCTATGCTGAAAGGAGAGGTGGGACTCCGGACCAGTTAAATTTGGCAAATGATTTAATCACTCACCAAAATACTCCAAATGAACTACCGATAAATCTCCTGCCGTAATGATGTTATGATGTTTGGAAGGCCGCTCAGGAAGACGTTACATCAATGGAAATTATCTACGAAAGAAAGGGCTGAAAACGCGTTATGTAAAGAAAAATATTATAAAGATAGGAACGTTGAGCCCAGTGGATATATTTTTCAAAAATATTACTGTTTATATTAATTTATATTTATTTTATAAAATTTATATTTATTTTATAAAATTTATTCCTATCTCCTTCTTTTTAAATATATATTTAATTACATTTATTTTCACATTCATTTACTATGTTATTTTATCAATTAATTACGATTTCAAGTTTTCTTTGGTGTTATATTTATCTATTGTTTTCAAATTTCTAGTGGCGTAATATTTATCTATAATTTTCAAATTTCTAGTCAAATAATAATTATGGATATAAGAAATATTTTAAAAAGTACAAATAATTTATAACGTTTTATAATTAGCCTAGAGGAAAGACATATACTTCTTAAATAGGTATTAAAGATACCTATGATAATTAATATTTTATTTAATAATGGATTCAATTTTCAATATCCACAAACTTTATGCGCTAATTGATAGTTAAAATTTCAAAACAGCTATTTTACTAGATGGTTATGGCTAGTGCTCTATCCTACACAATGAAGCTTATTGCAAAATACATGTCCTGTTTGGCCCAAGATATACTGAAAGAAATGTAATTAAGCTTAACAGTCTTCTTAAGACTCCATTCAACAAGTACAAAGATTGGAGAAATCGTTGCTTTGACAATCATCAAAAAACAAATTATCACAAACGCTATTAACTGATGATTTCTTCAAAGTAATTCAAAGTGGGGATATGTTTCCCAATTAATCTCATATTGACAAAAATAGGATTAAAATAGCAAAATAAAATAGATGTAAGATCAAACTAACGATTGAGGCCATTCTATATTGTGTATTGCAGGGCCTAGCATTACGGGGCCAAAGGGATTCATGATGCTTGAATTTTAATAATAATGATAATGAAGGCAATTTTCGTGGTCTTGTAAAATTTAAAGTATTAGGGGATTCTGCATTAATGGAAACCCCAAGCGACATAATATTTAAACATAATTATTTCTGAAGCTCCTTGTCCAACAAGGAGAAAGAAATGGCAAAAAGCTTGTCCAACGAGATGAAGTCTTCGTCATCAATCAGTAACAGCTTTTATGGAGTTAGAAGAGCCGATTATTAATGCTCTTACTGAAATATCTCAATGGCCTGTGTCTCCCTTGACTTGCAGCAAGACATGCTCAACGTTCAAAGATAATATAGGGTCAGTAGAAGAGTATTATAAAATAAATGTCTTTATCCCTCTCTTAGATACATTTATAACCCAAATAAATGAACTCTTTTTAATTCATCAGGTAGCACTTACCAATCTGCGGATATTATTTCTACAAAAGCTTCCCAACCTTTTTCAGGTGGTGATAGAAAAATAAAATAGTTAGCAGATTTTTAATATGAAGATGTTAAAGTATCTTATGATGCCTATGCCAACTATGGTATAAAAGATTAACGGTTGATATAGTCCCAAAACGTGTTATGGATGCTTTGCATCATTTCAAACATCTTTTAGATTATTTTCACAATGTATTAAAATTATTATTATATTAGCAACACTTACCATTAGTACTGCAACTAATGAGAGAACATTCTCTTCTTTAAGAAGAATGAAAACATACCTTAAGATTACAACTTCTGAAAGTAGATTGAATGGTTTTCCCCTTTTGAATATTCATACACATTTGACCCAAGCACGGGTGAGATCATTGAAACTCAATCCCAACAAAGATTGGATTTTACATTTTAAATAGTTAATGCTTCTTAATAATTTTTGTGCAATTTAATTTTTTAATGTGATATATATTTTTCCATGAATACTTTATAAGTTATTACATACAAAATACAATTATTCCTAAGAAACTTGTGTATTAATTTACATTTTCAACATTTAAATTTTTTATACTTTATATTTAAATTTTAAAGGCTCAAAAAATTTAAATTTCTATTTTGGGTCATTTATTTTATAGTGATTCATAATAGATATCTGCAAAGTTAGGCCCGGCCCGTACCAGGCCCGAACGGGCTTCGGGCCGGGCTCGGGCCTAATTCTATTTAAAATAATCAAGTTCGGGCCGGGCCTAATATTTTTTAAAAAAAATTCGGGCCGGGTCGGATCGGACTTTGGAAATTTTTTTAAATATATGTAAATTTATCAATTTTATATTGAATTTTTTATGTTTTATATATTGAAACTAAACGACATATAACATATGTCTTTTATTTTGAGTAATTATAAAAATTAATTTCTATATTTAAATAAATTCGGGCCGGGCCGGGTCTGTAAATTTTTTAAAAAAATTTCGGGTTCGGCCGGGCCGGTAAATTTTTTAAAAAATTTCAGGCCAGGCCGGGCTTGAAAAATTAGGCCCGATGCAACTTAATATTTTATAATTCACATTTATTTTATAATTTTTCATATGCCGTGTAGATTAGATATATATTATTTTATTTTAGATAATATTATTTTGTTGTTTTAAAAAGTTTATGTTTTTTTTATATATTATTTTTACAATGTATATAGGGAAAAAAAAAATTATTTTTTGTGTGTAAAAAAGTTTGCGTTTTAGTGAAGAGAAGAAAAATAAGAAAAAGAAAGAAAAAAAAATTAATTAAAGGGAAAAACAAAAATAAAGGAATATCTCAGGTAAAAAAAAATACATTTATAATTTTAAAAAAATAATCAGCGTAGGAATTTGAAAAGTCACCAGAGTAAGAATTAGAAAATAGTCCTAATAAATTTATGCTTGATATTTTTAAATAACAATAATTTTATCTTAAAATTTAATTATCCCCCCCCCCCCTCCTCCCAGAAAATTTCTGCGTACGCGCCTGCATTCTGGGATCAACTTATTTTCGTAAATATCATTTTAAGCTAATAAAATTGTTCCCTCTACACCCCTTTTCCTCTCCCTCCAAAATGTATACAATATATATCTCTATAAACATTTTGAAAGAAAAATTAGTAAAGAAACCAAAATTATTTTTATAAAAAATCAACAAAGGCCTAGATAATTTGACAAAGTCTATACTGATTATTACATTAGTCTATAATGGTTTTCTATTATTAAAATTATATGCTACACTTAGTAATTACAATATTATTTTATTATATATTTATTAAAATAATAATATAAGATGATGGAAACACCAAGCTAGAATTATAAAAGATTTTATTATTTTAAAATATTTACATTGTGATAATTTACGTATCAGGTCAATTCAGCGAAACTTTTATCGCGAAACACTTTTTCGCGAAACTTTTATCGCGAATGTCGTTTATCGCGAAGGAATTTTATAGCGAAGGCAATATCGCGAAACCAATTCCGCGAATTTTTTTCCGCGAAACTTTTATAGCGAAGACAATATCGCGAACTTATTATCGCGAATTTATTTCCGCAAAACCATGACCGCGAATACTTTATAGCGAATACATTATAGCGAAACTTTGATCGCGAACATGTTATAGCGAATTTATTTCCGCGAAACCGTAACCGCGAATACTTTATAGCGAATACATTTTAGCGAAACTTTTATCGCGAACTCTTTATAGCGAATTTATTTTCGCGAAACTTTAACCGCGAATACTTTATAGCGAATACATTTTGGCGAAACTTTGATCGCGAACTCATTATCGCGAATTTATTTCCGCGAAACCTAAACCGCGAATACTTTAGAGCGAATACATTTTAGCGAAACTTTGATCGCGAACTCGTTATAGCGAAACTTTAATCGCGAACCATTTATAGCGAATTTTCTACCGCGAATGTATTTGCGCGAAATTATTATAACGAGCGCATGACCGCGAAAATTGTGAATTCATTTTAAGTGAAATCGATATATTCAATATCAATTTACCAACCGAAGTTTCTTAAATCATAAACGCTAATGTTTTAAGAATATTTTATTACGTATTGTTTATTTAATAAGCATGTAACCTCTATCTGATGTGATAGAAAATATATTAGTCTTCCTGGTCTCACTCACTCATGGTTGTAAGTATGGAGCGGACATTTTGGGTTAAGTTTTTAGCAGAATAAGTTAACCCTCCCCCCCCAACATAAAATTTAAAAGTGTGCTTTATGTCATTTAAAGTAATACTTTATTTCTAATCTAGATAAAAAAAATATACTGAAAGCTAAGAATTTTTTATTGATTTTCTCAGATTATTTTAATTATAGAAAATTTTACTGATAATTAATGCCTCCTAATTACAATTTTGAGATAATGCACATCGATATAACTTTGATATAATAGTAACTAATTCATTTGAATATTATGACCTTTCCTTTTTCTTCTATTCGCATTTTAATAAATAGAAATAACTGCAAAGTTATGATTAATCAAAAAAAAAATTCAAAATATTCTAGATTACATAAATTTGTAATATTTATGAAGAATAAATTATGGAAATAAATCATTAGATCTTCAATTATTTTAGTTTTTTATTTTTGCTGATTTCACAAGTCAAACTAAACAATATAAAAAAAAATTAAAAAACGTAAAATAGTTTTCATCATTTTTTAAAATAATACCAGTTCAATTTAAATCATAGCGTATTTGTGAAAACATCGCTAAACCCTTCTACTCAATTTGTAGGCACTTTTACTCATTTTTTCTAATAAAATGGAATTAAAAAAATCAGGATTTTTTGAAAATAAATATAAAATGTTCCAAATCAAGAAAATAAAGATATTCCAATATCGGGAAATCAGGGCAAAATGGGTTAAGTGTTTATTTATTTACTTTTACATATTTTACCACGACAAGGGTGGGGCAGGGGGGTGGGGGGGGGGTTGTTAAAAACATTTTCTAAATTTTGAGAGGAATATATAAATGAAGGATAATAAAAAATAATTATAAAAAGTGGCTATATTTTAATTATATTAAATAGGTGTATTATTCAATTTTCTCATTCATTTTGTAAATTGCAAAAATTTTTAGGCCCGGCCATACCTCCCATATTCTAAGAGTGAGGTGGGATTTTTAATGACTAAAGGATAAAAAGCGGGAAAGCGCCACAACTGCAATCCTTTTATATATAAATATTGGTGAATAATTTTTTTCAAATTATAATTTACAAATTTAAATTTGAATTTGAATATAAAGTCAAAATATATAAAAATTAGATCCAAATCTACATATTTATCGGAAGGAATTTATTTTATTTAAAAGTTTATTATATATGAAATAAATTTTAACTCTTCGCAATTCATGTCAAAATTCTGCTTTACCATTAATTCGGCCTCTAATAAATCAAATGAGACCGAAGAAAATTTTTTTCGCCTAATCATATTCATTAAACTCATTTCTGAGCCAGCATTTGAATGTAGAATTAAAAATAAATTTTTAGATATTTTTTAGGCTTATATTTACATTTTTATTTAATTCTTTCTAAATATTCTAACTTGATCGTATCATTCAAAATCAAAGGTTTAAGCTATTTATATCTATAATTACCATAATAGTTTGATAATTCTGAGTAACTTCTTTATATGCTTCAACTTGTGTATCACAGAGGAATAAACAAGATTTATATATTTTAATATCAGCGCCGTTAAATTTGGCGGCTGAATAGTTCTACGAACTAATTGTAAATTATATCATTATTTCTTGCTTTATTTGTACCAATTGAGTATTTAAACGAGTATAGTAGCTCGTAAAAGGAAAAAACTATTAGTAACAAAATTTTGGCAAATCTATGATTTAAGCGACGGAAATAATTTATTCAGAAAATTTTATCGATGTTCCGTATTAATTATAATTTAATTCGTTTAAGAGACAGTATAAAGAAAAAGTTTATTAGCAAAATAAGAAAAATTGCCTAATTTGGCATTATTGATAGAATGGAAAATAGCTGGTTTGCGCTAATATTTATTAATTCTTCAGTCATTTTTTTCACACACAAAAAGGTAATCGTACTATAAGAGAAATAAAATCTATATCTCCCATTAAAGCGTAAAACCAACCAAATTTCTGGAAGCATTTAATCTGGAACTTAAATCAATAATTGAAATTTATTACATTGATTCTTCAATTCATTAGATAGTTTTTCGACAAAATAAGATAAAATTGCCACGATTGGCAACATGCGAAAAAAACAAATATTTTTGGGTGAGCTCATACCATAGAAATGCCAGATTAGTACTTACTATTCCATCAATCTGTTTTTCTAGTCAATAAACAAAAACTAATTTTAATAAGAGAAATAGACAGCAGCAACCTTTAAGTATGAACAGGGTTGCCATGTTTCTCCCCATCAGCGGGACTCCCGCAATTTTTTAGTTTACACGCAAATATCTCTCTCCCGCAAAACTACGGCAATTGGAAATCTCCCGCAAAAATCTACCGCAATTTAATTTCTCACGCGATTTTTAAAAAAAAGTATTTTAAACGTTTTTAATATGTAAATAATAATTTTGAGACATTAATTGATTATTTTTATATTTTTAAATTAAATTTTAAATATTTATTCGAAAAACATGTCTAGTTTGTAAATTTCTTTCTATCCTGTTTTATTTTTATCCAATAATAAATCAACATTATTTCATTAATATTAGTCAGTACAGGGGAGTATATCAACATCGATTGCAATACAAAAATATTCTCAAAATGAAACTATATTTGCGGAAATCGTATACATCTATTATGTAGTTCAACATTCACAGAGCTCTATATATATCATTACAATGTGGGTAGAATCTTTTTCTCATGATATTTAACGACTCCAATATAAGTGCAAACCTTACTTGTGGCAATAAAAATGAGCAAGGCTATCACAATGTTTTGGTACCTGAATCCTAGAGGTCAATTCTAGACGATTTGAAAGATGGGCATCCATATGCAATTCTAACAAATGTATCTAATAATGGAAATATTAAAACATTTCCCTCGATCCTTTGCAATTTTAACAAGAATAAGAACATTTCAATAAAACTGTTAAAAAAAGTCCTCAAATAGTGAAAAATCTAACGATGTAGCTAGCCACATAAGGGTAAATATAGCTGATTCAAGGTTATCAATGATTTGCATGCCAGCTTTCTGCGCTGATAATGCCTCTGTAAATTTTGGCCAAAACTAAAGTTACCGAATTGAGGCAGCACAAATGAATTATTACCAATTGGCTGTATATGCCATATATACTACATAGTTCTTGCAAGAAGGCAATGAATGTACTGTCTGTGGATGTCGAAATAATTGTGATGAAATATTTTAACGAATTTAG
The DNA here is from genome assembly GCF_954871325.1 of Gordionus sp. m RMFG-2023. NCBI lineage: Eukaryota > Metazoa > Nematomorpha > Gordioida > Chordodea > Parachordodidae > Gordionus > Gordionus sp. m RMFG-2023. The sequence continues at coordinate 19,341,081 of NC_088778.1, forward strand.
TTCAACTAAAAGAGTTAATGAATTAAAAGAGTTGGTGAAGTGGTCTGACTTGGAATGGTGTGAGTTGTTGCGATATATACCTATCAGGTGGTTGTCATTAATACCTGTCATCGATAGAATTTTAAAATTTTACAAACCCTTAAAAAAATACTTCTTAAATAAAGATTTTAAAGGCTGTCCTAAAATTTGAAAAAATTTTTCTAATATGAAATGGCAGAAGTATATTTGGGATTCTTTTCACATGTAGGAAATCTACTGCATGCAGTTAATATTCAGTTGCAATCAGAATATTATTTATTAAAAATGATTCACAAAATTATGCTACAGCTCTGTTCATCTCTATATTTAAAAATTGAAAATAAATTTTATGGCGCTATTGCTAAAAATATTATATTAAAATGTTCAAATAATACTCTAATTAATACATATTTAAATAATGCAGATATTTTTATTCAGACAATTTTAGAATATTTACAATCAAAATTTGATTTTAATAACTCTATTTACAATTGTATAAATATTATGACCTTGGAACAGAAACCATCAATTAAGGTTTTTGTAATTTAATAAATATATTAAAAATACCGAAAGACATTGATGTCTTATTTGAAAAGATTTTAATTCTCTCTATTTTTTATGATTCGCCAAAACTTCTCCTTACCTCATTCTACTCATCCGAGCGCATTTTTAGCCTGAAGAGGACTGCCTGGAAAAAAGGAGAGAAATCGGATTTAACAACATTAGAGAACGAGCTAATGGTTAAATAATGTATAATATGTCATGCCAGGAATATTATAATCTCAATAACGACGATAAACATTTAGTTCTATTATTTAAATCTCAAATAAAATATAATTATGTTTTAGCAAGGGCGCCATAAAATTTATTGTCAATTTTTAACTGTAAATATGGACACATCTGCAGCATAATTTTGTGAATCCTTGTTAAGATTCTTCCGATTGCAACTGCACATTCTACATGTGAAATCATTCCTAAATATACCTCTGCCATTCATTATAAGAAATATTTTTTAAAGGTTTATAAAATTTTAAATTTCTATCGATGGCCGATATTAGGAACATATCGCAACCAACATTGTGTAGACTCGCTTCTGTAAATACACTCTGTTTTTTCCAAATTCACTGAGGCATTATCAGATCAGAAAGCTGACATGCAATTTATTGATCATCTCGAATCTGATATTATATGGTTAGCTATGTCTTTGGATTTTTCACTATTTGAGGGGAAAAAATTTAATAGTTTTATTGAAATGACCTTAATTTTGTTGAAATAGCGGAAGATCAAGGGAAATCCCTTTAGATGCATCTGTTAGAATTGCATATATATGCCCATCTTTCAAATCGTCAAAAATTGACCTCCTGGATTTAGGTCTTAAAACATTAATGATAGCCTTGCTCATTTGTTCTACAAGTATAATTTTCATTTATATTAGAGTCGTTAAATATTATGGGAAAAAGATTCTACCAACATTGTGATGATAAGTATCTCTGTGAATGTTGTACTACAAGATAAGTACAATTACCGCAACTGTAGTTGCATCTGTATTATATCTTATTTTGGAGTACCTTATTATGTATTTAAACGTGATACTTGATAATTAAGCGCCTATCCCTATAATGTTATACACACACACGGTAGATTTCCAATTGCGGTCGTTTTGAGGGACATTCGCTTAAAATATATTTTTAATTGTAAAATTAAAATCGTTTTTTATATTTAAAAAAGATCGTTGGTTTTTTTTATAAATTAATATAATTTAATAAATCAAGATTTTATTGTATTTTGAAAAATAGTTACCGACTTTGTATTTATATAACTAATTATAAAAAATAATAGGCGGATAAATCAATTCAAAATCCCGGCCGAAGGCCGCCCGCAAAAAATTTTTTTTTAGCAATTTTTATATTTCTACCGCAATTTTCATGTTTCTCCCACATCTCCCTCAATTTGAAAATTTTGACCTGGCAACCCTGAGTATGAACCAAAAGTTATTAGAATTTCAAAAATTATCAAATTTAGATTGAACAAAGAATCTAAAGAAAGCAATTATAATAAAAAAATTAAATAAATTATCATTATTTATAAAATCAACTTTTTTCCTTATTTCAAAATATGAGGATAAAGATAAAAGGCTAACTCGATATTTTATACAAAAGAAAATTAAGCTTGGAAACTTTTCCGACAGATGACATAACTTGCGGCAACTTTGGAAAATGTTATATCAAAATGAGATGGATTGGTTATGGTAAAATCAATTAGGATAGCTAATTATTTTCATCAAGCCGCGAATAGGTTGAGCTATTAATAAAAAAAATTTAGAAAATAATTTTTAAAAAATATAACCAAAAAAAATGATGTATTTTAATTTTATTATTCATGACATGACATGAAGCCACCCAAGCTCATTTACATTGTTATCAAATCAAATGAGAATATAGTATATTAAAAAAATTTAACCAAATTCCAATATTTAAATAATTAATAACCTTAAGGAATTTTAAAGCTATATAACAAAATTAATACAACCAATTTTTTTCCAAATTTTTATAGCAAGGTCAATATCGTAACTTGAACTGCGAACTCATTAGAGGAGCATCATTGAAATTAGAGGGGGGATAGTTAGTTATGAAATAATTATCATTATTTGAAAAATTGGAAAGGGATGAAAGGTATTTTTTTTTAAAATTATTTATATTTTGCAGGAGGTTAAAAGTTTTGAGAGGGTTGATATCATTTATTTAAAAAATAATTTTTTTTTATTGAATATGTGAAGGAAAAAGTAGAGCATTGTCATAACATATCGTCTAAACCAATAGGTTTGTTTGTTAAATATATAACTGAAGTGTAAATTTTTAAAAGAATCACTGATTTGAACAAAGACTGGTTAAAAATAACCATGGGAAAAAAATCTGACAAAAACACCCCGATATAAATTTATATGCTTTAATAAATAAAAGGAAAATGTAATCCTCGTTTTAAACTTTGCCCTTTAGTGTAATACTTGAGTATTATTTTAATAGTACTTTTCTAATAATGTTGCTCATCAAAAATGATCATATTTGTAAGGGGAAACAACTATATGACTCAAGGGCTAGGAATATGAATTTTAAAATAATTTTATAATGCATGACGAAAGGTAGTTATTTTTGAAATATTAATCGTGGGATTGATGTGGTAGATAAAGAATGTGTCACACACTTATAAAAGAATTTGTAAATACCCTCATAAAATCTATATCTTGTTGAATGAGTCTTATGTAACCAGCTAAATTTTATACCAAAGTATCCTATATTTTTGTCACAAAAAAATAATGAAAATATAAAAATTTTGAGACTATTATATAAAAACAAACAAAATTTTTATTATTGTAGATAAGAATTTAAAAAATTAAACATTCAATGTTATATTAATAGCGATTCCTTTAAGATAATCTAATCTTGATCGATTTTCGAAGTCAGAAACAATTGTTACTATTCTCGCATGTAGATTTCGATATTTTTTTCTCGGGGTAGAGGGTGTTTCACCAGAATTATATTGAGCAATTTTTAACTCTGTCAACCCTTGTTGTTTTTTTAAGCCTAGGAAAATTTATATAGTTTATTAGTAAATCTTTATACTTTTTAAATCATTTTAAAATAATAGATATATAGATAACTTGATATAAATTTCCACATGTTTGGATGGTAACTTGTTAGGAGGGAACTGAAGCATCTATGCCACCCTTCAACCGCGTTGTTGGTTTTCGCTTCCCCGTTCAGTGTTGATTGGTAACAATTCCAGAGTTCAATATTAAACAAAGCAGGTAGTCTGCCTCTTCCAAACGTTTTACCAATATAAGCTTTTTCAAAAGTTTCAATTAGAGGCTGAAGTAACAATTGATTATTAGAATAAAATTCGGAGTTTATTAGTAATTCAAATGTTTCAACTACATTTAAGGGTGGCACAAACGCCAAACAAACCATCATTCTAAGTTGTATATTAAATTCTACATCTGTTTTATATTTATGCGATATTTCTGGATATTTTTGAATGTTTCGCCAAAAGGATTGGCCAAATATGGAAATAGCAACATTTGTGTTGCGAATTGGGAAACACTTCATTGAAAGCTTTTACACTGGCCATTTCAAAATCCGTCATAATTTTTTTTGGAGTTGATATTAAGTTGTCACCTATAATAGTAAATATTCTTTTATAAGTTTCATAATCCTTTCTATTGGTCAATATATATATGAGGGTAAAACATTATTATTTCTAATCCCATGAATTGTATAAATTTGCATAAATAAAGGTGGCGACGATTTAAATGTACCATCAGAAAACCAATGTTCGCATGAAGCTAAGAAGTCCAAATTTTTTCTTGTTCCAAATATGATAACACGGTCGGGAACCTGACACACATGATAAATAAATAAGCAATTATAATAAAGTGTTTCTTATCGGGCAGCTTATCGCAACAAAAATGAAGGATTTAGTTATATTTGTTCAAAAAATTTATAGAAAATCTTACCGGACCATCATCATGAAGTATGAAATCCTCATATTTATCTGTAATTGAATATTCATGCGGAATTACCAGCTCAATAAGGCTGCTAGGATTCGGAGGTGCAAAACTGTTTGAACTCCGCGTTCGGTGAATTATACGTTTCATAAGATTCGGTGATGGTAGTGCCATTGATATAGAATCACTTAATTGAGATACGTGTTTCGCCACAATAAAGTTTGGAGTTTCCATAGTATTATTCAAAGCTTCATTCTTAATTGAATTGATTATTTTCTTGGTTTCCATTTCGATTGGATTTTCTGGATGATTGTGTATTTCATTATTATCTTTTATCTTACCATTTTTTTTTGTGAGTCGTACGGGACATTTAAAAATATCCTGATTGATACATCTATAATAATTAGTATCTGAGACTACTTTATCCAGGCGGAACAAATAATTTTTAAAGGTTAAGATCTCCTTATTTTTGCTTGATAACATATTTTATAAGACTACGAAATAAAGAGGAAAGAATGGCGAAAATATTTATAATTTATAACCAAAGGGATGGCACCAGCCAGACGGGAAAATTTTTTTTTTTAAATTTTGGCAATACTTTTTTTTTAAAATAGTTATAATTTATCAAATATGTCATTAATTATTTGTTAATTTTTAGTGTAGCTATTTTTTTTATTATATTTTAAAATTATTTAAGATTCAATAAGAACCCATATCAAAATATTATATTTAAATTAATTGAAATTAATGCCGAGTTATTATACTAAAAATTTTATCACGCCTCCTTCCCCCCCCCCCTTCAAATAAACAGAAAAGATAAAAAGATATCATATAAAGATTGAAAATAATAAAATTAATAAATATTTTAAATTGGGGAAATCCCTTATTTCACTTAGATGTAATTTATTTTTGAATTGCCATTCAAAATTGATATTCTAAACAGTAATGTAGACTTTATTCATCTACATAGTGACTGCCAAAACCACGGTTGTGCATTTGACCGATCAAATATAGTTAAAATCAAATAAATATTATTTTATATTGAATATCATCATTTTCTTTAATATTTTTTAATCAATTTTCTTTTTGTCTAAATCTTCAATCGATTTCTGTTTTAGTAAGATTATTGACACAAATCGACCAATTTCTTTCTGAAGAAGAAGTAGATCTAGAAATTGTTAGTAATGTCACTTCTCTTAATGGCCATGGTGGTCAAAGCTAATTCCACTGCTTGAGTTTGAAATCTGATTGTTTCTTATGGAAGTTACTGCTATCCCCATGATTTTCTATTAAACAAGCCGCTTTTATTTCTGAAATTTATGATATAGCTTGAAATATTTTGATCACCACCTTGTATGCCTAATTCTTTTATTATATTACATACTTCATTAAATTCACTATGATTAAAATGCTCTCCTTAATATTAGGAACTCAATAAGCATTGTGATCACATTTCACATGTATTTATATCGTTTTTTCTTTTTCAAACATATTTTTATATTCAGATCTTATAGAATATATGACCACTTGACCAGGTCAAATATTCTCCCGTTCAATTGACCCGTCAAAATCTAGTCATTTGACTGGTCATTTGACTGACTTGCTAACCCTGGCCAAAATTGATTGATAAATTTATAAATATTAAGTCATCAGACAATAAATAGGAATGCTACCCAGATATCAATTTCGCCAATAAATATCAAGATTTAACTAATAAACTCAATGATTAATATATTGATAAAGCTGAGTTCCTTGTGCGCGATTATTATAAAATAAGAACTTCGAAGGAAAGGATAGGATAGCGAAAAAAGTGTATTTCAATAACAAATTTCATAAACCAGTCTAAGTTAATTAATCATTGTAAAAATTTTTTAAGGTTATAAGAAAATTACAAACTATGTGAATTAAAAAATATTATTCAAATAATATAATTATATTATTAGCAATTACCGCGATATTAAATTCTCTATAATATCTTCACGATATATGTTTCGCGAAATAATTGTCGCTACATTGTCTTCGCGATTTGGGTTTCGCGATAATAATTTCGCTATAAAATTTTCGCGATTAAAGTTTCGCGGTAATGTATTCGCTTTAAAGGTTTCGCGATAAAGGTTTCGCGATAAAGGTTTCGCGATAAAGGTTTCGCTATAAAATTTTCGCGATTATTGATTCGAAAAGTTTCGCGGTAATGTATTCGTTTAAAATGTTTCGCGATAAAAGTTTCGCTATATAATTTCGCGATTATTGATTCGCGATAAAAGTTTCGCGGTAATGTATTCGCATTAAAGGTTTCGCGATAAAAGTTTCGCTATAAAAAATTCGCGATATTTGTTTCGCTATATTGTATTCGCGGTAATGTATTCGCTATAAAGGTTTCGCGATAAAGGTTTCGCTATAAAAAATTCGCGATATTTGTTTCGCGATATTGCATTCGCGGAATAGTATTCGCTATTATGGATTCGCGATAAAAGTTTCGCTGTAAATCCATTCGCGATAAACGAC